>NC_060119.1:864826835-865468758 GCF_021461395.2 Schistocerca americana | reverse complement strand
TTGAGTTTCACTTACTCCTGGTTGGTGCTCACCACCCTTAATATGTGCTTTTTTAAATGATGTAAAGTCTGTTGTCAGTACTACATAAATGTGTTTTTCTGTAAGTACAAATTATTTCAAGGTGTCTTACTTTTTAGAAATGTCTATCTGGTCATTTAATTTTTTTTTCAGTTCTATTCCCAAATTCCATACAAAAGTTTCCATTACTTTCTTCTTCTTCTTCTCGCGGCTTTACAACCCTGTGTGGGCCTTAGCCTCACAACTAGTTTCCTCCATTATGCCCTCTCCAGCATGGTTCTCCTACATCTTTGGACTCAGAGAGACTTTATATCCATATTCCTGTTTCCTAGCACAGTTTGTCTTTGTAGGGGCAGTCCAGCATTTCTTGTTGAAATACTCACAATAACAGATTTTTTACAAGGCAGGGGCATCAACCCTGTACTTAACCTCCATTCTGGAGGACTGGGTCCTTCATTCGAGGTTAGCTCCCCTAGTGGGGTTGACAACCTATCCAATAAGTCCCCCCTCCCATATGGTGTGGGACACACTTCATCAAGTTCCTCAGTCATAACCACCCCATCTTGGGTGACCTGCCAGTAGCTACGCTACCACCAGCACAGCTCTCGACCTCACGAGAGCATGTAAACCCTCCCACCCGGCACTGAAGGTGCCTACAATAAGGTGGTGTGCCATGGGAGGGTTTAATTATCTATGACTGTTTAATATTTTCCAGTTGAAAATATACATAACTTTTGCTTTATCAAATATTGAACGCAAAGGCAGTTAGGATTAAAAATTGAATTGTAGTTTAATGGATATCAAAAATCTTTCAATGCCATGTAGTATTGGCCTTGCAGATAATGATGCATGTCATATGAAAACATATACACATCAACAGGTCTTCAAACATATCAAAGAATTTTCAGCAGAACAACAATTGCTAAAAGGTGAAATATGTCATACTGAAAATGGACAAATATGCTTTCATCACAAAATAATACTTTTAGACAAATCTGAGCTTCTACAGATATCCTGTTATGACCCTTCTGGTGCAAAGAGCCATTCTGTAAAAAATAGTTTGTGGATTGTTACTGTAGAAATAGCAAATTGAAAGCTGCAACAAAGAGTGATGTGAAACTTAGTCAGAAGATCTGTCCAACGTGTAGAAAAAAAAAAAAAAATTCAGCTAGAAAAGAAGAAAAATCTCAGTCATCTTCGTCCCAGTCAGAAGATGAAGCAGAGTTATACCCAGCAGAATCACTCAATGCAAGTCTTAACTGCTTTTGACGCCTCCCCTCTAAAATTTCAGAGACTATCAACAAGGGATGCTAAAGGTTATGTAAAATGAAAAATAAGTGAAACTCAAGAGGCAGTTGTGAATAACATTGGTGCCACAGGAGGCTTCAACCCAAAAGCTTTTCAGACATCCAGTACAAGCAAGGCATGCCCTGATTGTGAAGATTTTAAGTAGCTGCTTAAAGAACTGAACCAATAGTTGCAATTGTCAAATCAGCATGAAAAAATTCAGATTTTGACATTAGTACCTCAAAGTTGGAATATTAGAGAGACAGTTCAAGAATTTGGCATTTCAGAAAGGATATAAAAACAACTAGGAGGTTAAAGGCAGAAAATAGTGTATTAGCTCTGGCAAAGAACAAATGTGGCAAGAAGATTCCAGGTGCTGTAGAAGAAAGAGTAGTAACATTTTTTCAGAGTAGTAACATTTTTTCAAAATGAAAATTTAGCAAAATTTTCCTACATAAGAAAAACTGTGTATCAATTAGAATAGATGGAAAGAAAATTAGAAAATTTTGATGCAAAAATACCTTCTAAGGAATAATTTGAAAGAAAAGTTTGCAGTGTATCGATTTCAGCACAGGCCTGAAATTGGATTTTCCAAATTTTGTGTATTGAGGCCAAAATTATGCATCACTGTAGGTGCTGCAGGAACCCACTCAGTCTGTGTTTGCAATTGATACCAAAGTGTAAAATTGATGCTTAAGAGCAGTCCAATTAAATAAGATTAGAAGAACCTGTTTGCTAAAATAGGGTGTGATTTGGAATCCAAAGACTGAATACTTCATCAGTGTGAAATTTGGCAAGAAAAAGAACTTCTGCAACAGATTTTAGAAAACAGTAGTGAAGACAGTGATCCAGATGATATGGTTGAGTTCAAACAGTGGGGGCACATTGACAGAGATACATTAGAAAGTAAGCAGATGACTGCTGAAAATTTTACTGAAGACCTGATTCCAAAAATTGACAAGCTTTCCACTCATCATCATATTGCAAAGCACCAAAGCAAGCACCTCAGATGCATTAAAGAAAGCCTCAGGCCAACTGAACTGGTCATATTAATTGATTTTGCTGAAAATTATTTATTCATTGTGCAAGATGAAGCTCAAGGTTTTCACTGGAATAACAGCCAAGCACCTTTACACCCATTTGTTGTGTACCTTCTAGAAATAACTTGGACATCAACAGCATCAGCTACTGCACAATAAGTGACAGCCTGAAACATGACACAATTGCTGTACATGCTTTTATAGAGAAATTAATAGAAGATCTAAAGTGTCGCCTTGGAAAAATCACACATATTTGCTACGCAGTGATGGGTCAGCAGCACAGTGCAGAAACTTCAAAAATTTTCCGAATCTTTGCCACTATCAAAATGGCGTAACATGGCTCAAAGCACAAAACAAGTGCATAACCAGGCATTGGGTAGAATAGATTACAGATGTCTATAATTACTATATATAGGTATTACATGTACATGATAGTAGGCTCATACGTAGAGCAAAAAATATTATTACATTATGTAATTGAGAGCCAATGAATGGAAACATATTCACACTGCTTTGTACCGGGCACATCCTTAGATAAAACATAGGTACATAATGTAGTATAACAGCTATGAAGTGCAAACTAACATAACAAATGGATGAGACTATATTCATGAGAAAAATTATGAGCAATGAATGATACTTTCATTTAAGTAAATAACCTGAAAACCCAACAGCCTACCCAGTGAGGGAGCCGGGTAGAGTGGGGGATGAGGTAGTCTGTAGTTTTGTAGTTTTCTTGAGTCACTTGTTCTTTTAAATTTGTTTTCTACCTTCCCTTCTCCCCACATCTTATCTTCCTCCCATCCCTCCCCATGAATTAGGTTTTTCTTAAGTTATTTACCTCACAAAAGTACAATTTGTTGCTTATAATTTCCCTTAGGAATCCAATATAATCTACTTGTGTTGTTAATTCCCACTTCATAACTGTTGTATTATGTTACATGCCTGTGTTGTATGTAAGGATGTGCCCACTACTAAGCTTTGTATATATGCTTCCATTTACTGGCTGTCAGTTAGTTAATGTAATAATCTCTCTTGCTCTAGGTATGAGCCTACCTCATGTACATGTAACACCTATATAGAGTAACCATAGATATCCATTATCTATTCAATCCTGTACATTATAACTGGTAATAATTGTAAAAAATTTTATTATGTTCTACTTCCATCATTTTAACTTAGCCTCAGGCAGTGGTGTGAGCAGTTACATAAACTACTCTGCAGTATGTGTGGTTGGCTCCCACGCTATTACACTGAGCGAGCGATGCCACCATGGTATTGCTGAGTGAAAGATGCCAACTTTCTGCCACAGACTCACCAATGGGAGGACCGGGTGCCATCATGTGAGGTATGTAAGAGGGTCAGTGAGGTAGCGGCCGCAACAGCAGGTCATTGTCTTACCTGCCAGCTTCCTTACCATCTGGATGTGTCCACCAGTCCTTCCTATAGAGAGCGAAATGCTCTTTCCATACCATATGCAGTTCAATCCGCGGCTGTAGGCAGTTTTAATGAATATTATGTCCCCTTGTTGTAGTTCTTGCAAATAAAACCCATTTTTTCCCCGGAATCCTGACATTTCTTGTTTTACCTGCAGGAAAAACACCTCAGATGCCCACCTGAGCAGCTGATGCCATTCTGACATGTACAACCCTACTCCTGGTTTAGTTCTTGTTTTGTGCTGTGAGCTGTGTTGTGGTCAAGAGCAGTTTCTATTATCTTCCACTGTTAAGTTATACTGTTAAGTTTTTAGATATTTTATGTATTTTGTACATATAGGGCTGTTATTCCCAAAAAAATCTATTTCTTATCCCTGTCTTCTCCCCCCTACCCCATGCCCACCCCCTGTCCCCTATGTCACCTTCCCCTCCAACCCCTTTGCCCCCTCTTCCCCTTCCCCCTCTTCAATCCCACAACTCCCATCCCCCAATTGTTTTCTTATATCACTTATCTTACGAAAGTACTACCCACTGTGTATAATGTTCTCATGAATCCAACATTATCCAGCTGTTTTGTTAGGTCACTTTGAAAGCTGTTGTCCTGTGTTATGTACCTATGATGTATCTTAATATGTATTCAGTACTAAACAATGATCATGTATTTTGATTTATAGCTGTCAATTAGATAACATAATAACTTCTTTTGCTCTATTTGTGAGCCTACCATTATGTGTACCTGTACCTATATGACCCTATGTCCGCTTTTGACCTAAATCAATGTTTATCTTTCAGTTGGCACTTTCTACGTGTAGATGTATTATGTCATTTGTTCTTTTAAATTTGTTTTCTGTCTTCTCTTTCCCCCATCTGTGCCCCCTCACTCCCTCCTCCCACCCCCTTCCACGCCTTGGTTATTGTTCCTTTTTTTTTAGGTTATTTACCTTGCACAAGTACCATCCACAGCTTATAATTTTTCTCATGAATTGAATCTTATCCAGCTGCTTTATTATTTTGCAGTTTATAACTGTTATACTATGTTACATGCTTACATTGTATTTATGGATGAGCACATTACTAAGCTATGTTTATATGCTAGCATTTACTGGCTGTCAGTTACATAATATAGTAATCTCTCTTGTTCTAGATGGGAAGCTACCATCATGTACACAAAATACCAGCCTACAGTAATCATAGATATCCATAATCTACTTGGTCCTAAGCCTGGTTATGTACTTGTTGTGTGCGGTGATCCATGTCAGTGTTTATTGTCCAGTTGGGACTATATTCCTGTCTACGGTTTTGTTATGTATCATAGTTTAAAAAAATTGTGTAATCACTTCATTAGTACAACTTCAAAATAATCATGTTCACTTCGTTGCCCTACTGTGATGGCACTAACTTTGTATTTCCATATTTTGTCAGTGAACTGAAAAATGAAATAGAATTTAATTTTGAAATTCTCGACCAATGTATCCATGACTTTTTTTTTAATAGGTGTTTCATTGGCCTGTGTTCATCACTTGCATTCTGCCTTATATGTGAATTTTGTTTCTAGCAATAGTTGACATTGCCCCTTCGCATCCATTTTTCCCCTAATGTGGACAACTTGTTAGGAATTTGGCAGTGTTGTTGGGCCAGGGATGTAATACTTGTCAGTGTTCGTGCTAATGTGATTGCTGTCGCAGCTAATTTTTCACGTTTAAGTTTCTGCAACCTCTACAGATTTATTGCTATGTACAGGGGAAGTTTGCTGTTATGTCATTCTTTTTGTACTTCTAGACTAAAAGCATTTTTTTAGGTGTTATTGTTGCATCATGTCTTTCAGTGTCAGGTGGGACTGTTGTGGAACCTGAACATGATCGGAGGCGTATCTTGTCCCGTGAAGCCATAAATTCTTTTGATACAGGACACAGAATTGATGCTGTGCCTTCATCAAGGTATGTGCATATAATGAACAGAAATTACTAATTATGACTTACATTAATGAGAAGTACACCTGTATGCCAGCTCATTATTGAACTGGATTGACATTAATGAGAAGTACACCTGTATGCCAGCTCATTATTGAACTGGATTGCACAAAGATAAAATTTTATATTTGTGTATGAGAGGAGTCTGATTCTAATTCATGTTTAACACTAGAGTATATTGGATGAAAAATTAACAATAAAATAAAAGGCATAACATGGAGGTTGGTTCAGTGAAGATTGCTTTTCACCCGTCTGGTGGAAAAGTGTTATCATTTTGTCAATGAATTCATTGAGGACTGTTTCACAGTTTGAACAAGGGATTACATATTTTATTTTTTTTTATATTGAAAACTATAGTATTTATGTAGCTGTATCTCAGAAATGTATATAAAATAATGTAAACTTGTGTATTATTTATCTTACAAAATATTCTTTATTTTAAATGTTGCAGAGTGTCACAGACAGGCACAATGAAAAAAGACTTAAAATATTTAAGCTGTCAGGCAGCCCTCCTCCTGATGTAGAAAACACAAACATTCACACAAGCGTGTGTATTTTCTACTTTGGAAGAGGGAAGGTCTGAAAACTTACATATTTTAGCAGTCTTTTTCATTGTGCCTTTCTACAACTCTACGCCTCCTCTGTGTGATACCCATCTACCCTTACCATATTGTTATTACATCCTGGACTTTCCACAGTTATTTTTCTTTATTGTGAATATTTACATGTCTCCAGTACAAAAAATGAAATGGTTTGAAAATTGTATGTAATGAGATAAATGAATCCAAAAGTTTGATGAAGCTGGGAAAAGTTAAATCTCATGCAACATGGAATGATATTTCTGTTTGCCCTTTCTTTTTCAGATGCTTGAAAGCTTATTTAATTCAATCAGGAAAATGTCCCAGTCATAAGGAACTGGTTATGCAAATAATTTTAAGTATTCTGGTGAATAAAAATATCTAAAGTAAATAGCCATTTGATATATGGTGCATAGACACAGCACATAGACTTAATAAGATTTTGGCACACACACACGCACACACACACACACCCACACACACACACACACACACACACACACACACACACACACACACAAAATCACATGAATGGCCAAATATACCCACCCATGACTGTGTCAGTACATACAATAACAACATTTGTTGACATAATCATAATCAAAACAAAGTTTTTATTTTAAAGATGTTATGGTCAGTATTACTTCTTTGAGTGAAACAAGTATTGTATGTTATTGAAATTATTTTTAAATATTAATCTAAGATATTTTAGGGCACTATTTATCAAATCAAAAAATCCCATGCTGTCTATAACACTTAAATGTTTAAGGCATTTTTCATAGTGCACATATCTGTTTTCAACTTGTTATCTACTCTTTAAAGTGACTGCTCATCTTTCTTTATCACTATGGACAATATTGTTTTTATTTTGCTGCCGTATTGCCCCCTCTAGTAAGAATGCATTTACTTAAATGTGGAATTACTTTCTTCATTAACACACTGCTCTTGTAATGAGCTACTTTGGTGTAATGAGCTACTTTGCTGTCAGAGCTATTACTGGCTGATCAATCAAGGAAATGTACTTCATATTATCCTACGAGTATTCTAAAGTAAAGAAAAGAAAAATATGTTTAATTTGAGATATACTTCAGGGGAAAGAAGTCATCAAGCATGGTAATAAGGTTGTTAATGAATGCGTTAATTTTGCATCCAGGTAGTGATCACCGTTACTTTGTTTCATGCTCCAGGCATCATTTGTTGGATTAAAGATGATGACTTGAAATGAGTCATTTTACTTTTACACTGCAGACACCTCCCAATATAGCCAACAAACTTTTCTGTAGTATTTCTCCAGAACTCTTGCTTTGAACCTGTCCTTTTTTATGACAGTATCTGGAAAGCAAGCTTTATTTATTAATAACAAGGTTTACAGAGGTATTTGGTTCAAGTCGGCAGTGAGAGCCATTTCTTTTTTGTTTTAGTGTATTTTTCTTGTTTGAATGCACCAAACATAAAAATGTAATTTATACAGCTAAAGGACCAGATTGTATACTGCAAGCAAAAGCTAGAGAACCTGTCTGAAGTAAGTTTGCAGCTTGTTTCTTGATTATGGGTAGGGACAAAAAAAGGAACCTTTGTAACATCAGTGCGTGATAGACCTTCTGAACTGTGCAGTATACCAACATTATTTTCATTCTCTTCTCGATTAAATTTACAATACAGGATTCGCCCAGCAAGGGGAGGAGAGTTGGTTGTGTATAGTTCCTGACAAGTAGACTTTGTCCCAGTGTCCTGAATTAAATTTCAATCTCTCTGCAGTGTCTCATGTTTGTATACTGTTGATGGTAATCTGTGCATCAGATAGGGGTATTATGCTCACCGGCCCCTTTTCTGCTATTCAAGGGAAATACCATTTGAAGTTTCTTACAAATGCTCCAAAAAATAAATCTTGGCTAATTGAATCCATTTTTATTATCAGTTATTTGAGACTCAAGGGTAAGACCAATAAGATAAGCAGCACATTTATGTTTCATCATTTGAGTTTATTACCTTATTAATTGGCAATAGTAGTTTCATAGACAAGATGACTGCATGAGGCAGTGATAGGAAACAACTTCTCGTTTCTCACCGTTTGAAATTTTCTGAGCTGTTGTAAAATTTTACCTTGCAAAGAAACAAGCTAGACAGTTTCCCTGTGTGTAGTAGGGATGTCTAACTACATAATGCTGTAGGAAGAGCTGTTGTCTCATGATCTGTCAGAAGACGGATGTATGAAGAAGTCAAATGTTTTTGTGAACCTGCAATGATTTTGCTCGATGTGCTAGTACAATTTAAAAGCAGCTGTCATTTCTGAAAATACTCTAACTAGCTATTAAGTAGTTCTCAAATACAGATACGGAAGTTATAAAAATGATATGTTTAAATGTATTGTAACAAACTGCTTGGAGGTGAACCATTGTATTGTTTATTATTTATTTTAATGCTATGTGAGATGGGTTACTCTGTTTCAACTCCTTGAAGGGTTGATATTGAATGTATTCCTGCAATGAACACAGTAATCACATAATATAAACATTTTAACATTTTCAGAAATGCAATTGCAGGAGACTTTTATTCCCAGTGGGGGGCTATGAACCATCAGTCACGGTGCTGTGCCGACAGAAGGTTCCAACAGAAATGTCATAATTATGGCATTCCTCAAGCTTACCGTCATTACGGCAGAGCTTGGATGCCAACAGTACAGCAGAATTTGTACCAAGTAATGTTAGTTCAGCATATTAATTGCAAGGAATGGTTCAGCTCTTCATGTTGTTCATGCTCAACTCTTAAGCACTTACATAATTTGATATTATTCCACAAAGAAAATCTTTTTTGTTGCAACTTATGCATGGTACACACTGTTGGTTATTGTACAGTTCTCCTTTAGTTACACACACAAAGCACTGTTAGGGGTACTGCACCCTCCATCATGCACCATGAAATGGCTTTTGGAGTAACTACGTAGATGCAGATGTAGATATAGTCTTTGTAGCAGATTTGCAAGTGATTTATAGATTATTACAATTCAGTCATTGTGATTTTTTGTGCTTTTTAAAAATATTTTTTAATTTTTTATTTAAAAAGCTGTAATTTCAGTTTTAGTCTCAAGGCAAGTGCGTGGTGTTTCCACACTTGTTTTCTGTTTACCCCCCTCCCCCTCCGCATTGAAACAGTAAGTAAATGATGTTTTATCAGAATTAGCAGTGGTGTTGTAGAAATAATTATTTTGTCGCAAACAACCTCAAGTGTGATTCGCATAGTGCATCAGTGCACCATTCCGCTAGCAGGACTGGCAGTGTAGTGCACAGTTAAAATGACTACTTTCACTGGTGCGGAGAGTGCTTGCCGTGTGTTTTGGTTTCATTGTGTATCTGTATATGCATGAAAACTTTATAAATAAAAAAAGAAGATGACTGAGGTGGGATGGTTTCAAATCGAAACTGAAGAGTTTCCTCATGGGTCACTCCTAATCTGTTGAGTTCTTTGAAAAATTACGCTGATTCTTGTTGTATTGTTGATTGTGTTTACTTAAACTTATGGATTGACTTTTTTCGGGTTCATAAACATTTTATTTTTATCTTTTATTACCTTTATGTTGTAATTTCATGTACTGACACATTCCATGACCTTGGAGATGTGCTCCTCAATTTGGTCCTATGGAACTTGTTGTGTAAATAAAAGAATGAAATAAAACCAGCAAAATGATGCACCATCTCATTTCCTCACAGAAGTTCAAGGTTTCTTCAAAAATTTCTTCCCACCTCACTTCTCAGACCTGACACCACTGAATTTCCTTTGTTTCATTAAAGACCATGTGTATGTTCCTCCCCTCCCCCAAGCAATTTATCAGACCTGAAAAATCGAATCTATAGTGTGTTGCACAAGTTACGCCCAATTTGGTGCAATAAGTGTGGGTAGAAATTGATTACAAGTAGGATGTTTGTTGGATCATAAATGGTAGTCTCATTGAACCAAAATGACATTTGACACTTTGAAGTGAGACTTGAGGTTGTTCGCTGCAAAATGACACATCTTCTGTTTCTGTAAGTTGTCTCAATAAATTTCTATAGCAATCCAAAGTTGTGAAGTTCCTTATGCCTCAGCCTGTAGTGTTATACATCCAAATTTGTGAAAATCACAACAGCAAGAAAGATATGTGTAACTGAAGTAAACTTCATACCATGACCTTAGGTGTATGACCGTAACAGACCTGTACACGAACCTTGACATTGAGAATTCAATGTGGTTTGAAGCCGTATATGCTGCAGTCACAGCTTTTAAATGCTGTGGTACAGTGCAAAGAGTGCATGGGTATATTCCTCTGGAATCTTCCTTCATATCATTAGCAAATCAGCATACACAACATTAATAGTGGTAAGTGGAGCACCATGACAAACAGCTTGCAGGTGATCCAATTCCAGACCTGTTTGATGGGCAACACTTTAGCCAAAAAGTTTCGTGCATTTCTCACAACATGTTGTGAGGCATTAGTCTAAAACCTACTCAGTGTAGCAGCCATAACTAGTGTTTGAATGCCCCAATGTGCAACAATGTGAGCTGTCAGATTATGTTCACCAAAGTTACATCTAAAACCTATGTGCCCATCACAGTAGGACATATCAAAGCAGAAACAGTCCGCAAACTAGTTTTCCACTAAGAATACAAGTCACAGCCCTCATAAGCCTGTTGCAGTTTGAGGAATTTATGATTTCTGAAAAGTGCAAGTTGATATGATGACATGTACGTCACCAGCCCAGCTTATAGTAAACAGTGCCAAATCACTTATGCAGACACATTCACACCTACTGTATTGCTTCAGCATTGTACCAGTTTGGTGGACAAAGCTGTGCAGTCCGCTAAGCCCATGTGGACAAGATGGCAGTCACTATCATTACATTGCATGGCCCAGTATGTGTTCATCAATGAGATTGACTCCCACTGGCTCCACTGACCAGGATGTACTATATACCATCTTGGATAGAGAAAGTTTAAAGCATTTGATTTGTAAATTGAGGGCCAGTGTCAGAAATGTTTGCCTGCAGAGTGCTTTCAGGTGAGAGATTATTGCTAAACAAACATTTCGCTGTGGTGTGGTACAGTGGTGATGGAAAAGAAAATTTACGAACAGTGACAACCACCATAAGCCACGTGAAGTAAAAGAAAGGGCCTTTGAAGTATATGTACAGTCATTGTCACACATCCTTAGGCATGATTTATGGAAAAAAATATGAGATTCATTTGATTCTTATTGTGCATATTCTTAATGGGGCCAAGCTACCCGTTTGATATCTTTATTGATGCCAGGTCTGTAGACATGATGACAGGCCTCCGATTTCATTTAAGAAACTCCTAAATGGTTATGATCCAACAACACCAATATGCAAGAGCAAAACAGACCAAGAATCGTTTTATGATGCTCTTGGTCCTCTGAGAACAATAAGACATCAAAGGTGAGGCTGTGAAACTCACATAACCTTGAGTAGAACATCACAGCGTAGATGACTGTGGAAGGGAGTGCTACATTGTATGGTACTCGAAATTGACAGAAGCTGATGGAAATTCTGTGACATGTTGCTGCGAATGAAGTTAACTGATGTCAACTGATGAGACAAAGAAATTAAAAGAATGAACATTTCACAGACTCTAATGAGGAACTGTTGTAAAGCACTTGAGAAGCCCTGCATGTTCATTTACAAATTTTTTACCATTTTGCTGCATTTGTCATAAATTTTTAAGAAATTTGTTTCTTAACTCCAGGTTTTTGTTTCATATCAGCAGATTGCTTCGTCTTTGTCATTATCGTCTCTTGTATCTATTAGAACTGAAAGATACTGTTGCCTAAATAACAGAAGCTTTCCGGATTTTCTGCCATACTTAAAAAAAAAAAAAATTTTTTTTTTTTACCACAGTGTTATAATCTCTGCTGCTCTTTGTAACTCTGTCTTTAAATTTATGTTTGTAAACCCGATTCCTTACTGAGCAATTTACTCATTCCAGTTAAGATAAGTTTTGTACATCCCGTGTTTCCTAACACAGTTTGATATTTCTGTTCTTCCTCAGTGTACTTTACTTTATATTATGTGTACCCCTTTCACTACTTATTCGGCCAACAAGCAATGAGGCTGAGGTGGTATATATGAGTGTTCATCTTGATTATCTTTGAAATAAATTGTGTCAAAATTCAACACCAGCTATTGTCATTGTTGTTGGCTTCCCCAAATTACTTTAGCTGAATGGTGGAGATTCCTGAAACAGGTCATAAGTAATCCTCCCAAATGAGTTGAAATGAGCTAGCTTTACATCTATGGTGTTCTTGAACAGATTTATAGAGATTTTTGGATTTAACTGCTGTCATTTATGAACACATCAGTGATATTTGTGGTCACAAGTTGTGCCCTAAGAGGATGCATTGTCATGTTAGTTGCCCGTAGTGCTCACTCTTTCATGACAGAGGATCCACCATAGTTTATCCAATAGGTATAAGGAATGAAAGTAGAACTAACCTATATTTCATAATAGCGAAACAACTGAGTAGAATAAAAGCATTGTTTCAGCCTCAAAAAGAAGGGATAATGTAGAGATATGCCATTGAGGTTGCACTGAGAATTTTGTGGACATGTACAAGTATCATTAGGATGGTGTGAGAAAATTTAATCAGTACAATTTTAGTTTCTTAGTTTGAATTTTCAAGAAACATAGTAGTTAATTGTAAGATGGAAGTGAAGAGTATACATATCTCACAACAAGCATGAACTTTCTTAGATTTCATTGTTGTCTATATACTGATGTAGTATATTTGTGTTGCATGATATTAATCTTTACTATTTTCCACTAGCAATAAGGGTATTGATGAAATTATATGAAGAAGTCTTTAGGCTACAAATTCTGTTCCTTTGTTTACAAAGCAGACAAAGATCTGCAATTTCAATCTTTTCATTTGTGATAAATAATACATTTCTGAGTAACAAGTTGGATTGTACTTGTCATTTTCACACAATATATATCAAAAGTTACCCTGGTTGTGTTTTTCAAATGCTGTTAATAATACTGTTATTAGATTTTGAATCAACAACAGACATATTCATATTTATATAAGCACCCAGCTCCTGGTATCAAAAGCTATTCTCTCTGATATCTCCATTGATATTCAACAATTCAGCCTGGAAGTGGCTTCCAGTGACATATTGAAAACAATGAATGCCAAGTTCTACAGTTCACTTGAACTACGAGTGTTATCTCTATTTATTCAGATTACCAGAGGTCATGTTTTGAGAGGCAATTCACTTGTGTTTCATGTTTCACAACCTTACTTTTTGTTCCCGTTATACCAACTATGTAAATTCCAGTTACTGTTAACAGCGTTAAGTGTTGTTTAGTCTTTAATGAGTTAAAGAATACGCTAGATATAATGATACTTCACTCCCTGAGTCTATAAATATGTAAACTTCAGAAGTCCCTGGTATTATAGGTTGTGGATTGTTGATAACTAGGTTTTGTTCTTCCAGCAGTAACCATTCTTTTGTCGGTATTTTGTGCGTGAAATTAACATACTTATCATTAACTAGGCCTCCTAATGTACCTCTATGACCTGGGCTCCAGCCCTGGATCCAGATCACACTACTTTTTCCTCATTGGTTGGTTACCAAATCAGCATAGTATGTTACTACTTTGTGCTCTATTATTACTTGGCACAAATTCCTGCGAAGTTACTGGACCTAAATTCGAAGATGCTTGGTTCTTCTGATAATTATCATTGCCATTATTTCTGTTGCACTGGTGTACTCTAGCAAAGTTGGCCTCATTTTTTTAAAAATTATTATTATTATTCCTTTTGTAATTCTGATTTTTACTTTGTTGAACACTCTCATTGTGGTCCTTACTTAAGGCATCAAGTGCGTCCACAAAGGACAACAATGCTTCTAATATTTCCCAGCCACTACACAAGATGTCTTTTCTTTTCCTCCATCGGTTTATCTAAATACTTCGCCCGTGTTAAATGCTAGTGAAAATATTTTCTCATCGTACCCCACATATTATTGTAATATTTCAGGTCCCGCAAATCTGATATTAACTTCTCTTGTGCACTAGCCGACCAGTATTTTTCTTTAAATTTCTTCTGGAAATCTTCCCAAGAAGAAAAGTTCTCAATATTTACAGTACCCCATTCTGAGGCTTCCCCTAAAATGTACCCCCAGAAAATTCAATTTTCTTCGCATCTTCCCAGTTCTTTGGCAAAGCTTGATTGAATCTTTTCAAAAAATGAGTTGATATTAATATAATAGAGGGAAACAATCCACATGGGAAAAATTTATCAAAAAACAAAGATTATGTGACTTACCAAACGAAAGTGCTGGCAGGTCGAAAGACACACAAACAAACACAAACATACACACAATGTACATCCCCATCTGGCTTAAACTTAGGGAATTTTTTTGATAACCCCAAATTCGCTCCCCATTGCAAATCAGTAACTACTTAAGTAGTTAACACAGCATTCAGTGAAGTTGTCTGTTTTTCCACTTTGTCCTGGATAAGTTTGAATTCTTTCCATAAGTCATCTATAACCTTTTGAGTATCTGAAAGTTCGGAAGAAACAGTAGGCGATATGTTCCTGGAGGTTACTCTCGCAGCAGCTTTTCGATCTATCATTTCCTCCACCTGTTTCTCCAAACTACTGACATTTATAATGTCTGACTTCGCTAGTTTCTCTTTAAAGTTTCTTTCTGCATCACCTACTCATGTATTAATACCTGTAATTTGTGATTGGATTATTGGCATTAATATATTTTGCTTGTTGGCACACTCTTTTAAAGTATGCGACCCCTGCTTTACAACATCAAACTTAACATAACATACATTTTCAAATGATCCTAACTTTTCATTAATTTTGGATTCAACCATATTACATGTTTCCTCAATATCAAATTCTAATTTCTTTGTCAAACCCTGGATTTGATCATTCTGTTTCTGACTAAAGTAAATGAACAGTTGATTTACATGGCAGTTTACTTCATTCTTTAATTCTAATTTCAAATCCTCTACTTTAGTATTTAAATCATCAAATACAGTATTTAAAGCCCCCATGCTTTTGCATGAACTACTAAATTCTTTGCTTTATGATTAAACTTTGGCATTGAGCAAATTTAATTGAGAATTTACTGAGCCTAGTTATTTCCTTAGAGTTTCATTCTTAGCATTAGAAGCTTCATTTAGTTCCTTTCTTAAAGCTGCTGAATCTGTACTCTGTACATCTAATTTAGCATTTTGAGCTTTGATTAGGTTTACTATCTCAGACCAGTCTGGCATTTCTCTACTGACTCTCATAGCCATAACTGGTTCTTGAGGGTTTTTCCATTTGTCCTAAGTTATCCATATTGTTATTAACTTTAGACCTAATAATCATTTTAAGAAAATTCAACTCTGAGTATAATAACTGCAGTAATACTGTACATTCAAGGGCTAATACCACATTGTATTAATACAATAAAGTTCTGTTTTATGCACACCCGATGTAGAATTTCGGCTGCCTCGATGAGTGGATGTGTAATCAGGACTGGTGAACAGCAAGTGGTGCCGGCGACGTTGGATGTAGGTTTCTCCATCTGCATACCCATGACGTGTGAAAGCTGTATACTCCCCACACCAGATCTTCTTAGTCGAATTGTTCTCAGCGTATCTCTTCTTAGTCTAATATGTTGAGATCTTCTCTCCGTTCTTTTAACATTATTACTTTTTTACGTCTTCTCTTTTTTTTGCATTTACTAATTTTCACCATTCGAATTTATAGGCAGAATCCAAATCCGTGACTGGTATTTTTGTCTTATTATGCTTGGTTGCTATGGCAACATGCATCAACTTTTCTCACTTTTGTCTCTAATTCCCATTTTTTTGGCTCCTTTTTCACACGTCATCACATTCTAATTCTTTAGGACAACTAAGAGTGTGTGATGTGTATGTGCAAACTTCCCACTTATCTTAATTTGAGTCAACTTACTTGGTGTACACAGGCAATCTTCTTCTCTAGATAGCTGGCTTCTGGAATCTCTATAAACTTCTTCTCTGAAGAATGATGCTAGTTACAGGAACCTTAAAGACTCTCTGTCTATTTGTGAAATAATTAGGTACTCGAAGAATACTTTTCAACAACTATTGGTATATTTGAGCTTCATAAAGAACAAAATTCGCATTTCGCATATAAGCATTTGACTTCTTGTAAGTCACTTGTATCGTCTCACATCAGAAACAGATTTAAGGATGTTTTAGAAAAGAGTTGGCTTAACAACCATAACAAACCGTGAAATACATCTTGCCTCCAGCAAGCCCAAGATAAGAGGTTTTTTTTCAGAATTAAGAATCTCAAATGTTTGTGTTATTTGTAACAATGGTTACTGATATGATTAACACAGAATAACCTAGAAGTTCCATAGTTCTTCCTTGCTCTTTCACTATGACTTCCATGGATCGACCGACAAGTACTTGTCGGTGCAGTTCGACCGCCATGTCTACAATCTATTTACGACAGACTTCAAACCTGCACACACAGACATATGATGTGCAGTAGGTAGGATTCTATCATCCCACTCCCACATCTAAAATATTGTGTGTTCAAGACGGTAGAGGGTCGAGTGGTTCTAGAATTTTTGCCAAAATTCTCGAAACACTACAGTCTCACCCAGAAACTTCTCATTGCTTTCTGAACTGCAAGTCGTACTGAATTGAGCACTAAGGAGGTAATCACAGAATTGAAGAGCCCATCTACTAATGGAAATGGAGTGATCTTTTGCTGGATGTTTTTGAGAATGAGCTATTATTTTTATGTGCCATCTTAATATCAATTATTTATTATGTTGATATTAATAAGTCACTTTTTATTGGTAATTTCACAAGTATTTACGTATGTCTCTACCAGTGGTACCTAATCACAACTGACTGATTTGTATTGTGTTACAGTTGTCCTGTGACTCCAGCGAGCACAGAAAATATACACACAGCACAAGTCCACCCATCACCGACTTATATGAGGACAGGACCACATCCTCAGCCAAACAGCAGTACAGCTCCAGTGCAGGTACATACTGAATTTCATCAGATATGCATTACATGTTATGTTGTCAATATTATTAATTTTATTTGTGTTTATGATAATTACACAATGAATTTGTTACAATAAAATGTTTGAAGTTCTGTTTTCTGGAACTCGCCAAGAGAACAATCAACAGTGATACATCCGTATTCAGTTGTATAATATCAGTTGCATATTTTTCAGTGTCAGTTCATTCCACCTTTGAAGGACTTTGCTATTTATACTGAATGTTATGTATACAAAATAAAATAGAGTTCGATTTCGTAATTGTATTGTGTTTCAAATCATTCTCTTGCTCCGTGGTTCTGAACAAAGAGAGACCAGTAACCATTAGTCAATATCATTTATAGATTTTTTTGTTGTTATTAACTTTGTCAAAGGTCATTCTTTTTCAAAATATGAATGTAAGTGTCCATGGTTACAATGCAACTGTCACTTTCTTGCATGTTTTTATCAGTTGCTAGGAGTGATAAGAACTTTGGTAGTGTGGAAATTCTTATGAAAGGTAATAAAGTTAACACAAGGCAGTTACAGTTTTACTCTCTGTGAGGGAACTTGCAGAACTATCACTCCTGGAAGAAAGGATATTGTGGAGACATGGCTTTGCCACAGCCTGGGGGATGTTTTCAGAATGAAATTTTCACTCTTTAGTGGAGAACTTCTGTGACGTTTGGAAGGTAGGAGACAAGGTACTGGCAGAGGTCAAGCTGTGAGGACAGGACATAAGTCGTGCTTGGATAGCTCAGTTGGTAGAGCATTTGCTCACGAATGGCAAAGGCCCCGAGTTTGAGTCTCGGTCTGGCACACAGTTTTAATCTGCCAGGAAGGTACTTGTGGTGTGTTTGCAAATCTATTCACTACAGGGCAAAGTGCTCATAGATCTAGGTAAATAGATGAAATGTAGAAATAATTACTGCAATAAAGTAGAGGTAATCCTGCATTATGTAAATTCATTGAGTTCTCATAATCCGTTTAACAGTTTTGAGGTTCAGACACCCGGAAAAATTTCGGACCCAGAAAACCACCCAGTTATGCCAGTATTTAAAATGTTTTGGGCACATTTGTGTTTGATGTATCTTAAAGAGTAATACGTACTTAAAAAGACCAAGCTGCAAGTTTTATTTTTTGTATCTATTTTAGTTCTGTGATGGATTGCAAATTTTACTATAATGATGACAGAAAGTCTTTATAAACAAAAAGTATTATTTGAATTCTTGGGTAATGTAACTCATAATTGGCTTCTGTATAAAACGTCTGTAGCAACAATATTAGCTGTGGAAAACTGTAGCACACTGCAGCTTACCTGAATATGAATCTCCTTCAGACTGCCATAATGTCTGTAGCAGTATCCAAAGAAATAAAATTTGTGTGTTTCATCAGAACATTAGAAGACTGAAAAATAAGATAGATGAGCTTTTTGTATGCCTAGAAAATGGGGTAAATTCTGAAGGTATAGATGTTTTGTGTCTCTCTGAACACCATGTAACTAAAGGGATGAAGAAGTTAAATTTAAGACATTACAGATTAGCATCTTATTCATGTCAAGTCAACATGGAAAAAGGAGGAGCTGCTACTTATATAAAAACTGGACACAAAGTCATAGATATTGAAACAAATAGGTTTTGTGTAGATCAGACCCTTGAAGCATGTGCCTGTGAGTTGCTACTGCAACATACTTCTATAGTAATTGTAACAATCTACAGATCCCCTCAAGGTAACTTTCAGTTAGTCATGAAAAATCTTGAGGCATTATTGAGCTACCTGTCAGACAAAAAGAAGCAGTTAGTGGTTTGTGGTGATGTTAATGTAGATTTCTTAAAAGATATGGATAGGAAAAATGAGCTAGAATCTTTGTTTGGTTGTTTCAATCTAGTATCTGTTGTAAATTTTCCAACTTGCGTGCAGCAGGATAGTAGGTCACCTATTGATAACATTTTCATAGACAGTGCTCAGGCAGAAACAATTAATGTGTACCAAGTTGTTAATGGTCTATCTGATCATGATGCACAGTTAATGGAAATAACACATATAGCACCTTACAGGATTCAGGCAGGTTCATACAAGGCAGGGAAGCTTATTAATGCGAACAGGATACAAAGCTTTAAGTGCAGCCTAGAAGAGGTAGAATGGGATGAAGTATACACAGAAAATGATGCTGATGCCAAATGCAGTTTATTCCACTGTAGATTTGTCTCAATATTTGAGAGTTGCTTTCCTGAAACGTTATCCAAAAAAGCCATTACAAAGTCAAGTAAGCCATGGATTACTAAGGGAAGTAAGATATTGTGTAAGAGGGAAATATATGGACAGGCAAGTATAGGTCAGGATCTGATGTTACTTGCTTACTACAAAAGATACTGTAACATTTTAAGGGAAGTCACCAAGAAGTCAAGAAGCTTATGCATTCTGACAGAAATTAATAATGCGGATAATTAGATTAAAACTATATGGAATTTTGTCAAACAGGAGATGGGGCAGCCTGACAGTGCACATCATACCATAGCAATAAAGCTAAATGATGATGTTGTGAGTGATAATTCACAAGTTGCAAGTATCTTTAACAACCACTTTCTGAATGTAGCAGCAAAAATTGGGTTAAAGGGCTCAGTTGAAGAAGCAAAAAAAAATATGTTAAAAATGTCATTCCCCAGAACTTTAGGCCTTTAGAAATAGCAACAACATCCCCCACTGAAATTAAGGGAATTATAAATATACTGGAAAACAAGAGTTCATGTTGTCTTCATGGAGTCTAACAGAATTTTGAAGTGTTGTTCTAATTTAATAAGTGGAGTCCTTAGCGATATATGTAATGCTTCGCTGGCACAGGGAATTTCCCCAGACAGATTGTAAAATGCAATTGTCAAACCTGTTCATAAGAAAGGGGACACGAGTGACTTAAATAATTATAGACCAGTCTCATTGCTGACTTCATTTTCTAAAATATTCGAAAAAGTTATGTATTCTAGAGTAGTCTTACATTTAAGTGAAAATTATTTACTCAGCATGTCACAGTTCGGATTCCGGAAGGGTTACTCGACTGAGAATGCTATTTACACATTTACCCATCAAATAGTACAAGCCCTAAATAATAAATTATCGCCAGTTGGTATTTTTTGTGATATATCGCTATATCCAATTCTGTACACTAATTAGAGACATACCGACAATTGATGCAGCATATGAACAGGGCTCAGTTAACAGGGTAGATTTATCCAAATTTTTGGGTGTTCACATTCATGACAACTTGAACTGGAAAAAGTATATTACTGACCTTCTCAAGCAACTAAGTTCAGTTTCTTTTGCTCTTCGTATTATCGCTAGTCTTGGTAATAAAAAAATCAGCTTCCTAATGTACTTTGCATATTTATACCCAGTAATGTCTTATGGAATAGTTTTCTGGGGTAACTCACTACTTAGACATAAAGTATTGATTGCACAAAAGGGAGCAGTGAGATAATTAGTGGTGTTCATCCAAGGATGTCCTGTAGGCACCTTTTCAAGGAGTTAGGTATTTTAACTGCACCAACAGAGTACATATATTCACTTATGAAATTCGTTACAACTAATCCATTTCAATTCGCGAAGCCGCATGGGATTAGCCGAGCAGTCTAAGGCGCTGCAGTCATGGACTGTGCGGCTGATCCCGGTGGAGGTTCGAGTCCTCCCTCAGGCATGGGTGTGTGTGTTTGTCCTTAGGATAATTTAAGTTAAGTAGTGTGTAAGCTTAGGGACTGATGACCTTAGCAGTTAAGTCCCATAAGATTTCACACACATTTGAACATTTTTCATCAATTCGCGAAGAACAGTGATGTTCATACGTACAACACTAGAGGGAAAAATGACCTTTCCTATCCATTATTGAAGCTGTCAGTTGCTCCAAAAGGAGTATGTTATTCAGCAACAAAAACCTTTGATCATTTTCCCAACAACATAAAGTGTTTGGCAGGTAGCAGATCAAGTTTTAAATCTAGCTTAAAAAATCATTTCTTTTGAACGACTCCTCCTACTCCATGGACGAGTTTCTGTTTCAGAAATGGTTAGAAAAAAAATTACCTCTTAATATAGTTGCGTGTGTAGAACTAAAAATTTCATTAATATTAATATTAGCACTATTCATGTGTGTATATATATATCTTGTAATCTGACTTGTTCCACATCGTATCGATAAAATAATCAGGAAAATGATATATGGAACATGACATAACTAAAACTAAAACTAAGGACACCTGGACCACCCAGTTGCTTAAAATTGTGCCCTATACAATGTGCTCCACTTCAGTGACTGCTTCAGAGCCTGTGCCATATGGATCCTTCCTACCAACATCAGCTTTTCTGAATTGTGTAGGTGGGAACTCTGCTTGCAATATATCCTAAGTTCCCATAGCACGCCTGACCTCAGTCTTCACTAGTCCCAGTCCTTCACTACCTATCCCCTTCCCTGCCCTCAGTCTAGCACCACATAACCTTCTGTTCTACCAGTGCACCCACTAGTCACTCTACCTTTTTTCCCCTCCTCTGTTTCTCTCCATTTCTCCTTTCCTCCTCCCCCTTCTAACCTCCAGAGTACACTTAGCAGCCGTAACCTGTCTTCACCACATACCTACATGCTCCTGCAATCAGCACTACAACCCCCCTCCCCCCCCCCCCCCCCCTATCCTGCTATCCCTCTCCCTCACTGCTACAGCCTTCCCCTCACCTCCACCACCCAGATTTCTTCTCCCATCAGGCACAGTTGCATGCAGTCCAGCCACTGTGGCCAGAGACAGTGGCCATGTATGTGTGAGTCATACTTGCATGAATGAATGTGTGTGTGTGTGTGTGTGTGTGTGTGTGTGTGTGTGTGTTTTATGGTAAGAGAATGCTTTTTTGGCCGAAAGCTCCATGTATGGTAATCTTTTAGTGTGTCTAAGGCCTTTTGGCAGAAAGCTCCATGTATAGCAAGCTTTTTGTGTGGCTGTCTGGGACTCTGCACCTCCTCTACATGATGGATAACAATCTATCCTTTTCATTATATTGTCAGAATTAAGATTACCACATTTAGAGATATGGGGCAATATGTGATTGCTTAATGGGACACTTTATTTTTATTATTTTTTTAAAATTGTATTTCGATTGCCCCCAACACATTTTCTGGCATACTATCTCAATAAATTAGAATGCAAAATGTGCCTTTTGGAGGACACGTTCAGAATACCAAATCCAGAAACACTCAGAGTTACCCATTAGAATATAAGGCGCAAAAATATGTTAAATATGTTGGACGTGTACATATCTGGCATCAGCCTATAGCTTTTGTTATTGTAGGAACAGGCAAACACTCTGCATCCTTGTCTTCACTTTCTTCTTGTTTCCGTGCTACCTGTCCTGCAAGGCTTCATCAGTTGTCACAGACTAACAGATGGTGACACATTCATTACATTCAGCATATGCATCAAACTAAAGTAGTTAATGTTTTTGCTTCCCGCATTATTTGTTGTTGTTGTTCAGCTGCAATTTTTTCATTTTCTGGTGTGATGTCTTCTTTAAGTATCTGACAAAAACCAGCCTTCCTAAAGCAGTTTGAAATTGTAGACTCTTGCACAGAATTGCAGGCACTTCTTACAAAATGCTTAGCATTGATCAGCCTCTTCTGTACAAGACTCTCATTGTATTTTTGTTTCAGGCATTTCATAATGCCAGAGTTGAATAGTTGAAGGTGGCTTCTGCAGACAGTAGGAGAAAACCTTACATTTATGTGACATAGGTATGACATACTTTGGTGCTGTACTGTGCACTGGTCAATAAACAGTATAATTTTGCTATTAACGTCCAACATTGCATCCCAGGTATGCAATAATTTTTCGAATATAGTTGTTGTTACCTATGCTTTTGCATTAGATGCGTATTTACAGGGAAATGCTCACACATTTTTAAAACAGTTTTGCCTCTTCACCTATCAAGTTATTAGTGGCATTAACCTTTCCAGTTACAAGTGGCATAAGCTTTTCTGTTTCCCTTTCATTACAACATAATGAGACAGTCAGTCTTTTTGCTAAATTTTCTGCTATGGCATCTCTCTCATCTGAACTCAGAATGGTTTTTTCAGACAGAAGGTGCAAAAAATTAGCCCATTTCTTCAGCACTAAAAATGTTATTGACACTGTACCTTTCTAAGATTGGCAGAAGAGTATTTTTTCATACTCTCCTTGAACACATTTATACAGTAAATCCAACCATTAGATGCTTTGAAATATGCATTTGTGCCAAATAAATCATTTTATAATGAACTACAGTACCATCAGTTGAAATACATCCACTTCAGTAACATGTTTTCCAGGTCTGGAAACTGAACTTCATCCGTACACATTTTTGTTTCTCATTTCCTCCTTAGAAATAAATTGCTTTAATTGTTTTTCATTTTCTCACTGTTGGATTTAATGTTGATGGAAGAATGTTCAATTTTCGTGCAATGTCAGCACGCCTCAAGTGAACTTTTATCCACTTCCTGAATAATGTTCCACTTTTCTTCATTTGTTAACTGTCTCACTGTCTTTTAGTCCATATCATATTGGAACAGTGTTAAAAAAGGCCACAGACTGAGAGTCAGTCACACCTTAAATACCACTGAGTTACACTCTAATAACTTTTCAGTTTATTTTTTGCCTGCTACAACTTTAATCCTGCCTCCACTGAACAGCTCTGTCTCCCTGGATGTTTCGTCACTTCTCAGCCACAAGTGCCCTAGGCCTACCACTCCCAGAACTCACGGCTGCAAAAGTTGCAGCAGCCAAACAATACAGACACTGCTGAATTTAAACACACTAAGCAGGGATGGAGAATGTATAAACAAGTTGTTTTAACAGGCATTTAATGCAGTTGGGAATAGGACTTCCAGAAACTGACATACTATAAGGGAAAATGCAGCAATGAAGGACATACTAATGAGACTCCATTGTAATTACATTTTAAGAGTGGAAAATTGTAGAACACAAAGATTTTGTACATGAATAACTTTTGAAGTTTGAATTTTCTGGAAGAAGAAAAATGTTTGTTGAAACGAGGAGAAAGAGGACTTTTAATTAACTATAACAATCTAGAAACAAACAATTTTTTGCAGCATCGGAAATTTCCTCTGACGAAATGTGTAGTAAATTAGTAATATTTCATGAAAGAAAATGTTTCCATAAAAGCCAAATGTACAATATCATTGGCTTTCATTAAATTACACAGTGAGTAATAAAGTTTAATGAAATAATGTCTGAACAAGAATTTAATAGTTTCATGTAACTATCTTATACATGCAGCTAATGAAAATGTGTCAAAATGGGCAAAAATTACTTTGTGTTTCAAAGTGAATATCAGCATTTTAAGGTTTTTTAGTACTTATTACAGTTGACTTACAATTACAAATAATAGACGAAACCATTTTGCTAAGGGAAGAGTACGGGACAATCGAGGAAGAGAGAGAGTCTTTTACACTTAGCCCCAAGAAATCATTTTGGAAGACTAGTCTTGAATTAGAAATTGCAGTTACATCTGGGTGGAGACTTTTAAGGAAATGCTTGCAGCTATGTCCTTATTGTTTGCAGTCGTTACAAGCTCCAAAGCCTACAGACTACAGTTTACATGCCAATGTAGCAAATGAAATGTTGCTGCATGATGAAGACTCTCTGAATTGTGTTACTTCAGTAATGAATCTACATTTCACCTAAGTGTGATGTGAACACACATAATGTGCACATCTGTGGGTCATCAAATCCTTAAGAGATGGTACAGCTGCAATGAGACTCCCATGAATCGAATGAGATGGTACAGCTGCAATGAGACTCCCATAAATCGAATTTTTGTGTGCCATATTGTGGCCTTCCTTCTTGAGTGAAGCAGCTGTAACTGATGTTTTGTTATTTTGGTCCACTAGAACTAAGGCTCTTCCCTCAATTATGAGAAGCTAACATTATTTGGCAGCATAACGGTGCGCCCCCTCACTGGCATAACTTTCTCTCTCTCTCTCTCTCTCTCTCTCTCTCTCTCTCTCTCTATCTATCTATATCTCTCTCTCTCTCTCCCCCTTCTTCTTCTTCTTCTCCTCCTCTCCTTTTTTTTATGATTGATCAGACGACGTTCTACCCGATCACTGGATTGGATGTAAGCAGCCGCATGACAGAGCTTGTTTCACATGGCCTCCAGCTTCACCCAATCTGATACTGTGCATATTTTTACCTTTGGGGGTTCATAAAGAATCACGTGCATATGCCTCTGTTACCAGCAGATCTACCTGACTTGAGGAACAGGGCTGAAGTAGTTGTTGCAACAGTTACTCCAGACACATCGATCAAGGTTTGGGAAGAACTTGCCTATTAACTCCATGTGTGTCCTTTGTCAAATGGGCTCACATTGAACATGTGTAAGAAAAACTGTTTATTTTATATATTTATTCATCCAGTAAATCTCTACAGATTGTGGGATCTCATTTGCACATCACGCGTGCACACACACAGGTTACATATAACTTAAAAATTTATTTTTAACATTTCAGTAAATTCATTATATGTATTTGATCTTGCTCTAGAAGCAGTAGTAGTTTATGCGTATTCTTGCTTCATGTCTGTTGTACTTCACACGGTTTAAAAATTCTGCCACTGAATAGAAGCAGTGATCTAATAAGAATGCCCTTAGGGATTTGTGAAACACATAAAATGAAGAAATAACTTTTATGAGGCAGACTATTGTACATTTGTATTGCACCATTTGTACTGAAGTTTTAAAGTCTGTTGTCCTGAACATGATGTTTGTCTTTTTGTCTAGTATTATGTTTGTGTACACTACAATTTTGATTTATCTCTTTGATATTTTTCCTCGTGTATTTACACTAGTAAAAATACAGGGTAGAGGGAGGATGGAAGACTTCTGAAAGAGCAGCCTGCATGAGTCAGTCTGTTCTGCATGGTGCATTGCTCTTACAACTCTTTTTTGGGTCAGAAAGGTTACTGATCTAGTAGCTGTGCTACCCCAGAATACAATTCCATACTGTAGAATACTGTGGAACTGGGCCAAGTATGCAATTGTAACAATGTGGAAGCTTGCTTTGTGTGCAAGTAAGCATAGGCTGTAGCATACTTTTTTCATTGTTGTATTCATTTTTGTTTTATGTGTCTCTCATTTAAAATCATTTTCAAGCCATATGCATAAAAATTTTGTTTCCAGTGAGGGTGTAATTCCTTCAGCTTTTTATTTTTACTTAAGTGTTGCAGGCTTCCCCTTTCAAACAGAAATTAAGCACAGTCATTTTGGAAGTGTTTATTATTAGTTTATTTCCTCCAAACCAGCCATTTAGGTGGTCTGTAGCTTTATTTATGTTTTCTTGTAGCTGTGTTTATGTTTCCCTGTAAGAAGGATGCTTGTGTCATCTGCAGACAAAGTATTTAGTTGGGGTTCTATGCTTACGTCTAGGTCGTTTATATACAGAAGCAAAAAAATAAACCTGAGAATGGATCTTTGAGGGACTCCAGTTTTGATTATTCCTGCAGCTGAAAAGTATGTTCTAGTGCTCTCATGTGTAGTTCATATGTTATTACTACTTTTTGTTTCCGATTTGGCATGTATGAGGAGAACCACTTTTAATGCAGTGTCTCTAATGCCACACTTTTGGAGTTTTTCCAGCAAGATTCTGTGGTCTAAAATGTAAAATGTCAAAAGCTAAGAAAATACCAGCATCATTTTGTTTATTTCCAGTTCTCCTAGAGCATTTTGTAAGAAATTACATGTGGCATTGGTCATAGATTTATTTTCTGAAAACCGTGTGGATTTTGTTCTTATTCAGAAATTCCATTAATCTGTTATACACACTTCTTTCAATGAGTATGGCAAAAACTGATATTAATGAGACTGGTCTATAGTTTTCCAAATTTGCTTTGTCACATTTTTTTATGAATAGAGATCACTTTGGCAATTTTAAGACAGTCAGGAAAGGTTCCGGTTGAGAAAGATGAGCTAATTATCTCAGCAAGGGGTGTTGCAATGTTTATAATACATTCCTTTATGATGAAGTCTGGAATACTATCAATTCCTGAGGACGTTTTTCTGAAGGCTTTTGTTATGTGAATGATTTCGTTCAGGGATATGTCACAGAAATAGATTGAGTGGAGGTAAGAATTTACTTTATTCTCTTGGTTATTGTGCTATCTTTCTTATTATTAATTATTAGATTTGTTGTATTGTCTTCATAGTGCTGCCTGAAGAGATATGCAAAACTCTTGCAGGTAAGTAATTCCCCTGTTGTCACAGTTCAGTGTGATAGTTTCCTTTTTACTATTTCCTTCCTGCTTTATTACTTTCCAGATTGCTTTGCTTTTATTTACCGACTCTGATACAAACTTATCATTGGCCAATATTTTTGCCTGACATATGACTTTTCCATACACTTGCATGTATTTTGTGATAAAACTGATATGGAAAAGGGATATGTTGCAGTTTTTTCTGTAACTGAGCAATTTTCTGTTTGTGTTACTTGAGACTTTTATGCCTCTTGTTATCCCTGACTTTGCTTTTAGATTTGTGTTTGTTACCACCCTTGTTTTGAGAGGAAATACTATTTCAAAATAATAGTTGAAGATGTCAGAGAACTTTTCAAACTTTTTGTTGGTGTTATGCAACTGAGAAACTTCTTCCCACCCTTCTCTTGATAACAAGTGATTGAATGTTTCTGTGCTTTGTGTGTTGAAACTTCTTGTAGTCACAGTCCTTTTTATGGTTTTGTCTGGGTAGTTAGCAGTCTGAGAGGGCTACCACTTGAGCTTCATGATCATTAAAATTTGTATTTACACATTTTGCTGTATAGGGTGTGTTAACAAATATTTGGTCCTCAGTAGTACCAGAAGTTTGTGTAATTCTTGTTGGGGTTGTAATTGTTTGTTTATGTCTATGATGTCACCAAATCTCACTTACTGTCATTTAAAACTGTTAGTTCAACCCACAACAATGTAAATAATGTATGTAACATCTCAGCAACAGAAACTATGAGCTGTAAATTTCTGGCTATGTATGTTGATGAAAATTGATAGTGTATGTGGAAAAGTAAGTAATTCCTTACATCTCCTTATCCAATTCACAAAGGTAGTTCCTACCCAAACAATGAAAGTGTTGTATTATGGAACAATATATCCCTGTCTTAATTATTGGATTGAACTAAGGGGCTGTGCATCTAATGTCAACTTAAAAAGAATCTTGCTGTTCTAGAAAGGAAAATGGAGTGGGCCATAGAGATTCATGTTGTAAAGTGTTCGTGCAGCATGAATACCTGACAATATATCCTTTATATATACTTGTATTTAAATTAGTTACATTCTTTACGAGCCAACCAACAGAAGTTATCAAGTGCAGTGATGCACATGATCACAACACCAGGACAAAATATAACTATTTCTGGAAAAGAACAACATTTAAAATGACAGACCGAAGCCCATACATCAGTGTCTTAATTTGTAAGAATATTATGAAAAGGATAGTTGCTATTCACCATATAACGGAGATGCTGAGTTGCTGATAGGCACAACAAAAGGACTGTCCAAAAGTGAGCTTTCGGCCAACAAGGCCTTCATCAGAAACAGAGAAAACACGCAAACACACACACACATGAGCAAATGAAAATGCAACTTACACACATGTGACCACAGTCTATTGCTGCTCAGACCAGAGACTGTGGTCATGTGTATGTGAGTTGCATTTGTGCACATGTGCTTTTGTGTGTGTGTGTGTGTGTTCTGTCTATTTCTGATGAAGGCTTTGTTGGCTTAAAACTCACATTCTGACAGTCTTTTTGTTGCGCTTATGTGTGACTCACCATCTCCGCTATGTGGTGAGCAGCAACTATCCTTTTCATAATATTGTTACATTCCATCCCAGATTTTCAATTGTCTAATGATTTGAACTTTAAGCAAATTCTAAGAAACTAGTTATAACGTGAATCAATACAATACCAATTGCCACGTAACAGATGTATAAAATAGGTATAACATGTAACAACTGCAGTATATAACATACTTTGTATGTGTAATTGTTCATACTATTATTTCTGACATTTGCAAAAGCCATTGTGATGGCTTGATGCAAAGAGAATATAAATAAATAAACAAGTAGGATAGTCCTATTTTTCTCTGTAGGTCAGGTGGGAACCATTTGTGCACAGCTTACCAGATCGTGTTTCCTGGCAGTCACTTTATTTTTCATTTTATTTTTTAATACTTGAGGGCAACAGGTATTAAACATATCTGAGAATATATTGACAAACAGTGTAAGAGCATTCTAAAGATGAGAAATTTAAAGGATACCATTCTGTTTAAATTTTATTATCTTTACCTGTGACCTAGAATGCAGGAGATGGAACTGCAGTTCCGCACTGGATTATTATATGGAAAGAGTCTTTCCATGTCAGGTAGTAATTGTTTAATAACTCTTAGGGTTACCAGACATGTTCCTACTAATAATCAGTTTGAAATTTGAGTTGTTGATCATGTCCAGCAAATGCAGGACATTATAAGTATTTTATTTGTCAATAGGCTCCTCTGAACGCAGCATCTATACATCAGAGACCCATGAAACTTGTCCAGTCATCCACAGTGGACCAAGAGCAACGGCCTATGGGGCACGGGGGGCGTCTGAAAATACCAACGCCGCCTATTGTCAGCCCTTTTGTCGAAAGAGTAATGAAAGGTTATCAGCCAGATATGTTCAACACAGAGGTAATAATATACAGTTTATTCATAGTTTAATAGTTTAGTTACTAAATGGTGGACATAGTGACAGATTACTTTACAAATTGCAAAACTGCTATCATATTTCACTGTATTACTGCATTTATTCTCCCATGCTATAAATATGATAAATGAGACCTTGTTCCACAGTGGGAATTATTTATTTATTATGATCTTATTAGGGCCTTGAGACCCTCTCTTTGTCAGACCAGATCACTTGTCAAGGATTTTGTTTTACTGCTAGTACAGCTGATTTCTATATTACATTATGATAGCTTAACTGCAGCAGAAGAAAGTACTTACCAAAAGTTAAGACATTGTATATGTTTAGCTGAAAAATATGAAAATAACATTGGATATGCAGTAACTGAAACAGTGTATACTAGTATTTTTCATAGACTAGAGGAAAGAAGAATGGAAAGTATAGAAATATGGTGGTGAGACATCTATTAACCCAATCAAAAAGCATGAGGTTGGAAACTATGGTAGAAATTCAAGACACAAACAGTTGATAGTGGATTGTATGCAAATGGTGACCAATTAAAAGAAGGTGTTGATTTGGTAACTGTAGAGATTGTAAGAAAACATAAGTTACTTTTAAACACACCCAGAAGAGGTACTTGGTGAAAGTTGCCATGAAGAGAAAATAGAAGTGATTAATGAAAATGTTTGTGAGGCTAGGAGCAAGAAAGAGAAAGAAAAAGATAAGAAGTAAAATTGGATGGGAGAAGCTTGGCTTAGCTCTCGTTTATCTTGAATCTCCTGCCGAACAAAAAGTCCAAGGTGACTGGAAAAAAGTACAGGTGAGGGGTAAAAGGAACTGACCCAAAAAATTACATATTATTACCCCTAATTTCAGTGTGCTGCAGAATTCTTGAGCATAAATATTTCCAGAAAGCGTTTGACACAGTACCACATTGCAGACTTTTAATGAAGGTCCAACCATACAGAATAGGTTCTCAGATATGTGAGTTGTTCGAAGAAGTAATAGAACGCAGTACATTGTCCTTGCTGGTGAGTGTTCATTGGAGACAAAGATGCTTTTGTTGTCTGTATAGATAAATGTTCTGTCAAATATGGTGAGCACCAGTCTGTGGCTGCTGATGACTCAGTAGAGTATGGGGAAAGTATCATCTTTGAGTGACCGTAGCAGCATACAGTTACAAATTGGAGAGAATTTCTGTTTGTTGTGATGAATGGCAGTTTGTTTTAAATGTGGGAAAATGTAAGTTAGTCAAGGAGAGTAGGAAAACAATCTTGCAGTGTTGAAACACAGAATGATTGGTGTAATTATTGAAACAGTCGTGCACATTAAATATCTATGTGTAACTTTGCAGAGCAAGATGAAATAGTGCAAACACTTAAGATCAGTTGCAGGAAAGGTGAATGGTTCAACTCCAGTTTACTGGGAGAATTCGAGGATAGTGCAGTTCATCTATAAAGGAGATAGCATACAGGAACACATTTGCAACCCATTCCTGAGTATTGCTTGGGTGTTTTGGATCCCCACTCTGTCAGATTTAAGGAAGAAATTGAAGCTATTCAGAAGCATGCTGCTAAATTTGTTTCTGTAGGTTTGATCAACACACAAGGATTACTTAACCAGTGTTTCTGACAGACTGAAGAATGATGACAGTTTAGAGAAATTGGGACTCTTACAGAAGCATATAGACAGTTGTTCTCCCTCACTCCCATTTGCCAGTGGAACAATGGTACAGGATGCCCTCTGCCATGCACCCTACAGCAGCATGCAGAGTAAGTTTATAGATGAAGATGTAAAAATACAAATTACAGTATGCAAGAATAATGAGATGGGTGGTCAAAAAGAATTAAGGAACTAGTATCAATGAACAGAGCTGGAAGTGTGCAGCTATAAATGAAGTTCAGATTAAAAGAATTTGAAAATTTAAGCATCTCTTTGCAAAGTTCTGACACTTTGTCACCAGATTCACATGATCGTAGTATATCAGTGGGGAAGCAGGAAAACATACTATTTGTGCTGTGTTGTTGTGTGTTCACTATATGTTGGCATTGTATACTGTTTGTGGTTCTGTGTTGAATAGAATTCTTAGCAGCACAATCCATGAACTCTATCATCATGTAAATCTCACATGTGTATATTACATACAGTATATGTGTTTAGTAGGATCAGAACACTTACTTATTTCCTAAAACAGCTTGCCATTCCTCACATACTCTAAATATGTTCTATTTATTTTGGGTGTTTAACTCCACTAGCTGCTTTTCCCTTCCTTGTTATTTATATTAAAGTGAGCAGTTAGCTTGTGTGCAAAACTAGGGTTAAAAGTGCTTGTGCTAATCTTAATTCGGAATGCATATTTTATCAAAGAACACATCATTGGTGTATATGTCTCTGGGAAGTATTCAACCTGAAAACATTATTTATCAGGATAAATAGCATTGCTATAAGAAAGAAAAGGCCTCTGATTTTCATTTCTGAGAAACTGGCAGCCATCTGCCGTAAAGTGTCCTAGTCTGGTGTTAGATCACACCATTGGGATGGTGGTGTTCTGGTTTTTCACATTAGATTTCTTCAATTTTGTTATGTTCTCGATGAGTCAACTGTTCTCTTTCATCTGATCCAATAGATCTTATCTGAAATCAACCTGCACTCTTCTCATTGATTAAATTCTGTGTCTTTCAATGTAAGTGTTACACATTGGTCCTTTATTAATCATGTCCAGTGCATGTCCTACCCAGTTCGACATACTCATAATACTGTATGTAAGTCATGCAGCTCCTCCTTCTGTGAACAACTCTCCTGATTTGTATAGTGTCTTCACTTTCATCCATTCACAAAATTGCTGCAGCTGGGAAACACAATGCTGCTCAGCAGTTTTTAAAGTGAAATTGAGCGTGCATAAATTCATTCAGAGAAATGGCAAATAACTTGAAAAGTAGGCCACTATTTGTCATCATGTTCAGCAACTTCAGAAAGTTTGTCTGTATGGTGCTGTTAGTTGCTTAACATAGTAATGGGAAGAACTAAGTCAAAAGTTCATAATGTTTAACCACATAACTCAACGTTGTGCCAGGATTTTGTTTATCTGCATTGTATTGAGCCAATTAAGTCATTCAACCTTTTGTGCAGTTTGTACATAAACCTCCTTTCATTTATAAATTCATAACTTTCTGTCTCTTTTCTTAGCTTTGATTCGATTGTCTGGACTGTTGAAATGTAAGCCTTTTTCTGGGTGAATTATTGGCTTACAGTTGAATCCATTGTAAATTTATAATGAGGGACTAAAAGCTTTTTGATACACGTACTACACTATCTTGGATCATTTTTCGCCTGTCACTGTACACTAATATAGAGTGGAATTTCACTTACTATGCATATGTAGAATAACAGCAAAGGCTCTTAACTGGCTGATCATTGAATCGAAATGAGCATTGAAGACATACACTGGTACATCATTCCATGCTACTTTAACTCTTTACCAGAGTTCACGTAACATAGTGGCCTTTTAAGTGGTGACATGCAGATCTGTTGGCAACCTGTGAACAGACATTTTCAATTAGTGAGAGAGCTGATGAAGAAGTTGACCAGGCCAACAGTTGAGCACCCTCTGTGTTGTGGTACAGTAGGACAGCACAGGAAACATGTGATCTTGCATTATTTCTTTGAAAGACGATATTGCAGACCAGATTTATCACAGCCATCAGCCTTAACTCAGAAATGTAAACAATGGCTGTCCAAATTACTAGCTAAGCAAATCAAAGGTGATAGTGTTGTATATTATGTGGCACTTAATTCCGTCAGGCCAGTTAGTTGGTCCCATATGTCAGCAGTATCCTACCTTGCAATGTTCAGTCTCCTTTGAGCCTCCACATGGGCATATGTCCATTGTGAGACTGTGCAGAACTGGGATTCACCTGAAAAGAAGACATAGCGCCATCCCTATGCTCAGGTTTGCCAGTGGGTGCACCACTGTCAGCATGCATCTCTCTGCTGGCACCTCGAGGAAAGCTGCAACAATTTTTGCTGTGGTTACAATCTAGGGTGCTCCAGATATAGCTGCACTGTCCATGTGGTTATTCTTCGTACCTTGAATCAGGGAATGGATTTGATTGTGGTAACATGGCTGTTCGATCCCATATAGCAAGGAGAGAAACATGCTGCGTAATCGTCCCCTATTTCCAGAATGTATTTGGTGTTCCTCCTTTGTGTGGGTACACCAAAATGCTAACTGTATGCATATCCTAGCATTTAGAACGCTTCATGCCAGTTTGCTATGGTTGCATGCCATCTTCATGGTGTCACTCTTTAAATGGCCAGCTGTGCATTTGAATACCCCTTTTGCAATTTGCATTCAGAAATTGATTGTACACATATTAAATAATGGAAGCTTTAAGGCTCATGTAATGTTTTGTTTAATGTTAGGAGCAGCTGGATAACGATATGTGCCTGATCTTTGTGAGAGGAGCAATGGAAACTTAATCCATTCAGTTTTGGCTCTGAATCTGCTGTGTCTTATCATGACACCATCTATTGACAATTTAATTTTTTGGGGGGGGATTACATTTTAATTTTTTTTTATCATTTTGACAGGTCACTTGTTTCATTAATTAGTGGTTTCCACTGTAGCTACAGAAATAGTTACCTCTCTTGAAGAAAAGCATCTTTCTCAAATTTTGGTTACATTCATTTATTTTTGAAACTGTTTTTGCATTTAATATATATTTAAATTGCATTCATAAATGAGACTGTGTACTGACTTAAGTGTTTTCATATGGTACTGTAATGTTTACTATTGCTTGACCCATGTTTGTTATAACTTAATCTTGTTTTCTTGTGGTTCCTTGATGTTTATTATTATAGTGATCAACTGTTGTGCATTGTAACACACAGTACTATATTAGATACATCTGAGTGATTATTTAGTGATACACACACAGTATTAAGTAGATGCAGAACACACTCACTAGTTTTGTGTCCCTTATAAGTTGCCGAACCACAGAATTTTTCATTTGTCACAAAGAGCAATTCTGTCTCTTCAGAGCTTCAACAAAACTTCTAACTAGTGTTAAAATTTTAGTTTTAAAGTTCACTCTATGTGTGGCATTTCAGTGGCTCATACCAATAATACCAATAGTGGCAATATAAATAAGTGACTTACAAACTTTTTTGTTTTTTTACATACTTTACTTGAACTGCATGCTACACACTGAATGCCTTATATTTTGCACATCATATTCTGTGTGTGTTAAATTATTCCACTTCTGTTGCTTTCTTGGCATTGCCTAGTCTTGCCTGTTGATTTAGTCCAGAAACACAATGCAAAAACTTAAACACACCATTTTTTTAAGACATGAGTCTTAAAAAGTGATTTCTTGTAAAAGAAAAATAACTGCTTGCCTCTCCCTATCCCCAGAGAATTTCTGTTCTTCTCCCTTCGGCTACCTTTTGCTTTACAGAAATGATTAGTGGTACCACAGGTCCTTATTGTGTTCATACAGATTTCTATGAAAGAGATATGAAATTATTTTGATACAGAGTAGCTGAAAGATTCGAAATTCCATTATTCAAAAATTAGCCTATGATTATATTGTTATAGCTCTCACTTCTTGATCATCAGTATAAAATTATATAAGTGGAAACATTCTGTTATCTGTTCTACACAACCCTACCTGTGTATGAATGTGGAGATAATCAAATAATGAATAACAGATTGTCTTTCAAGTTATGATAAAATATTTTATGCATCTTATGGGTATAGGTGCATCAGTGACTTGGTCCGAGGCAAAGGAAAATTTCCCAAAAAATTTTTTGCTGATGATACGGTCGTAATTAAGTATATATATTTGCAAGTCCTGATACATCTAAGAAAGTGACTAAATAGGTACATAAACAAACCACTGCAAAAAGTTTAACCTTTAATATTACAGCAACTCACACCAAGCAGCTCCAGAGGAGAAACAATGGCTTGCGACTACCAGCCACAGAGATGGAAGGATAGAACATTTACATAATATCTTTATCTTCATCTTGGGATTCAAGTAAGACATATAAGATTTTTGAGTAGCTCCTTGGGAAATGACTTTAATGTTGCTTCTTGTTAGGGTTAATCCTGCTGCATTTACTTGCATGTTTCTGTATCTTATGTATTTCTCCCCCCCATTTGGTTTTGTGTGGTATCAAATTTTGCAGTGTTGCTGTTAGGGTATAGTGATGATGCTGCTGATATATTTGTTTGAAGGCACAACACTTGGATCTTTAATGCCCATATAACATTTTTTATGAGACAAGGTTTTTTAAAAGAAACCTGTAAAAGTTTCAACATAATGAAAAATACCTGCTTCCTTGAAACGAAGATCACTGTATCTCTCTCTCTAAATCTCTCCCTCTCTCTGAATCACCCCCCCCCCCCTCTCTCTCTCTCTCTCTCTCTCTCTCTCTCTCTCTCTCTCTCTCTCTCTCTCTCTGAATCACCCCCCCCCCTCTCACTCTCTCTACTATCAATTTAGGCATCAGCTCTAAAACTGTATGAGACAGCCACTGTACAAGACACTAAAACCTCCAGCCTCAAAGTGTAGGTTGAAGTATGGACTATCATTAAATTTTAAAATGTAATGTAACAAACTGTTTACATAACTGACACCACAATGGGCAGATCCTCCCACTGTAGCAGAAAGCAATAACCTATATAGAGACAATGGAATAAGACTTCTCTCGCCTTCCATTCTGACTTAGGGAAAAGGTTTCAGCGTATAGGGGAGTGATACATTTTTCAGCTCTGTCACCTTTACAGACTTCCGTGGTTGATATGTCAGCTCCATTATTTCCTTTTATTGCTGAGTGCCCTGATACGCCTGGTTGTTACATGAAGAAATGGGTATCTACTAATGACACGAGCCAGTGGTGAAAAAAAATTGTGGCTTATTCGTGTGCTTCTGTGCTGAATGTTAACATGACAACAAAAATGTCATGTCACCCACCATTTTTACATTCACTTATGAAAAATAGAGAGCACATTGAAGGAGAGAAGGAAGCAAAATGAAACTTTGTGCGTAGAAAGGCTGTGGGGTTTTATATCAGTCAGACACTGCTCCATCTCGAGTCTGGCTACAGTTGGTTGAGGAGGATGTCATGTGGCTGTTGAATCATCTCCAGGGATAAGTTGACTTACAACTGTTGTAACTGGCCCTCAGTAAAATGAACTTTGGTACTGGGATGCTGTTGACAATGAAACTGGTCCCACATATGTTCTATTGGGGACAGATTGCGGAACATGGCCAAAGTAGCCACTTAACATCATGTAGGAAGTTCATATGTCATGTACCTTATTGGATGAGTGTTGTGCTGCCACTAGACAGTACCAGGATACTATCTAATGAGAGTTGACATATGAGGAGGCAATATGTCTGTGATGTACCACTGTATCATCATAGTTCCCTGAATCACTACCAGAAATGACCTGAAGACACTTCTAGTGGCTCCTTACACCATTCACAGTAGCAGTAACACCAATGTCATAATGTATTTTCTCTCATTTAATCTCTCCCTTAGTGACAGAGGTCATCCGAGGTAATGCAGAACCTATATTTGTCATCTAATGCAGTGCTAGTCATCAACAGTTCGTGTTCCTCGTGATTGGCACCACTTTGAAAACAGTCATCAGTGTGGCACTGCTAATGGCCAACATGTGGGAGGGCAATTCAGTGGACAGCTTCTGTAATCTCCGACCAATGATGAAGGGTGACACTGAATGACAAGTCCATTACTTCTGTTTGGATGGCAGATGCAGATGTAAGGAGGGCTACAGTAGTCTTGACTCACAGATGGTGATGTCCCTCAGTGTGATCAGACTTGGTTGATCCAAATGTTGGTGATGTGCAGTTTACCCTCTGGTTCCCATTCAATCCACATTGGACTACTGACCTGTTCAAATGCCTAGATATCACAGTTTGATTTGAAAGCCCTGTGTAGACCCACAGTAATGCCCATTACAAACTCTTGCCAAATGACACAAGTGCATGGTATTCCCCATGGCTATTCAAAGTGCTTGCTAACCATCTGATGCTAAACATACCCATTATATACATTGAGACAAAATTTCTGGCAACCCTTCAGGAGGCAAAATATGTGGTATAAAAGTGACACACTACCTAGCTTTTGGAATTAATAGTTGGAACTAATAGTTGTTTTCATCCCAAGAAAGTATGTCATATTTACTTCTCTGGCACTGCTACACATTTTGCGTGTTGAGGGTAATTACTGGCCCATCCGGGATTTGAACCCGGGACCTCTTGCACCCAAAGCAGGAATCATGCCTCTAGACCAACAAGCCAGCTGCCGGCAGTAATGTAACTAATTGTAAACAGTCCACCCCCAGGACCACCATGCAGTACTTTGTGAGGGCTGATAATATGGACTTGTCGTGACAGCACTAATTAACTCTTGTGAGCATTTTACCTACCACAGATCATTGTAATTATAGTCATTTAGATACCCATTGATGTTCTGTGCATGTACAAAATTGCTTCTACAACAATTCATTCCAGGTGCTTAACTTTTTTAGTCAGCCAGTAAATTTATAGGCTTGTTATGTAATGGGATTCTGGGAAGCTTTCAGGTTTTATGATTGATTAGGCAAGTTTGAGATTTGTTTGATGAACAGTTTGTGAAGTTAATTGTAAAAACAGAACAGTAGAAATTGTCAGATTACCTAGCCTGTCAGATATTGATACCAGGTAAGTGCTTGTAGAGTTGTCTTTATGCCTGAAATGATATCAGGGGGAAATTATTTGCATGAATAACTGTTTATGTAATCTGAACTCTGCCATGGAAATGTAAGTCCAGTCTTGTTCTGTATTCTTACAGTAGACTCATCTGTGGAATCAGTTGTACTTAGTACAGACAAAGTTCTTTAATTGTCTTTTTCATTGCAGCTTCTGATTGCACAATTGTAATGCAATACGTTTTTCTTTCATTTCTTTGGAATATGGATTATATGGAGTTTGGTTTGGATGGTTTACCAGAACCCACTAAAACTCATCCCACGTTTTGTAGTGGTTTTTACTAGTTGCAGTTTATATTAGTTCCGGTCTGGAGGTATGTTAAACAAAATTCCTTGTTATTTCTGAGAACAGACAGAAGGAAGAATTACTCAGTTACACTTGCAACCTGGCCGTTTTTCTTTACCGACAGCTGCTTATCATCTTTGGCTGCATTCATGACACATTCAAACTGTTTTCCAATTTTTTTATGGAAAATTCAAGTAGCTGTACTCTGAAATAAGGTACTCTCACATTCGACAATAAAGGGAAAAGACTGCGTTTAGTTTGCAGCTGTTGCTTCCATGACACTTTACAACAATTCTCATTGAGCACCTTTGATATATGGTGTGAATTACTTCATGTAGATCTACTTTCATTTCCCCACTGATGAAAACTTGTCCCAAAATGTGCCATAGAGTAATGGTGTGTTTCCAGCAGCTATTGTACATTTGAACATTGTTAGTTATATTGACCATGGAATTTCGTAGCAGTGCTTTACAGTGGGAAATATAATATTCTACATAATAGACAAGTGATGCACCACTCACAAAAAACAGCTACTTTCGTGTTGAAGTGAATGTTGCATGCACATATTTTTGTTTCTTTCATCCTCTTCTGTTCTTTTTCGAAGGCTAGCTGACTGCCCTGATGCTCTCAATGTGTGATCATTAGGTATTTCGCTCTTCTGGTTTGTATACAGTAAAACAAAATGCTCCATTCTTGTTGGTCAAATACAGCTGAGGAAAGTATTATTCTGACAAACAGACAGAATGGCTGGCAAGTACTTCTCTTTAGGAAACACAGCTCTGTTATTACCAACAGAAACACCTAAAATAGGATGCAGCACTACTAACTTTCAGATAGTAGGTTCATTTGTCATTGTGGAAGGTGAGGGAGGAGGCAGGGGGTCATCATATTTTAAGATCAGAGGGACCCATTTTTTATGTGGTGCAAGGGAGGTAAAGATGAAGGAAAAGCATTGGATAACATAAAGGGGTGAAGATAACACATTAGTAAACAGTGTGGCAGCTTCAGTTCAGAGGCTATAGAAGGTGCAAGATGGATTATAGGAGGCAGAAAAAGTGAAAAGTGGAAATAATAATGAAATAATCAAATAAAAAGAAAAGGGGAAAATAAAATACAGAAGTAGGGAAAATATGGGTATTGCACATATTGGTGGGGAGGGTGTAGAGTATTAAACATTTATCACAGTGATGAAAGTAGGAAGGATTGGGCATATGCAGACATACACAGGAGACATTATGAATTCCTTCTAGACACCAAACCTTTCTTCAAAGTAAGTAGACCATTTTTTGTTTTACATTAGTCACACCTCCTAAAAAGTTTGTATCATTAACCTTGTTAGAAAGCCAAATATCTTTGGTTAACTGTTGTTGATGTATGCTTGTGCTCTTTCTGATGTGCTACATGTTTGTGTTATTTGCTGCTACACATATAAGGGCTTGCACATTTCGTGTGACCTCTCTTTGTTTGTCACTTCTGCCTTATAACTGACTACTTCCCTGCATATTATGAAAAATGGAAGGAGATGGAATGGGGCAAAGAGTTCATAGAACTTAGTTACAGCCTTTACTGAGCAAGCATATGTAGTCCTCTGGAAAGCAGAAAACCTGTGATATCAAGTGTAAAAATTCAAGGTGAAGTCCTCTACAGGTTTTACCTGATTTCTGGCCTCATTAATGTTTTTGCAGCTGCTTTTGAAAGTATTTTGTGCTCAGTGTATTAGTCTGTTCTATGTATTTTGAATTTATTGCTGCACTAACACTATTCCCAACTACCTTCCTTAAATGTAAATAAGGAGTTTCATTTCAATGTGACTTGCTAAAAAAGTAATGCCAGAAACTTGCACCTCTTCACTGTAAAGCAATTTTGCTTTGTTTGTGGGCTTTATAATTTGCACAGTGTTTTTGTTCATAGTTCTCTTATAGCTTTTTGTTGTGGCTTCACTGTTTTACATTGTCTTTTCTTATGTATGATGAGCCAAGAAACATGTGCTAACTACACAATGTCTCTAATACTGACTGAACCTTCCAGGACTTATACAGATACCAGTACAAGCTGCCTGAGAGGGAGTGGGCTGCTCGATTTGCATTGCCACAAGATACTGTGCATGCAAGGCATGGAACAACAACAGCACAACAACTTCCTTACAGTCAGCCAGTTATTATGTTTCCTGAGCACACAAGAATCCCAGCATCACCAACACAACCACTGCTGTACAAAACAGTCCACACTGTTGGGCAGTCCTCCCATCGAATGGTTGTACCACCACCATCAAGTTTTTTCGATGACTCCATGAGTAATTCACCAGTGAATTTACCAGTGAACAGTGTGCAACCAGCACCTAGCAGTACAAACGTGCAACTCCGCTCTGAACTTACTGCATCATCTTCTAACCGAATTTCACAGGAAGCTTCACTTCCTTCTGTGAGAGACACTGAAAATTTAAACTGTGATTGTAATGTTATAGATCTGTCACAGGACAAAAGCACGCCAGAGGATAATGATAAATGCCAAGTGGTTAAGTGGAGTGACAGAATCCCCAGAGGAACTGAATTGCATCGTCCTGTTATGGAGAAGCCAAACAGCATCTCCTCATCCAAAGCTACTAGTGAAGTACCACAATCTTCAGACTATATACAAGATAATATTCCAGACAACCTTCAGGTCAACATCTCTGCAACAAAAACAGCCCTTCGTTCAGAATCTGTGGATGAAAAATGTAAAAGTGAAAGTCTGTGTGGTACTCCAGAAAAAAGGTTGTGTCAAGATCCTGACAATAAGACAAGTGCTTTATCCAATATGCACACCCATCAAGTGACAGCGATGGATTTGTCACCATCTACCATTGTAGACTGTACTACCAAATCAACACCATCACAGTCATCACCACGTATGCTGGGAGCCAGCCACCCTCAGTCATGTGCCACAAGAAGACCTTCACTAGACTCAATACAGCATGCAATGAATGGTAAAGGTGCCAGCTATGTAAATTGTGGACAGCAAAATCAAGAATTGTGCACTGTCAGCTGTTGTGAGCAAAGTAGATGTGCTACACATACCAAGAGGCTTGCAGCAGCTGGTTCTGCTTGCTGTGGTGCAACCCAACTACCACAGCAGTCACCTAATGATGAAAGGTAGAGTTATGTGAATTTAGATTTTACCTAGTCACTATTATTTAATGTAAAGAGAATATTCTCAAGTAATATTTAATTTTAATGCACAACAGAAAATTCTTCAGCATGAAAAGAGAATTCAAGCTGAAGCTGCATCAAATTTTTGATGTGTATGAAGGCAGCTGTGCATTGCAAAGACTATCCTTTATGAGCCAGCAAACCATAGGTACTGTGAATTAAATTTTTAAATGCAGCTATTTTGTGAATATTCTGATTTTGTGTTCACTAATGGCAAGTTTCATGTGAGTGTGTGTGACACGCCCATCGGACACATTCCTGTCTATTTTGGGGAGCTATACTGTCCATCAGTACGGAGTAGTGCTTTGTGCAGCACTTATCTCTACTAGGAGTGCATTATGAGCACTATTAGTGCAATAAAACATTAATAAGGTGCTGAGGTCTGTGCCAATATAGTATCTATAATATGCCTCAAATTGTATTTTTGAGTAGAATAGCCCCAGAAACTCAAAATAAGTATCTGTGATTTGTAGCATGTATGGCTGTTTCTCCACAGATATCTGTATTTCTCTGTAAGGCTACTTGAAAGCAGCAGTGTTCCAGGCATTATCTTGCTGTAGTACAAATGAGTTGCATTTGTGTAGGAGCTATCATATTCATGGGCTGGAAGAAGCACCTTTTTTTCTGGCAGTCATTTTGCACTTGTCAGAGGAATATGCACTGTGGAGTGCTACCAGGTCTACTGTGACCATGTGGCTACCCATTGGCACATCCAACTACAGGTTTTACTATTTATTGTAATGATCTACTGACGTGTATGTTAGTGCTTGTGTTGTACCATATAACATTGCAGGGATCTCTGTTGTTCTCTCAGCAATTGAGTATCTGTAAATACAGTTGGATTTAGCTCAGTATTCTAACTCCTTCCATATGAGTATCAACTGATGGCTTACTGCAGAAGGTCTTATATATTACTTGAGAAATTTATCTGAAACTTAATGCGTTGAAACCAGATCAGTTCTGTGGTATATTGTCTCTGTAGGTGCCCCTCTATTGATATATGGTCCTCCACATTAATTTACTTGATTTTTTGCTTGTATAATTCCATTTGAAAATATTATCTGGCACTTTTTGACCAAATAGCCTTTAAATAACATTTCATGTTTAGTGAACTTTATCTGCTACGCAAGGCAGTGTCTTGATGCAGAAATCCATGGCTGTGCACAAGAATGACTGTTAAAATTTTAGTACATCTAGAGTATTTTTGCAGTGTCTGTGTAGCTATAGGTTATATAGCATTGGGATTCCAAACAAATTCAAGATACTTCAACTTTAAACACACATGACAGAATTCCCATTACAATGTAACAGGGTAAGACGGGAGGGTATGGACAAGCGGCTCTGTGCTGGAGGTGGTTTTGGAGATGCAGACAATGTAGGCAGCCAGTCTGTTGCCAAAACACTTAACTAACATAGATCATTATACCTGCAGTGTGCAGTAAACAATGTCCTTCAGACGTGAACATGTCTGCTGGGTGAGACCGGACAGAGGGGCAGCAGTGGCACAGCTTGTAGCTAGGACTATGGCAGGCATGCCCAGCAGAACTATCCAAGTGATGAGCACAGAACTGCAGACTGGGGAGCAGTGATCAGCAACGGCAATCCGCCATGATGCAGTACTTACTGCCTGACCCAGACTGTGAGGTGGTGGCAGAGTGTTGGCTGCCTGGGCTCAGACAGTAAGATGGCAGTCATTGGTTCATAGCCTAGATGGCAGTCATGGCTATGTCATATGGTGATGACTGGCACAGGCTGTGCATCATAGTATGGCCCAAATGTACCGATGACAGACGGACTGGACCAGGGGTTTTGAATACCGCTGCCTAGAGCTGACTTCGTGGAAGAGACTGTGTTTTTGTGTCATTTGGAAATGTCTATAGCAAAGGTCAAAGGTTGGGATCTGACTGTTGTCACTCAGCAGCTGGTCATTATCCCATATTTGGCCAGTAGCTCATGGAAGTGGACTGCTTGGAAGTGGCGGCTTATGCTGAGGAGGTTGCTGTGTAGGCAGGGTCACTGACCAGCTTTCAGGCTATGACTGATTACAGTTCTGGGCTGCCTTTGATGACATTTGAGTTCTGTGCTGATACAGTTCCTCTCCCCCCCCCCCCCCCCCACACACACACACACCACACATTCCCCTAAATTAACCTGGACTACTGGATTACTGTTTAAGTATGTGGCTTCTACATACATACTTTACATTCTACTGCATGAATTCGGACTAAATACTTCTAGTGTAACTTCTTGCATCAGCATGTCCTTCCCTTCTCTTTGTCACTTTATGTACACTATCTTACTTGTGTATATTCAGATATGAAGTTTCTAGGTCCCTTGTCCTTTTCCATCACTTTGTGTTGAGTTATAGCTGCCAGCAAGGCTAGGGTCTGGACCTGGAGTTTAAACAGAGGTAAGAGTAAGATTTTAAGCAACTCTACATCTGAACTGGCAATACATAATACTCACTATTATCAGGATTATGCATACAGCTTAAGTCAAAGTTTCTATGGCCATTTTTTGTGGATATCGTCTGATCCAGTGAAGTGAAAAGGGTCAGATCTATCATATCATTTAAATTGGAATTTTGAAGGGTAGGTCTGGCAGGTAGATTAATGAGTAATTGATATTTAGGATGATGGTTCCATTGATGCTAGGTAACTGAAAAATAGGTTCTGAGATGCCCCATTGTGTAGCACTTATCAGCAATCCTTGTCCCTCCAGTTGTATTCCTGTTCACAGCAGGTACTAATGACAACTAGCGATTTTGGTACTGAGGTTACCCAGTGTAACCATATCTTTTGAAAGAATTCAGTTTCACTTGTGTTGGTTCCCCAGGGCAGTCGGTTGCAGGCTACTTGAGAATCAAACAGAGTTTAGTCGCATGACTCTAGGACTTTGTGTGTCCATTTTGTGGGGTGGCCAGTGACTTGCCACTTCTGGCACTTCAGTAACAGTGGAGAGTAGTACTTAGTCAAACCCCCATCATCTTAAATGAGTATAAACTGGCCTAGCAAACATACACTATAACGAATTGGTAACCTCACATGCATCACATGTACACACAGTCAGTATCATTTACTGCCAACTGCCAACCTACATCGTGTTGCAATCAGCACAACTACTTCTACACAAGCCACACACATCGCAAAACAGTAAACGTGTGGCACCAGGTGACACTGATGCTATCCTTCTAAACTGATTTCCACATGCTAAGGTGGAATATTGCCAATAAAATTTCTTGAAAATCCCCTTAGCCTATTACATGCACTAAAAGGTTCCTGTGAGGCTCTCCTAGAAAAGCGACACAAACATGGATATAACCTTAATATATACTCAAAAATGTCACTAATAATTAATTGTTGTTGTTGTTGTTGTTGTGGTCTTCAGTCCTGAAACTGGTTTGATGCAGCTCTCCATGCTACTCTATCCTGTGCAAGCTTTTTCATCTCCCAGTACTTACTGCAACCTACATCCTTCTGAATCTGCTTAGTGTATTCATCTCTTGGTCTCCCCCTACGATTTTTACCCTCCACGCTGCCCTCCAATACTAAATTGGTGATCCCTTGATGCCTCAGAACATGTCCTACCAACCGATCCCTTCTTCTGGTCAAGTTGTGCCACAAACTTCTCTTCTCCCCAATCCTATTCAATACTTCCTCATTAGTTATGTGATCTACCCATCTAATCTTCAGCATTCTTCTGTAGCACCACATTTCGAAAGCTTCTATTCTCTTCTTGTCCAAACTATTTATCGTCCATGTTTCACTTCCATACATGGCTACACTCCATACGAATACTTTCAGAAATGACTTCCTGACACTTAAATCAACACTGGATGTTAACAAATTTCTCTTCTTCAGAAACGCTTTCCTCGCCATTGCCAGCCTACATTTTATATCCTCTCTACTTCGACCATCATCAGTTATTTTGCTCCCCAAATAGCAAAACTCCTTTACTACTTTAAGTGCCTCATTTCCTAATCTAATTCCCTCAGCATCACCCGACTTAATTAGACTACATTCCACTATCCTTGTTTTGCTTTTGTTGATGTTCATCTTATATCCTCCTTTCAAGACACTGTCCATTCCATTCAACTGCTCTTCCAAGTCCTTTGCTGTCTCTGACAGAATTACAATGTCATCGGCGAACCTCAAAGTTTTTATTTCTTCTCCATGAATTTTAATACCCACTCCGAATTTTTCTTTTGTTTCCTTTACTGCTTGCTCAATATACAGATTGAACAACATCGGGGACAGGCTACAACCCTGTCTTACTCCCTTCCCAACCACTGCTTCCCTTTCATGTCCCTCGACTCTTATAACTGCCATCTGGTTTCTGTACAAATTGTAAATAGCCTTTCGCTCCCTGTATTTTACCCCTGCCACCTTTAGAATTTGAAAGAGAGTATTCCAGTCAACATTGTCAAAAGCTTTCTCTAAGTCTACAAATGCTAGAAACGTAGGTTTGCCTTTCCTTAATCTTTCTTCTAAGATAAGTCGTAAGGTCAGTATTGCCTCACGTGTTCCAGTGTTTCTACGGAATCCAAACTGATCTTCCCCGAGGTTGGCTTCTACTAGTTTTTCCATCCGTCTGTAAAGAATTCGTGTTAGTATTTTGCAGCTGTGACTTATTAAACTGATAGTTCGGTAATTTTCACATCTGTCAACACCTGCTTTCTTTGGGATTGGAATTATTATATTCTTCTTGAAGTCTGAGGGTATTTCGCCTGTTTCATACATCTTGCTCACCAGATGGTAGAGTTTTGTCAGGACTGGCTCTCCCACGGCCGTCAGTAGTTCCAATGGAATATTGTCTACTCCGGGGGCCTTGTTTTGACTCAGGTCTTTCAGTGCTCTGTCAAACTCTTCACGCAGTATCATATCTCCCATTTCATCTTCATCTACATCCTCTTCCATTTCCATAATATTGTCTTCAAGTACATCGCCCTTGTATAGACCCTCTATATACTCCTTCCACCTTTCTGCTTTCCCTTCTTTGCTTAGAACTGGGTTTCCATCTGAGCTCTTGATATTCATACAAGTCGTTCTCTTATCTCCAAAGGTCTCTTTAATTTTCCTGTAGGCGGTATCTATCTTACCCCTAGTGAGATAGGCCTCTACATCCTTACATTTGTCCTCTAGCCATCCCTGCTTAGCCATTTTGCACTTCCTGTCGATCTCATTTTTGAGACGTTTGTATTCCTTTTTGCCTGTTTCACTTACTGCATTTTTATATTTTCTCCTTTCATCAATTAAATTCAATATTTCTTCTGTTACCCAAGGATTTCTACTAGCCCTCGTCTTTTTACCTACTTGATCCTCTGCTGCCTTCACTACTTCATCCCTCAAAGCTACCCATTCTTCTTCTACTGTATTTATTTCCCCCATTCCTGCCATTTGTTCCCTTATGCTCTCCCTGAATCTCTGAACAACCTCTGGTTCTTTTAGTTTATCCAGGTCCCATCTCCTTAAATTCCCACCTTTTTGCAGTTTCTTCAGTTTTAATCTACAGGTCATAACCAATAGATTGTGGTCAGAGTCCACATCTGCCCCTGGAAATGTCTTACAATTTAAAACCTGGTTCCTAAATCTCTGTCTTACCATTATATAATCTATCTGATACCTTTTAGTATCTCCAGGGTTCTTCCATGTATACAACCTTCTTTCATGATTCTTAAACCAAGTGTTAGTTATGATTATGTTGTGCTCTGTGCAAAATTCTACAAGGCGGCTTCCTCTTTCATTTCTGTTCCCCAATCCATATTCACCTACTATGTTTCCTTCTCTCCCTTTTCCTACACTCGAATTCCAGTCACCCATGACTATTAAATTTTCGTCTCCCTTCACAATCTGAATAATTTCTTTTATTTCATCATACATTTCTTCAATTTCTTCATCATCTGCAGAGCTAGTTGGCATATAAACTTGTACTACTGTAGTAGGTGTGGGCTTCGTATCTATCTTGGCCACAATAATGCGTTCACTATGCTGTTTGTAGTAGCTTACCCGCATTCCTATTTTCCTATTCATTATTAAACCTACTCCTGCATTACCCCTATTTGATTTTGTATTTATAACCCTGTAATCACCTGACCAGAAGTCTTGTTCCTCCTGCCACCGAACTTCACTAATTCCCACTATATCTAACTTCAACCTATCCATTTCCCTTTTTAAATTTTCTAACCTACCTGCCCGATTAAGGGATCTGACATTCCACGCTCCGATCCGTAGAACGCCAGTTTTCTTTCTCCTGATAACGACATCCTCTTGAGTAGTCCCCGCCCGGAGATCCGAATGGGGGACTATTTTACCTCCGGAATGTTTTACCCAAGAGGACGCCATCATCATGTAATCATACAGTAAAGCTGCATGCCCTCGGGAAAAATTACGGCTGTAGTTTCCCCTTGCTTTCAGCCGTTCGCAGTACCAGCACAGCAAGGCCGTTTTGGTAAGTGTTACAAGGCCAGATCAGTCAATCATCCAGACTGTTGCCCTTGCAACTACTGAAAAGGCTGCTGCCCCTCTTCAGGAACCACACGTTTGTCTGGCCTCTCAACAGATACCCCTCCGTTGTGGTTGCACCTACGGTACGGCTATCTGTATCGCTGAGGCACGCAAGCCTCCCCACCAACGGCAAGGTCCATGGTTCATGGGGGGGAATAATTAATTAGAGAACGTAAAAAATTAGTTTGAAAGGCCACCTCATGATCTCAAAGCATACAATATTATAAGGACTATAAGACTCACTTTCTTCTTCGAAACATTGCCTCCAAAATTCAGGTGCATCTTATACTTGAAATTAATATAAAAATGTCCAGTGTTCAATTTAAAATTCCTGCCAGTCACAAAAATGGCCATATATTAAATACCAAGGGAGACCTATCTCTATCTGGCAACATCGGATTCAACTGTCAGCAGCAGTTCACCAATGTGGCGAATATGAGTTCCTGGGATTCACAAGCTTGCTAACACTGTCTCCCTCCCACCCTACCATCAAAAACTCAGAACACTGTCTAGCTTATGGTGCACTCTATGGCCAGTGAACTTGAACTGAAAAGTGATTTGTGTTGTTATTGGTAACAGAACAATATCTTTGTCGGTAGCTAGTTTCGTTATTAGCAAATGCAGACGAACATGGAAACAGTGCAGCTGAGCAACATTTCAGCCCTTCACCAACAGAAAAACTGTTCACGATTGGTGAGCTAGGAAAGAAGAACTGAAAAAAAATGAGGAAGACTAAATGTGCAAGTAGAGGACTGAATGGAAATGGCCAAAATAGAAGAGTATGTATTGAAATGAAGCCAGGGATACTGTCAAAATGGCATTGGAGTTAATACAAAAATGATGGAAATACATAGTCATAAGATGGCGTTCCAGTGGAACTTAACGGTCTTTAAGCGTGGAGTTGGTTGGAGCTATAGGTTTATGAAGCATCAAGGACTTATCATGCAACTCAGAACTAAAATATCTCATAAAATGCCAATAAGAGTATGAAGAGACAATATTATTTTTCCATTGTGTCATTATTCAACATCAAAAGAAAACCAAAGTGGACAGAGCTCCTCTGACATTTGATGTGCTGAGTAACAGAACTGTTGCCACGAAATGTGGTGAAACTGTTACTTTAAAAAAAAAGAAGACATGAAAAAATACACTATAGTGTTGTCCTTTCATGTCGTGCTGTTGGTACTAAACTTAATCCGATGATCATTTTCAAGTGAAAAACAATGCCAAAACCTTCTGAAATATAACTAGGTGTTATTGTTCATGTACATGACAAGAGTTGGATGGACAAGACAGGTGTGAAATAGTGGATTAACAGAGTGTGGGAGAAAAGGAAAGATGCTGTATTGAAGAAGCGTTCTCTTTTTCTCCTAGATCAGTTTAGTAGTCATTTGAAAAATTCTGTGGAGGAGAACTTAATACAGGGAAACACAAAGCTTGCTGTTGTTTCAGGAGGACTTACTTCACAATTGCAACCTCTTTATAAATAAAATATGAGAGAGCAATGGAATGAATGGTTGGGGATGAAATGCAACATGAATTCATGCCAAAGAGAGCTTTAAAATGACCTACCATCAAACAAGTGTGTTAGTGGATGAAACAGTCATGGCCTAGAGTGAGAGAAGACATTATTGTTAAATCTTTGAAGAATTGTGGCATAAGTGAGGCTCTCTATGGCAGTGAAGAACATAATATATGAAGAGGACAATGATGATGATGAAGAGGAAGAAGAATAATAATAAGAAGAAGAAAGTTCAGCTGACAGTTTTCAGAGATTTTGAAGATCAGTTTGGTTTATGAATAAGAACTTTTTTTCATGTGACTTTGCAGTCTAATAATAAAAGTTGTAAAAATGTTATTTAAAAAATGCATAAAAAGTAAGGGGCACCTTACAGTCTGTAAAATACTGCATGGATGTGTTGGCACAATTGGAGGTACACCCTGCTTCACTTTCTTGGTTTTACCTTCCTTTCTCTTATTTTCTCCACCCAATCTCAGAATCAATCTTCAGAAGGAGCTGCTGATAATTAAGGCAGTGCTTCTGGTTCAACGTGAAATGTACGAATTCTTCCTACATAGATGGCTGTGCTTGGGTTCAGAAGTTGCAGCTTGACTTTAACTGGAGATATCATCTCATCTTTGGTATCGCAAAATGAATTTCTTAGTTTTTCCTTTCGGCACAGGAGATTTGGATTGCAAAACCCACTGCACAACATAGTTCTTAACAGTTTCACTTCTTTTGTTGTGGGTGCCTTCCTGCCATTCTAGAGCCTTTGTATTTATCTTTTTAAACTGACACCAGATACTTTCTAATGTTTTAGCAAAATTTCAAACATTTTTCCTGCGATTCTCTTTCACTTCTGCCATTCACTTGTGGGTGTAGTGCACCAGTTCTTAAGCTTTTTATGTGTAGTAGTCAGTGTAATTACTTCAATAAATCGGACATAAAGTTAGTGCCTTAGTCAGTTACTAGGGTCTCTGGTGTTCCAAATTTCAGTATCCGCTGGTTAACAATATCTGTACCATCATTTCTGCCTTTGTTTCAGTATAGCAGTCATGGGCAAGAAACATGAAAGATTATCAATTATCCTTAATACATATCAATTTCCTGCTGGTGTTTGTGCAAAAGGACCAAGAATGTCCATTCTGATCATTGTGCTTGCCTTGTGAACTGCTGACAGTCAGCAGCCTAAGGTATGCAGCATTTTTTCACACCTACTCCCAATACATTCTGTCATGCATATCTCGTGACTTAACTCTGTCCGTGCTTCTGTGACCTTCCCCTGGATGATGTACAACCTGGAAATTGCCATAAAGCATAGCAGCAGGTCAAACAACTGGTTGAATCTTTCACTGCCAGAAGCCATTCCAGTGGTGCATGACATATTGTGATCTTACAGATAACAGCAGAAATAGGCAAGGCCAAAAATTATCTTGAGCATTTCTTTTTTGGTACTTGAATAGTTCTTCTCTGCCTGATTGAGCTGTCTAGGAGCATAAGCTGTGGGTGTTTTTCCCTTCTATGTCTTAACTCAAAACACAGCCTTAGAACATTCTCACTTGAGTAACAAGACAGTACAAAATCTTGAAATTGCTCAAATGGTGCTTTGCAGTCTGGAGTCCAATGAAACTTAGCTCCCTTCTTTAACAAAATCTCATAAGGAATCTTTCTACCTCTCCAAAACTTGGAATAAATTTTCCGTAAAAATTAGTGATACCGATATGAGACTTTAATTCCTGTGCTGTGCTACATGTTTGGAAATCCTTTATTATGGTTTGCACCAGATGTGAGCCATGGCTGATAAATATAGCTTAAGTAATGGGCTTTCTGCAGTATGAAGTGGCTTGGCACTTGGAGAACACAATGACATCATCTTTGTAGATATCTGCTGTTTTAGTTTTCGACCTGTAGCATCCTGCCTAACAAGCATTGGGAAGTTGTCAGTGCATTTTTCAGACCTGATGGATCCAGTGATACCACTAGTGAGCAAATGGAAGCAGAAACAATGTTTTTGGCAGGTCCTCCATTGATATCTCTGATTGGTGGTACCTGCTTCATAAATCCATGGTGGTGAAATAATGGCATTGGCCCAGATTGTTTCAGATCCCTGTAATTTTTGGCATAAGGTAGGCACCAGTTGTCTATAGTCACAGAGGAATCTATAAGCCTTATTACCATCAGAAGATTTTCTGGAATGATAACAACAGGTGCCAACCAGGGACTTTCTTCTATAACTCTGTCACTGGTTGCAGATTGTTTAGGGCTTGATATGGCTTCTTACACACAGGTGGCTTGTTCCTAGTGGGAATTCTGTGTTGCTTTAGTGGTGTCACCAGCAATGGTTCAGGCAGCTTAAATAATTCTGTGTATTACTGCAATAATCTCCCTGTGTTCACTTTATCGTGTGCTTCCAGATGCAACAACTTTTCTCAGCACAGTTAAATCAACAGACTGTCTTGGCTTCATTGTATTCTACACAGAAATCCGTACTCGGCTCACCTTCCTATACAGTTCTATGTTATCTCTCAGTGCACCTTTTGATAGCCTCACCCCTCACCAACCAAAATAGAACTACTCAGCTTCCACCAATTTCCTGCACAAATGATAAGCTACAATTTTATGAAATATTGTTCCAGATCCAGAGCAATGGCTGTACTAAAAACAGTATTATTTGGCACACGGGCTCATGCATTCATCCCGAGCAGCCTTCCTGTGCTTTTCAGTATTATATCCCATGAGTCAGTCTAAGAGACCATGTATGGTTACCCAATGTTCAGGTTTTCCTTATGACATTTTTGTTTTTTCAGCAGTAAAAACAAGACAGAATGATGTCCTATCCAGCTCGTCTGTGCCCGGTTATAGGTCAACTTTGGCGTGATTTTTATCCAGTAAGTGTAGCTCAGAAATTTTGTTATAGTTTATACCCACACTAGGGAGAACTTCCACACACACCCAGAAGTATCTCCTCCCCACTTTGAAGCCCAAGTGTACAACAAGATGGGTTCAGTGTTCCGGAACCAAATACACTCTTGGTGAGCCAAGGGTACCTGTGATCCTGTATCCAACAAAAACTTACACAAACTTCCTTTTACAAAGCCACATAGACAAATGTGTGGCACTCATTTTGCACAGGGCTGTCCCATGAACACACTTACTGGGAGTGTTGTGCAGTGGTCACTCCACCCTCCGTCTGGTCAAGTGTTGTCCCAATTCCACCTTACACATGCCTGCAGACACTTTTGAATGGAGTGCCCTACCTGTTTACACCTTTGACACAATGTATTTCTACAAAACAGCTGAACATGGCCCAGAGAACCAAATTCCACAAGATAACCACTGCATTAAAAATTACTCATTTCTCCTCCAACCTAGTTGCTGAGTCAGTTTCTGACTGAACTGTGTTTTGTTCAAGGATTTTGGGAATTTCATGTGCACTTCACCTGACACGTCAGCCTGTATCTCCTGAAAAGAATGTATCAGATGCCCATTGTCTTGCTTGCTACAGTATGGCTTTATTGGCACGATCATCCCTCTGTTCATCTGTATCAATATTGATTTTTCTAGTGTTGTTGTTGTGGTCTTCAGGCCAAAGACTGGATTGATGCAGTTCTCCGTGCTACTCCATCTTGTGCAAGTCTCTTCATCTCCAAGTAACTACTGCAGCCTACATCCTTCTGAATCTGCTTAGTGTATTCATCTCTTGGTCTCCCCCTACAGTATTTACATCCATGACTCCGTCCAATACTAAATTGGTGATCCCTTGACGTGTGATCCCTTGATACATGTCCTGCCAACCGATCCCTTCTTCTAGTTGAGATTCCCCTTCACCCCAATTCTGTTCAGTACCTCCTCATTAGTTGTGTGGTCTACACATGTAATCTTTGGCATTCTTCTGCAGCACAATATTTTAAAAGCTTCTATTCTCTTCTTGTCTAAACTGTTTATCATCCATGTTTCACTGCCATACATGGCTACATTCCTTAGAAATATGTTCTGAAGAGACTTTCTGACACTTAATTAATGTATACTCAATGTTAACAAATTTTGCTTCTTCAGAAACATTTTCCTTGCCATTGCCAGTCTGCATTTTATATCTTCTCTACTTCGACCATCATCAGTTATTTTGCTGCCCAAAGAGCAAAACTTATCTGCTACTTTAAGTGTCTCATTTCCTAATCTAATTCCCTCAGCATCACCTGTTTTAATTCGATCACATTCCATTATCCTCATTTTGCTTTTGTTGAGTTCATCTTATATCCTCCTTTCAAGATGCTGTCCATTCCATTCAACTGCTCTTCCAAGTCCTTCACTGTCTCTGACAGAATTACAATGTCATTGGCAAACCTCAAAGTTTGTATTTCTTCTCCCTGGATTTTAATTCCTAGTCCAAATTTTTCTTTTGTTTCCTTTACTGCTTGCTCAATATACAGATTGAATAACATTGGGGATAGACCACAACCCTGTCTCACTCACTTCTCAACTACTGCTTCCCTTGCATGCCCCTTGACCCTTATAAATGCCATCTGCTTTCTGTACAAGTTGTAAATAGCCTTTCGCTCCCTATATTTTGTGCCTACCAAATTCTGAAACTTGAAAGAGAGTATTCAATCAACATTGTCAAAAGCCTTCTCTAAGCCTACAAATGCTTTAAATGTTGGTTTACCTTTCCTTAACCTGTCTTCTCAGATAAGTTGCAGAGTCAGCACTGCATTGCGTGTTCCTACATTTCTATTGAACTGATCTTCCCCAAAGTTGGCTTATACCTGTTTTACCATTCATCTGTAAATAATTCATGTTAGTATTTTGCATTCATGACTTATTAAACTGATACTTTGGTAATTGTCACACCTGTCAGTACCTGCTTTCTTTGGGATTGGAATTATTATATTCTTCTTGTAAGCTGAGGGTATTTTGCCTGTCTCATACGTCTTGACCGCCAGATGGAAGAGCTTTGTCATTGTTAGCTCTCCGAAGGCTATCAGTAGTTCTAATGGAATGTTGTCTACTCCCTTGTTTTGACTTACATCTTTCAGTCCTCTGTCAGAGTATTCACGCAGTATCATATCTCCCATTTCATCTTCATCTATGTCTTCTTCCATTTCCATAATATTGGCCTCAACTACATTGCCCTTGTATAGACACCTCTATATATCTTTCCGCCTTTATCCTTTCCCTTCTTTGCATAGGACTGGTATTCCATCTGAGCTCTTGATATTCAAATGGGTGGTTCTCTTTTCCCCAAAGGTGTCTTTAATTTTCCTGTAGGTAGCATCTGTCTTACCCCTAGTGATGTATGCTTCTACATCCTTACATTTGTCCTCTAGCCATTCCTGCTTAACCATTTTACACTTCCTGTTAATCTCATTTTTGAGATGTTAGTATTGCTTTTTGCCTGCTTCATTTACTGCATTTTTATGTTCTCTCCTGTCATCAGCTAAATTCAATAACTCTTGTGTTACCAAAGGATTTCTGTTAGCCCTCATCTTTTTATGTACTAGATCCTTGGTTGCCTTCACTATTTCACCTCTCAAAGCTACCCATTCGTCTTCTACTGTACTCCTTTCCCCTATTCTTGTCAATCATTCCCTAATGCTCCCTCTGAAATTCTGTACAACTTCTGTTTCTGTTTACCCAGGTCCCATCTCCTTAAATTCCTACGTTTTTGCAGTTTCTTCAGTTTTAATCTACAGTTCATAACCAATAAATTGTGGCCAGAGTCCACATTTTACGTACTTACTTACTTACTGCGTTGGTCACACAAACCGCAGTTGGTCTTTGGCCACATCTACTCTTGGAAATGTCTTACAATTTAAAACCTGGTTCCAAAATCTCTGTCGTAGCATTATATAATCTATCTGAAACCTTCCAATGTCTCCAGGCCTCTTCCACATATACAACCTTCTTTGTGATTCTTAAATCAGGTGTTAGCTATGATTAAGTTATGCTCTGTGCAAGATTCTATCAGGCAGCTTCCTCTTTCATTCCTTATTCCCAGTCCATATTTGCTTACTACTTTTCCTTCTCTTCCTTCTCCTACTATTGGATTCCAGTCCCCCATGACTATTAAATTTTTGTCTCCCTTAACTATCTGAATAATTTCCTTTATTGCACCATACATTTCTTCAATCTCTTCATCATCTGCGGAGCTAGTTGGCATATAAACTTGTACTACTGTAGTAGGTGTGGACTTGGCTACAATAATGCATTCACTATGCTGTTCATAGTAACTCATCTGTGTTCCTATTTTTTATATTCATTATTAAATCTACTCCTACATGAACCATATTTGATTTAGTATTTATAACACTGTATTCACCTGACCGAAAGTCTTCTTGCTCCTGCCACTGCAACTTCACTAATTCCCACTATATCTAACTTTAGCCTGTCCAGTTCCCTTTTGAAATTTTGTAACATATCTGCCCATCTGCCCAATTAAGGGATCTGACATTCCATGCTTCAAACCATAAAAATGCCCCCCCCCCCTCTTCTCTTTTTTTTTTTTTTTTTTTTGACATCCTCCGCCTTCCCAGAGATCCGAATGGGGGACTATTTTACCTTTTACCTCCAAAATATTTTACCCAAGAGGACACCATTATAATTTGACCATAAAGTAAAACTGCCCCCCTTGCTTTCACCCATTTGCAGTACCAGCACAACAGTGCTGTTTTGGGTGATGCTGCAAGGCCAGTTCAATCAATCATCCAAACCGTTACCCCAGAAACTACTTAAACAGCTGCTTCCCCTTCTTCAGGAACCACATGTTTGGCTGGCCTCTCAACAGATACCCCTCCATTGTGATTGCAGCTACAGTACAGCTATCTGTGTAGCTGAGGCATGCAAGCCTCCTCACCAATGTCAAAGTCTGTGGTTCATGGGGAAGATTTTCCTGGTGTGGTCTACAAATCTTTCTGCTGATTCCCCTTGTATTTTAACTATACCATTAAGCATTCCTCCTCACATTATTCTTTATTCTATAGCGATCTCCTAACGCTTCCACAAAGTAAGGAAAGACCATACTGCAAATTCTCATTGCACATCACGTATGATCTAGCACCTCTACCAATTTTAAACAAGCCACACTTAACAACTGCTCACTACTCCAGTTCCATAACATCACGACTGGATACAAATTATCAAAAAAGACAAAAACATCTTCCTCAGATTTACTCGAAAATGAGGTAACCAGTGAAGTAGTACCGTTATCAATGATGGGTGGATACACACTAGAAAGCTACTGTTCCCTTCTTTCATTAAACAATCTATTTCCTTATGTAAAGCATCATTATCAGCTGGAGCCTTAGCTATCTCATCTGTGAAATGCTGAAATGCCTTCTGTGTTGTCAATTTTTCACTGACCGACTTTCTGCTTACTGCAAGTGTACAATAACCCCAAACAGAAAAGATAATGAAAGGAAATAATACATCCTGACAGGGCACTGCCCCCCCCCCCTCCCCAAAGAAAAAGAATAAATAAATAAATAAATTAGTCATCAATTACTTCAGTTTTAGTGCTGATTGCTGCTGTCGCATTCTCTTCATTTCTACCCTTTGTTGGACAGCCTCCAACAGTTCTTCTGACACAAATCTACATCTGCTTCTGCATGATTACTCTGCAATTCGCATTTAAGTGCTTGGCAGAGGGTTCATCGAACCACAATCGTACTATCTCTCTACCATTCCACTGCCGAACAGCACGCAGGAAAAACGAACACGTAAACCTTTCTGTTCGAGCTCTGATTTCTCTTATTTTATTTTGATGATCATTCCTACATATGTAGGTTGGGCTCAACAAAATATTTTCGCATTCGGAAGAGAAAGTTGGTGACTGAAATTCTGTAAATAGATCGTGCCACGACCAGAAACGTCTTTGCTTTAATGACTTCCATCCCAACTCGCGTATCATATCTGCCAACTCTCTCTCCTATTACATGATAACACAAAACGAGCTGCCCTTTTTTGCACCCTTTCGTTGTCCTCCGTCAATCCCACCTGGTAAGGATCCCACACCGCGCAGCAATATTCTAACAGAGGACGAACGAGTGTAGTGTAAGCTGTCTCAACAACAGGAAAGTGTGGACAAGCTGCTCCTGCTGGAGGTGGTTGGATGTGCTGATGATATAGGTTGCCAATCTGTTGCCAAAACTGCCCTGGGCTGACCTTGTGGAATGAACAGTGTTTTTGTGTCGGTTGGAAAGATCTGGAACAGAGGCCGACGACTGAGATCTGGCTGTTGTCATGCGGCAGATAGTTGCTGCCCCCAGACTTGGCCGACTGCTCGTGGAAGTGGATGGCACAGAAGTTGTGGCTTCTGCTGAGGTTACTGTATAAGCAGGGGCATTGACTGGCTGGAAGGCTACAGCTGTGGCTCGATTTCAGTTCGAGGCTGTGTTACGTGCCGCTAGAATTCTATGTACCAAATATTTAAGATTTATGTGTATGAAAACCAGAAAAAAAATTGTTAAGGAGTGAAGGTAACAACTCAGAAAATAGTAGATGCCCCGAGTCATCGAAGGCATGTTAATGAGAGTGAAAATTAAGCTAGCTTTCAGGTGAATCCTGTCTCAGTACCATAATTTCACTTATCCTGCACCCATACCCTCTTTGCCATGGTGTCCATTCTGTCTCCCCCTCAATCTTCTCCTCAAACTTACTATGGTCATGTGCTGCACAATTTCACTGGTGCGGTACCTGTGTCGCATTATGTAGTAACCAAAACCAACTGCGGGAACGCCTTGGGCTGCGGATCGGAGCCGCCAGGCGGGGAAGCCGCCGGTGGTGGAGCACGCACCACTCTCAGGACCTAGGTTTTACAAAATAGAATTATGTCTTTCATGCTGCTGACCATAGTGTGCTACAGCTGATTTACCAATCACCCCCCTCCCCAACCCCATCTTTAACCATTCCCTGTATGATTTTCTTACGGTTTACTTTAGAGTGTGAACTATTTCTGCTGTCATTTCCCAGTAAGACTATATTTTACCTAAAAAATACAGAATCAGTTTTTAATATGATACAATTATCAGGTAAAAAAATAAAGTATCAGTTGTTAATGTCATACAGTTATTAGTTTTAAATTATTGTTTCAGATGACATGAGATCTGTTGGTGCCAGCAATGTGTTCCAAGCTTTACATATGACGGTGTTTCACCACATTGCAGCATTTGTTTTCCAAGATAAAACTTGCATTAAGTGAAACATGGAAATTAGTGAGTTTCAGTAATATTGCAGTGTTATTTGTATAACACCTGTGACTGAAGATTGTATTCATCAGTGTCATTGTCCTTTTGTATGTAGATTATCCTAGTATAGCCTGTATTGATGTCCTATAATATTCAGGTTTGAAATTTTACATGTCTGCAGTGAGCATTTTTGCCTGCTAGCTAGAAATATTCACTTTTGGGAAAATTGGTCCTCATCACAGTAATTGATTTAAACTTTTTTATGTTCTATTTTATTTTAAACAGTGATGCAGCATCATGTGATAGCTGTATGCAGTATTGCATACATTTTGGTCTAGTCCATCATGAAAAACTTATTTACTATCCTTCTTTGTACCTGAAATTTGATACCTATTATCAAATGTATTAGAATAATATTCCTATTTTCTGTATGTTTTTAATTAGAAGATTCTTTACGAATACTTTTTATATAGTGTATTGTACCAGTTTATAAATATTGCAACATAGTTAGAAGTACTAGTCACTCAATCAGTGAATTGATGTACTTATGTAGCAAAATTTAAACATGATGTTAATCTTGCTCTTTTTATAACTGTGAATTGATTGTATGTAATATGTATGGTAAATCATCTGTGATTAAATGTGATGTTCAATGGCTACTATTAACAGTATTTGTCTTAATTGTTGCTTATGGTAATTGTGTATGTGCTGCAAATTTGATATTTATTAAATTTAAATAGGTATAAGTCTCATACTAAAGGAAAGAAGATGATGTTCCATTAAATTATTGATCTCGACATGCCGAAGACTAGCCTTGGATACAACAATAGATGTAGTTCATATGGAGACTGTTCAAGGCATTCTATGTAATTGTAATGTTTCTAAGTAAAGAGAGTTTTTATAGATGTTTCATGATACTTGTGGACAAAAATACGCTTACACCTGTTAGCATACTGGCAGTGTTTTCAAAAACAAAATCCATAGAAATATTTGTCACATTACATAGAGATACAACCAGAACACTTAATGTGTTAAATTATTGTATTTCAGTCATTGTTCCAATTTTATTAAAACCATCTACAATGAATGTATCCATGTCCTGAACTTTATTTCATTAATGAGGATCTGTACCTTCAAGGTATGCAATTATCTAGTTTCATGTGCCATATATCATTTGTACAATTAATTGTAATGATGTGACACAAGTCATTTTACATTCACATTACACACTCGTGTGTAAATATGGCTACATTCTGACCATTTACCAGTGTGTGTAGTTTTTTTAAAATACAGATATGAATTAGTAATTCCTACTCTTTACCCTTTTACCCATTACAAAAATAAAAATTCTTCTACAGAATAGAAGTTGTCAAGGAAGAAAGTGATCAGAAACGTTAGTGGCAAGATTATACATCACTTTGTGTGCTAAAGACAACCTTAATGTGAATAATTTATTGGTGTTATAGTTGTGTACATCATTGTTCTTTTTAAACTGTTCCATTGCAACAAACTTCATGAGGGAATAAATATACAATGAGGCAATAGTGAAAATGCCTAACCTCTTGAATAGACGGCTACAAGGTGGTAGAGGATGAGCATCACATATTATTTTTACAGCAAATTTTTGAGCAATAGATATCTTCTTTCTTAGTTATGAATTGACTCGGAACATTATTCAGTGTGACATTATTCAGTTAAAATACATAAAATATGTTAACTTAACTGATTTGTCTCTCTCCAAGATTAGCAGTGATTTAAAGTTGTTGAATGTGGTTGAACTAAGAGTTTTGGGAGTTTCAAAATATGCTTTCTCAAGTTTTAAGTTCTCATCGATATGTACATGTAAAACATTTTAAGGTTGTTAGAAGACATCTTATTGAAAACCATGAGCTGCATGTGAAAATATTTAATTGCCTGACCAGTATTTGCGCCCACCATCAGTGGCTCATGTTACAGAGGACAAAAAATGAATGTATACATAACATCACTTAAATATTCTGTATACATAACATTATTTAAATATTCTGTACATCTATATGAATGAGCCTGAAACTCTGGTTGTCTAAATTTCTGCAATGGTGGCTCCCTCAAGGGCTTCCCATTTGAAATGATGTAGCATCTCTATAATACTTTCTAGCAGCACCCCTCTTAACTGCTTCAATGTCTTCCTTTACTCTGACTGGTTAAGATCCCAAACATTCGAACAGGCCTCATGAAGGCATCACACTAGCATTCTGTACACTGTCTCCTTTATTGATGACCCACACTTTCCCAAAATTCTCCCAATAAAAAAAAAAGTTGATCACTAGTGTTTACTACTACCAAACTGAGATTCTCATTCCATTTCATTTCACTTTTCAGTGTTGTGCCTAAATATTTAATCATTGTGACTGTGTCAAGCAGCACACTACTAATGCTGTGATCAACTGTTACAGAATTCTTTTTCCTACTCATCCACATTGACTTACATTTTTCTACAGTTAGAACACGTTGCCATTCATGACACCAACTAGAAATTCAGTCTTAAGTAATCTTGTATCCTCCTGCAGTCACTCAACAACATCTTCCCATACACCACAGCATCATCAGCAAACAGGCTCAAATTGCCATTCTCCCTGTCTATCAGTTCATTTATGTATACACAGAGTTAGAGCAGTGCTACCACACTTTCCATGGGGACTCCTGATGATAGCCTGGTCTCCGATGAACACTCTCTGTTGAGGACTACCTACTGAGTTCTGTTACTTAGTCTTAGCTTGCAATGGGACATCATGTCGAACACTTTCTGGAAATGCCTGTTGCCCTCCATCTGTGGTTTGTAGGATATCATGTGAGAAAAGGGCAAGCTGAGTTTCACATGAATGATGCTTTCTTAATCTATACTGATTTGTGGACAGAAGCTTTTCCTTGAACTCTGAATGTGTTAACGAATTCTGCAGCAAACCAGAGTTAAGGACATTGAAGGATATTGGTCTAATTATGTGCATGTGTTCTTTTACCTTTCTTACATACAGGAGTCACCTGCAGTTTTTCCAGTAACCTGGGACTTTGCGCTGGATAAGAGATTAGGAATAAATGCAAGCTAACAAAGGGACCAATGCCTCAGAGTACTCTCTGTAAAACCGAACTGGGATTCAATTTAGACCTGCTGACTTACTTGTTTTCAGCTCTTTCAGTTGCTTCTCTGTGCCAGTGATTCTTATTTCTGCATCCTCCATGCGGGAAACTGTGGAACAGTCAAACAATGGTGTGGGATGATACAGAATGTAATAGGGAGTGAATTACTTGTTCTTGGATGGCAAGCACAGATGTGAAGGGCTTTATCTTGGATGGAGAGGACAGATTTGAAGGACTTTATGATATGCTTCGTCCACAATATGACAGTCCTCCCTTGTTGCAGTCAGACACAATCAACAGAATGTTGATAATGAGTGTTCTGCCCTCATATCTTCATGTGGTCTATCAGCCCACTGTCACATTCAGATGCCCAACAAATCTGGATATTGCACAATCCAACCAGCCACAATCAGGCTCCTTTCAAACTCTTATCAGGTGCTGATAAAGCTGTCACACGAGTATGCAGCAATCCTGTGTCCTGCATGGTGCCACACAGAATCTTAATTCTAATCATTTACACACCCATCGATAGTGTGTACGTGTCCGTGTCTTCCAGGAGATTCACTTTTTCCTTTGTCAGACTGTGTAATGAGGACTGCACTTGGACAAGTGGTATCTATGGGTAGAATATATACAGCATGTAAGACAAGAATAAAGAGATGAAACTCATGTTAACTGTCTCAAACAACACATTGAGCAAGATGGACATATGCAGCAAAATCTGTGTCCACCATGTTACAAAGTTGTCAAGTCAGACCTGGATCTAAGGATAAATCAACAAATGTCAAATTTGTTCAATTTTACAGAAAGGAAATTGGAGAAAATTCTATTTTGAACCTTTATTGTTAAAATGCTGTTAAAGTTCTGTACATACATCTTATTTCATAACTCTGTTGTTCATTAAGGACATTACCTGGGTGTTTGGTTATGTGAGTGCTTATCTCTATTTCTTCTAGGATATTCAGTAATCGACCTTTTCTGCCATGTGAAGAATGGTGATTTTTTAGTGATGTCATTGATAGAATGCTCGCACTCTCTTAAATGAGCATCAAATACTGGGAGATTAAATTCATTAACGTTAGTATATTCTCTAAACCTTGTTTTTGATGTTTCACTTGCTTTTCCCAACACAAAACTTATTAGTCACTATATATTATTTAGTATACTCTGGATGTGTTATGTAACTGACTGTTATCTACGTTATATATAATGCGAGGTCCTATAGTGTTCTCTGCCCTGAAACCCAGATTTCTGAAACAAATGACTCATCAGAAATGTGATTCCAGTGTGGTAAAACTATAACTTATCTTTTTTCTTCTGTTCACTCATTCCTGATGTGACCTGATCTCAATTCTTAGTTTGTTCCTACTGTTTCATGGTGTAAAACCTCATAATTAGTGTTTTGTCGAAGCCATTGTCAGATACTACCTTTTTCAGTATGTGTGATTCAGTATTAATATTTGCCTCACATGAGGAATATCTGGTTATATTGTCAATTTCTGGGTGAAAATAAGCTTCTTTATGGGACCTTCGATAACAAGAATTGTTGTGAATTACGCGTACAGAAGATGTTGTGGGTTTAAGGGATATTACTGAATAAGAGGGCTCTCCCTTATCTTTTGATGAAGGTGGTATTGTTCTTTCAGATGTCCGAAAGAACAGATACCATTTTCATATAGATAAGGCTAACCGGCCAATGATTTTCTTCAGTCTGGATGCACTGACATTGCCCGAACTCTTACGGGAATTGGTAGATTGACTGCCATGAGTAATGAGTATATTGGGCAGGGGCACTACAAATGTAGTGTGTGGACAGTAGGCTGGGAATGTGGGTCTCACAGGGAGCATGCCAGAGATAAGTCCCTGCAGTCGCACTATCCTCTGTGTCCTCGGTGGCTCAGACGGATAGGGCATCTGCCATGTTAAAAGGAGATCCTGGGTTCAAGTCCTGATTGGGGCACACATTTTCAGCTGCCCCGTTGATATTTATTGATGCCTGTATGCAGTTAAAGGTCTGGATTTCATTGTAATTTCACCCTTCTCTTTTGATCTACAGATACAAAAAGTTAATATTCCCCTATTCCGAATGTTCCATAGTGAAGGTGATGCCTTAATGTTAACATATTAAACACTTGGTAACACCTTATAAGCCAAGAAACACTACAGTGAAGTGACCAATGCCAAACCTGTGTATCCTGGTTCATGGGTAGTGAATAGGACAAATTTTTTGTAAGTTTGCCATTCTTAATCTTAATAAGAAATCAGTCCTTAAATGATATATTTAAAATAATCATGATGTTTGATGTCAATTTATTACTTAATATAAATTGTTAAAGAGCATTTTGCAAAATTTACATACAGTAATTTCAATATTAACTGTTTTAAAATGTTAATCACATAAACAAGAACGTAATTAGAGAGCCGGCATTTGTGGCTGACTGTAGATCGATTTTACTGGTACCATCATGCATTTTGTATAAGGACCATGAAGATAAGATGAGAGAAATAGGGCTCATATGGAGGCTTACAGACAGCTGTTTTTCCCTCACTGTATTTACAAGTGGAACAGGGAAGGAAATGACTAGTAGTGATTTGTGGTACCCTCTGCCATGCATCGTATGATTTCTTGTGGAATATACAGATATAGAGGTCTCATACTTACGTTGTTTTGGAGAGGCACAGTTGTATTACTTCTGGCGTCGTGCTGTGGATAGCCATCAGGTATGACTACAGGTCATGGCTGGTAGTGGCTGAAAGAACTCTGCTGGCACTACAGTATATCACAAGCATCTTGCATCCTCATGTGTTACCTCTCGTGCAACAGTACTGTGGTATAAAATAAAATAAATTTGCTTTAATTTACGTCTATGGTCACAAACTTTTTGTTCACAGATTACCAGTTTTGGTCTATCATGACCATCTTCAGATCTGTGTTTTAAAAAAACAGTGTCCTAAAGTACTGCAGCCATAGTAGCATTGTATTGTGGTCCATTTAGCAACAAGACAATCCATGCCCACACATGGAAAATGCCTGTATAAACGTGTCTTGTGTTGTGATGAGGCATACTGGTGCCCATTGAGATCACCAGATCTGTTTCTGATAGAACATGTGTGGATGTCAGTTGTGTTCCAGTACTAGTATTCAGGCCTGGTGTGATTCTGCTGGCACGAGATTGGTCAGCAACTGGAATCTGATAGCGGTCCAGCGGTCAGCATGCCGACACTTCACCTGAAGATGATGGATATGCAATCCATTGCAACGTTGTGACTAGAAGACGATGCCACTCAACTGATAACCCGTGAACATTTCATAGCTGAAACACGCCGAGAAAGCCTGCAATCACAGTTTATTGTATTTTTTATCTTTACGTGAATTTATTTTATTTGGATCACTTTCAGAATATAATACTCCTGAATGGAACAATATACCTGCATAATTTGATAAACGAACAGAATCAAATTTTTCACCCATATCTTCCATAGTAAATTGTTTATATCTAAAAACAAAGATGATATAACTTACCAAACGAAAGCGTTGGCATGTTGATAGACACACAAACAAACACACACACAAAATTCAAGCTTTCACAACCAACGGTTGCTTCATCAGGAAGATTCGTTATACCCATCTGTGCCTTTGCTTTCTTTTCTACCAAATTTTAATTTATTGCCATCAAAATCAACTGGGAAACTTCCAAAAAATTTAAATCTATCAACATGTTTTCATCCAAAAGTTAGATCTTCACTATAATTAACACTATGTCATCCAGTGATATGACAGTGCTGTTGTGTGCATAGTATCGCTCAAAGGCTGGTGACACCACAGTGGAGTCATATGTATAGTATTGCTCAGTGGCCAGCGACAGCACTTTAGTATCTTTTGCATTCTGTTAGTGTTTTGTTTAGGTAACAATAAATTACACATGTCAACAAGTTTTTTGTTTTTATAAGTACTTGTGCCCTTTTATCTTGGCAGACGAAAGAGGCGATACGATTATTTATGATGAATGCACGGACGTCTTGTCTGGTGTTCGGGACAAGTTGGCCAGTTGGGAAGAAGACATTGGATAACCAAAAATTAAAGTGAAGCAGAATCGTTGATGATAGAGAAATATGTCCAAGAAGAATTCGGTGAACCCTATGGTTGCCAACTGATTCGGATGAATCAGATGAAGAAGACAGTGTACAGTGGTCAGACTTTGATTTACCGAGGACCAATGATAAATTTGAAGGACCTCCGGGTCCAAACATATTTCCCAAAGATATTCACAGCATCGAGGATATTGTAGAATTATATATTGGGAACAAACTATTTGAATATATTAGCAACGAAACCAACAAGTACTACAGTCAAAATTGCAGTAGAAGGAAGCTGGATAAAAAATGCCAAATTTGTCTACATTATGGGATCCAAACTTAGAAAATGGTTTGGGCTTGTTATCCTCATGGGAATTGTAAAAAAAGCAAGGATCAATAATTATTGGTCAGCGAATCCGTTGATAGACACACCGATGTTTCACAAAAGGATGTCCTGCAACTGATTCAGATAAATACCATTTTTACATTTTTCCAACAACAATAAACCGGATAGCACTGACTGGCTTTTCAAAGTGCAATTCGTAACTGATTATTTTTCCAAAAAGTTTTAATCCAAGTCAAAACATCTCAATTGATGAAGGAATGATACCATAGTGTGGACAGTTAAATTTTAAAGTTTACAATTCATTGAAAATTACGAAATATGGCATACTCATTCTGATGTGTTTGAAGCTTCTCATCAATGGAAAAGTGAAGTACTTGCACACGTCTGGCGAGCTTCGTAAACTAAAACAATACAAATGATCTCTACAATACATAGTGCCACTTTGACTGACACTCAAAGAAAATGTAGAAAAACCAATTACACAATTTAAAAAAACCTGTAAGTGTAGTAGACTGCAACAAATACATGAAAGGAGTCAACCGTGTAGACCAATATTTGAGATATTACCCTATATATAGAAAATCTTCCTCTTTAATTGCACATTTTTATTGCATTCCATACATGTAAATATTGCATACAGAACACAAGAGTCTCCGATTTCACCTTTTTTTATTAAAACACCATGTACCTGCTTCTGAGCAAAACTTGGACGTTGCCACTACATTGCATATGTCTCATCATGATCTGGTTGATAGACTTTCCAGTAACATAAAGCAACACCAACTAATACTTATTTCCGAAACTGCCATGTATGTTCCAAAAACAAAAAAAGAGGAACAACAAACTTAATGTGCAACTCTTGTGGAGTTGCATTACATCTTGGAGAATGTTTTGCTGCATATCATATGAAAGAGAAATACTAAGTACCAAAGACAACGCAAATAAACAAATATATGAAACAAACATTTTATATTAATTGAAGTATATATATCTTTGAAATTTCATGAAAGTAGGAGAACAGGGTTGAAAACTTATAAGAACTAGCGATGAGATTAGTAAAACAACAATTTATAATCTCCTGATAACGTCAAGAACGGCCGGCGACAAGCCAAGTAATCCGCATTAGTGCTGTCAGCACCAAGCGAATCAATTTGTACGAGTCGTTTGGATGGGAAAGTGTTAATATACTTTAATGTTCTTTCACTAACATTTATTTTTTTAATACCATTCTCTTTTATTTTTGTAACACCATCCTGATGACTTGCCAAAGCTGTCTTAGGCTGTGTCTCTTTTATTTTTTTAACAGCACCTTTTTTCTCTTCAAATTTTTAAAATGCAGCTTGAATTTCTGATTCACTTAATGTATAGTCATACTTACCACGAATATCAACAGACCAAACTCCTAGTTTTCTAATTCGTGACAAGTCTCCAAATTCTTCTAGATGAGGATGTTGATGATAAGGAACCATGTTTTCCTCAACCTCTATTTTCTTCAGTAGATTTCAAAACATTATCACCTAGTACTTGCTTAGGTTGTTCATTTGCATCAACAACTGATTGATTTTCTTTTTTTACATTTTTTTATTCTGTTCGTGGTTGTTTCTTCCAAAGCTTGAATTGTTGATTAAATTCTTCAGCTTTCTATCTATTTTATTTAGCTATTTGGACAACTTCTGCATCGTATTTTGGGAACATTTATTAGAGATGAAAAACATGACTTAAACATTTTTAATGTCTGACATCTAGCGTTTATGTTTACATGTAATGATTATGTTTAATGTTTATGTTCTCAAAAAATTCTGTATTTTATTTCTGAACTTCCCACCAATTGGTTTTCTAGTCATGTCTATTATAAAAAATTCTAATTTGATCTTTCCAGCATTTACTACAATTTTTTTAAAATTATCAAACTTTAATTCTCCACCAAAAAATTCATGATTTAAATTTGTGTCATCTTGTCTAAAAATATTTAAAAAAATTAAGATTATCTCTAACCAATTGTTTTGGTATTTTTGAGTAAGTTTGAGCAAAATAAAAATAGGCAATTCCTTTATGCCTTTCTCTAACAAAAAATTCCATATATCCTGATTTTCAAGAATGGAGTAATCAAATACAACAACAGAATTCTTTTTACATTGATCTAATGGAATCATTTCTTCATTATTTTCAATAAAGGGAGTAATTTTTTCATTTCGCTTATCTTCAAATTTTTCACATCTTTTTACAAATCCTTGATATTTTGGTTGACGTACATTTCTTGAATAAACATACGAATGATTAATTTTATTCCAGTTCACCCATCCTGGAGTTAGAATATAATTGTTGTTTTTCCACAACCACTTGGACCTATAATTGCACATCAAATAGAATTTGGTTAAATTTTACCATGTCATTTTTTTATTCTTTTCTGGAAGTCTTATTTTTGGTTCCAAATGTTTCATTATTTTAATATATTTTTAACAGTAAATTGAACATAGTAGATAATTTCAGTTAAATCATAGTTCATTTATTCTTAAAAGCAGATTAACTATCACCGTAAGAGAAACTTATAAAAATGTTTCACTGGTTAGTTTTTATTCGTGTTTTTAGCTGCAAATATCAAACCGAAAAATAATAAACATTATATCAGTGGAGAAACAATAGAAATTCTTGTTGGTCAATACAATTTAAAAAGTTTAGAAAAATTTGCTCAATCGAAAAAGGCAGGTACTCAAATTAAAGGAGATGGAATATTAAATAGAGTTGTTTTTGAAATTAATGTAAAATTATACATGGATATAAAAGATAGTATTGGTAGTATATTAAGATTTAATGATCAAATCATAGAACCTAATGAAAAAACTGTTGCTAAAGATTTTCCAAACATTATTCCATTTCAATTAATTACTATAAATTTTAATTTGGTTGATGGAATGTTGGTTAAACATACTAATCATTTTCATGGAGAAACTAATATTATTGCTTCATTTAAACCAAATGCTGAATTTGGATGAGCAGTTATTTATGAGCCTGCTTATCCCATAGATATTCCTATTTTTGATCCTATTCAAGATTTACTATAATTGATGAAAATGATAATCTGACTGATTTTAATAGTGCTACAGTAAAAGTTGTTTTAAAACTGCCTTAATAAATTTTAACCTGAATAAAATATGGACAAAATCTAGAGTTATCAGTTTTACTTATTCCCTGTGTATGAGAAAAAAATAATAATTTAAATGCAGCCAACAAGGATAGAGAGACTGAAATAAATATCGGAGATGGATGGCTTCATCTGAATCATACACAGTTATACATAAACTTTAGAATTGTTATAGCTAATCCAGATGGATCAGAATCAAATTGTCTGACATATAATGGGAAATCCAGTAAAAAATGAATCAATAGTTATGTGGTAAAACTGTTTGATTTTCTGACCATTAAGAAAGGAAATAAAATTTTATGTACAATCGAACATCCCTTTATTTCATCAAAAGTTGTGTTATATTTGAATTTATCTGTTACTGATAAAATAAGCTTGGAAGGACATATTCTTAATAATGGAAAAATAAAGAGTAAGAAAAATAAAGTACTTTATCACTTATCAATGCTTGGTTTATATTTTAAAGATTATAAATAAATTATGTGGGAAGGAGGTTGAATAGTAATTTTAATTAAATCTTCTAGTTCTGGAGATGCACTTCTTAGAGGGGCTGATTATAATGATGCTGGAATTGAAATTATGAAAGATACACTTACTAAGGAAGAAAAATTGTAATAGAATCGATGGAAATTTGTGTACCAATCGTTAAATATGAGCCAAATTAGGAGTTAGAACAATGAGAAAATATTCTGAAAAATCCAAAAATTTCAATATCTTTCTATGAGGATTCAGTGGCAAGGAAAGTTTAAACTGTAACTCAATGAAATCTGATATGCCATATTTCGTATTTGTTGAATTTCAGACAAATCGTAAAAATAATCTTTTACTTGACTCTTTCTTATTCAACCACGTTACTCTACAGAATATATACTTGAAAAATGGAAGAAACGAAATTTTCCCACAGGAAATGTGGAATACTAATCTCCAAATAATTTTCTCAAAGCATACAATGCATTTCTTGATCTTAAACGAGTTACACTAATTAAATCAGACAGTAATACAACTCCATATAATTTCATAGAGAACTATCCTATCTGTGTGATTAACATGACTCGTAGCAATAATAATATTGTAAGTTCACTGAAAATGACTATGAAACTTTCTGCAACTTTTAATGAAAAAATTCCTACAAATACTTTTAAGTATGTAACGATGTATGGTAAGAAAAATTTAACTTAGGATGCACAGTACAAAATACTTACTGAAAATTTTTAACTATATAAATGAATAAAAAATTAGGAAAAGTTAGATAAATCTTTATAGCTTGTTGGCATTTCATTTTGAAATATTTTCAGAGAGACAGAGAAAATAAAAACAAAAATTTTGTACATCAGTTATGAAATGACATCCAATTCTCATTTTTCTGAATAGCTCGTTTTATGTAGATTATGTTAGCATTTTGAATTTGCATGTAGGTAAGAAAATCACTTCACTTTACTTTCAGCTATTCATATAAGTAAAAAAATCACATCACTATGCTTTCAGCTACCCAAGTTTCAACTACTTTTTGAAAACAATTAAATTTTATCTCTTTTATTAATAATTTTACATCTCTAAATCTAACTACTTTTTCATATAGGTAAAAAAATCACTTCACTTTACTTTCAGCTACTCAGTTTCAGCTACTTTTTATTTTACCTATAAAATTTTATAACCTTTAAATGGACAATGCTAAACAGCTAAAGTAGTGTGGTGACTGTTTAGAGAAAAAGAATATTAATGAATTTAATGAAGATAAGTATTGAAAAGAAAGATTTTGTTGGATTGGTAAGCAATGTGTATCGAGACATCAGTAAATTAAAGTTTATTTATTTATTTTTTTACTTATTTAGTCCTTCAAATCCTATATGTATAGAATATATACAAGGATATTGGACATGGTTAGGAATTTACAAGATAAAATACAGTTTGTATTGCAATCCTAAGGACTAGATATTGAAGTAATTTAGCACAGATTCATAAATACAACAAACATTACAGGCAACATTCAAATTAGAATATTAATAATGCATCTTTATTTTTGTTGTTTGGCTTTTATATATTCTGTCAGACTGTAAAAGCAATGATCAATTAAATATGCCTTTACTTCAGCCTTAAAACCACAGAGTTTACCTACTGATTTAATATGTTTAGGTAGATTATTGAAGATCTTTATCCCAGTATGTAGTGTGCCTTTTTGGCACAATGATGTTCTCACCCGTTTCACATGAAGGTCAGATTTTTGCCTTGTATTGTGTGCATGTATATCTTCATTTTTTAATAAGATATCTGGGTGTCTATTGATATATTGTTTGATGAAAACTGATGTTTCATAGATAAAAATGCAAGGAAGAGGAAGAACTGACAGTTTTTTGAATATGGGTCTGCACGATTTCGTATTGTTTACCCCTTCAATAATTCTTAGTATTCTCTTTTGCATCCTGAGAAGTTTAATATTTGTTGTTGTATTGCCCCAGAAGATTATGCCATATTTAATTACAGAATGCACATAGGAGTAGTATACATTTAACAGGCTGGCTTTGCTGCAACAAGTTTTTAAGATCCGTATCATGTAACAGGTTTTGCTTAGTTTTCTTTGCAAATATTCAATATGTACCGCCCATTTTGTGTTGTTCTGGAGCCAGAGTCCCAGAAATTTAGTGCTGTCAACACTTTCAAGAACTCTGTCCCTAAGTTCTATTTCTATGTTTGGCTGGTGTCTTCCTTTTACATTATAGAAATTCAGTGCTACTGTCTTTTCTTTGTTTATAATTAGCTTGTTGTAGCTGAACCACTGTTCTACACTGTTCATTGTTTGGATAGCGGAGTCTTTAAGTTTTTCTTCTGTTTTACCACTAATAAGGAAGCTTGTATCATCTGCAAATTGGAGGGTAGTTTGGCAATACTTGTTGTACATAAGATCATTGACATAGAAGAGAAACAGAATGGGTCCTAATACTGATCCTTGAGGGACACCATATTTCACATTTTCATATCCTGAATAGTAGTAGCTGATTTTGTTATGGTCAGTATATTGCACTTCAACCACCTGTTTGCGACCACATAGGTATGTCTTGAGCCACTCATTGGATATACCTCTAATTCCTAACTGGTCAAGCTTCTGCAGTAGGGCACTATGGTCAATGACGTCAAAAGCTTTAGATAAATCAAGACATATGCCTGTCACAAACTCACCTGCAACCAGTTTAGTATAGATTTCATTAAGAAATTCAAATATTGCACTTTCAGTTGAATAGCCTTTCCTGAAGCCATGCTGTGAAGGAGAGAGAATCTTATTTTTATTTAGGAAATCAGACAATCTCTTATAAAAAACTTTTTCTAAAATTTTAGAAAATACAGGCAGTAGGGCTATTGGTCTATAATTTGAAACACATTCTGGATTTCCTTTTTTGAACAGTGGTTTCAGCTTTGCTGTTTTTAAGCATGAAGGGAAGGTTCCTGATGCCAGTGAGCTGTTGCACAAATGTGTCAAGGGTTCAGCTAAGGCAAGACAGCATTTTTTAATAATTGCATCTGGTATTCCATCAATTCCACACGAGTAGCCTGTTTTCAAGGTTTTTATAACTGATAAAATTTCTTCAGAATTTGTGGGTGAAAGGAACAAAGATGTAGACACATTTCTCACACTATTGCATGTTGGAGGTGATATTTTGTTGTGTTCTTCCAGTCCACTCACCAACTCTTCACTTATGTTTGCAAAATATTTGTTGAAGGTCCCTGCAATTTCTGTTGGGCAAGAAATCATTTGTCCTTCATAACATAGGTTCACATTTTTATATTGTTTAGTTTCACTTGTTTGATTTTTTATAACTTCCCATATAGCTTTAGACTTGTTTTTTGAGTTTTCAATGTTTTTGTCATTTGCCATTGTTTTAGCTTTCCTTACAACATTTTTGAGGATCCTCTTGTAATTCTTCAGGTACAAATGAAATTCATGAGGCATGTTCTGTGTCTTTGCTATATCGTGTAATCTTCTTTTCTCTGCACAAGATATTCTAATACCTACTGTAATCCATTTGTTCTTCTTGAAGTTAGGTTGACATTTTTGCTTTTTTAATGGAAATGCAGCTTCAAAGTATGACATGAAGATTTCCATGAATTTTTCAAACTTTTTGTTAGTATTTTCACAGGTATACACTTCATACCAAGTTTCTTCACTTAGTCTCTGTACAAAAAGGTTTATTTGTTTGTTAGTGAATTTCCTTGCTTCTTTTACAAGTTCCTCTTTCTCAGTTGTTTCACTTGGGGTGTGCAAAGCAATAAACTGCGCATAGTGATCACTGAAGCCAGTATTAAGATTTCCAGCACATAAATTGTGATTTACATTTGTGTTTATTAATATCTGATCAATTGTTGAGCTAGTTGTTGGTGTAACTCTTGTAGGAGAGTCTATGGTGGCTTTTATGTTATATGTTTCCAGTAGGGTCATCAAGCATTGCTGGTCTTTTGAGATTTCTTGAAAATCAATATTAAAATCTCCACATATGATCACTGTTTTGTTGAAGTTTTTTATAGTATTTAAAGCTGCTTCTAGTTGGTGACAGAAATCATTTAAGTTCCCATCAGGGCTCCTATATACACAGATGATTATTAATTTTAATGCAGAGAGTTCAACTGCGGATACTTCAAAAATTTTCTCTTCAGCTAACAGTTCAATGCATTTTATGTTACAATAATCAATGCCACTTTTAACAAATATACATGACCCTCCATGACTGGATGTAATTCTAGAAAATGATGAAGAAAGATTGAAGTCTGCAAGTTTTGTGACTGACATTGCATCTTTAGGCAGCCAGTGTTCAGTTATACACACTACAGAAACGTTTTTTAGCTCATCAGTACATAAAATTTCAACTTCACTTAATTTGTTTAGCAATGATTGGACATTTTGATGAATCAGCATGAAATTAAAGGGTTTGTTAGGCTTTGGCATATTGTGGTAAAACTGTAAATAAGTCTTATCTCAAAAAACATATGCTAACAACAGATGATAAAAATCTTATGACTGCTCAAGAAGAAAAAATTAGAAATGAATAATTTCTTATGTTCACCATAATGCTTTTTATTTATTTCCTTATGTTCACCTTTTATAAAACAATATTAAATTTTATTTTCTTATGTTCACCTTTTGTATGAAAATTATTATTCTGAGAATTAGTGAACATCATACAAAAAATGTTTATTTTTATTAATTTTTCTACGTAATTTAAATGGAATTAAGTGAGAAAGACCCGAAGAGTGGATTGTAGTAGATCCACATAGTAGGTTCTAGGTAAGTTTTCATTTTCTAGTGAAAAGGATGAGTGAAACGAGCGATTTCCTGTAGAAAATGAAAAGTGAGCAAGGTCATAATAATTGGATCTACTTTTACGAATACGACTGGGTTTGTTCGCTTACCTTCGGAAGAAAAAATTGGAAACTGCCTCTGTCGTAATAAACCTTCATCCATGAGCAAAGCAGAAAGGCTCACAGAACTACCCATTACTGGCATGACATTGTTTTGATGTATCAGATCGTATTCCAAATATCTCGGCGTGACAGGGACAAGTCGGCAGTGTCAGCTGCACCTTATAGTTGTGACTGATTTCACCTGACAGGTCAGGGTTCAATTTTGGACAGATGTTCGGATTATCTATCCTGTCAATTGACACCTGATAGTTCGGGGTTAAATGTTCACTTTCCTTTTCAATGTTACTAACGATGTTAGTCTGCAATTTTTCCTCCACTGGTGTGACATAACCAGCCTTGGCACTATGCTTTACTTCTGTAATGATTTTATCTATCCTTCCTTGCTCCTTTCTTATTAAATGAGTATTTGTATTTATGCTACCTGGTTGCATTGACAGGTCCTGCACCTGTTCAGGTTGACCTTTGTACACTGTTTGCAACCCATCGACGGTACCTATGAGTGTATCTATATTCTGGCACAATTGTGACTGCTCCTGTTGTATTTTTGCCTGAGTGTCAGATACGTCCTTCACCATTTCCATGAATTGTTTTGTGATTCCCCTACTGATGACACCTTTTGGCTTAAAGTATTTATACCTTGTGGCAAGTCGCTGAGAGACTATGTTTTTAGATCTTTCCCCATAATTACAAGTTTATCCCATAATTCATTTGAAAGATCAGCATGCAAACGTTTTGCCAAGTCATTGAACTGTTGCATTGTGTTGGTTTTGAAAGCATCAAGATTTTGCTTTTGCTGATGAAGTAATTCCTTTAGTGTATCTGTCTGTTGTTTCGAAAAATCATTAAATTTTATATCAATACTTTGTTTGAGTGTCTCTTGCTGTCCCATAAACTCGTTCTTGAAATTGTTGAAACTTTGTTTAAATAATTGATGTAACATTTGCATCATGATCAGGGCTTCTGGCGTGCACAATGCACCCTGTCCAATCATGTTTGCATTAGGTGTAAATGTGGTAGGCAAAGAATGATTTATTAAGTTCGCACTGTCACGTGTTAAATTTTCACCAGGGGAAAGAATAGTTGCTGGAGAAAATTATGACCCTATCTCATCTACTGTCATTGTCATGTCAGTTCGAATGATAATGTTACTATCATCTGTGTCCATGTTAACTGAAATATGTAACTGGTCTTCGTCACTCCGACTGACATTTTTCTTTTGATTTCATTTGTTACCATGTCCATGTCAGCGATATCTTGTGCCTGGCTATCTGTCAGTGGACTGACAACAATAAGCCTAACTTGTATCTTCATTTTTTGATAACTTTATAAAAATGACAAAATAAATGCATACTTTTGAAAATGAAATATTCTGTTTGTAACAGTGAGGATATCACTATGAAACCTTTTCAGTAGTACCTCGCCAACATATATCAAAATACATTGTCCGTGTAACTCAACTGTATGCACACATTTAATTCCCTAAAATTAATTTTCTGTCCAAATGTCTACATATTTTGCGAGTATGCTTTCGTTTGGGAATTGGATTAGAAAAGGTACTACGTTCACTATTGGCGGAGATACTACTAAGGGCAGTTGTGTACACAATGGATTGTGAATTTTCCTACCTTTTCGTTGCCATTTTCGCTCCTCCAATTGATTATGTTTAATTTTTTGCACATCGTGTGATTCCCATCCTTGTTGCGATAGTATAGTACCCCACTCATGAAACAGTGCATGAAAACAATTTGTACAATAGAAAATTTGCAAAATTATATAACCATTTTAAATTATTAGAAATGTGCTAACTCTCTCCCGATGGTAATGTCCTGTCATGGTCGCCAGATATAGTGGTTGTTGTTGTTGTGGTCTGCAGTCCTGAGACTGGTTTGATGCAACTCTCCACGCTACTCTATCCTGTGCAAGCTTCTTCACCTCCCAGTAGCTACTGCAACCTACATCCTTCTGAATCTGCTTAGTGTATTCATCTCTTGGTATCCCTCTACGATTTTTAGCCTCCACGCTGCTCTCCAATACTAAATTGGTGATCCCTTGATGCCTCAGAACATGTCCTACCAACCGATCCCTTCTTCTTGTCAAGTTGTGCCACAAACTCCTCTTCTCCCCAATTCTATTCAATACCTCCTCATTAGTTATGTGATCTACCCATCTAATCTTCAACATTCTTCTGGAACATCACATTTTGAAAGCTTCTATTCTCCTCTTGTCCAAACTATTTATCGTCCACGTTTCACTTCCATACATGGCTACGCAGCATACAAGTACTTTCAGAAACGACTTCCTGACACTTAAATCTATACTTAATGTTAACAAATTTCTCTTCTTCAGAAATGCTTTCCCTGCCATTGCCAGTCTACACTTTATATCCTCTCTACTTCGACCATCGTCAGTTATTTTGCTCCCCAAATAACAATACTCCATTACTATTTTAAGTGTCTCATTTCCTAATCTAATTCCCTCGCATTCGGGAGGACGACGGTTCAATCCCGCGTCTGGCCATCCTGATTTAGGTTTTCCGTGATTTCCCTAAATCACCCCAGGCAAATGCAGGGATGGTTCCTTTGAAAGGGCATGGCCGACATCCTTCCCCATCCTTCCATAATCCGATGAGACCGAGGACCTTGCTGTATGGTCTCCTTCCCCAAAACAACCCAACCCTAACCCTCTATTTCCCTCAGCATCACCTGACTTAATTCAACTACATTCCATTACCCTCGTTTTGCTTTTGTTGATGTTCATCTTATTTCCTCATTTCAAGACACTGTCCATTCCGTTTAACTGCTCTTCCAAGTCCTTTACTGTCTCTGACAGAATTACAATGTCATCGGCGAACCTCAAAGTTTCTATTTCTTCTCCGTGGATTTTAATACCTACTCTGAATTTTTCCTTTGTATCTTTTACTGCTTGCTCAATATACATATTGAATAACATTGAGAATAGGCTACAGCCCTGTCTCACTCCATTCCCAACCACTGCTTCCCTTTCATGCCTCTCAACTCTTATAACTGCCATCTGGTTTCTGTACAAATTGTAAATAGCTTTTCACTCCCTGTATTTTACCCCTGCCACCTTCAGAATTTGAAAGAGAGTGTTTTTTTCATTGTCAACAGCTTTCTCTGAGTCTACAAATGCTAGGAACGTAGGTTTGCCTTTCCTTAATCTTTCTTCTAAGATAAGTCGTAGGGTCAGTATTGCCTCACATGTTCCAATATTTTTACGGAATCCAAACTGATCTTCCCCGAGGTTGGCTTCTACCAGTTGTTCCATTCATCTGTAAAGAACTCGCGTTAGTATTTTGCTGCTGTAACTTATTAAACTGATAGTTCGGTAATTTTCACATATGTCAACACCTGCCTTCTTTGGGATTGGAATTATTATATTCTTCTTGAAGTCTGAGGGTATTTCGCCTGTCTCATACATCTTGCTCACCAGTGAATTGTTCACAGCTAATGCATGTTTAGCAATGCCAGAAATTGTAAGTCCAGAAATGCACAGCAGGTATGGATGCATGCAGGTTAAGAAACATTGTGGCAGTTGTGGAACTATGATTGAATTTAATTCCTTAGAGTTTTTGTGTTCAGCTTGATACTTGCCTCGTCTCCCCAGTGATGTTCAACAATGCCGTCATGGCTGTGTCAGCTACTCTCTCTTCATGTTGACTTCTCCAAAAAGGTCCATTTAAAAATACAAGTCCTCGTCGCGTCGGGTTGTGAAGATTAGGACGTAGGTCGGTAGAAGAACGAAAACTTGCGACTTCTGCATATAATCAGTAAAAAAAAATTGAAGTACATAAAGAAATTGATAATATAACATTCAATTTTTTGTCAGCTTACTCAGATATAATCATACCTCCCAACAATATCTTTACTGCACGGGGACAACGCTAATAAGAATCAATACAAATATTTATTTATATATGTAGGCCATTTAAAAAATCTACACATCACCAAGTGGAGGCAGATGAACTTACATATAAAGGTATTTAAATTTGCAAGCATTTGGAGCCAGTGGCTCCTTCTTCTGGCAGAAGATTTGAAGGGCTAGGAAGCGGGTGAAAAAAAGGAGTGGTGAGGTTTGGATATGGGGAGGATTCAGAAGAGTCACCCAGAACTCTGGGTCAGGGGAAACTTACTGGATGGGATGAGAATGAAAGACTGATTACTGGGGATGGACTGTCAGACTGTCAGTTCCCAACAGTCTGCCTATCCTTGTCATCCCGTTTGGTAAGTCTTCCCTGGCCTGGCTTTCTGAGCAACTTTCCTGAACTCTCCCCATTTCCTACACCTCAACAGTCCATTTCTTTCACACTTTTCCTGGCCCTTCAACCCTTCTGCCTCATGAAGGAGCCTTTGACTCCAATAGCTTGCAAATTGAAATACACTCCTGGAAATGGAAAAAAGAACACATTGACACCGGTGTGTCAGACCCACCATACTTGCTCCGGACACTGCGAGAGGGCTGTACAAGCAATGATCACACGCACGGCACAGCGGACACACCAGGAACCGCGGTGTTGGCCGTCGAATGGCGCTAGCTGCGCAGCATTTGTGCACCGCCGCCGGCAGTGTCAGCCAGTTTGCCGTGGCATACGGAGCTCCATCGCAGTCTTTAACACTGGTAGCATGCCGCGACAGCGTGGACGTGAACCGTATGTGCAGTTGACGGACCTTGAGCGAGGGCGTATAGTGGGCATGCGGGAGGCCGGGTGGACGTACCGCCGAATTGCTCAACACGTGGGGCGTGAGGTCTCCACAGTACATCGATGTTGTCGCCAGTGGTCGGCGGATGGTGCACATGCCCGTCGACCTGGGACCGGACCGCAGCGACGCACGGATGCACGCCAAGACCGTAGGATCCTACGCAGTGCCGTAGGGGACCGCACCGCCACTTCCCAGCAAATTAGGGACACTGTTGCTCCTGGGGTATCGGCGAGGACCATTCGCAACCGTCTCCATGAAGCTGGGCTACGGTCCCGCACACCGTTAGGCCGTCTTCCGCTCACGCCCCAACATCGTGCAGCCCACCTCCAGTGGTGTCGCGACAGGCGTGAATGGAGGGACGAATGGAGACGTGTCGTCTTCAGCGATGAGAGTCGCTTCTGCCTTGGTGCCAATGATGGTCGTATTAAAATACAAGATTGCCTAGTAAATGCAGTAATGCTGCTACTTGCGCACTGCTGACACTGCTCGGCGGCGGAAGGAGACTAAGTGAAATTACACTATTCAGGTACTAAAACACGATGCTACACTCTCAAATACTATAATACGCCCGAAATTTATGAATTAAACAATGCAAGAACCAAAAACACGCAAAGAAATTAAGAATTAAACTATGTCACTCATTAGTCTCCTTCCGCCGCCGAGCAGTGTCAGCAGTGCGCAAGTAGCAGCATTACTGCATTTACTAGGCAATCTTGTATTTTAATAACCGTTTAAATTTTGTCGATTTGTTTGCGCTCTCTGTAGATTAGTTCAGACGTTCTTAGCAAAACAGTTTTTAGCATGGATAGGGACTGCAACTGCTGTGTTCGGATGCAGGCTGAGTTGGCATCCCTTCGCTCCCAGCTTCAGGCAGTGTTGGCTTCGGTCACACAGCTTGAGGCTGTTGCCAATGGGCATCACTGTGGGGGTCCGGATGGGGGTTTGTCGGGGACGGCCAGCTCGTCCCACGCATCCCCTGATCGGACTACGACTGAGGCTATTCCCTCACCTGTGGTAGAGTGGGAGGTCGTTTCAAGGTGTGGCAGGGGGCGAAAGACATTCCGGAGGGCTGAACGGAAAGCCTCTCCAGTTTGTCTGACGAACCGGTTTCAGGCTCTGTCTCAGGCTGATACTGATCTTCGGCCTGACATGGCTGCTTGTCCTGTTCCAGAGGTTGCCCCTCAGTCTGCAAGATCCGGGCAGTCGCAGAGGGTGGGCTTACTGGTAGTTGGGAGCTCCAACGTCAGGCGCGTAATGGGGCCCCTTAGGGAAATGGCAGCAAGAGAGGGGAAGAAAACCAATGTGCACTCCGTGTGCATACCGGGGGGAGTCATTCCAGATGTGGAAAGGGTCCTTCCGGATGCCATGAGGGGTACAGGGTGCACCCATCTGCAGGTGGTCGCTCATGTCGGCACCAATGATGTGTGTCGCTATGGATCGGAGGAAATCCTCTCTGGCTTCCGGCGGCTATCTGATTTGGTGAAGACTGCCAGTCTCGCTAGCGGGATGAAAGCAGAGCTCACCATCTGCAGCATCGTCGACAGGACTGACTGCGGACCTTTGGTACAGAGCCGAGTGGAGGGTCTGAATCAGAGGCTGAGACGGTTCTGCGACCGTGTGGGCTGCAGATTCCTCGACTTGCGCCATAGGGTGGTGGGGTTTCGGGTTCCGCTGGATAGGTCAGGAGTCCACTACACGCAACAAGCGGCTACACGGGTAGCAGGGGTTGTGTGGCGTGGGCTGGGCGGTTTTTTAGGTTAGATGGCCTTGGGCAAGTACAGAAAGGGCAACAGCCTCAACGGGTGCGGGGCAAAGTCAGGACATGCGGGGACCAAGCAGCAATCGGTATTGTAATTGTCAACTGTCGAAGCTGCGTTGGTAAAGTACCGGAACTTCAAGCGCTGATAGAAAGCACCGAAGCTGAAATCGTTATAGGTACAGAAAGCTGGCTTAAGCCAGAGATAAATTCTGCCGAAATTTTTACAAAGGTACAGACGGTGTTTAGAAAGGATAGATTGCATGCAACCGGTGGTGGAGTGTTCGTCGCTGTTAGTAGTAGTTTATCCTGTAGTGAAGTAGAAGTGGATAGTTCCTGCGAATTATTATGGGTGGAGGTTACACTAAACAACCGAACTAGGTTAATAATTGGCTCCTTTTACCGACCTCCCGACTCAGCAGCGTTAGTGGCAGAACAACTGAGAGAAAATTTGGAATACATTTCACATAAATTTTCTCAGCATGTTATAGTCTTAGACATTATACTGAGTGCACTATCCGAAAATTACCTCGAGCAATTAAACAGAGAACCGACTCGTGGAGATAACATATTGGACCTACTGATAACAAACAGACCCGAACTTTTCGAATCTGTATGTACAGAACAGGGAATCAGTGATCATAAGGCCGTTGCAGCATCCCTGAATATGGAAGTTAATAGGAATATAAAAAAAGGGAGGAAGGTTTATCTGTTTAGCAAGAGTAATACAAGGCAGATTTCAGACTACCTAACAGATCAAAACGAAAATTTCTGTTCCGATACTGACAATGTTGAGTGTTTATGGAAAAAGTTCAAGGCAATCGTAAAATGCGTTTTAGACAGGTACGTGCCGAGTAAAACTGTGAGGGACGGGAAAAACCCACCGTGGTACAACAACAATGTTAGGAAACTACTGCGAAAGCAAAGAGAGCTCCACTCCAAGTTTAAACGCAGCCAAAACCTCTCAGACAAACAGAAGCTAAACGATGTCAAAGTTAGCGTAAGGAGGGCTATGCGTGAAGCGTTCATTGAATTCGAAAGTAAAATTCTATGTACTACTTGACAGAAAATCCTAGGAAGTTCTGGTCTTACGTTAAGTCAGTAAGTGGCTCGAAACAGCATATCCAGACACTACGGGATGATGATGGCATTGAAACAGAGGATGACACGCGTAAAGCTGAAATACTAAACACCTTTTTCCAAAGCTGTTTCACAGAGGAAGACCGCACTGCAGTTCCTTCTCTAAATCCCCGCACAAACGAAAAAATGGCTGACATCGAAATAAGTGTCCAAGGAATAGAAAAGCAACTGGAATCACTCAATAGAGGAAAGTCCACTGGACCTGACGGGATACCAATTCGATTCTACACAGAGTACGCGAAACAACTTGCCCCCCTTCTAACAGCCGTGTACCGCAAGTCTCTAGAGGAACGGAGGGTTCCAAATGATTGGAAAAGAGCACAGATAGTCCCAGTCTTCAAGAAGGGTCGTCGAGCAGATGCGCAAAACTATAGACCTATATCTCTTACGTCGATCTCTTGTAGAATTTTAGAACATGTTTTTTGCTCGCGTATCATGTCATTTCTGGAAACCTAGAATCTACTATGTAGGAATCAACATGGATTCCGGAAACAGCGATCGTGTGAGACCCAACTCGCCTTATTTGTTCATGAGACCCAGAAAATATTAGATACAGGCTCCCAGGTAGATGCTATTTTTCTTGACTTCCGGAAGGCGTTCGATACACTTCCGCACTGTCGCCTGATAAACAAAGTAAGAGCCTACGGAATATCAGACCAGCTGTGTGGCTGGATTGAAGAGTTTTTAGCAAACAGAACACAGCATGTTGTTATCAATGGAGAGACGTCTACAGACGTTAAAGTAACCTCTGGCGTGCCACAGGGGAGTGTTATGGGACCATTGCTTTTCACAATATATATAAATGACTTAGTAGATAGTGTCGGAAGTTCCATGCGGCTTTTCGCGGATGATGCTGTAGTATACAGAGAAGTTGCTGCATTAGAAAATTGTAGCGAAATGCAGGAAGATCTGCAGCGGATAGGCACTTGGTGCAGGGAGTGGCAACTGACCCTTAACATAGACAAATGTAATGTATTGCGAATACATAGAAAGAAGGATCCTTTATTGTATGATTATATGATAGCGGAACAAACACTGGTAGCAGTTACTTCTGTAAAATATCTGGGAGTATGCGTGCGGAACGATTTGAAGTGGAATGATCATATAAAACTAATTGTTGGTAAGGTGGGTACCAGGTTGAGATTCATTGGGAGAGTGCTTAGAAAATGTAGTCCATCAACAAAGGAGGTGGCTTACAAAACACTCGTTCGACCTATACTTGAGTATTGCTCATCAGTGTGGGATCCGTGCCAGATCGGTTTGACGGAGGAGATAGAGAAGATCCAAAGAAGAGCGGCGCGTTTCGTCACTGGGTTATTTGGTAACCGTGATAGCGTTACGGAGATGTTTAATAAACTCAAGTGGCAGACTCTGCAAGAGAGGCGCTCTGCATCGCGGTGTAGCTTGCTCGCCAGGTTTCGAGAGGGTGCGTTTCTGGATGAGGTATCGAATATATTGCTTCCCCCTACTTATACTTCCCGAGGAGATCACGAATGTAAAATTAGAGAGATTAGAGCGCGCACGGAGGCTTTCAGACAGTCGTTCTTCCCGCGAACCATACGCGACTGGAACAGGAAAGGGAGGTAATGACAGTGGCACGTAAAGTGCCCTCCGCCACACACCGTTGGGTGGCTTGCGGAGTATCAATGTAGATGTAGATGTAGATGCGTGTTTGGCGCCGTGCAGGTGAGCGCCACAATCAGGACTGCATACGACCGAGGCACACAGGGCCAACACCCGGCATCATGGTGTGGGGAGCGATCTCCTACACTGGCCGTACACCACTGGTGATCGTCGAGGGGACACTGAATAGTGCACGGTACATCCAAACCGTCATCGAACCCATCGTTCTACCATTCCTAGACCGGCAAGGGAACTTGCTGTTCCAACAGGACAATGCACGTCCGCATGTATCCCGTGCCACCCAACGTGCTCTAGAAGGTGTAAGTCAACTACCCTGGCCAGCAAGATCTCCGGATCTGTCCCCCATTGAGCATGTTTGGGACTGGATGAAGCGTCGTCTCACGCGGTCTGCACGTCCAGCAAGAACGCTGGTCCAACTGAGGCGCCAGGTGGAAATGGCATGGCAAGCCGTTCCACAGGACTACATCCAGCATCTCTACGATCGTCTCCATGGGAGAATAGCAGCCTGCATTGCTGCGAAAGGTGGATATACACTGTACTAGTGCCGACATTGTGCATGCTCTGTTGCCTGTGTCTATGTGCCTGTGGTTCTGTCAGTGTGATCATGTGATGTATCTGACCCCAGGAATGTGTCAATAAAGTTTCCCCTTCCTGGGACAATGAATTCACGGTGTTCTTATTTCAATTTCCAGGAGTGTACCTTTACATGTGTGTTCTGCTGCTGTCGCTTGGTAAGTAAATTTTTTTGTCTATCCAGTTATATTATATTTTCAGTAATAACTATTTAATATACATGTGATGTAATTCATTAAAAGAAAGAATTGTCAATTCATTATAACCAAAGTAAGATATAAATTATGAAAATTGTGACTATTATAGGAAAAACTATCGTCTGCTTCTGCTAACTTTAAGTCAGAATTTAAGTAGAGGGTTATTTTTTTTTTTGTTTAGGGTTGACGGAAAACCTGCTTGGAATGAAAAGGCCACTAAGATTCTTTTCAAATGTGGGATAAGACTGATGTCGATAACAAAAGTATTTTTGACCTGACTGCATAGGAAAATGATACAAGACGACGTCATTCCTGGTGATGATGATGTAATAGCAGGTAATGACAACAATGTGCAAGTTTATTTCATGGAAAAATGGAATCATTTGGTACAAAGAGCATACAGCTAAGTGCCAGACTCTACCACATAATATAATTTGGGATAAACCTGGTCCTAAAGCAGCAACCCATAATTCAATGAAAGAAGCCCTAAGGCTCCAAATTACCCAAGAAGTAATATCTTTCTTGGTGAGGGAAACTAACAGTGAGCCTAGGATAGTGTACAACAAGTGGAATGAAGATTATCCTAATAGTACATCTAATGTATGGAGAGAACTAGATGGGGAAGAATTAGAGACCTACATTGTTTTGCTTATATCTTCTGAAACTTGGAGATCAAGGTGGGAGGATTCAATGACCAGCAGAACAAGAAATAAGGTAGGCCTGTTTTCAGAGCAACACCATGACTAAATAGATTTCAAGGTATCATATGTTCATTCAGATTTAACAATTAGGAAATAAGGGCAAATTGTGGGAGTCATGAGTAGCTGCATTTACAGACAGGTGGAAAATGTTCATTTCGTGGCTTTCTTTCTCCCATAAACAGTCCAGGCTTTCACATAATTGTTGCATTTAGAAAAAATTACAACAATACACGAAAAGCAAGGCTGCTAAATCTGGTATAAAAATATGGTGAACTTTTGATTCTAAAAATGCATTTTCACTGAATAGACAAGTTGTAGTTGGGAAAAGAACCAGGCCTACAGACAGAAGTAAATGAGTATTCTAGAGTCATGAAAGATGTAGCTACAAAATGGTTCAGTAAGGATCACAATATTGTAGCTGACAATTTCTTCAGTAGCTACGATTAGTGAGTGTATTGCTATCACTGAAAGCCACCTATGTTGGAAATCTAAGGAAAAAATGATTCAGTAAGGATCACAATATTGTAGCTGACAATTTCGTCAGTAGCATACGATTAGTGAGTGTATTGCTCTCACTGAAAGCCACCTATGTTGGAAATCTAAGGAAAAACAAGATTGCAATTCCTAAGGAGGTGACATGTCTGTTTTTGGATTTTCTGATAAGGGCAAAAGAAATCATTAGCTGTTATACTTTCCTGCTCCCTTCATTCAACAAGAGCTGTAGTTGGAGATGCAAACAAGCCAAAAATAATAGACCCCTACAGTAAACAAAAGGACAGTGTTGAAGCCATGGATCAATTTGTGGGAAACCGATAGAGTGAAACACAACACCAAACACTGGCTCATAGTATTATTCTACAATGTGACTGACATTGCTGATACCACTGCAATGGTTGTGTGGTTGTATCATCACCCAGAAACCCGACGTCAGATCAAAAGAGGAGCAGATTTTCTTAGTAGGATGAAAGCTTGTACATCTGACTCGACAGGAGATGCTTTTAGAAAGGAGCAAAAAGTTTTCTTCTTGTCTTTGGATATGACTATGAGCTTAATGGACGCAATGCACCTGTGAATCACCAACCCACAAGCAAAAGACAATTGTGTACTTTGGGTCCATCTGTGGAAAATTTGTTTTTAGTTCTTGTTCAATCCAGATTATAATGTGCTTAGACTGTAATAGAAATGAGTAAGTGTGTGGGGTTGACATAATCATTTCTAAGCATAGTAAAACTGGTACAGGTATTGTATTGAAGTTTTTCTTTCTTCATTTTTGTGATGATCATTACAGATACAGCAAAAACTGTGAAATAAAAAAAAAAATATTTCAGTTGTCTTCAAAAACATCAAATAAAACCATATGTCCTGAAAATATTTAATATGTATGAATAAAAATAGCATGTAAATCGTAAAAAAATGAAGTTTCAATGCCAAAAAGCAGAAAACAAAATCTTGCAAAATATATGATGTTGAATCTTCTTCCATAGAACATTAAACAAATTTTCGTTTGATGTATATGATCCAGTAATAATAAATATACTGCGGTTTTACAACTAAGAAACTATGACAAAACCCAACAATAAATACAGTGCTGTAGTAAAACAGCAAGGGGTCTGAGTGTCAAGTTCATGTAGCTTTTCCAACGTACAAAGAGGAGGGTTAACAAATAGTTAGAATCTGTGGGCCACCAAGCGCACAATATTCTCACTTCTGAAGTTTCAGTCATGATGCACCTTCACTCATGACACGCGATTTCAGAAATCGTGTGGCGCGTCCATACAGTTGACAGGCCCATTTGTAGAGGCCACAGGGGTCAGCCACCTGGCGTGCTCTGGTGAGCCACCAAAGAAACAGTATTATTTAAGCGATTGCAAACGAGTGGTCAGCCTATTCTGCAACCTGTATTATTATTCTCCAGTCAATGTGTTCATTATTGCACATAACGCGTACTTATTTGTATCTTATGTGTTGCTCTATAAGGACTATGTCCTATAAATCGTATTTGTTCTTTCTATAGTGAATTCGGCGATGAGTGAGGTCGTCTTGTCTGCGTTTTACCGTCAGTGCTAAGCCGCCTAACAAACATCTCGATGGGAGAAACACTCCAACGAGCAGCAAGCTTTCACGGAACAACAGCAGGCTCTCACCACTGCTCTCAATCAAATGGCATCTGTATGTTCGCAGCAAGTTACTCCCCCATAAGCTTTTGCTGCACGTTTATCAGTTGTGCCAGTTTGCACCTTTGCAAAAACTGGCCAGCTTATCATTTGATGAAATGTGCAAACTTCTCTCAATCTATTACTGTGACAGAACGCATGTCACTGAGAAGCGTGCAGAATTTTACCATTGTCGGAAATGCCCAAAACAGTCTTTACAAAGTCTGGGCTGCAGAATTACTTGGGTTAAGCCATCGTAGTAAATTTGACACTAGTACCAATCACGAATCCTTTGGTGATCACACGGAGAGTGATGTTATTATTCGTCTAGCCCTGGATAGGGAAGTCTGGGATAGGGAAGTCCGCGAAAAAGCACTTCACTGTGAGAATCTTATGCTTACGGATGTGCTCAATATTACACATCCATTTGAAATGTCACGGTCCGCAGGTGATCAGATTGCTACGTGGGAGGGGGAGGGGGTGGGAGGTTTCGAAAGTTCCTTAGACAATCCCTGTGAGGTACACTGCAAGTGTTCAAGATGATGGCGCTAAGTGTGTGTTTTCGCTTGTACAGGCCATTGCGGCAGTACAACTTTCGACTCAGCATCGCACAGGACAACGTGGGTCATATCCACAGCAGCAAAGGGCCACATCACAACTTTGTCCAACACATGAGCGTGCTGCGTGCCCTAAGCATTGGGCAGTTTGCAACAAATCTCGAAAGAAAAGCCACATTGCATTGGTGTGCAAGTCCTCTTCAAACGTGGTGGGCACTGTAGTACCGATGGACATAAACTGTATCTCTACAATGACATTTTGCCGGAACAAATTGTTTATTGACTTGTGTGTGTTCAATAACAAACTGCTAAAAATGCAAGTGGATGCAGGAGCTGCAGTGGCTTTAGTAAACAAACATACATGGACTTGGGTTCCCTCCACTCACACAGGTTTCATGGTAGATGCTTAGCTACAGTATACAGCAGATTCCGATCCTAGATCAGTTCTACAGTCTTACAAATCTGTTGATCGCCCTCTCACCTTCCTTGTTGCGGATCATTCCCATCCCTCAGACCTGTTCAGGTTAGATTCATTTGATGATTTCTGTCTGTCCATTGCCGATGGGGTAAATTTAGTGTCTGATCAAGTTCTGTACCAGCAACTGGAACCCCTTTGCTCCGAACTGTCAACTCTGTTTTCCTCTGGGCTCGGTGGTGCTACCGGTTTTCAGGCCCATATCACCACGAAAGAGTCTCCTTGCCCTCTCTCTCTCTCTCTCTCTCTCTTCCTCAGGCGCAGCAGGTGCCTGTCATGTTGTGCGACTCTGTCAAGGCCGGATTAGACCGTCGATGTCGCTCGATGTCATTCAGCCTATTTCTTACTGTGAACAGGTTTCACCACTGGTCATCTTTAAGAAGCCAATAGATAAGTTTCGCCTCTGCGGCGACTTCAGTTTCATGATTAGTGCACAGTCCGTAGTAGATACATACCCTTTGCCTCAGACTGATGAGTTGCTCGCAAAATTGTCAGGTGGCCACTGGTTTTCGGAAACTGATTTGTCAGAAGTGTACCTCCAGCTCCCCCTGCATGAGGCCACTATATGGTCTTGTCACTGTCAATAAACCTTTCGCCCTATACCAACGCTTGCCTTTTGGCGTCGGTGGTGCGACCACAGTTTTCTAGAATTTTGTTTAGACAATTGATTGCCTCTGTGTCTGCCCTCATCAATTACCTCAGTGATATCTTCATTTCGGTATCTTCCACCGAAGACCACCTTAGAAATCTCCAATCCTTGTTTTCTGTTTTGCAGTCTACGGGTCTCAAGTGCAATCTTGCCAAATCTCAATTTTTTCAGCCATCAGTTGAGTACCTAAGTTTTGAGAATTCTTGCAGAGGGTCAAGCCATGGCGTCCCCACATTGGCGCAATTGGGACTTTGCTGTGGCTGACCTCCGTTAAGGAAATGCAGGCGTTTCTGCGTTAAGTTGCATACTGCCAAAAGTTCTTACTGTTGCTCAGCCCCTGCAAGCGCTTTTGCGTAAGAACGTGCCTTTTTTCTGGTCCCCAGCTTGTGACTGAGCGTTCGTTTGACTTAAATCGGCTCTTCAATCTGCCCCGTATCTGGCCACTTTTCAGCCGGGTCAGCACCTAGTGTTGGCTATGGATGCCTCTCAGCATTGTCTTGGCATGGTGTTGACGTACAAATATGCAGATGGTTCTGAACGACCAATTGCTTATGTTTCTAAGACTTCAACTCCCACTCAGCAGTGGTATTCTCAGATTGAAAAGCAGGCTATAGCAATTGTGTTCTCCCTCAAGAAATTTCAAGTCTTCTTGTATGGTTCTAACAAGGGAATGGTCCAATAAGACATGTCGAAACCTAACCTTAAATTTTTTACACAAGAAGAAGACAACGAGAGAAATGTACTGCCAAATTTTCTTCCATTTGTACAGCTCACGGTCCGATTTCATGAAACGAAAACCCCTTTGCACACTGTGTAACTTCAAGCGTTTTTCCCTCCTTTGTTTAACCAATATTTCACTGCCTTTACTTTATCACTGAAAGCTGTTGCTGTACACTTTTTTCCCTAGGCTTTGGAGGTATTCTTCTTCAGAACTGTTATTGGTAGAAGTGACGTCACCCGAACCACAATTCATGGCGTCATCACAGTTATTGGCCGGCCGGAGTGGCCGTTTGGTTCTAGGCGCTACAATCTGGAACCGAGCGACCGCTACAGTCACAGGTTCGAATCCTGCCTCGGGCATGGAAGTGTGTGATGTCCTTAGGTTAGTTAGGTTTAATTAATTCTACGTTCTAGGCTACTGATGACCTCAGAAGTTAAGTCGCATAGTGCTCAGAGCCATTTGAACCATTTGAACCATCACAGTTATTTCCTATTTCTTCTAATGTATCTACAATTTCAAAAGAAATGTCGATATCATTCGAATGAATGTCAAAGAAATCAGCTAACAAATGACACAAATGTACTTCCTCAGGAGAAGTAGGTAATTTTGGCTGGAAACCACGTTCTTCATATTTCGTCACTGCTAAATTGAAAACATTAATTGTATTCCACATTACTGTGAAAATGGAAGAAAAAGGAAGGTAGTATGAGCAGGCATGCCTTACGAAAGCACAATAAATATTAATTCAGCTTTATCTGTATCGTCAATATTGCCTATACTCCAAAAAGCAACTGATAATTTGTAATAGATGTTACTTGAGTGGCTCATTCGAGAGAATAGTAACTGTCTACTGTAGCGTCAGAGAAACTATGAACGAACGGTAACCTGAAATGTTCTTTACAAATTATGATCGGGTTGTGTCATGTTTCCTGTTAACAAATTTACTGCCAATCTCGGTTGCGTCTGTGTGTGTGTGTGTGTGTATGTGTGTGTGTGTGTATGTGTGTGTGTGTGTGCGTGTGTGTGTGTTTATGCCTAATTGTGCATGTGCAATTGCTACAGCGCCAGTATGGGTGTAATTTCAACCACTGCCTGGTACGCTACAAATTTGACAATTTCCTCCTATTTTTTAATACTTGTAGTGCCTCTTTTGACAGTGCATTTCTTTTGTTGTCTTCTTCCTGTGTAAAAATTTCTGGGTATGGTCCAAACCATCTTATTGGACCATTCCCTTGTAATTTCTGTTTAGTCACAGAACACAAGCCACTGGTTTCTCGTTTTAATCCTTTGGTTCCCATGCCTCACAGGACAGTTCATCGTGTGCAGTGGTGGGCCCTTTTCCTTTCCCTTTATCATTAAGGCAGCCATTACTGGCTGACAGTGCAAGTAGTAGGGCAAGGCAGCATGGACCCACTGTACATTGTTGCCAAATTCATTCAAAATGGTGGATCTAAAATGGCAGTGATAGATGTGGCAGCATCACTATGATGTCATGGTGGGAAGTTCAAATTTTGGCAGGGAAAATAAGTCAACTGGGCTACCTCCACTAACCTAAGTCATCCAACCACCATCTCTTCCCTGGAATTGGCAGGAAAAGGACTCAACCTATGTTGGGCTGCTGGATAGAATGGACATAAGTACTTATTTTGCATGCATTGTTTATTTAAACATTTTAAGTTTTCACAGGCAGTCGCTCCATCCACCGTGTTCCCCTTGACATCCAGAGTCTAACTGACCTAGTACACAGTATTGCCACCAGAGGGCGCTGTCGTCCATCCCATAACGCAATCCAAGATGGCGGTCCAGGAGAAAATGGCGGGAAAAGGACTCAGTCTGTGCCCAGCTGCTGGAAAGAGGAAGGAGTGCACTTTATTTATTTTCAATAGGAAGTTGGAAGAATTTAATTAGGGATAGATTTCAAATAGTTTATTTATTATGTTGATGCAAAACACTCGCTCTGGCGTGCTTGGGGTCACAATACATAGCCTACAGACCCGCAAACTACTCGTAAATTACCGAATTAATACAGTACATTGGTGTACAGACACGCAAACAACTCCTACAGAGTCAAAATAATGCAAGTAAAAGGCTCTGCAGACATGCTCACTAATTGTAAACTGTCGAAATAATGCATTGCACAGCCTATGGACATGTTCACAAAATAATGCAGTACACTGATGTACAGACACATTCACTACATGTAAAATTGTCAAAATAATGCATGTACAGCATTCTGCAAATACGCTCACAATGCTTAAACAGCCAAAAATAATGCAGTGCACAAACGCTCATGTAAAGTAGCTTTTTAACTATCATTAAGAAATTCGACCACAATGTATCACTGATCTGTTCTCTACAGGACTGCGTGCCGGTCCCATATGCGAGACACATCTGGATGTGCATGTGTTTACCATTGCTGACACATAGCTTTTTTACCTGTGGGTCCAGCACAGGCCTAATTGCTGAACGAGAGGTGGTTGCCTAGTGACTCACCATCGCAAGCGCAGCGAAAAGGTTGTCAGTGTTCTTCTGACATCACATATCTATGTAAAGCCTCCCCCTCAGACTCTCAGAAATCGTGAAGTGTCGCAGAAACAGCCAATGGTCGCTTTTGTTATTGTAGGAGCTTTTGTGATGTCTCTGCTTGTCTGCACGGAAATTCTCGTCCTAACAGGACCTGTTTACGAAAATAGCCCGGAATAACATTGAATACATTCTTCCTGATGGTCAGGATGAGGCACCCCATCCATCACATGTTACCCTTCACGGAGATCTTAACATCCTGTCTTCAACATCCGTCACAGAAACAGTAAACGTTCTCAAGACTAAAAGCCTTCATCATGTCTGTGCATGCTTGCAAAAATACCGTTAATCAAAGAAGTATTCTTGTTGTTTGGAAAGAGAGAACTGTCTAAGGACAGATGGGAAAATCAGAACAATTATGCAAACAGAATTCAAAGCACTGTCCTACAGAAGAGAAAAATGGCTGGAATTTTCGGTGTCCTATAGCTGCTGGTCTGGAGATGTTCTAATGCCGCAATGGCAGCTGAGGGACAGCATCCCACCAGAGATGGATGGTCTGCTTCAACAGTTGAACAAAGAAGACATCACATTACTCTTAGAACTTTCCATAGATACCATGTCCCCATTTTGTTCGAATCAGTCTGTAGAGGCTCCTATGTCCCGGCACAAAGGATCTCTTGTGAATGAATGGAGCATTCTGATTGGCTCTTACTCAATTTACCCATCAAATTACTGATACTGTTGGTGTGGGAGCACTGTCCACCACTTTTTTTCTGTGGATGAGACTTTCAGCAGCAAAACTGTTTCGTACAGATCACCATATTGCACTGACAGTTCAACCCTGCAAAAGTGGCCTACAGATCATGAAATATGGGAAGATCATGGATTACACTGCTCTGCCACTGACAACGGAAGACTGAATATTTCAGCATGAAACCGATCTCCAGCCTGGCTATATATCACCACGTACTGTATCAATGTAGTAAAAACACAATTCGTATCTTGCACCAAACAAAATCATCACTTCTGCATTCTGCAGATAGGTATCGACCACCAGACACTTGTACATATACCATGAAGAGAGACAGCATAAGCACATGGACTGTACATAGTCCAGCCGGCTGCTGGTGGCCGAGCGGGTCTAGGTGCTTCAGTCTGGAACTGCGCGACCGCTACGGTTGCAGGTTCAAATCCTGCCTCGGTCATGGGTGTGTGTGATGTCCTTAGGTTAGTTAGGTTTAAGTAGTTCTAAGTTCTAGAGGACTGATGACCTAAGATGTTAAGTCCCATAGTGCCCAGAGCCATTTGAACCCTTTGTACATAGTCCTTGCAGCACTAGATATTTCCCATGAGGTCGGTAGGTCACCACCACAGTTGACGGTCAGAAGTAATCTGCCCCAACACACACACTGGCCTGACACGTGACCAGAGCATCCTCAGCAGACCGAGGTCACTCTCTGAACTGTTGTACAGAGGCTGGATCGGTTCCCCTTGGCACCAAGACATTACTGTTTCTGGTCCCGACTTGCTTCTTTGCTTGCTTTCTACACCCATCTCCAGACTCTGGGATAACAAGAACATATGTATTTTCACATGTTTTGCGACAACATCATACCATTTCCGCGATAATTTCTCGATACCAAGCACATAGCAGTATGCTACTGATCACTTGCACAATATAATTCTGAAGATATGGACAGGAAATTATGTCTCTAGAAAACTGAAACTTTAGCGAGGTGCAGTGTGCTGTAAACTACTGAGTAACTAGAAACTTATCCCATCTGCATAGATCTTTAAGTGAAAACTCGAAAAAACAAAGGAAATTGATATTTCCACACACGAATATTGATGTTGGTGATATAACAGATTCTAAATCACCTTATAATTTACAAAGTCAACTATGGTGTTTTTCATGTCTAGAGAACCAGCAAAGGTGTCTTCCACCCGTCTTTCACCTGCTAGATGCACACAAAACACCCCACAGTCGATGTACTCTCAACCAAATAAAGCCAGGAAATGTGCAGAAGCAGCCAACCAGACAATTTTAGATTGGAGGGAATAATGGTCATGCGCAAACACACATCCATATGGGATCTTCTCAAATTTCCACATAAAACACATGCGATCATGAAGGTTGCCCGACACATACTGAGTATTAGTTCGCTATTCAGCCATCTAGAAGGCGACACGGTTAAGTCAGCTGTGTTCTTGCACCCCAACTGGGCTTTCCATTCTGACGGCCTTTACCATTAGTTGGAAACGTGAATCATACCCACCACTGTCCCCCGCCGCCATGTGCCACACACCCCAGACAGTATCGTTCTAGGAAACCGGTCACATATATGTTTGATCGCTGTATTTGCAATAATACGATTGCAGCCTCAACTGGATGACATTTGACAATGAGCGAAGTATTGGAAATACCCCATCCTGATGACTGTGGCTCTGGAAATAGAAATATCTGTACCATTCTTATGTGTGAAATCTTATGGGACTTATGGGACTGCTAAGGTCAGCAGTCCCTAAGCTTACACACGACTTAACCTAAATTATCCTAAGGACAAACACACACACCCATGCCCAAGGGAGGACTCGAACCTCCGCCGCTACCAACTGCACAGTCCAGTACCATTCTTATGACTGGACATAATTTTCCAAGTAAAAAAATCTTTCATTCCCTTTATAGTTATCGCAATAATCCATGTCAAGTCGATGCCTTCCTTACGTCTGGACATAGTCATTTTCTTTGCACGTGTTGGAACACACACACACACACACACACACACACACACACACAGATACTTTATAAGCTTGACGCTCACGGCGAACCTATCAGGCATCCTCCACTACTAAGTATAATACTTCACCAGTAACTGATTTCTGGCGATACGAAACAATACTCGGCGAAAATCAGCGATGCATGGACATCTCTCATATGTTTTATCTTGCGAGTGGTACCACGGTGTCTCAGGAAGATAAATGTAACCATCTTACAAGCTGCCGGATGTTAAAAACACGATTGCAACGACTGTGTTACTGTCACAAGCGGTATTAGTTCTACCAGTGCACACAAGCAGCCTTGTTAAAAACTATACGAGTTTTATAAATCGAGGTATGGCATTACCCACAAATGAAGTGGTTTTTCTACACAAATACCGTGACATTGAATATAGATGGTGATCGCAGGAGTGTGTATTAACAGACCAACAGTGCGGTTACATGTCGCCGATGGTGTAAGCTCATAATAAAATTTCCGAATTTAGAAAGTGATTTAGATAAGGAATGTGGTATATGAAGCTAGTATTTGCAACTCCCTGATGCTGCCACCAGGTATTTCTCCAGTATTTGTAACGCATTCTGTCTCGATGTCAAGTCAGAGGTCCTGCGATATATGCACTGTGTTATAGGTGATGATTGATTGACAATGATCACATGCAGTAGATGGTGTGCTGACTGAGGTTGTAAGAAATGTACACAGGCTTTTCAGATCTATAGTGTTACGCTTTATGGTAGAAATGCTGTCTGTGATTTAGAATCAAGTCTTTCCATTCAGTCACATACCTGCATTGGATCCTATGGAGAAGTCTGTTAATGATTAGATCCACTAGTGAATCATATTCGTGGCATTCTTATATCTCGAAACGAGTCACCTTTCCAAACCTATCTGCTACAGTAAAATTACAATGTGGTTTTAGGTTGTCTCTGTGCATCTTGTAACTGCTCATCAGACTCTTCCTATTATCCCTGCAGCTTTGCGCATGTGGTCGTTCCAATTTAAAAAGAACTGAGCAGAAATCGGAGATAGCTATATCTACCGCCTTCTGCAACCTGTGTAAAAACAGGCTAAGTCGAGTTATTGCGACAGGACCGTGTTTTGAATATTCAGCGCAAATGGGAACATGTGGTCGTAGCTTCGCCATCTGTGTGTGATGTTACACATTGTAGCGTTATAGATGCCTTATTTTGTCAATTTAACGTGTAGTGAATGTGTCTGTACATCAGTGTACTGCATTATTTTGTGAACATGTCCATAGGCTGTGCAATGCATTATTTCGACAGTTTACAAATAGTGAGCATGTTTGTAGAGCCTTTTACATGCATTATTTTGACTCTGTAGGAGTTGTTTGCGAGTCTGTACACCAGTGTACTGCATTAATTCTGTAATTTACGAGTAGTTTGCAGGTCTGTAGACTATGTATTGTGACCCCAAGCCTGTCAGAGCGAGTGTTTTGTATCAGCATAATAAATAAACTATGTGAAATCCATCCCTAATTAAATTCTTCCAACTACCTATTGAAAATAAATGAAGTACACTCCTTCCTCTTTCCAGCAGCTGGGCACAGACTGAGTCCTTTTCCCGCCATTTTCTCCCAGACTGCCGTACGTTATGTCATAGGAGAAACAGCATCAATCTCTCGTGATGGTACTGTGTACTAGGTCAGTTGGACTCTGGATGTCAAGGGGAACATGGTGGATGGAGCGACTGCCTGTGAAAACTTAAAATGTTTAAATAAACAATGCATGCAAAATAAAGACTTATGTCCATTCTATCCAGCAGCCCAACATAGGCTGAGTCCTTTTCCTGCCAATTCCAGGGAAGAGATGGTGGTTGGATGAGTTAAGTTAGTGGAGGTAGCCCAGTTGACTTATTTTCCCTGCCAAAATTTGAACTTCCCGCCATGACATCATAGTGATGCTGCCACATCTATCACCGCCATTTTAGATCCACCATTTTGAATGAACTTCCCACCAAAATTTTCCCACCATTATCTTGATGAGGTGAATGGTGAAGGGGTGGGGAGAGGGGGTTATGTTAGTGGAGGTAGCCCAATTGACCGATTCTCCCACCAAAAATTGAATTTCCCACTATGACATCATATTGGCATTGTCATATCTGTCGCCGCCATCTTGTATCCACCATCTTGAACGAATCTGGCAACAATGTAGAGTGAGGCTGTGCCAACCTTGCCCTACTATTTGCGCAAGACGCCAACGTCAATGCCTTATCTTGCCTTCCAATAGGGCCAGACCTGTTGTTCAATCAGGGCGAGTTGCTTTTTCCCTCGTGCTACAACAGCACTGGCTTTCACCATGGATCCTGTACTTAGGCAGATCCTCTCGTTGGTGCAGTACAGTTGGCCAGAAAAACCCGCAGGTCATGTCTCAGATTCCTTGCGTAATTACTTCTCCCTCCAGCACTACCTTTCTATATTTGACGGTGTTCTTTTGTTAGCTACAGGCGACGCTGCCCCTGTGTTGTAATGTACTGTGGCTTCTGCATGTCAGTCATTGTGGGATGTCTCATGCCAAAGCTTTGGCCCTCCGGCATGTGTGTTAGCTGAGCATAGAGCAGACATTATGCAGTGTATCGCTGCTTGTTCTAACCTTGTTCAGCAACAGGCACCCTTCCTGTGTCTCTTTCTCCCTGTCTGACACCGCAGCGCTCATGGCAGCATCTACATGTCGATTTTGCTGGGCTGTTCCTAAATCAGTAAAGGCCCATTGTAGTGGATAGCTATTCCAAGTTTCTGTATGTGTTGTGGGTTGTCCGTCTTTGGCAGTCAATATTTCGGCCCAGTCTCAAGATTTTTGCAATTGAGGGACTTCCATTTACCATGACAATCATTAAGCCCCAGTTTGTTACTTGAGAATTTGCATCTTTTGTCAGGCAATTTGTGTTCACCATCTCACAGCGCCTCCATTTTATTCTCAGTCTAATGGTGAGGTCGAATGTGTGACGTTTAAAATCAGATGCAGAAGTATGTATCCAGCAGGTCTCCTACAGCTGCTTTAGATCGTTTTTTGAGTTCATACCATTCCACTCTGGTGTGGGACAGGAACCAGCAGAGATGCTAAATGAATGCCAACCATGGACCCTCCATCACCTGGTGCCTCTGACATCGCATCCAACAGTGGCGACAGCTTTGCGATGGTGTCGACCGGGTGCGCTTTTCTGCATTTGTGGTTTTGGCCACTGGCCGACCTGGGTTCCTGCAATCATCAAGTGTCACTGGGGCCAGGACCTGTGCATCATCTGCACTCCTGATGGACAGACGTCCCATCACCTTGACCAGCTGCAGCTGCGATTGGCAGGGTCTGTTCTGGAGGGCCTGCCATTCCCTACCCTCTCTAGCCACAGCTGATATCTGTTCCTGTGTCACAGATGGTCCACTTTGTGCCACAGTGGGAGTTATTGCCTGCCAGTTCACCATCTTGGTTCCCTGTCTTCACCCCCACTCCTTGACTGTCGTTGCCAGTGCGCCTGATGCTGGAGCTGCCACCACCTTGATTGCTGGGTCCTGTGCAGCTGTCATCTTTGACACCCCTGCTGACACCTCCAGTGCCGGTTAAATGTGGACATCGCTCTGAAGGTACTTGGTCCTGCCCTACAGCCACTCACAAGGGGGGGGGCGGGTGGCGTGCAACTCACCCTCTCATCATTTCTGCCCCTTCTCACCAGTGACTACCTGCTGCAGCGACCACCATTGTTCGGCGATGAAATGGATGTCAGTGCCGTCACTGATGTTTTCTGTGACTCATTATCTCATTGCCTTTTGAGATCAGTACTTTTTTTTTCACAGTGTCAATGCTTCTTCTGTATAAGTGCTTTGTTTCCCTAGCAGTACTTTTTTTCTGTACCATGCATTTTTCTGTAGCATGCCTTTCTTCTGCACCTTGTGTTTTTCTTTGCCTAATGTTTTATGTATATATCTGGTTTTCCTGGTTTTCCCATCACCTAAAAGGGAAGAGTGATGTGCCTTCACTCATGATGGGGGCGATTTCAGAGACCGCACATCCATTTAGTTCACAGATGCACTTACAAAGGCCACCTGGCTCGGCCTCGTGATGCACTCTGGTGGGCCATCAAAGAAACAATACTATTTAAGCGATCACAAACGAGTGCTCGGCCTGTTCCATAACCTGTATTACTGTTGTCCAATTACAATTACAAACAATTTAAACTGGAAAGAACACACAGAAAATACTGTGGGAAAGGCAAACCAAAAACTGCGTTTTATTGGTAGAAAACTTAGAAAATGTAACAGGTCTACTAAGAGACTGACTACATTAGACTTGCCCCTCCTCCTTTGGAGCACTACTCTACTGTTTGGGATCCTTACCGTACAGGACTAACGGAATACATCGAGAGAGTTCAAAGAAGAGAATCACGTTTTGTATTATCGAGAAATAGAGGACAGAGTGGGGTAGACATCACTATAACAAAGACGTTTTTCGTTGAGGGGGAATCTTCTCACGAATTTTCAATCACCAACTTTCTCCTCCGAATGTGAAAATATTTTGTTGACGCCGACCTACGTTGGGAGAAAGATCATCATAGTAAGATAAGGGAAATCAGAGCACATACGGGAAGATATAGGTGTTCGTTTCTTCCCCATTGTTCGATATTGGAATGACAGATAATTATTTTGAAGGTGGTTCAATGAACCATCTTCCAGGCTCTTGACTGTGATTTGCGGAGTATCTATGTAGATATAGATGTAGAAAGCCAACGAATTGGAGATGACATACGAGGAAAGTGCACTGCTCAATGAAATCGTAAACGAAGGTCAGCGTCCAGTATTGATCTGCATCTGAAATCATTGAGTGCAGAGCTCAGTGTTAAAGCAAGCAATAAGAATGTTTTGGGACAGCTCGGGAAAAGCCCCCAATGAAGCAAGGATCTGCTTTCTGCACGACGGCACATAAAGAACTGTGAAATGAAATGCATTGTTTAAAAATGTAGTCATTGAAAGTATGAATTCTGCACTAAGGGCTTGACTAAAATGACTTTGTAATAGTCATTGCAGGTGTGAATGATAGCAACGAATACAGAACGTATTTTATTTCCAGTTTACAAAGGTACTATTGCCATGTATGGTCCCACATAGATATGATAAGCCAGAAGTAAATAATGTCATGTATATCGCACCCAGCAAGAGCAGTGATATAAGTTACTTGAAATTCAAAGAAGCTCATAATATTTCGGTATAAGTTTTATAGAATTAATTTTTTAATTCCAGTTTTCTCAAGTATTGCATTTCTAAGTTGTGCCACTGTACTTGCTGGGGTGCATGTGTCTATTCAGGCTCCAGAGTTATATGCAGATTTCTCTGTGCTTCGTCATATTTTTCTGTCACTGATAAATAAAGTGAGTGTTAGAGTCGGAATTGCAATTTGTTTTCGTATGCTAGCCAACAGAATATTGGCTTGAAGAGCATAAACTGAAGATGTTGACTCTCCAAAATTTGTTGTTAGGTAGCTATTTCTGTAGAGCTATACAATCTCATAGAGGAAGCTGTATACATGTGAAACAGTGGTGTAATATTTTCACCTATTCAAAAAAGAAACTCCGAAAGAATGAGTTTTAGATATATCTTGAGTTGAATGATAGCTGAAGATGTAGCTATTATTATAGGGCTCCAATAGGCAATGTGATTGTCCTGTTAACAAGTTTGAAACCTTCTTTCCAGATGTCAAGAAAAAGATAAAAAGATCTAATTATATGTAGGGATTTTAATACTAACTTCATAAAAGAATGAAAAAAGCTCATCTTTTGAACTCTTAATTTAAAATCTACAACATAAGCAGTAATATGAGTAACACCAATATCAGTGTCAACCATTGACAAAATATTTAAAAATATGTCGTGTAAATATAACACAATATATAGACATTGAACACAGGTTTGAGGGATCACAATCCACAAATAATTTCTCCAAGACTAAAAAATCATCTCCATCTTTCAGATAAATGTGTATCAGCTGTTAGGGGCTACAATGAACAAAATGTAAATTACCTTCTGCACTTCCTAGCTAGAGATATATGGGAAGAAGCTTATACCATTAGAGCCACAAATGAAATGTTTGATTCTTTCATCAACATCTTCTGCTATTGCTTTGAACTGTTTCTCCCTTCTGAAAGAAATAAAGAAAATAATGATACATATTAAAAATCGTAATTGGCTCACACTAGATACACTGATATCACTTAAGAAAAATATATTTCTTTATGAACTGTTGAAACAAACATAAAAACAACCAGATTTGGACTCTTATTTTAGAACAGAGAAGCATATGCCAAACAAAGTTAGTAAGCCATCTGAGAAAGTGAGAAATCTGTGAAAAGTGCCCCGAGTAAAATGCAAGTGACGTGGGACACAGTAAAAAAGTACAGAAATTGTGTAGAACACCACACTATTGAACTGCCACAAAATGAGGCCAAAATGTTATACCCAACTAAAGTTCCAAATAAATTAATTCCTGTTTTATAGAAGTAGCAAAAATCATTTTCTAAATCCATTCACCAAAGAAAGAAGTAATACAATGTAAATACTGTACAAGTGCCGTGTAAATACATTACACAGACTTTTAATACAAATGCAAATATTTTATGTAACAGATTTCTTTATATCCAACAGATGAGAAAAAGGATCAAAAGTTATTAGAGAACTAAATTCAAAATTCTCATCTCGTGTTAGTAATATTCCTGATTCTATTTTAAAGAAATGTGCAGTATTACTAGCAAAGCCCTTTTTGGGTATTTGTAATTATGGTGTCTTTCTGAAAAATCGGAAATAGCAAAAGTTAGTCCTGTATTCTGAAAAAGGACACAGAACAGAGACAAAAAATTATGGACCAATCTGTCTTCTGTCTGATTTCTCCAAAGAATTAGAAAAATGAGTTTTGTAAAAGACTGGTTCATTTCATAGAAGAAAACACCTTTTTCTCAAAATCACAGCATGGTTTCTGGAACTGTAGGTCCACAAAAACTACATTCTTTGATTTTGTAAATGAAGTCCTGACCTCAGTAGGTCATAAACAGCGTATATCTGCTATATTTTTAGACTTGAAAAGACTTTTGACATTATAGACCTCAAATTACTACTCTCAAAATTGGAGCATGTAATTGTAAGGCGACTGGGAACACAAGTGGATAGTCATACCTGCAGAACAGACAACAAATAGTGGATCTTAACCATAAAGAAAGAGGCAATATGCATATGTACCACTAAGAGAAACAGGATGTTTAATGTGGTATGTTAAAATTTCTATTCTAGATCCAATCTTGTTCCTCCTGTTAATGAACAACTTACATTCAGCATCCCCACACCCAATACATACGAAATTTGTTGCCTATGCTAACCTTCTATTAAGAGGTTAACTGGAGAAAAAAATAAAATAGTGTATGTCACACATCAGTGATTTGTTCTCCAGGAACAGTCTTTCGTTAAAGCAGGAAATACAGTAAATATGCGATACATACTGTACTAAATACATATCCCTTAAGCACAGCAATAATGATATCTGGTAAACAATTATAAACTGTAAACAGTATTAAATTTTTTAGAATATGGACCCATAAAACTTGAAGACAGACAATCATGTAAGCATCAGCAATAAAAATATTGAGTACAGCCTGCTAATGTATGAAATCCTTACTGGCTGCATGACACTAAAGCTGATAAAAAGTATGCAATATGCACATGTGGAGTCACTGTTGAGGTATGGTGTCATTTTTTGGGGCAGTTCGCCTGCCAGCAGAGGTTGCTTTATTTTCCAAAAACGAATTTTAAGGGCCATATGAAATGTAACTATTACAAGCTCATATAAGCCATTATTTAAGAACTAGCAAATTCTACCACTAACTTGTATATATACTATGGAAGTTACTAGTTTCATTACGAAAATAATGGATGCTGAAGACCAACTAGTGTATAAAAATGAAACAATTCATAAATATAAGAGGCAACAGATAATGGCTCTGTGTAGTCAGTATGCAAAAAACCAACCTAAGGCAAGTTGAGCCTGTGATAGTAGAGGAAAAATCTTAATAACAAGATATCACATTACATTAAAACACAAAAAAATGTAGGGAATTTTAAATTGGCTCTAAAATGCGTCATTTAAATAAATTGTGTTTGTGTTAATGAATACATAAATCATAGATAGACTGTGTAACACCTAGTGAAGCTAGCTGCTTTTATGGTCTGGGGGAGTTCCTCGAAAATCCTTCAGTTAGTAACGTAGTGCACTCAGTACCATTTGGTATCTATGTTTATTCTCATGTACATACGGAGAAATCCCTATTTTACGTTTTCGTGGGGTCCATACAAAAAAACTGCAAAATTGAGGAAAATACAGAATTGCAGAAAACATTAAAATCCCTGATATACGATCAAAAACATATGTAATTCGCATATATCATTAAGAATATTAACCCACACTAATACATTGTATAAAATCTGTATAAGTTAAGGAAATAAAAGGTACAATACAATGTTTATACAATAATTTGTCTTCACGAATTTCTTCAATTCTTAAAAAATCACAGAAGTGTAACAACAAGTAAAATCTAGTCAAAAAATTGAAACTGGTATCTGTGAACAAGGTAATCGAGCTATTTTCTGACATGCTGCGACCACAAATTATACGTCATAACTCGCATTTTTGAGACAGCTTTCCTTTCTGTTAATCCAGGAAAAAGCAAAAATTGATGCGTATGATGAATTAAACCGAAAATTGAAGTATAGTGAAAGGTGTCAGAATCTAACATGTGTGTGTGTGTGTGTGTGTGTGTGTGTGTGTGTGTGTGTGTGTGTGTGTGTTTTCCTTCTGTAGTCAATAACAGTTTACTTGGGTCAAGTAGACTTCAAGCCATGCACACACTAAGCTTGAAACATGTTTCCAGCTATTTTATGTGGACACCATTTGGAAACATCTTTCGAAACATGGAAACATTTGTCTGTAGCAGTGTCTGTACAGATCAAAGGAAACAATCTTTCAGGCCAGCTACTGTATGTCCCTGCAGCATGAGGCAAGTGTACAAGGGACACTCCAAAAGAAATGCACACTATTTTTGTAAAATTACAGTTTTCATTCTACATATGTGAAAGTTTTGCAGTGTGTAGATACATCCTACCTACTTGTTTTCAAACTTAGTTCAATCTGTTCCCGTGAGTGCGCCATCACAGCATGTCTTCAAGATGGCTACTACACTTGACGTTCGTCAGAAGCAACGTGGTGCCATGGAATTCCTGTGCTGTGAAAACGAAACATCCACAAGAGATTGAAAAATGTGTATGGAGATGCTACTGTCGATCGCAGTATAGTTAGTCGGTGGGCAAGCAGGTTACATGATGAAAGCGTGCATGACAATATTGAGGATTGTACTCGTAGTGGCAGGCCTCGTACTGCACACACTCCAGACAATGTGCAGAGAGTTAACGAACTGGTGACTGCTAACAGACGCATCACAGGGAAGGGAATTCACAGGGAACACTGAAAGTGTTGGCCTTAGAAAAGGTTTGTGCCAGGTGGGTTCCCAGGATGTTGACAGTGGCTCACAAAGAAACAAGAAAAACGGTATGCACCGAACTTTTGGAGCAGAACGAGAAGGGTGGAGATGAATTTCTTGGAAGAATTGTGACAGGTAATGAAACATGGCTCCATCATTTTTCACCAGAGACGGAGAGGCAATCAATCGAGTGGCATCATGCAAATTCACCCAAGAAAAAATATTCAAAACCACGCCTTCTGCTGGAAAAGTTATGGCTACGGTGTTTTTCGATTCCGAAGGACTCTTGCTTGTGGACATCAGGCCAAGTGGAACCACCATAAATTGTGATGCATATGTGACGACACTGAAAGAACTTCAAGCTCGACTGAGTCGTGTTCGACCACATCGGCAAAAGCAGGATGTTTTGCTGTTGCACGACAATGCACGGCCACATGTCAGTCAAAAAACCATGGAAGCGATCACAAAACTCGGATGGACACCCGCCTTACAGTCCTGATCTGGCTCCATGTGACTATCCTCTCTTTGGGAAACTGAAAGACTCTCTTCGTGGAACAAGGTTTGAAGATGATGACTCCCTTGTGAACGCTGCCAAACAGTGGTTCCAATAGGTTGGTCCAGAATTTTACCATGCGGGTGTACAGGCGCTGGTTCCAAGATGGCGTAAGGCAGTTGAGAGGGATGGAAATTATGTGGAGATATGAAAATATAGTTCCTAAAGGATGTATCTACACACTGTAAAACTTTCAAACATGCAAAATAAAAGATAGATTTTTTAAAAAATAATGTGCATTTCATTTGGAGTGACCCTCGTATGTTTACACGTCACATTATGTCGTCTGTTATACAGAGTTGTTAGGTGTTTTGTTTTTTCTTGCTGTATTAAGTTTTTCCGAAAAAAAAATGCAGCAGATGAGGCAGCAAACTGTCGAGTTGTTAGCCTTGTACCAGTCCAACAGCTGCTTGGGAATACATGAAGCAAGCAAAACAAGAACAGCAATAAAACAATACTCTCTGCAGAGAACTGCTGCTACATTTAGAAGACTACAGAGAAAGACTGCGTAGAAAAGAAAATCAGATCGTTTGTCATAGCTTGCTTTGAAATGTGAAACAAATATTCAAGACTATGAAATGAATCTCTCGTTGACAAAAAACTGTGACAAACAGCATGCCTGGTTTTAATTGCTTTCCTGAAATTCCTGTCCTTTTTTTAAGAAACGGTGGTACCGTATTTGCCAGAAATTCAAAATTGTTAGATGGTATCCAAGTGAAATAACGGAAACTATAGCTGTCTTTCGTATTCAGTTCCCATATGTAGCAAGCTTCTCCACAAGTTTTCTATAGTATGTTTTCGCTCCCCGAGGACGACGACTGTATACAAATCAGCAAATCGATTCCATACAGCAACTAATACGGTTTTATCGATCATTACAAACTATAAAATTCTCCATCAAAATAATATCGTATGAAATTCTTTGATAAACGCAACCTTATTTTGTGAAACTGAGAGATGCTTATGGCCTTCAAGTCACAAGTCATTATAAATAAATAAAAAAGGAATGAACGACAGACGTCTTTAATTTTGTTTGCGTTAACCTTCGAGTATTAGTAATGCCGCAGCGCATATTAGTTTCGAACCTCTACACGTGGCGGACAGTACATAACAATACAACAAATAGCGTTGCGGACGATGTGAATACACTGAGAAATGTTTGCTGCTAGTGTGGACAGAAACAGAGACAAGGAAGAAAGTGGGAAACAGATGTGGAACATTCTAGGAAATGATGTTTCCAACGGACACATATTTCCAGCTTCAAAACTATTTTTGCTGTGGTGATATCGCTAGTGGGCTTTCCATTATCGACTTTTATGAGCGTTTGTGAACGACCACTGTGTGAACTCGATTATTCATACCATTCGTAGGGTGTGACACAGTATGTTAGACTGGGTGTGTGACGTATTAACAAAGTAAGCCGTTCCAAAGCTACAGTGCATTGAAAGTGCCATACCATGCATTCTCTGTCAAGTGACTTTTGTGTGTGAACCAATGTGTCAAAACATGCAGACAAAGAATTTCATCCGTCCTCAGAATAATATGTTCCTACAGGCTAATGCTGAAGCAGTGAAGGTATGTAAGCCCTAACCCCTTTACTCTTCCCCTTATTCTACTGTCATCCACAGCTGTGTTAGTTCATTATCAGTTTACTTGTTTCCGTGTCAGTTTGCTTGCAAGATGAAACGTTTTTCAAGCAGCACTACCAGCAGCACCAGCGGCAGTGCCAAACGCCAGAGGCAAGGAGAATTACCAGGCAAGCACATATTTAATTTCATAGGATGCAATCGGATTTCGTACAGTACACTTTCATAAGAAAAATTTTCATAGTAACACTGTATTCAGATTTCGGTATCGTAGCATTTGTTCAGATTAAGGTATCACAGCATGAGATGGGATTTCGTATTATATATTCATGTAAAAAATTTTGCAATATCAAATCACTGTTTGTTCAGATTTCAAAGTACACTCTCGTAATAAACATTTCGTAGTATCAAATCACTGTCTGTTCAGATTTTGAAGTACATTTTCATAGTATCCAACCACTGTGTGTTCAGATTTCGAAGTAAAAAAAGTGTTGTAATATCAAATCCCTGTGTATCTGGGTTTCGTAGGTTTGTAGAATTTGTTCAGATTTCATAGCATTTGTTTGATATTGATGTCAATTTTTTAACTTGTTTTTTTCAGCATAAAAACATAAAATTGTAGATCAGCTGAAAGCTGAGAGGCAGCAACAGTCATTAAAATCTTAAGTATATATTATTTCTTCATCATACCACTATGGACATAGATAATATGTTGCTGTTATACATATTCTTCTCAAAAAATTTCATCATATACAAGGGTATTTCGGAAAGTAAAGATACACCGTACACCAGAGGAACAGAAGAGTTTTGGCGAGCAAGTTGGTAACACTGGTGTTAACCTTGAACCGTTAGCTTTCTCCACGCGGTCGTTCGGCAGTTGAACGTTGCTTCTGGTTGGAGTAGGTCGCCAACATACGTTTTCTTCATGCAAAAGGTCGGTGACCAGCGGATATTCAGAAAGAAATTGTTTCTGTTTATGGGAACATTATGAATCGACAAAATGTAACAAAATGGTGTCGTCATTTATCTGAAGTTAGGACCGATGTTGACGAACAAAGAACAGATCGTCCATCTGTGATCTGTGATGCCTTTGCTCGGAGAACGGAGGAAGCAATTTGTGCGAATAGACGTCTACATTGAACGAATCGCATCAGATCAAACCGGACGTGTCAATGACAACTCTTTATGACACTGTAACTGTTAAGTTAGGGTACAGGAAATTGTGTGCGCGCTGGGTTCCAAACTGTTAACGAAAGAACACAAAAAGAAAAGGATGGGCTTTGCACTTGACTTCCTCACACGTTATGCTGAAGCAGACGAGTTCCTTGATCACATTGTGACAGGTGACAAGATGTGAGTTTATCACCATGCATCCAAGCAACAATCAATGCAATGGCGCCATTCGAATTCACCAAAAGCCAAGAAATGCAAAACGTCGATTTCAGCGAAGAAAATCGTGGCCTCTGTTTTTTGGGACAGACAAGGCATTCTTCTGTTGAAATTTATGCCTCCTGGAACGACAATTAATGCTGCTGCGTACTGCCAGACTTTGAAACGTATTCGAAGGGCAATTCAAAACAAACACACAGGAATGCTGACAAGTGGAGTCCGCTTGCTTCATGACAACGCTCGGTCTCACACAGCGCTCGTAATCAAAACACTACTCAAACAATTCAAATAGGATGCATTGGACCATCTGCCATACAGTCCGGACCTTGCGCCCACCGACTTTCATGTCTTCTGTTACCTGAAGTCACATCTTGGTGGAAAATCATTCCACGATGATGAAGAGCTCAAAGATGAAATTGAAATGTGGTTCCAGCAACAGGCGGCAACCTTCTATGACTGTGGGATGCAAAAGCTTGTGCACCGACTTAACAAATGTTTGGATAATGGGGGTGATTATGTCGAAAAATAACAAATAATCCAGTTAATAAGATGTAACTGACGTTTTCTAAATGTTGTTGTTGTGGTCTTCAGTCCTGAGACTGGTTTGATGCAGCTCTCCATGCTACTCTATCCTGTGCAAGCTTCTTCATCTCCCAGTACCTACTGCAACCTACATCGTTCTGAATCTGCTTAGTGTATTCATCTCTTGGTCTCCCTCTACGATGTTTACCCTCCATGCTGCCCTCCAATGCTAAGTTTGTGATCCCTTGATGCCTCAAAACATGCCCTACCAACCCATTCCTTTCCTCTAGTCAAGTTATGCCACAAACTTCTCTTCTCCCCAATCCTATTCAATACCTCCTCATTAGTTACGTGATCTACCCACCTTATCTCCACCATTCTTCTGTAGCACCACATTTCGAAAGCTTCTATTCTCTTCTTGTCCAAACTAGTTATCGTCCATGTTTCACTTCCATACATGGCTACACTCCATACAAACACTTTCAGAAACGACTTCCTGACACTTAAATCTATACTCGATGTTAACAAATTTCTCTTCTTCAGAAACGATTTCCTTGCCATTGCCAGTCTACATTTTATATCCTCTCTACTTCGACCATCATCAGTTATTTTACTCCATAAATAGCAAAACTCCTTTACTACTTTAAGTGTCTCATTTCCTAAATTAATTCCCTCAGCATCACCCGACTTAAATAGACTACATTCCAATATCCTTGTTTTGCTTTTGTTGATTTTCATCTTATATCCTCCTTTCAAGACACTGTCCATTCCGTTCAACTGCTCTTCCAAGTCCTTTGCTGTCTCTGACAGAATTACAATGTCATCGGCGAACCTCGAAGTTTTTACTTCTTCTCCATGAATTTTAATACCTACTCCGAATTTTTCTTTTGTTTCCTTTACTGCTTGCTCAATGTACAGATTGAATAACATCAGGGAGAGGCTACAACCTTGTCTCACTCCTTTCCCAACCACTGCTTCCCTTTCATGCCCCTCGACTCTTATAACTGCCATCTGGTTTCTGTACAAATTGTAAATAGCCTTTCGCTCCCTGTATTATATACCTGCCACCTTCAGAATTTGAAAGAGAGTATTCAAGTTAACATTGTCAAAAGCTTTCTCTAAGTCTACAAATGCTAGAAACGTAGGTTTGCCTTTTCTTGATCTTTCTTCTAAGATAAGTCGTAAGGTTAGTATTGCCTCACGTGTTCCAACATTTCTACGGAATCCAAACTGATCTTCCCCGAGGTTCGCTTCTACCAGTTTTTCCATTCGTCTGTGAAGAATTCGTGTTAGTATTTTGCAGCTGTGACTTATTAAACTGATAGTTCGGTAATTTTCACATCTGTCAACACCTGCTTTCTTTGGGATTGGAATTATTATATTCTTCTTGAAGTCTGAGGGTATTTCGCCTCTCTCATACATCTTGCTCACCAGATGGTAGAGTTTTGTCATGACTGGCTCTCCCAAGGCCATCAGTAGTACTAATGCAATGTTGTCTACTCCCGGGGCCTTGTTTCGACTCAGGTCTTTCAGTGCTCTGTCAAACTCTTCACGCAGTATCTTATCTCCCATTTCGTCTTCATCTACATCCTCTTCCATTTCCATAATATTGCCCGCAAGTACATCACCCTTGTATAAACCCTCTTTATACTCCTTCCACCTTTCTGCCTTCCCTTCTTTGCTTAGAACTGGGTTGCCATCTGAGCTCTTGATATTCATACAAGTGGTTCTCTTCTCTCCAAAGGTCTCTTTAATTTTCCTGTAGGCAGTATCTATCTTACCCCTAGTGAGACAAGCCTCTACATCCTTACATTTGTCCTCCAGCCATCCCTGCTTAGCCATTTTGCACTTCCTGTCGATCTCATTTTTGAGACGTTTGTATTCCTTTTTGCCTGCTTCATTTACTGCATTTTTATATTTTCTCCTTTCATCAATTAAATTCAATATTTCTTCTGTTACCCAAGGATTTCCACTAGCCCTCGTCTTTTTACCTATTTGATCCCCTGCTGCCTTTACTACTTCATCCCTCAAAGCTACCCATTCTTCTTCTACTGTATTTCTTTCCCCCATTCCTGTCAATTGTTCCCTTATGCTCTCCCTGAAACTCTCTACAACCTCTGGTTCTTTCAGTTTATCCAGGTCCCATCTCCTTAGATTCCCACCTTTTTGCAGTTTCTTCAGTTTCAATCTGCAGTTCATAACCAATAGATTGTGGTCAGAATCCACATCTGCCCCTGGAAATGTCTTACAGTTTAAAACCTGGTTCCTAAATCTCTGTCTTACCATTATATAATCTATCTGTTCCTTTTTAGTATCGCCAGGATTCTTCCAGGTATACAACCTTCTATTATGATTCTTGAACCAAGTGTTAGCTATGATTAAGTTATGCTCTGTGCAAAATTCTACAAGGCGGCTTCCTCTTTCATTTCTTCCCCCCAATCCATATTCACCTACTATGTTTCCTTCTCTCCCTTTTCCTACCGACGAATTCCAGTCACCCATGACTATTAAATTTTCGTCTCCCTTCACTACCTGAATAATTTCTTTTATCTCGTCATACATTTCATCAATTTCTTCATCATCTGCAGAGCTAGTTGGCATATAAACTTGTACTACTGTAGTAGGCATGGGCTTTGTGTCTATCTTGGCCACAATAATGCGTTTACTATGCTGTTTGTAGTAGCTAACCCACACTCCTATTTTTTATTCATTATTAAACCTACTCCTGCATTACCCCTATTTGATTTTGTATTTATAACCCTGTAATCACCTGACCAAAAGTCTTGTTCCTCCTGCCACCGAACTTCACTAATTCCCACTAAATCTAACTTTAACTTATCCATTTCCCTTTTTAAATTTTCTAACCTACCTGCCCGATTAAGGGATCTGACATTCCACGCTCCTGATAACAACGTCCTCTTTAGTAGTCCCCACCCGGAGATCCGAATGGGGGACTATTTTACCTCCGGAATATTTTACCCAAGAGGACTCCATCATAATTTAATCATACAGTAAAGCTGCATGTCCTCGGGAAAAATTACGGCTGTAGTTTCCCCTTGCTTTCAGCCGTTCGCAGTACCAGCACAGCAAGGCCGTTTTGGTTAATGTTACAAGGCCAGATCAGTCAATCATCCAGACTGTTGCCCCTGCAACTACTGAAAAGGCTGCTGCCCCTCTTCAGGAATCGCATGTTTGTCTGGCCTCTCAACAGATACCCCTCCGTTGTGGTTGCACCTACGGTACGGCCATCTGTATCGCTGAGGCATGCAAGCCTCCCCACAAATGGCAAGGTCCATGGGTCATGGGGGGAGGGTTTTCTAAATAAATGTTCTATTTAATGACTGCGAGCTGTTGTGTCTTTACTTTTCGAAACGCCCTCATACATGACATGATGTTGTCTGCGCCATATCCTTTGCTCTTGTTGTAGACGATTTCGAGGAGCAGGAGGAGAGAGAGAGAGAGGGTGTGATGCCATCCACATCATAGCTATTGTGTTAGTACCTATTTGTTCGTCAATTTTTTCTTAGTTTTGTGGATGTATACTTTTCATTAAATCAATATGTTGCTGTTGTAGGTGATTTTGGAGACCTCAGTCTTGCCAGATCTGAACCAGTCTTAAAGGCAGTAGAAGAAAAACTGCGAAACAGTTCAACTAGACGTAATGATATCACAAAGGAGCCACTAATCACTAGCAGCCAGGTGCAGTCAGGCAGAACAGAGAGCTGCAATATCTATCTGCCGTTTACCACTAGCGAGAAGAAGAGGATTATAAAATTCAGTGGGCACTGCTAATGTTAATACCAGATACACTAGGGAACAGGGGATATACCTGTATGCAGCCGAACAGTGCAGTGGCAGTACTAGACAGTATATCCTGCCTGTTTACTCTTCTAGCTGACGAAGGGTTACTACGGTATAGGCAGTTCTCGATTTTTACTACAGAGGGGATGAAAGAACGCTTCCCACAGAATTCATTAGAGTCTTCTGTAGCGTGTTACCAGACAACTGGATTGAGGCACAGATCAGGTTTGTTGTGGGTGCAATGCTTTATTACGGGCAACCAATATGGCCAAGCAGACCATACTTATGAACAGTTTGAGCGTGCCTTCTTAGACAAATTCTGGTCCATAGCAGCCCAACAGAGGCTAAGACGAGAGGTATTTAACCCAGCACCATTCAGTATTAAAGATGGGGGACTACAAAAGTATTTTGAAAAGTACCTAAACAAAAAAAGGTATTGGAAAAATCCAGTTTCCCATGTGGATCTACTCAAAAATCACTTACCAGCACAGATCGAGGAAAAATTAATTACAGTACTCAAGAATGAGGAAGAATATTTTTTATCATTAATGGATTAGATTGACCTGATTTATGAATAGAGACAGTCGCGACCCCAGAACAATAATATGCACAGTGAACATCTTTGAAACAGTGATTTGTGATGTAGTAACAGTGGAAGCAACAAACACGGTGGGCACCTGCACCACCCTCGTAATAGTAATTACACAACTAGGGAAACCAAGGACACAAATGAGATTTTAAAAGAAGAACCACAACCATAATTATAACGAATCAATGTATACCGAAAAGAGGGCCTTTGGACAGCATATTCGAACTGTAACCTCAGCGCACAGTAATAACCAGTTTAATAACTGGCAAGGGCCGACAGGTGGTGGACGGCAAGCCAGTCCTCCTGCTGGTAGCTACAACCAGAACAACAACAATTATGTACTGGATGGAGGGCACTGACAAAGAGAATGTAATTCACCTGCATCAAAAGATACAAATTGACGGAGTCAAGATCTCACTGTGCATATAGGATATGCTGCACAGAATTAAGAGATTACCCTCTGACTAATAAGGAAAATCAAAACACGTCATGATAGGCCCCCATTTGCAGACCGAGGAAAGGGTGGAGTATACAATTAATTCCTAATTATTTTCTGAGGTATGACAAAGAAGCAGATGTCAAGGAGGACTTGTGTCACGAAAATGTGGAAAATTTGGAAGAGAAGAGGAGGGAGTCCGTACAGTTCTTAATAAATGCCAGGATAGCTGATTTAGATATGCACACTGTATGGATACAGGTACATTGACAAATGTAACCTCCCAAGGTTTATTTAATGAGTTACAAAAGCAAACACACATACCAACCTCCCCTGTGCAGAACTGTCGGATCTTGACTGTAGTAGGGAGCAAATCTAAGGGGCTGAAGCTTCAAGCATTAATACCCATTACTACCGAAAAATTGTCTTTAGAATGCATTTTTCTAGTGATGGAAAAACTTGCAATTAATTGTTTTACTGGTCTGGATACATTCTGACAGTACAAGGTACAGATTGACATAGGACAGGGAAAGTGTTCCTTTACAATAAACAAATAAAGGTTATCAGCAGATTTAATCAGAACCAGTACAATAGAAAACAAACCTCTGACAAATATAGACATTAGGGTACAATTGTCTTATTCACATGTGTTGTTTTGTTATACACAACAAGATGAACAGCTACATGAAAGCAGTATGGATCTAGCACTAGTACAAGCAAAGATAACTGAATCAGTTTGTTTGTCAGAAGAGCAGAAAGAAGAGCTACAAGAATTAATACTCTGGTATGTGCATGTATTTGAAAAGTGGCCAGGAACAATAAAATGTTACACATGTAAAATAGATGTGCACCCACAGGAAACGTTCTGTTTTTCATAATACCCTATACCCTGGTCCAGGGAGGAAGCAGTGAGGAAGGAAATTGAGAGGTGTCATACAATGCTCATATTCACCATACTGTAGTCCTATTTTAGCTGTCACCAAACTGATGATAGCATCAGGCTTGTGCTTGACGTATGGAATATAAACAAGATCATTGGCCTGTTAAGACACATCTGGACAACTTAGATGAACAGTTATTAAAGTTCCATAAAGTCAAATACATTACCATAATCGATTTAAAGGAACCTTATTGGCAGACAACTCTTCATGAAGACAGCTAGATGTACACAGACTTTGTATTTGGGGGCAGAAGTATGAATTTTGTACCTTACCTTTTGGTTTAAATTTGAGTGCAGGTGTCTTTATTTCCTCGTTAGACAAAGTTTTAAGTCCAGAAGTACTTAATAAAGTCACTGTCTACGTGGATGACTTGCTGATAGCAGCGCCTGCCTGGGAAGAGCATGTGAGACTTTTGGCTCAAGTACTATACCAATTCTCAGAATGTGGTGTTACGGTAAACTTACAGAAGTCTGAATTTGAAGGGGGAAACGCCAGATCCCTAGGACACGTCATATCATCACAAGATAGTTTGCCGGATCCGGGAAAACTAGATGGAATAGGACATTTTCCTCCGCCTCTTAAAAAAAATCGGAGCTTATCTGGGCTTAGTGAGAGCTTATCTGGGCTTACTGTCTTTCTTTAGAAAATTTATTCCTGACCAGTTGGTGAAAAGCAATGCCTTGTTAATCTTGTTACAGAAGAATAAACCATGGATATGGACAAATGCCGCACGTGGTAGCCGCGCGGTCTAGGGCGCCTTGCCACGATTCGCGCGGCTCCTCTTTCGGAGGTTCGAGTCCTCCCTGGGGCACGGGTGAGTGTGTTGTCCTTAGCGTAAGTTAGTTTAAGTTAGATTATGTAGTGTGTAAACAGAGGAACCGATGACCTCTGCAGTTTTGTCCCACAGAACGTAGCACAAATTCCCAAAATATGGACAAGTCAGTGTCAGACCGACTTTGCAAACATAAAACAAGCTCTACTCAATGAAGATGTACTGCATCACCCATACACGTCACAAGAGTTTAGTATAACCACTGATGCATCTTTGTAGGGTCTGGGGATATGCCTATTCCAAATCATAGGGACAGATAGACAACAAACACCCGAGATAATTAATATTGCAAGCAGAGCGCTTACTGAATGTGAGCAATCATATTCAGTAATGGAGTTCGAAGCTCTGTCTATAGCGTGGGGTTTTAAGAAAATCGAATATTATTTATGGGGAAAGCACACCAAAGTCTGCTGTGGTCACCAAGCTCTTTCTTTGCTGCACAGAAGAATAGCCAGATGGTTTCTTTACTTACAGGAATTCAGTTCTGAGGTAGTGTACATCAGAGCTAAGCAAAACATAATTGCTAATCCTTTGTTGAGTCTACCCAAAGGGTTGAATAAATTTTTACAATTCACAGTACAGAGTTCTGAAATTCGCATTCTACTTACACAAGACAAAACACACGAACCCTATTATGTGAAAATGTGCAACTGTTTCGCTGACATACACCTAACTAAGTATTGTGATGAAACTTCCTGGCAGATTAAAACCGTGTGCCCGACCGAGACTCGAACTCGGGTTCGAGTCTCGGTCGGGCACACGGTTTTAATCTGCCAGGAAGTTTCATATCAGCGCACACTCTGCTGCAGAGTGAAAATCTCATTCTGGTAGGTATTGTGATGTTTATGTTTACCTGAAAAGTTTGTATATTAATTCATTCTTTACACTCACAATTGTGGGGTCATTATGGTGTTTCTAAATGTACTGATAAGATAAACACGAACCTGCTACTTTTCAACATGCAGGGCCGAATTCTCGAAGTAATTCGAAAATATATTACTTGCCAGAAGACCAAACACTCCAACAAATCAGAATTAATTGAACTGCATCCAATAATTTCCACAAAACTTTTAGAATTACTGTCATTGGATGCTCCCAGTCCCTATCCAGAAGGGATAGTAAGTGCTAAGTATATAACTGCTTTATGCGATTTTTTTCCGAGTATGTTGTATGCAGTGAAATCAGTGACCGCTGGTTGCATCATTAGGGAATTACAGATGACTACCTCCTGAGAGTAGGGAAGCTGCAGATACTGTTAACTGATAGTGCATTGTACTTCGCAGCTAATGGATTGAAGGAATTCAGACCACAAATCAAATAAAAAACATACTGGTATCACGATTCTACCCCAAAGCAACCCCGTAGAGGGGTGACTAAGGAATTTAATAGATTTGCACGTTGTTACACAACACAGAAAAATAAAAATGGTTTGAGTTCATCTCGCCATTTCAACAAATCATTAATAACTTGCCATATACTTCGACAGATTTTGCAAACTCTGAAATAACGTTTAAGAAACGAGAAATGAACAAGTGGGGAAAATTGCTACTCAAAGTACCAAAAGAAAATATGACGTTTGAAGAAAAAAACACCAAGCCTTGATTAATCTAACTGAAAAGGCCTAGCAGAGAAAGAAGTCTTATGACAAAAGATTAGGGTGCACTGTACAATTCCACAAAGGACAAGAAGTATTGCTATGAATACACTCAATGTTTACCAAAGATGGAAAACTTAACTGCAATTGGAAACTCTTATACACTGGCCCACTTGTAACTCACAAGTCCCTAATCCAAAATCATATAGACTAACTTAACCTATAAATGGGAAGGACAAGGACCTTTATCCATACAAGAATCAAAAGGAATTTGAATGTTGAATGGGTTTGAAAAATGGTTAAACCAACTCATGAAGTTATTATGGTTAAGTACAGTGAAAATATTTCACTATAAATTATTAAATATGTTGAGTTAGTCTTAAGGTAAGTTTCTCTTTTGCTATTTATGTCTGTAAATAAAAATAATGTAAGTCTTTAGCTGTTTAAGATTTTGTTCACTGACAAAAGAATATTGTGAGAGAAGTTATTAGCTGAATTTAATTGCCATGATGTAAATTCACTACTGATGTACATACACCTTTCAACCACAGATTGATAAATGTAGTGGGGAGAAATAAGTGATGAAGCACTGTGACGAGAGGTAATACACAAGTGCAGTAGAAATTCGCATCATAGGACAGTGACCAAGGCACATACACAAGGACAAAACAAGTCCAACACGTAGCTTAACACGCCAGATGCTCTGCTAACATTAGTATTTGTACACCATGTAGAGTATACCCAAAAGGTTGTGAATACAAGTAGATAGTTAAAAAAATAGTGAGGACTACACTATAAGAACAAAATTAAAACAAGAAAAGAGAAATAATACAAGGTAATATTTATGCAAAAGTAAATAAAGTAAACTAACTACAGGAGGGTGCCTACACACTAGGTTACTATTTACAATATATATTCAAAAATCTACATTATGGTTGTGTAAAAAATAAACTAATCTCTGTAGTAGAATTAATAGACGTATACCATGAAAGAATGAATAATTCCAGGGATATGTTCATGCTCTGAATAAGCTGCGATTGGGGGGGGGGGGGTGTAATACGTGCATCATCTAGGAAGATACGTGTCAGTTTCATGTGCACTCATTGTATGAAAATGGAAGAGATAGAAAACGTAATTTGCAGTAATAGACATGCTGTTAAAGTTTGTGCTCTCACAGAAAAAGTGCTGAATTCTGAGAATCAGTCAGAAAATAATGAATTAAAAAAATTGAAAACTAAAAAATATATATGTTATAACTGTGAATGATACGTTGGTTGACCTTGGAGCAACTACACCCTTAGTTTATAAGTTAATGTTGAGGTTAAAATGTTGTGAAATGAAGTCCAGAGCTGATACTTCCAAAGGATGAAAAATTAGGGTTCAGACCATACATTGAAGAATGCAAGTAACAGATATGAACACTGAATAAAAGTCTTCAAGACACAATTGCACATGATCACAGGTTATCTGAATATCCTTCCATGACATTTCTTTTGACAAAACCTTCGTACCAAAGTATTTACAAATATTTATCTTATAGTATACAGGGACTGTATTCCACAATGAAAAGTTTAAGTTAAGTACATTGAAGTACCATCATTACAGGTACTTCTAAGTAAATGGTATTAATAAACTTGTATGATGTAAAATTGTTTGAATTTTATCTATAGTGGTACGAACATTGAGTAAATAGTTTGTTGCTTAGTTAGTTAGTTATGTGTTCTATTGATTGATCAATCTTATGGTACCTTTATGATGTGGAACGTGCCAAGTGCATAAGTAATTCACACATGAATCAAAGTTCTTTTTTAAGCTTAAAATTTATATATATATATATATATATATATATATATATATATATATATAAAATACCTATAGATTTCGTTATTGTTATTGAATAATTCATCTATGATATAGGAGTTGTCGAGGGTATATGATTTCAATTTATTTTTGAAACTATTTCATTTGGTAATTTATCAAAATGTTTTACAGCAGCATATTTTACCCCTTTCTGTGCCAAAGATAGGTTAAAAAGGGAATAGTGTAAGTCTTTCTTTCTGTTGGTATTGTAATCATGAATGTCTCTGTCGTTTTTAAACTAATCCATGTTGTTGAGAACAAACTTCATTACTGAGTAAATGTACTGTGAGGTTTTGTACGAATTCCTAAACTTTTTAACAGATGCCTACAAGATGTGCAACAATGAGCCCCACACATTATTCTAACTGCTTTCTTTTGAGCAGGGAATACTTTTTGGACAAGTGTTGAATTACCCCAGAATATTATTCCATATGACATCAGACAGCGAAAATATGCCAAGTCTGTTAGTTAAATAATTTCTGTTTCCTCAAAATTGGCAATTATTCTGATTGCAAAAGTTCCTGAACCTAGTAACTTTAGGAGACCAAAATATGAATTTTCCAGTTAAGATTCTCATCCATATGTATGCCTAAAAACATAGTATGCTCTATCCTGGCTACTGACTTCTGTTTATGTGTTATATTTATTGAAGGAACTGTACTACTTCCTATGGAAAATTGGATGTACTGTGTTTTTCGAACTTCAGAGCAAGCCCATTGGTGTAAAACCATTTAATAACTTTTCCAAAGACATTATTTGTATCATTTTCAGCTGCAGTTTCTTTTAATGGATTAATAATTATTCTTGTATCATCAACAGATAGTGTCAGTTTAGCATCTTGTTTCAGATAAGAATGAAGGTCGTTCACATGCATCAAGAACGGAAGGAGACCCATGATCATACCCTGTGGAACACCTAATGTAATTTCACCACAGTTAGATCAAGTGGCAAACTTCCTCAAATCACTTGAATCACATGAAGAATCTTTTTGCTTCTTATTCTGTAGATATGGCTTAAACCACTCATATACTGTCCCATTTATTCCACAGAGTTGTAGTTTCTGTAACAGAATGTCATAGTTCACACAGTCAAATGCTTTGGACAAGTCACAGAAAATTCCTATTGGTGACATTTTACTTTTTAAAGGCAGTGAAATTGTACATTGCTCTCTGAGTGGAACAGCATTTTTGAAATCTGAACTGTGATTGGCGAAGAGTTCTCGGGCTTCCAGCCGGGTGGCGGTGTCATCAAACTGCGACGTTTCGACGAGTGACATACTCATCATCTTCTGGCGAAGTGCCGAGACTTTGCGGATGCCGGTCCCTTTATACCTGCGGTGTGCCCCCCACCACCTGGCCGCGGGCGGGGTGGAGGGGGAAGCGGGTGCGCCGTTCGTGTCTCCGTCAGAGCATTCTGATCGCGTCTCGTGAGCTGGACGGTTCTTGTTGCGTTCCTGGCGTATTGCGGCTAATGCTGGACTCCAGGCCGCGCTCAGTTGATGGCCTTCGTCCCTGTTCACAAGATTCTCGTGGACCCGTATTTCTATTGATTCTTTAATGACGCTATCCCAATAGCTCCCGGCTCGGCACAGCACCCTGGTGTTTTCGAAATCAAAGGTGTGGTTTTCTTTGATGCTATGTTCAGCTATAGCTGATTTTTCTATCTGTCCAAGTCGAACATGCCTGATGTGTTCCTCGCACCTTTTAGAGATGCAGCGCTGCGTTTGACCAATGTACTGCACACCACATTCGGAGGTGTGTTTAGTTTGAGTGGGTCTTTAGCTGAACCCAGCAGCTCTTTCGTCTTCGGCGGTGGTCGGAAGACGGTATTTATGTTTGATTTTCTTAATAGCCTCCCGATTTTGGCTGATGTGGGCCCCAAATATGGAAGAAAGGCGAGTCTCTTGTTAACTTCCTCTTCCTCTTCCTGAAATTTGTCAGCCTGTCTCCTCTTGAAGGCCCTGCCAATCTGTGTTTCACTGTACCCGTTTTTCCGAAATACCTCTCTTAGGTGGTGTGATTCGTCTGAGAGGCTTTCTTTGTCACAAATGACGTGCGCCCTATGTACCAAGGTGGTCAGTACTGACTGGCGTTGCGCCGGATGGTGGCAGCTGGTTGCATGGAGGTACAGGTCTGTGTGCGTCTCTTTTCTATATACTGAATGGCCCAGCGTGCCATCCGCTTTCTTCCTGATCAGTATGTCCAGGAATGGAATACAGCCATTCTCTTCTACTTCCATCGTGAAGGTGATATTCTCATATATGCCGTTTAGGTGGTCCATAAACTCCTCCAGTGCCTGCCTGCCATGCTGCCACATCACGAAAGTGTTGTCCACAAAGCGGAAGAAGTGCCTGGGTTTACGGTGAGCAGTTTGTAGTGCCACCTCCTCAAAGTGTTCCATATAAAGAGCTATGATTTACTAAGTATCCCATTACTGTTGAAATGGCTAACCACTCTTAGAGTACATTACTTTGTCAATGACTTTTTAAAATGCCGTAAACAGGAATACTCGCCACTAATTACTGACATCTATGGTGTCCCAGTTTTTGAAGAGAGGCTTAACAATGACATATTTTAACCTGTCTGGAAAAGTACCCTGAGTTAGTGATGCATTATGCATGTGATTCAGAACAACGGCTGTAACTGCTCCATATTGTTTTAATATCTTGTTAAATATGTCATCTACTCCAACAGAACATTTATTTTTCAAAGATTTAATGATTTTCCATATTTCACAAGAGGTTGATAGGTGATATTAATCTGACTAAGCTTTCTCAAAAGTAACTCTTCCATGCATTACTTGATTTCTTCCTCTTGAGCTATTATCAGCAATGTTTTCGCCTGCATTTAAGAAATAGTTGTTAAATACATTAGCTACTTGTGTACTGCTGGTTAAGATCGTCTCATTCTCCTTAATAGCAATACTGTAACTATTTGACGACTAAGAGTGCGTGAAGTGTATGTGCAAACTCCCCACTTTTCTTACACACGTTGACTTACTTGGCAATGCGCAGTTGATCTTCTTCTCTGGATAGCTGGCTTCTCGAATCTCTACAGACTTCTTCTCCAATCTCACATAAACAATTGCCTTCTTGTAAGTCACTCATGTCATCTCACATTAGAAACAGTTAAGTTACATTTACAACAGAGTTGACTTGCTAACCATGACTCTATTATACATGAATCATATACATGTCTTGCCTCTAGCAAGTCCAAATTAAGAGTTTTTTCACAGTTCAGAATCTCAATTGTTCTTTTGTCACTAACAATAACCACAATTACAAAACAGCACAGAATAACACAGAAGTTCCTTGATGCTGCCATGTGCTTTCATTACAACTTCCATGGAGTGACCGACAGGTACTTGTCGGTGCCGTTCGATCGCCGTGTCTACCACCTTTGTGTGACAAACTTCAAACCTGCGCACACAGACAAGTGACGTGCAGTAGATAGGGTTCCTTTCTCCCACTCACATCTGAAATATCGTGTGTTCGATATGGTGGAAGGCCGAGTGGTTCTAGAATTTACGCGGAAATTCTCGAAACACTTCAATGCTACCTACCTCAGTGTTTACTTTTCCTGTTTCCCTCCTAACAACATTTCATATTGATTTGATTTTATTGCCCGAGTTGTTAATTTCGTCTCTAACATACATATTTCCTGTTTTTCTGGTAACTTTTATCAGTATGTTATAATTTTAGAGTGTAAAATTACTTCTGGGTCTTTACTAATTTCTACTGTCTCATACAGTTTTCTTTTTCTTTCTGAAGGCACTTTAATACCTGTAGTAATCCAAGGTCTCTTTGAAAACTGTTTGATGTTACATTTAGTTTTTCTTGGATGGGGGGGGAGGGGAACTATGTTCAAAAAGGAATATAAATTTATTAAGGAATCTGTTGTATTTATCATTAGCATTTGGTTCATTATATATATATCTCCCCAATTAACTTTTCTTAAACTTTCTCTGAAGTGCTTAGATACCAGGTTGAGCAACCTTACACTTTTACTGAATGGTTTCTGAACTGTACACCCTGCTAGATTCTGTAAGTTAATCAGTTGTGCATCATGGTCTGATAATGCATTTATCACAGGGAAAGCATATGTTAGTTTTTCATCCTCTTGCTGTACAAATACGTTATCTATTAGAATACTACTGTCTTGAGCTATATGTGTAGATAAATTGATCACTGATTCTAAGTTATATGTCATTAATAACGCTTCTAGTTCACTTTTCCTATCAGAATTAGTTAGAAAATTTACATTGAAATCACCACAAATTAACAGCTTTTTTTCTTTTTGTCTGACAGACAGCATAATAGGGAGTCAAACGTTTTTATGAATAGCTCCCAATTTCCTAATGGCGTCCTGTACAGTGTTGCTTATATCAACACCACAGTATCTAGCTATAGGTCACATGCACAAACTTCAAAGTGGTGATCGACACAATATTTGCATACATCCACAGTTTTGCATTTATACACTTGTTCTGTGTAAATGGTAACCTCTCCCCTCTTTATCCATGTTAGACCTGCAAGCGCAAAATGCTAAATTATACCCATTTGTATTGTCACTTTCTAGCCCCACAGATACATGGTGTTCAGACAGACGAATTATATCAATCTCATTCTTATTTTTGAAGTCACCTAAACACACTAACAGCTCATTTACTTTATTTTTTATACCCCCGATATTCTGATGAAGTAAGTTGATACTACCCTCAGCTTTATCCCTATTTACTTTACACGAAGCTTCTTTTATTCTATTTTTCTTGATTCTTGTCTTTCTGGACTTTGGCTTTAACCTAAAAGACCTGTCTGCCTAATCCCACTTACCACAGGGATCATCCACTGTGTGACTGTGGCCCTCCTTCAGTATCTGCTAATAGAGAAACTAACTTATCTTTCCCATTTCTATTGAGGTGTGGCCATGTGTAGTATATCCCCACCTACCAATAGCATCAACTGGAACAACACTTATGTGAGATTTTGCCGGTGTCTGGAGCATCCTGTGCACCTCAGTGTTAACATGTCGAGCAGTGTTTACCCAGCTCCGATCATGGCGCTGAAAGACCTCCACAGACCCCAAATTTGTGTGCCCAGTATCTGCTCCTATTTTATCCAGGTCACTCTTAATATCATATCTTGGATTCATAGCCAGGCTGTTTCCTGCTCCCCCAACTATAATTTCTTGTTCTCCCTTCTCAAAGTCCCTACATAGCTGACCTAAGTTTTCTGTGACCTGGCTAAGGCTAGCACTTGGCCTCAACAAAAATTGTGACCTGGTACCCTGTACCTAATTTCTCCTGAAGCTGCTGGCCTACACTCCTCTCATGATTGCTACCTTGAAGCACAATATTTCTTTTTCCTATTCTGATTTGATCCCAACCTGCCTGTTTTCTTTAAGCTAATATTCTGCTTCAACCTACATTCAACTACATCTGGATGAGGCTCTTCCTCTAATACTTCAGATAGCAAGCCCAACTGATTTACTAACTGAATTTCGAAAGTTTTTTCAGCAGTTTCCCTCTTAAGAGTAGAAATGTTTGCCTCCTGTTCAGCGATTTTTCTGTCCTTCCTACATAATCTACATTGCCATGGAAGGGCCTCATTATCTATTCCCATTTCCCCGCCGCTACATTCACCCCGATGAAACCATAGTCTACAGTCTTCACAGAACACCCCCTCCCTCAAATTTCTACGGCAACCACCACATTTGTCACACATGGTTTGATAGAAAAATTTACACAAAAGAAGAGAATAACTTGGCAGAAGAGCATTGAAGTTTCGTAACCTGTCCACTACGGTCGCAGGTTCGAATCCTGCCTCGGGCATGGATGTGTGTGATGTCCTTAGGTTAGTTAGGTTTAAGTAGTTCTAAGTTCTAGGGGACTGATGACCACAGATGTTAAGTCCCATAGTGCTCAGAGCCATTTTTTTTTTTCGTAACCTGTAATAATACATAACTGAAAGCGGATGTCAACGAACATTTAAACTTACTTTCGAAAGTTTTAATTAACTACCTAAACTCTATGTGACAGATACGAATTAATTTAACTAGGCAAAAATAAAGATCTACACTCGCACGAAATTTGCGCCTAAAATGTAACCAAAACTAATGGTTACCGGCCTTTACGAAATATTTTCTTTTCGACTTAAATACGCTCAGAAAATCGAAACCTTCAATAGATAGCGTAGAAGCCTAACTTAATTAGCTCTTGAAACTTCCTGGTAGATTAAAATTGTGTGCCGGACCGAGGCTGGAACTCGGGACCTTTGTCTTTTGCGGGAAAGTGCTCTACAATCTTTTATCTCATTTTGTTCTATATTGTTCGGTGAATCTGTTCGGGGCAGACGTCTGATGACATCCACTCAGGTTCTTCGTTGATCCGTTCCCTCAGTTTTTTATTACAGAGGACAGCTAACCCTCTCACCGAACACACTGAGCTACCGTGTTGGCTGATAAAAACTGTGTGCTGGACCGAGTCTCGACCTTGGGACTCCTGCCTTTCGCGAGCAAGTGCTCCGCCGATTGAGCTACCCAAGCACGACTCACGCCCCCTCCTCACAGCTTTACATCTGCCAGTACCTCCTACCTCGTCTCCTACCTTCTAAACTTCACAGAAGCTCTCCTGCGAAATTTTAAAGGCGAGCACCTCTGTAAGAAGTCATTCAAGTTTCGCAGGAGAGCTTCTGTGAAGTTTGGAAGCTAGGAGACGAGGTATTGGCAGATGTGAAGCTGTGAGGACGCAGCCTGAGTCGTGCTTGGGTAGCTCAGTCGGCGGAGCACTTGCCCGCGAAGGGAAAGAGTCCTGAGGTCGAGTCTCGGACCGGCACACAGTTTTAATCTGTCAGGAAGTTTCATATCAGCGCCTGTATCCGGAAGTTTTATCGATATTGCTCCCACACAAAACACAAATAGCGTTCACAGAAAATTTGCTCAGTGTAAACGATGGATTTCAGCTGGAGATGATAAATGCTTCTTCCTATTTCTTATAATAACGCGCTGTAGATTTGTAAACACCTTCTGGTAGATTTGAGAGAGACGTGGCTAAGCACGGTTGTGCTTGCTTTTGTTGGAAATGCGAGAGTGAAGTTATCTATTCCTTTCGTTAGCAATCTGAAGTTACAAACGCTTGAGTTAAATGAGATGATGGTAGTAGTTCATGCATATCACCAGATTGCATACATGTATATTGTATTTTCAGTCCTGATATGTAACATATGTTGCAAATTATTCATATAAACAAAGATTATGTAATGAGTTTAAAAGTTAAAGGGAGTACTAGTTCATTATAAAGGTTGTAAACATAAATGATCTATTAATAATGAGAATTAATTTGAAATAACTTGTCATTGAAATGTTGCCTTATGATGTTTGAAGGCGAAAACGACTTTTTAGATGTTACTCACTTGCATTCAAACATTGTTATTGAAACATCGAAAATGATGTGACATTTTTATGTAAAAACTTGTCTATAAGTGTAATGTATTAGACCTCGCATGTCAGCTAATATTAAAATGACATTTAAGCCTAATTACAAGGAGCAAAGTTTCGTCACATTTTAATTTATTTACGTAAGTCATGTAAAATCTTATGCACTTGTACAAATGCATGTAAGGAAAACTGTTTGTGAAAACGATGTTTAACATATGTGAAATCAAAGGGGACTGCAGGGAACACTGCCCACATATCGTATATTCAGCATGTGTTAAATGAGGAATACATACTCGTTTGAAGCAGTGATCAAACTTGTGTGTGCCTATAATGACGAAAACTTTAAAAGTGCTCTTTGTAGTGGCGTTGAACGCCGAATTTTACTATGAAAGAGGAATGAAAACAAGTAAATTATAGACTTACCTGGAATACGGTGAACTATCGATGTGGTGCCAATGATACGGGATAACCTTTTGGACACTGAAAGATGTGATGGACCACGTGGTCTATATAACCATGGTCGGAACTTTATGGTTTGAATTTACAATTAAGTCAATACAATGAAATGAATACCCTTAGCTACGTTGATATACGTCAACGGGGACAGTTGAAAATGTGTGCCTGGAGCGAGACTCGAACCCAGGATCTCCTGCTTACATGGCAGACTCTCTATCCATCTGAGCCACGGAAGTCACAGAGGAGAGTGCGACTGCAGGGACTTATCTCTGGCACGCCTCCCGTGAGACCCAGATTCCCAACTTATTGTCCAGCACTATATTTGTAGTGCCCCTGCCCATTACACTCATTACTCGCGGCTTTACAGATTTCCGTAAGAGTTCGGGCAACGTGTGTGCGTCCGCAAAGAAGATGGTCAAATGGCCGGTGAGCCTCAATACATATACATATACATATACATGAAGATGTTATCTGTTCTTTCGGACATGTACGAAGGAACAGATACCGTCTTCATATCGTGCAGTTTGTAGTCGTCGTATAGATCCGAGGCTGAACGGTTCTCCATGGCTGCACCAATAATACTGCAAGACATGCGCACAACGAACACCATTTAACGTGTGGAGATGTGGCCGCAAAAACTATGAATGGCGGTTACACCTCAATCGTGGAGCAAAAGTCACTAATTCAAACATGCCCTTTGCCACTTATGACCGCACATAAACTGGACTTTGTAAATTCATGTAAATTAATTGTAACATAAAAAAAGCTGACACGTGCAGGGGATAAATAAGATATAAACTTGGCGACAGATTAAGGCATTTGATCCCAAGACGGACCAAAAAGTAGTTTAAGTGACACTTACATATGAAATTTGATTGTTTATATTAGGTATATTTGTAAAATGCAACACTACTGTACACTGTCGTTCGGTAATCACGGACAACGCCAGTGTACGGTAGGGGGGCAATTGTGAAAGATCTTATTTTGGTTTAGCCTTAAAGAATACGTCAAATGCGGAGCAAAGATGCAATATAAACATGCCCGCGACAAAAGGAGATATGTACGAAAGGAAAGACGAATATTATCTACCTTCTAATGTTTCCTCAAGGCGAGATCAAATTTATTCACTCTTCAACTATCTGTCTCTTTCCGTCCCTGATTCTGGGTGAACGTATCGTGAGTGTGTTGGGCAGCTACACTGCTGGCCGTTAAAATTGCTACACCAAGAAGAAATGCAGATGATAAACGGGTATTCATTGGACAAATATATTATACTAGGACTGAAACGTGATTACATTTTCACGCAATTTGGGTGCATAGATCCTGAGAAATAAGTACCCAGAACAACCACATCTGGCCGTAATAACGGACTTGATACGCCTGGGCATTGAGTCAAACAGAGCTTGGATGGCGTGTACAGGTACAGCTGCCCATGCAGCTTCAACACGATACCACAGTTAATCAAGAATAATGACTGGCGTATTGTGACGAGCCAGTTGCTTGGCCACCATTGATCAGACGTTTTCAATTGGTGAGAGATCTGGAGAATGTGCTGGCCAGGGCAGCAGTCAAACATTTTCTGAATCCAGAAAGGCCCGTACAGGACCTGCAACATGCGGTCGTGCATTATCCTGCTGAAATGTAGGGTTTCGCAGGGATCGAATGAAGGGTAGAGCCACGGGTCGTAACACATCTGAAATGTAACGTCCACTGTTCAAAGTGCCGTCAATGCGAACAAGAGGTGACCGAGACGTGTAACCAATGGCACCGCATACCATCAGGCCGGGTGATACGCCAGTATGGCCATGACGAATACACGCTTCCAATGTGCGTTCACCGCGATGTCGCCAAACACGGATGCGACCATCATGATGCTGTAAACAGAACCTGGGTTCATCCGAAAAAATCACGTTTTGCCATTCGTGCACCCAGGTTCGTCGTTGAGTACACCGCCGTAGGCGCTCCTGTCTCATGCAGCGTCAAGGGTAACCGCAGCCATGGTCTCCGAGCTGATAGTCCATGCTGCTGCAAACGTCGTCGAACTGTTCGTGCAGATGGTTGTTGTCTTGCAAACGTCCCCATCTGTTGAGATAGGGATCGAGACGTGGCTGCACGATCCGCTACAGCCATGTGGATAAGATGCCTGTCATCTCGACTGCTAGTGATACGAGGCCGTTGGGATCCAGCACGGCGTTCCGTATTACCCTCCTGAACCCACCGATTCGATATTCTGCTAACAGTCATTGGATCTCGACCAACGCGAGCAGCAATGTCGCGATACGATAAACAGCAATCGCGATAGGCTACAATTCGACCTTTATCAAAGTCGGAAACGTGATGGTGCGCATTTCTCCTCCTTACACGAGGCATCACAACAACGTTTCACCAGCCAACGCCGGTCAACTGCTGTTTGTGTATGAGAAATCGGTTGGAAACATTCCTCATGTCAGCACGTTGTAGTTGTCGCCACCGGCGCCAACCTTGTGTGAATGCTCTGAAAAGCTAATCATTTGCATATCACAGCATCTTCTTCCTGTCGGTTAAATTTCGCTTCTGTAGCACGTCATCTTCGTGGTGTATCAATTTTAATGGCCAGTAGTGCAGGTGAATTTGTGTAAAAGATTTTCACCGTACATCTTACGGAAAGGTAGGCAGTTTCTTTCATTGGTAAATTATTCATCCGGAAAATGATACCTGGACGCAACGCAACCTGCGACCTTCAGATATAATGACGACCACATTTGGGATGGTATTACACCACATTCTTGATCACGCTGATGGATGGCGCTTCCTTTTCTTCAGGAAAGAAGGGGTGATATCAGTCTGTTCAAAATAAAGTTAATGTATTAATCAATTTAGACTGTTTCAGTGGTAACCGAATCGAGAGACCGTGGAGGTGCGAACTTAGAAGTATGAACTGCTGCTGATGAAAATATCCACGTTATTCGCACCTCCTTACGGCGCCTGTACTTAGACTCCATTATAACCCCCATATGGTGATGAGCCTACAGTGGCTTGAAAACCAGTAAATGATACAAGAAATAAATCGTATCAAAATTAAAAAGGGGACTGGTTGCATACTATACCCACATAAATTTTTAATTTAATTGACACTTGCAGTTAGCCATCCACAATGGGTATAGTGAATTTACATGTAGAGCAGTGTATTGTGGCTACCGCAAAGCGGCCTCTAAACTCACGTTAAAGTCGGCTGATAAGGCGATCCCTAGCACTGGCTATGAAGGTAAGACGTAACTACTTCTAGGTTTGCCTTACGTAACAACAGCACAGTTCCGCAACACCTTAGCCTGCCTACTGACAACGATGAACAACGATACGCCGACAGAGGCGTGCCCTGCCGGAACCCACGTAGAGCTAAGCAAACTTTGGAGCGCCGACCAAAGTCCACTGCGACTGCACTTACGTGATCGTACAAAAGGCGGCAGGTAACTGCACCGTGCGATTACTGACGTGTTTGTCATCTCAAGGGGCAATGTGCAAGGTTCACACTATTGAGCTTCGTGAGCTTTGTAACAGGCAATTATGTCGCATCCAGCTCAAAAACACATGCTACGACTATTAAATTACAGCATAACTCTCCTAACAAGTGTAGGGCCCCCGTGAGCACGCAGAAGTGTTGCAACACGACGTGGCGTGGACTCCACTAATGTCTGAAGTGGTGTTGGAGGTTAACTGACACCATGAATCCTGCAGGGCTGTTCTTGAATCCGTAAGAGTACGAGGGGGGTGGAGATCTCTTCAGAGCAGCACACTACAAGGCATCCCAGATACGCTCTATAATGTTCATGTCTGGGGAGTTTGGTGGCCAGCGGAGTGTTTAAAACTCAGAAGAGCGTTCCTGGAGCCACTCTGTAGCAATTCTGGACGTGTGGGGTCTCGCATTGTCCTGTTAGAATTGCCCAAGTCAGTCGGAATGCACAATGGACGTGAATGGATGCAGGTGATCAGACAGGATCCTTACGTACGTGCCATCTGTCAGATCCGTATCTAGACGTATCGGGTGTCCCATATCACTCCAACTGCACTCGCCCCACACCATTACAGAGCCTCCAGCAGCTGCTGACCTGCAGGGTCCATGGATTCATGAGGTTCTCTCCACACCAGTACACGTCCATCTGCTCGATTCAATTTGAAACGAGACTCGTCCGACCACGCAACATGTTTCCAGTCAACAACAGTTCAGTGTCAGTGTTGACGGGTCCAGGTGAGGCAGTCCTCAAGGGTACATGAGTGGTTCGTTGAATGGTTCGCACACTGACACTTATTGATGGCCCAACATTCAAATCTGCAGCAATTTGGGGAGGGGTTGCATTTCTGTCACTTTGAACAATTCTCTTCAGTCCCCTTTGGTCCTGTTCTTGCAGGATCTTTTCCGGCCGCAGCGATGTCGGAGATTTGATGTTCTACCGGATTCCTGATATTCACGGAACACTCGTGAAATGGTTGTTGGAGAAAATACCCACTTCATCGCTACCTCGTGGATGTTGTGTCCCATCGCTCGTGCGCCGACTATAACACCACGTTCAAACTCACTTAAATCTTGATAACCTGCCATTGTAGCAGCAGTAACTGATCTAACAACTGAGCCAGACGCTTGTCGTCTTATATAGACCTTGCCGACCGCAGCGCCCTATTCTGCTTGTTTACGTATCTCTGTATTTGAATACGCATGCCTATAGCAGTTTCTTCAGTGCTTCAGTGCATATTTGTTACCACTAGAATGATGTTATTTGGACACTTCCTAAGAGGGGGACAGTTTACTGGACGTTCACATTACATGTCCTGACATGAGGAATGGATTGTCTGAATTGTATCATGACTTGTGGTCGTTTAGACAGTGCATCAATGAATCTACTCCTACACGAGGTTCAAAAAATGGCTCTGAGCACTATGGGACTTAACTTATGAGGTCATCAGCCCCCAAGAACTTAGAACTAGTTAAACCTAACTAACATAAGGACATCACACACATCCATGCCCGAGGCAGGATTCGAACCTGCGACCGTAGCGGTCGCGTGGTTCCAGACTGTAACGCCTAGAACCACTCGGCCACTCCGGCCGGCCTAGAGGAGGTGGACAAAAATAACGCAACATACTTTAATGCCTAACACGTTGTAGGAAAACAGTAGGCATTCCAGACAGCTTTCAGTCATCGAGGAATGGATAAATACAGGTCCTGTATGGTTTTCGAGTGAATCTTGTAGCATTGTCACTGCAAAATAGAGCAAGTTCAGGTCACGATGTTGGAGGTGGATAGCGATCGCGCAACCGTCTCTCCAAAGTTGCCAAAAAAAAAAAAAAAAAAATGTTCAAATGTGTGTGAAATCTTATGGGACTTAACTGCTAAGGTCATCAGCTTACACACTACTTAAGCTAAATTATCCTAAGGACAAACACACACATCCATGCCCAACGGAGAACTCGAACCTCCGCCGGGACCAGCCGCACAGTCCATGACTCCAGCGCCCGAGACCGCTCGGCTAATCCCGCGCGGCTCAAAAGTTGACCACAAAGGCTCAATAATATTGAGATACGGTGACTATGGTGGTCAGCAGACACGCGACAATTCATTCTCGTACTCAGAAAACCAGTCCTGAACGATGCGAGATGTGTGAACAGGGGTCATGTCGTCTTGGAACGGCTGCATTTCGATTGGGAAACAAACGTTGTACGATGTGAAGGACCTGATCAGCCAAAATGGTAGCATGAACCTTGGCAGTAATGCGACCTTGCAGAGTATCTATGGTGCCCATAGAATACCACGATAAAGCTGCCAAAACCATCACCGAACCGCCTCCATGTTTCACTGTTAGGACGTAAACTCAGCCAGAAGTCGGAAACACTGTGAAATAACTCATCCGAGGAAATGACTTTCTTTCATAGTCCAGGTTTTATGGCTTCGGTACTGTGTTTCCCTGTCACGGGCATTTGCATCACTGATGAGCGGTTTTGGAACTCCATCTCTCCCTACAGTTCCTTGCTTATGGAGCTCCCTCCGTGTTGTTTTAGTGTTCACGGGCGTCTTGAGTGCGATATTCAATTCTGCAGTGGCTCTCGCAGCTGTCGTCTTCTCAGTTTTCGTCACAATCCTCTTCAATGACCGTCCGTCACGACCCTTCAACACAAAATTTCGTCCGCGTTGTGAATTAGCGGATGATGTTTTTCCGCTTTCCCTATGTGCCTCATGAAACACCAAACACTTCGGCTATCGTATTTGCAGAAGCACGCACTGTACTAGTGTCAACAGTATTTCTCACGTTCGAATTCTCTTCGCTCCGACATAATGCACTCACAATTACACAGAACATTGTTCTGACAACGACTGACTCTTGCAACGTACTGAGGACACTGCACAGATGCCGTTCGTGGTCAAGTACAACAGCGCAATCTACGGGCTTGGCTAACATCTGCATTTATTTTCAAGCATTCATTTGTCGCGGTGTTCCCACATTTTGTCGACCCTGTATACTCTGCATATAAAGCTTCCGTTGGAGCTGGAGTTATGAGCGGGACTCTGGGCACAGAAAAGCAAAAAATAATGAAACAGCCAAGTCCAGCAATTTGAGTCATGGGAAGTAACTGTGTGAATAGGGCTATCAGCTAGTATCACTGACGAATAATGGGCATTGGTCGAGCGTGAGCGTAGTACATTCACTTTCGATGACATTGGCCTTTATACTTTGTTACAAAAGTTCTATGATTTTATTAATTGTACCTAGTTCAAATACCTGATTTACAACTGCGCCGATAACAGTTTTCTTCGTATGAGCAATGGAAATAGATTTCGTAGAGAGCACTGAATACCACATACAGCGATAGTCAGTTTTTCTAAGGACACTTTACCCACATGTAATCGCTCCGAGGGGTCGTTACAGGACATACGGCATGATCTACAGAGCGCTGGAGAACAGTCTGAAAAGTTTCTAATGTTATTGCAGACTAGATTGTACTGAATAATAATTGTTAAGAAAAAAAGTTGTGCATTTTGCGAGTTAATTAGCATTGAAGTTAGCCAATCAGGCCGTTGCGAGCGAAAATTCAAGCGGCTCGCTAGACAGAATTAGTGTCAGTTATTCTCATAGCCTTTGGCTCGTGTTCGATTCTTATTTCTTACTACCGTCCCAGTTCCAACTTTTGTGTCGCTCTTTTTTTCGGTTTTAGGAAACCTAACGAATAACTCATTTGGCGACACCATCTGTGGTGGGCTGCTTGAATTTGCGCGTGCAAAGGCCTGACTAACTAACTTCAATGGTAATTAACTCGGAAATGACGCAACGTATCGAATTTGTTTCTTAACAATTAAATTATATCCCGGCAAAGTCTACGCTGCAACGCCCTTACAAGCTTTTCAGACTGTTTCTGACCATTCGATGTGTACAAACATTGGGACTCCCAGATTCGCAAAAAAAGCTTCGTGTTTTTCATTGTTATCCTGATAATATTCGTATGTTTCTCTAGTGGACAATTATTCTGCACTTTTACACAGATTCTTTGTCATATCAGCATCAACCAGTATAATTTTTCTCCAACTCCCTCAGATGAGACACAACGCCATTGCTGTCACCGATATTGTTAAATTACGTTGGATATTTCTATTGTTCATTTCATGCTTGCAGCACATGTTACGCGATATAACTTTATGTCATCGATAAAGAAAACACATCCCACCGGGATTAGCCTTCGTTGCCGTAATTTATTGCAATCTACAGTCTCCTCTTTCTATATACTTCATTTATGAGCCGTTTCCTTCTGACATCTCTACCTATGTATGCTTATTTCTGATAGCTCGACAATCTGTTCGAGTTGGAGCAGCGTTTAGGAGATTGATCTGGTATTAGAGAAGAATGGAGTTCAGATCCCTGTCTGGACATCTAGACTTAACTCTAGAGCGTCATAATAGTGAAAACGGAGAATGGCAATGACTGTAAAAAGCACGAAACGAAAGGCAATCAGATACACAATCTTAAATAGGAAATACAAAGGAAGAAGGGGCCTGTTAATTGTGGCCTATGTGACCAAGGTGTTGGAGGGATAGAGTTTCTTAAAAATATAAGCACGCTGAACAAAGCACTTGTCCCCTTCAGGAAACGCTATCCTAATGCCGCGAAACACCACCTGTAGCCTTGATAACGGTCTGTTTGACGAAAAAGCGAGTGCACAAGTTGCTTCAAATACGCCACACCCAGCTGAAGCCACTCATTGATTTTGAAGATAAAATCGCTTCAGCTATGAGTACTTTATTTATAAGCACGACCGATTTCGCAGCATTATAGCTGCATCGTCAGGTGCAATAAAATCTAGTCATCTTCGCTATGTAGCTGCCTAACAACGCTGTGTCATCCCATTCTCTTTTCTGATCAAAACACGAGTTAATTTCATTGTACCTGATAATGCAGCTGTAATGCTGCGAAACCGGTCTGCTTATAAATAAAGTACTTATGGCTGAAGCGATTTATCTTCAAACTGATTTATCCAAGCTGTAGCAATCCTGGTATCACTGCTAGTATCCAGAGCTGAAGTATTGTCGTCCGCAACAATTCTATACAACGTGTCACGCTAGTAGCTGTATTGTGGCAGGCCGTGAAACATGACAGCTCTACTGTCGATCTGCACCAGGGAGGAGATGAGGGCAGTGATTCGCTTTTTGTTTGCGGAAGGTGTTAAACCTGCGGAAATTATTCGCCGAATGCAAGAGCAGTAAAGTGACAGCTGTTTATCGCGGAGGAAGATCTTCGAATGGATAGAGCGCTTCAAACGGGGAAGAACATCTCTATGTGATCAGGAAAGATCGTCAACAAATGAGGACAATTTGGACGTCGTTGAGGATGTGTTGATGGAAAACAGACGAATCATAGTGGACGAAATCGCCAATACTTCACATATCAATCATGGTTCAGCGTATTCCATCTTACACAACATGCTAAATTTTTGGGAAAGTGTGTGCAAGGTGGTACCGAAAGAATTGTCAGCGTGGCATAAGGCGCAAAGGATGGACGTCTCTCGTAAACATTTGTCTAGTTATCATCGCGAGGGAGATGGATTTTTACAGCAAATCGTTACTGTAGATGAAACGTGGGTGCATCATCACGAACCGGAAAGTAAGGCTGCAAGCATGGGTTGGAAAGACCTATCATCACCAGAAGTTAAGAAATTTAAACGTCAAGATTAGTCTAACACTATTCTGGGACGTAAAAGGTGTGGTAGTCGTTCATTTCACCCCAAGAGGCGAAACTGTGAACAGTGAGAGCTATTGTGACGTGTTGCGGACTAAACTGAAACCTGCAATCATATCCAAACGTCGCGGAAAATTGCGAAAACGTGTCATCCTGCAGCAAGATAACGCTCGGCCACGTACTGTCAAACGGACAGTCGAAACAATAAAGCAGTTGGGATTGATTTGCTGGAACACCCACGTGGCTCCAAGCGATTTCCGTACATTTGGACCATTTAAGAAAGCGTTCAGGGTAGGAAGGTTGGCAACCGATGTACAAGTCATTGATGCGGTGCAAAATTGGTTACAGGTGCAACCATAAAATATTTTTTTCCGACGGAATCAAAAAACTTGTGTGACATTGGACGTGGTGCGATGAAGTGCAGGGAGATTACATAGGAAAATAATGTATGTTTCAGTTTTCTATCATTAGAATAAATGTTCCTTTTATCAAAAGTCCCTTTACATTTTAACTTCCCTCTTACAATACACCATGACACTGCTACAGATGTAGCTGGAGCTTGTAGGAAAAATCCTAACTTGTATGCAGAAGCTAGTAATTCGCCATAACATTCTGACATCATATATAAGAAAATTTTATCCAGTACCGTATTTTCAGGTACACTTTAAATGAGCTGTGTAATTAGACAGAGGTCTTATAGCGCCCGTTCCGCTATACTTACTTTGCTTGCCAGCTCGTATATCTCTTCTTTCTCTCTTGTCTTCAAGCTCGAGAGTTATTCGGAAAGCAATTCTTATGTAAGAAAATATTATTACTGCTGTTATTATTAAGCATCAGATTGAGAAGGGGAAGCAACATATAGTTGCCTGGTTCTCTTTCCCGTTTAGGAAGTGCCGGGTACCATTGTGGAATTCTGAGGCTTTGTGTGAGCAATGTGCGATTTGAGAAGTAAAGTTTGCTATGAAATTTCCGGACGTCACTCGCACTGAAAACGTACCTAAGGGCCAGTTTGAAACTGAGTTCGAAGAATATTACAAGGGGGAAATATAAGTAATATGTTAACGTCGGCCTCGACTGTTCTGCCCACAAAATGACACGTCGGACACGGTTGGCCCTGTGAAAAAAACGTGGCGTACAGAAAGTAAATGATTAAGGTTGTCCAACAACGAAAGCAAACACAAATATAGAGTAACTATAGACACTATATTTACAGGCTTGGACTTAACATACATATAACATGTTAACAATTACGTCAATAACAGTGACAGAGCTCGAGTGGTTTGAAAAGTTTAGAAATCACGTAGAAATGTCCATTCATTAACCACTCCACGTTTTCCACACATACTAGTCCCACATGCAACAAAGCGACAGTATACAGGGTGATTCAAAAAGAATACCACAACTTCAGGAATTTAAAACTCTGCAACGACAAAAGGCAGAGCTAAGCACTATCTGTCGGCGAATTAAGGGAGCTATAAAGTTGCATTTAGTTGTACATTTGTTCGCTTGAGGCGCTGTTGACTAGGCGTCAGCGTCAGTTGATGCTAAGATGGCGACCGCTCAACAGAAAGCTTTTTGTGTTATTGAGTACGGCAGAAGTGAATCGACGACAGTTGTTCAGCGTGCATTTCGAACGAAGTATGGAGTTAAACCTCCTGATAGGTGGTGTATTAAACGTTGGTATAAACAGTTTACAGAGAATGGGTGTTTGTGCAAAGGGAAACATTCTGGGCGGCCGAGAACGAGTGATGAAAATGTAGCACGCATCCAGCAAGCATTTGTTCGCAGCCCAGGAAAATCGACTCGCAGAGCTAGCAGAGAGCTGCAAATTCCACAATCAACTGTATGGAGAGTCCTACGAAAAAGGTTAGTTATGAAACCTTATCGTCTGAAATTGGTTCAAGCACTGTCTGCAGCTGATAAGATTAAAAGAATCGATTTCTGTGATTTTATCCTTGCTCAAATGGAAACAGATGAATCTTTCGTTTCAAAGATTGTGTTTAGTGATGAAGCAACTTTCCACACTAACGGGAAAGTCAACCGTCACAATGTCTGTATATGGGGCACTGAGAATCCGCGGGAAACAACTCAGTATGAACGTGACTCGCCTAAGGTGAACGTTTTCTGTGCCATTTCAGCCAATAAAGTTTTTGGTCCCTTTTTCTTCGAAGGTGCTACTGTAACTGGACTACAGTATCTGGAGATGTTAGAGAATTGGCTGTTCCCTCAGCTCGAACAAGAAGCACAACAATTCGTATTTCAGCAGGATGGAGCGCCACCACATTGGCACTTATCTGTCCGTAACTACCTGAACATCAACTACCCGAGGCGATGGATCGGCCGCCAGGCAGCCCGTGACAGAGCACTTCATCACTGGCCTCCAAGAAGCCCTGATCTTACCCCCTGCGATTTTTTCTTATGGGGGTATGTTAAGGATATGGTGTTTCGGCCACCTCTCCCAGCCACCACTGATGATTTGAAACGAGAAATAACAGCAGCTATCCAAACTGTTACGCCTGACATGCTACAGAGAGTGTGGAACGAGTTGGAGTATCGGGTTGATATTGCTCGTGTGTCTGGAGGGGACCATATTGAACATCTCTGAACTTGTTTTTGAGTGAAAAAAAAACCTTTTTAAATACTCCTTGTAATGATGTATAACAGAAAGTTACATTATGTTTCTTTCATTAAATACACATTTTTAAAGTTGTGGTATTCTTTTTGAATCACCCTGTATATCCGTAGAGTTTAACAAGTTACAAGTCTAATCGCTACGGTCACAGGTTCGAATCCTGCCTCGGGCATGGATGTTTGTGATGTCCTTAGGTTAGTTAGGTTTAACTAGTTCTAAGTTCTAGGGGACTAACGACCTCAGCAGTTGAGTCCCATAGTGCTCAGAGCCATTTGAACCATCTGAACAAGTCTAATAATGACGCCTATGTAATCGTGCGTCCGTATTACACAGGGGATAAAAAGTGAGTTACATCTTCCGGCAGTGGACGGTGGGTAGTGCTCTTGTTTTTTTTTTTTTAATATAAGTATTCAAATGTCTTCAGAGTCTGTCTTTAATATCGATGTTTTTACATGCGCGCTGAATTAGTCTACAGTTTCTTGGGCGCGTCAGTGGCACTGGATTCATTTCTCCTTGTAAATCGTCAAAATACATCATTACAATCCGTAATTAAATATTATACACCGGCAAATAAATGGCTCTTGGCCTCTTTCATTAGTCAAATCAGTGTTCTATGTGACGAGTGTGTGGCGGTGTGAAAATACATCTCATATGGTCCAGTTTCCTATAAAACATAAACGAAGACAGATTTTTTTCATAAAGTGTTTTTATTTAATTCCTTACTTGTTTCTCTATTTTTCTACATAGTTTTCATACGTGTTTTAACGATTGTCATAAAGTTCTACAAGCTTTCGTAACCCTAAATTATAGACGTCTGCCGCCTGTGAGGATACCCAGTCTTTAATTGCTTCTTTCACCATCACCTGTTGCGAGGCACTTGCCGCCGAAATGATCCTCCAGCCAACGGAAAAGTGAAAGTCGCTCGGCGCTAAGTGTGGACTACGGTGAGTGGAATCTGTTCCAATTCAAAAGATCTGATCAGATTTTGGTTGGCTGGTTCAAATGGCTCTGAGCACCATGGGACTCAACATCTTAGGTCATAAGTCCCCTAGAACTTAGAACTACTTAAACCCAACTAACCTAAGGACATCACACACACCCATGCCCGAGGCAGGATTCGAACCTGCGACCGTAGCAGTCCCGCGGTTCCGGACTGCAGCGCCAGAACCGCACGGCCACCGCAGCCGGCTGATCAGATTTTGGGTGTGAATGGCAGAATCGGGTCTGGCATTGTCACGCAGCATCAAAACTCCAGACCTCAGAAGGCCACCATCTACATCTACATCCATACTCCGCAAGCCACCTGACGGTGTGTGGCGGAGGGTACCTTGAGTACCTCTATCGGTTCTCCCTTCTATTCCAGTCTCGTCGCCTTACATGAAGCCCCATGGGCAACGCCAGTGCCACTGTGGACAACAGCGTACTGTAGCCAGAGAGAGGAGCCGAAAGGCGCATTTCGCAGTCGAGCCACGCTATCCCACAAGCTGTGCACTAGGTCAGGATTGTGCAGACCGCAAACTTTTGGTGGGCCGACACTCGTCGTCGATCGTAAGGGCGAAACATTCAAGAGATTTGGAAAACGGCAATGTGCGCCAAATCCGATATCTGGTCGAGGGCTGCAAGATTCAGTATGATGAAGTAGCATCAAAACTCCAGACCTCAGAAGGCCACCATCTACATCTACATCCATACTCCGCCATCCACCTGACGGTGTGTGGCGGAGGGTACCTTGAGTACCTCTATCGGTTCTCTCTTCTATTCCAGTCTCGTATTGTTCGTGGAAAGAAGGATTGTAGGTATGCCTCTGTGTGGGCTCTAATCCCTCTGATTTTATCCACATGGTCTCTTCACGAGATATACGTAGGAAGGAGCAATATACTGCTTGACTCTTCAGCGAAGGTATGTTCTCGAAACTTCAACAAAAGCCTGTACCGAGCTACTGAGCGTCTCTCCTGCAGAGTCTATCATCTCCGTAACGCTTTCGCGATTGTAACGAAGCGTGCTGCTCTCCGTTGGATCTTCTCTATCTCTTCTATCAACCCTATCTGGTACGGATCCCACACTGCTGAGCAGTATTCAAGCAATGGGCGAACAAGTGTACTGTAACCTACTTCCTTTGTTTTCGGATTGCATTTCCTTAGGATTCTTCCAATACATCTCAGTCTGGCATCTGCTTTACCGACGATCAACTTTATATGATCATTCCATTTTAAATCACTCCTAATGCATACTCCCAGATAATTTATGGAATTAACTGCTTCCAGTTGCTGACCTGCTATATTGCAGCACATTACACTTGTCTACATTGAGATTCAATTGCCATTCCCTGCACCATGCGTCAATTCGCCGCAGATCCTCCTGCATTTCAGTACAATTTTCCATTGTTACAACCTCTCGATATACCACAGCATCATCCGCAAAAAGCCTCAGTGAACTTCCGATGTCATCCACAAGGTCATTCATGTGTATTGTGAATAGCAACGGTCCCACAACACTCCCCTGCGGTACACCTGAAATCACTCTTACTTCGGAAGACCTCTCTCCATTGAGAATGGCATGCTGCGTTCTGTTATCTAGGAACTCTTCAATTCAATCACACAATTGGTCTGATAGTCCATATGCTCTTACTTTGTTCATTAAACAACTGTGGGGAACTGTATGGAACGCTTAATCCCTATTGCACATCGAAGCTTAGTCACGATAGTGCCATAAGGGGCTACATTTGTTGTTGTCCCTTGTTGCCTAAACTCAACTAACAAGACTTTGTCTCTGTCCTAAAACCTGGCTCCACGGCCTTGCTTGTTGAGATTGTCTGCCTGTCCTTGACTTAGACTCGTGATGTCATTCTAATGACTGATGTTTAGACTCTGGAGTCATGTAAGAAATCCACGTCTCGTCCACAATGACAGACTGGGAACCCAGCTTGCACACAGTTCGCGAAGCTGCAATTTTTCAGAGCCAATTTTGTACAAATTGTTCTATCCATTTCCCGAAATTCCAATGATAAATTTAAAATTGTGAATCGCCAATCTTCACGAACCTTTTCGTCCACGGCTTTGATCAAATGTTCTGAGATCACTGATGATCGGCCTCATCGCGCTTCATCATGCACACTTTGACGGCCGTTCTCGAAAGTTCTCACCCTCTTCTTCGTCGATGAATTTCCGTTGCTGCAACGTTCCTTGCTGTCAAAAACCGCCGGCCGAGGTGGCCGAGCGGTTCTAGGCGCTACAGTCTGGAACTGCCCGATCACTACGGTTGCAGGTTCGAATCCTGCCTCGGGCATGGATGTGTGTGATGTCCTTAGGTTAGTTAGGTTTAAGTAGTTCTAAGTTCTAGGGGACTGATGACCTCAGAAGTTAAGTCCCATAGTGCTCTGAGCCCTTTGAACCATTTGTCAAAAACCAAATCACTTACCGTATTTCACAGTCGCCGATCTGATAAACTATTTCAAAGATTTTGAACTGATACTGTAAACAGCACACTGCGACAATAGCAATGCAAATGTCATCGTTTGACGAGTAAGGCATTCCGTGGGACGGTGTACATGTGCTTTTCAGTGTTAGTACGACGTTCGATTAATTACAGTGATACGGACCTTATTTTCCGAATATTTCTTATAGGATACGATACGAATTGAGAAACTTATTTAATTTTCTTACACAACGTTTCTGATTGAAAATAACCATTTCTTGTTCCATCTTGAAGTTGAAGCTCTTTTGTCTGTGTTTGCTTTAACAATACATATGTTTTTGGATGGGGTCCGCCTTTACCAAACAAAAAAAAATGTTTTTCTAAAGGCGAACCACATCCAAAAACATATGTATTTCTTATTCCTGTTAGGTTTTCCTACTGTAACCAAACTTCTCTGAATACTGCTCTTAAATGAGCTATCTGATTAGGAATTTAAACAACCCTTGTACCATTTGACGCGACCAACTTTCTTATCATTGACAACCAAACCATCTCAAAGTAAAATTCTCGTACAGTTATTCGCTAGGACCACTTGCCAACGACTCTGCCGTCCGAATCTTACTGTCCGCGGCACTCTAAATGGGAGAAGTTAGTTTCACACGAATCTTACTGAGAAGTGACGTCACAATGACATGTGCTTGCCCAGCAAATTTGTCGACTGCTATCAGGTTTCTTGGTAGCAACGAGTTTTACAGAAGTAAGAGGTTTGAGTGGACTGTTGGAAATCGCGACGTATTCGGAAAATAACAGCCAAATATTTGTGACGAGCAAGAATAAAATGTCATTACTGCTCGTTTCACTCACAGCAAAATTAAAATTTGACAACTTCGAGAAACAGGAAATTTATAATTTTGTTTCCGACAAATATTTGCCTGCACCAACTAAAGCTGCGCTCTTACCTTCGGAAAAACTCTCTCTCTTGAGCACCTTTACATGTAAATAATATCGAATACTGCAGAACGTACTTCTATTAAATTAAAAGGCAAGTCTTGAAATCTTTTTCAAATGCGAAGATGTACAAATGTTAGAATACATCAGGACGCGAACCTACTTCTTTCTACTTCGTAGCTCCAGGGCCTTTCCATTACACTACTGTCATACTGCTCCAGACATGATCCATAATCTTACGATCTCCTTAAGGCTTTTACCGCTGATATGTTATTAACTGACATTTAATTATAACAAGTCATACTATACGTGTTTGTTACCAATTTTACATGAAGTGGCGCATTCAGGACAACAATTCAGATTTGTGTCCGGCATCCAGCTTTACGTTTCCCATGATTTCCCTCAACCACTCCAGTTAAATGTCAGGATGGTGCTTTTGAAAGGGCACGGACGATTTCTTTCCCCATTCTTGGAACATTGCGAGCGATTTCCGTATCTCTAATGGCCTCGTTATCGCCGGGACGTTAAGCCCTAATCTTCCTTCGTTTCCACTGTCGTTAGTACGAAAACAAAAATCCAGTATGACGTCTCTAAAGTTCTTCATTTGTCAACTGCAATCGAGTTTCGCGCTTGCATCGAGTTTCATGAAGATACTTCGTTCTGACGTCATTTTCTAGTAACATTACGGTGAAAGCAGCTTCTCCAGGTGCTAACACAGATCCTTGTTGCAGTCAAATTTGCGGTTTTATTTGTTCTTACTACTCGCTGATATTATTGTTCGCTACGTTCGTATGCGTATAGCGATATTTGGACGAGCTGTAAGACCCGTAACCTTGCAGCCCCAGAACTTTCAAACAATTTTAAGTCTTGGATCGTTAATATACATGAACAATACAAGATAAGAAAACAAATAAAAATTACGATGTTCCAAGGAAGGGCCCATTGTACCTTACACCACGTGTGGTACAGAGATCGACCTGAGCTCGTAGACAAGAACTGCGTAATCTGTAAGTTAGATCACTACAGTCACTGTTACAAAAGCAAATTGCTCAGCGTCGCCACTTGCAACTCATCCAAATCTGTCCCTGGCCCTGCAGTGGTGCTGTATCAGGCACCGGCTGGTCTATCTTCACAATTCGCTATTTCTGTTATGCTTTGTTCTGTGAATTCGTTCTGCTTAATATACAGTTACAAGTAATACTACCTAAATACAATATAAAATTGTAAGATAAGACACAAAGGTAAATATTCAAGTATGGTGGTATAGAGTTATTAAAGAAGATGTATGGACTGGCTCGGAAACTATGGAGAAGTGAAGAAATGCCAACAAACTGGAACACATCCACTATTATACCAATGCACAAAAGAGCAATAGAACAATTTCCCATAACAATAGAGGAATAGCACAGGTGAATGCCGCCCACAAAATACTTGTTAAGATATTGAACAAGAAATTACGACCACATGCAGAAGCCATGGTTGGGGAATACAAGAGCGGCTTCAGGAAGAAAACAGCAACAACGTGTCAGGTGTTCGTTCTTAGGTTAATAACGGAAAGTGTTAGGAGTTCAGTACAACAGTTCATCAACTGTATAACAATTCATCAACTGCATGTGGACTTTAAAACAGCTTTATGGTGTTATCCGGATCTCGACATTTCGCCAAAGCTACACTACTGGCCATTAAAATTGCTACACCAAGAAGAAATGCAGATGCTAACAGGTATTCATTGGACAAATATATTATACTAGAACTGACATGTGATTACATTTTCACGCAATTTGGGTGCATAGATCCTGAGAAATAAGTACCCAGAACAACCACATCTGGCCGTAATAACAGACTTGATATGCCTGGGCATTGAGTCAAACAGAGCTTGGATGGCGTGTACAGGTACAGCTGCCCATGCAGCTTCAACACGATACCACAGTTCATCAAGAGTAGTGACTGGCGTATTGTGACGAGCCAGTTGCTCAGCCACCACTGACCAGGCGTTTTCAATGGTGAGAGATCTGGAGAATGTACTGGCCAGGACAGCAGTCGAACATTTTCTGTATCCAGAAAGGCCAGTACAGGACCTGCAACATGCGGTCGTACATTATCCTGCTGTAATGTAGGGTTTCACAGGGATCGAATGAAGGGTAGAGCCACGGGTCGTAACAAATCTGAAATGTAACGTCCACTGTTCAAAGTGCCGTCAATGCGAACAAGGTGTGAGCGAGACGTGTAACCCATGGCACCCCATACCATCACGCCAGGTGATACGCCAGTATGGCCATGACGAATACACGCTTCCAATGTGCGTTCACCGCGATGTCGCCAAACACGGATGCGACCATCATGATGCTGTAAACAGAACTTGGGTTCATCCGAAAAAATCACGTTTTGCCATTCGTGCACCCAGGTTCGTCGTTGAGTACACCGCCGTAGGCGCTCCTGTCTCATGCAGCGTCAAGGGTAACCGCAGCCATAGTCTCCGAGCTGATAGTCCGTGCTGCTGCAAACGTCGTCGAACTGCCCGTGCAGATGGTTGTTGTCTTGCAAACGTCCCTATCTGTTGACTCAGGGATCGAGACGTGGCTGCAAGATCCGTTACAGCCATGCGGATAAGATGCCTGTCATCTCGACTGCTAGTGATACGAGGCCGTTGGGATCCAGCACGGCGTTCCGTATTACCCTCCTGAACCCACCGATTCCATATTCTGCTAACAGTCATTGGATCTCAACCATCGCGAGCAGCAGTGTCGCGATACGATAAACCGCAATCGCGATAGGCTACAATCCGACCTTTCTCAAAGTCGGAAACGTGATGGTACGCATTTCTCCTCCTTACACGAGGCAACACAACAACGTTTCACTAGACAACGCCGGTCAACTGCTGTTTGTGTATGAGAAATCGGTTGGAAACATTCCTCATGTCAGCACGTTGTAGGTGTCGCCACCGGCGCCAACCTTGTGTGAACGCTCTGAAAAGCTAATCATTTGCATATCACATCATCTTCTTCCTGTCGGTTAAATTTCGCTTCTGTAGCACGTCATATTCGTGGTGTAGCAATTTTAACGGCCCTAGTGTAGTAAGACACGAGACAATGATTTTAAGCAACACCAGCTGCAAAATAATAACTAATGGCAAGTATTTCAATAACTGTCCGACCTTTCAAGGCCTTATGCAAGAAGATTCTGTGTCAGTCACGCAAAGCAAAGCATATTTTCAACAGAACTATTCAGAATATGGCTTTTGGGGATGACATAGTCATGCTTGGGACCAACAGAGAATATCTGCTGGAAAACTAGGTAGTTTTGGACGTGAGCGGCTCTACATGGTTTGGTCATAAGTAAGGAAAAAACTATGTATACTATCAATACCAGAAACAAAGCAAGGTGGAGAGAAGTTGAGCAGTGTGAAGGGCTTGAAAGAGTAAATCAGTTTATGTATTTGGGAGGAACGGTTACTGAAGATAATATGTTACCAACAGAGATAAAGGCAAGAATACCTGAAGGTAACAGGTGCTGTTATAGGTTCCTTAACCTGCGGCATCTCAAAGCAGTTGAAGTTGACAGTTTACAAAACAATCATAAAACCTGTTGCTAGGTATGGGTCTGAAACGTGGACAATAACACAACGAGACAGAAATGCCTTGAAGGCATGGGAACGCATAGTACTGCGGAAGATAGATGGATAGTGTACAATAAAGGTGCTTAGAGAATTAGTACCAATGAAAAACTGTATGAACTCTATAAGTAACCACAAGTCAGTGTACATGTAAAAGCACGAAAGCTACTGTGGTTGGGACACGCGCTGAGAATGGAGACCAACGAGTACAAAAAGTTGGTATTCGCAGAGCCAGAGGGTAGCCGCTGAGTGGGGAGACCGATACTGCGATGGCTGTATGATATAGAGATGGATCTGAGAAGATCAGACGTGCAGAACTGCAGGAGGCTGGCAAAGTCGAAAGCTGAGTGGAGAAGACAGGGTCTACAAGGCCAGGGCCCTTCGTGAGATGTAGCGTCGGAAAAGAAGAAGAGTAGAATTATAATACAAATTTGAGTATGAGAGCTCGGAAACATACGTTCTTCACCTTCTCAATGATACGGGTTTTTGTCCAGAAAATGTGACAATGGACGCAAATTTCTTACGGAACGATGGAATATTGCCACCATGGCCTACACCTCAATAGGTATGGGAAGGGGAGGCTGGCAAAGCTTATAGGTGACAGTGTAGCGGGTGGTGGTGGAATCACTCATGGAAAAAATCCAGTAGTAGTTGGTGCTAGAACTGCACCTTTTTTAGATTGAAATCAGCTGATAGGTATACCAGCTTAAAGGAAGTCCCTCTAAATAAGGGCTCAGCTTCAGAGGATGTAATGTTTCCAAGTAGAGAAGGAATTAGCATGTTTCATCAAAATATAAGAGGTATTAGAGATAAAGTTAGTGAACAGCTTATAAATGTTGCCTCTGAAACTATTGGTATATCGGAACACTACTTAAATAATTTGACAGTTCAGAGGCTTCCTTTACCAGAGTACAGATTATCTCGCTGTTTTTCAAGTTTCTAGAGTGGTGGGGGAGAGACTATATACGTAAAAAACAGTATTCCATTGAGTCTATAGACGTATCATGGCGCTGCACTGAACAGATATTTGGATGTTATGCACGGACAGTTGAATTTAGTGAAGCTAAACTTCTAATTGTTGTTGTTTATAGGTCCGCTAACTCTGATTTCAGAGCATTTCTGCTCAAGTTTGAGAGGGTTCTTGATTCACTTTGTAGGAAGTACCAGAAATTAGTTATATAGGTTGACTTCAATATAAATTTTATATATGATGGCGCAAGAAAAAGGATATTGGTAGATCTCCTGAATTCATATGATCTGATGCAGACTGTGTTGTTTCCAACAAGGGTGTAGGGTAACAATAGCACAGTCATAGACAATATTTTTATTCATTCTTCATTACTAGATGGGTATTCTGTTAGTAAAAGGATGAATGGCCTTTCAGACCATGATGCACAAATTTTAACACTAAAAGGTTTCTGTACTCAAACAAATCCCGCATATAATTACAAACTATGTAGAAAAGTTAATCCAACAGCAATAGAGAGTTTTTTAAGCCTTGTCAAGGAACGAGAGTAGCAGGATGTTTATAGTGCCAATAACATAGATGATAAATATAATGCTTTCCTTAACACATTTCTCATGCTTTCCATTATAATGTTCTAAACGGGGAACTAGGAGTAATAGGCAGCCTGGGTGGCTGACTAGTGGGATAAGGATATCATGTAGAATGAAGTGGAAATTATATCATAATGTTATAAGTAGTTACAATCAAGCTATACGAGCCCATTACAAACAGTATTGTAAGATGCTAAAAATGTTTTTAGAAAGGCAAAGAGTATGTGACATGCAAACAGAATAGCTGATTCACAGGTTAAAATTAAAATCATATGGTTAGATGTGAAGGAAGTGTCTAGTTAGCAGCACAAGGTCGATGATATAAAGTCAGTTCATACTAAAAATATTTCTGTTACTGATAAATCAGATATATGTACAGTATTTAACAATCTTTTCTGATCATTGCTGGTGAATTAAATAACAAAATTAGTTTCTACAGGGAATCATTTAACTGACTTGGCAAATGCCTTTCTGAGATTGATGTCTGAAATACTCCTCTTTGATACAGACAAGGGGGAGATTGAGTCAATAATTAAATAACTGAAGACTATAGACTCGAATGGATATGATGGAGTGCCTACAAAATATTAAAGTACTGTGCCGCACATGTTATCCCTGTATTTAACCATATTTATAATTTTCCCTTTAGGAATGGTCAATTTCCCGAACGATTTAAGTACTCAGTAGTAAAGCCGCTTTATAAAAGGAGAAAAGGATAATGTAGACAATTTTAGACCTATTTCTATGCCATCAGTGTTTGCTTAAGTTATTGAAAAGACTGTGTATCTAAGCATAATTGATCATTTTATATTACACGATTTGCTATCAAATGTACAGTTCAGCTTTAGAAGTCGTTTAACAACTGGAAATGCTATACTCTCTTTTCTCTGTGAGGTACTGGATGGGTTAAACAAAAGGTTTCGAACGCTAGGCATATTTTTTTTATTTAACTAAGGCGTTTGATTGTGTTGATCACAAAATATTGCTCCAGAAGTTGGACCATTACAGAATATGGGGAGTACCTCACAACTGGTTCACCTCTTACTTTATCAACAGACAGCAAAAGGTCATTATTCACAATGTTGACCATGGCTGTGGGGTCTGAGTGGGGTATGGTCAAGTGGAGGGTGCCCCAAGCATCAGTGTTGGGGCCAGTCCTGTTCCTTCTTTATATAAATGATGTGTCATTTAGTATTACGTGTAACTGTAAAAAATTTCCGTTTGCTGATGACACTAGCTTGGTAGTAAAGGATGTTGTGTGCCACATTGGCTCGGATTCAAATAGTGCAGTTCATGAACTAAGTTCATGGCTTATAGAAAATTAACTAACGCTAAATAACGTTAAAACTCTGTTTTTACAGTTTCTAACACACAATTCAGCAAAACCTAACGTTTTAATTTCACAGAATGGACATATGATTAGTGAAACAGAACAGTTCAAATTTCTAGGTGTTCAGATAGATAGTAAACTGTCATGGAAAGTCCATGTTCAGGATCTTGTTCAAAGACTTAATATTGCCATTTTTACTATTCGAAAAGTATCTGAAGTGAGTGTTCGTTCAACACAAAAATTAGTCTACTTTCCTTATTTACATTCGCTTATGTGGAATGGTATTATATTTGGGGTAGCCCTTCCCATTCTAAAAGGATAGTTTTGGCTCAGAAATAGGCGGTTTGAGCAATAGGTGGTGTAAGTTCACGAACCTCTTGTCAATCCCTATTCACGAGTCTGAGTATTTTGGCATTGGCCTCTCAATATATATATATATATATTGCTTACTGTCACTTCTTGTTAACAATATTAGCTTATTCCCAAAAATAAGCAACTTTCACTCAATTAATACTCTGCAGAAATCAAGCCTGCATCTGGATCGGACTTCCTTAACTCTTGTGCAGAAAGGTGTTCAGCATACTGCTGCATCCATTTTCAGTAAGCTACCACTCGAATCAGAAAATCTCAGTAGTCATCCACGTGCCTTCAAATCGAAACTGAAGAGTTTCCTCATGGGTCACTCCTATTCTGTCGAGCAGTTCCTTGAAAAATTAAGATGATTCTTGTTGTATTGTTGACTGTGTTTACTTAAACTTATGGATTGACTTTTTCGGGTTCATAAACATTTTATTTTTATCTGTTATTATTTTTATTTTGTGATTTCATGTACTGACACGTTCCATGACCTTGGAGATTTGCTCCTCAATTTGGTCCTATAGAACTTGACGTGTAAATAAATAAAATAAATACCTTCTTGTGGATTATGCATTTGGTGCAAATGGGGGATTATACTCCTGTGACTCACTTAGACAAAACATACACTCTATGACAAAAGAAAAAGACACACCACGGAGGAATTACCCAAACGGGGCGGAAATCATTAGATGCAACTTACATGTACTGGCAAACAAATGATTACAGTTTCAGGAAAAATCTCATTGGTTGAAGGAAAACTGTCTTCAGTGACGAGTCCCTCATCGAACTTAGTCCTGATGACCAGCGAAGAAGCGTCTGAAGACGCCACAGACTGCTGTGGCATGCCAGTATGACTGTCACCCGGCATACGGCCCGACAACAATGAGTGATAGTCTGAGATGCCATTTCTTTTCATAGCAGGACCCTTTGGTTGTCATCCAAGGCGCTCTTACAGCACATCGGTATGTCGACGATATTCTACGCCCCGTTTTGTTACCCTTCATGGGAAGCCATCTTGGGCTTACATTTCAGCAAGATAACGCCCGCCCGAACATGGCGGGAGTTTTTACTATTCGCCTTGTGCTGGTGAAACCCTAACTTGATCAGCAAGATCGCCAATTCTCCCCCCATTTGTGAACCTTTGGAGCATTATGGGCAGGGTCCTCCTACCAGATCTGGATTTTGATGATTTAAGCATCAGTTGGGCAGAATTTGGTACGATATCCCTCAGGAGGACATTCAGCGGCTCTTTCAATCAATGCCAAGCCGAATAACTGCTGGCATAAGGGCCAGGGGTGGTTCAACGCATCATTAAGTTGCTTAATTTGTGAAGCTCTTCCTCTTCATAAATCATCCAATTTTTTCTGAAATTGTGATCATTTATATGTCTTTACATGAACGTCACGTCCACCTATTCCAGTTCCACTCAGGTGCGTCGTTCTTCTTTTTACCTTGGATTATATCTGGCTCGACTCCAAGTGAAATAGTGACTGAAATACATCACAAGAACCTTTGTATAGCAAATATAAGTGTTTTGGGTGATGCGTGTAGTGACGAAGAGTCTGCAAGAGGCGAAAATTTACCTTTGGGCGGTAGGGAATATTCTATGTCATTTTGAAGCAAGCCATCGGAACAAGAATCTTGTTGCAGCATGCAGCTCGTTGCGTACTGCGGAGTACAGAGTATCTTGCAAATAAATCTCGTTCGTAGGTGATATGATACAGTAATGATGTCTCAGATGTTATCAAAATTAATTTTATAATTTTCATAACAACTTTCTCGCTGGAAGTTTCTACCAAACCCTACAGAACGCAGATGCATCAGCGACGACATTTTTAATTGCACAGGCGAAACAATTTCACACCTCTTGCGGTATTTTACTTTTTTATCTCCAAATACCTTTATGTTTTTATGATGAAATACATACTGCATTCATCTGTAAACTTTGACAACATCTATATATTTTTTTAATCCAAATATGTTAGAGTTTCTGGTTGTTTTCACACGGTTGAAGTAAAAAAGAATATTTGTCTTTAAAATATCTTGTAATATTAACCTTTGCTTTTTTCGTAAAGACACAATAATTTTCTTTTGAAGTGCTGCTTCATATTTTAGATTAACAACAGAGATGTATAATATTATGGAAATTTTTTCTGACATTTTAAATTGTCACTGACTGGCAATACTGTAAGTCGTGAGAGAACCTTGATCTGTCCGTTTTCTTCATGACCGCTGTAGTGCCGATGTACAACAGTACTGTCAGTATCTTGTCTTACATGTTGTGTGTTGGCTACAACTGCAGATGTTGGTCAGTTGTGCTGACGAAATATTGTGGGATTTTCACGACGACATCCGACGTCTCGCCCGAGAACCATATTTACAATTTTTACTTATTTTTTATGATTATTCCAATATTTTTCGAGCACGGCGCAAAATTCACATTGTCCAGATACTTTTGAACGTGACCAAGATAGTGGCTATATACTGGCTGGTCTGTTTCGTTTTAATGGCCAATAAAATCCTGGGGTGTGGTTGGCTGTTTCATTTTAATGAAAGGTAAGATATTGCACTGTGATTTGCTTTTTCGTTTTCATGGCTGGTATAATGCCACCACTATGACGTGGAAGAGGAACATGGTTTGTGACATAATGGTGATGTCATAGACACGGGTAGCAGGGCGAGGGCCTTTCTTGGTGATGCATACGTTGCCTGAAGGCGGAGTAGCCATTCTGCTCACATCAAGAGCAGTTAGTAAAAAGGGTAGAATATCCCAAATTTTTGAGTGTGCTTGTTGATGACAAACTGAACTGAAAGAAACATGCTCATATGACTAAGTTCAGCTACTTTCGTTCTCCGTGTAATTGGTAGTTTTTTTTAAAAAACGAATCAATCTCTTAATATATTTCGCGTATTTACAGTTACTGTCTTGTGGAACGATTTTCTGTTATAACTCATGGGTCAGAAAGGAAGTTTTGATTGTACAGAAAGCAAGCAGTTATCTTGTAGGTACCGCTTCAAAGACTTAGGCATTTTAATTGCATCTTCGCAGTAGGGCCTTTATGTATTCACTAACGCAATTCGTCATACATAATCCATCACAATTTTAGAAGAATATCGATGTCCATACCAACAACACTAGCAGAAAAATGGTTTGTTTTTACTCGTTATTGAAGCTGCTAGTGGCTCAGAAAACAGTCCCTATGCATTAGCAAAAACGCTTGATCATTTACCCAATAACGTGAAATATCTGACACCTAGTAAAGCAAGTTTTAAGTTTAACCTGCAATAGTATTTTCTGGACTACTGATTCTATTCCATGGACGAATCGTTACTTAAAAACTAGTGTTCTATTTTTTAACTAGGTTTAAGATTAGCTATACGAGTAGAACTTAAAAATATAATATGTTCATTATGCAGATCAAAGTGCCATTTAAGAACTTGTAAATTACTAGCGTGTATACATTCATTGAAACTATTCACATATACATATCCTGCAAACTGACGCATTCCACATCATTTCCATAAAAAAAATAGTGGAAGTAACTAACTAAGAGCAGAAGCAGGTTGAACGAGGGATCTCAACTTCATCTAACGAATAAATCAACTTCTGTGAGAATATACGAATTGTGGACAGGGTACAAATAAATACCACTCACAGGATCAGGCTCCTACGTCGATCAGACAGGCGCATTAAGCATCCAAGCAGTTGCCAAAATGGACGAGAAACGGAAACAGATATAAAAGCCATTTGATGATAATGGGCCTATTATTCCCTGAACGTAGTAGGAAGTCTGACAGACAGTCAACTCGACGAAAAATTAAAAGACTTGTAATCTGGCAGAATATGCACAGCGGCTGTTGTAAGGGTTTATACTATGTGTTGAAATAATGATTGTACGGTATGTGATGATGCTATTTAACGTGCCTCAACTCTAATCCTTTAATCTGGAGAAATCCTAAAACCATCATTGAAAAATGCCGCAGACAACAACCGCACAACACTAAAGACTTATCTCGAGGTAGAGACCAAGGAAGGCCCTGTGGGACAGAATAATAGTTCCCGGGAATCCTAACATGCTTAATTTTCACCAGTACGGGTTTCGAAAATTGAAGATGCAGTTGACAAAACACTAAGCCTCGCAACAGCACAGAAACACAACATTCGGTGACCATTACGACAGACACGTTTAAATTGAGAGTATAACAATAATAAGGAGTCAGGAGTTGGGCTATTAAGAATTTTCTGAACTTGGTTGCAGATGAACAGAAAAATAATACCATATTAGAGGCGTGTCGTAATAATGTCGTCTCTGTTGTAGTCTTCAGTCTGAAGACTGGTTTGATGCAAGTCACCACACTAATTTATGATGTGCAAGCCCCTTCATCTCTGGCTAACTATTGTAACCAACATCCATCTGAACCCTCCACACTTCCATCCATTACCAAATTAACAATTCCTTCGCACCTTGGGATGTGGCTTATCAACATATCCCTTCTTTTAGTCAAGTTGTGTCACAAATTTTTCCATTCCTCAATTCGATTCAGTAGCTCCTCATTACGCTGTTTGACCTGCCCATCTAAGCTTCAGCATTTTTCTGTAACACCACATTTCAAAAGAATCAGTCCTTCTTGTGTCTGGATTGCTAATCACCAACGTTTCACTTCCGTACAAGGCTTACCTCAGACAAATACTTCCAATAAATACCCTCTAACACTTAAATTTATGTTAGACGCCAAAAGCTACTGTTTGTCAGGAACGCTTTTCCTGATGTTGCCAAACTGCATTTTATATCCTCTCTACTTCAGCAACAGTCGTTATTTTTCTGGCCCAATAACAAAATACATCTACTACTTAGTGTCTCACTTCCTAACCGAACTCCCTCAGCATCACCTGATTTAACACTATAAGTACCATGTGTGTCATTTTTTACCCACATGAGCTTTTAGTGGGCCCTACCCACTCCGTAATCATCACAGAACCAAACGCTCCTGAGACATTTCATCATTTATGGGGATGTACAACAACAAAATTTCATACCTATAGCCACCTAGAGGTATGAAAAATTTACCTGTTTTACCAGTAGTACCATAAGGATCATTTTTGACCCATACCCATTTCAACACAGTTTGATGTCAGTAACACCGATTTAGATACACTAAATATTTTCTGGGCGTGCCTCGACTTTATTCACGTGATGTTCGAGCTGACATTTGGACCAAAAAGAAAGTGACACACGAAGAATCTGGAGCTTGGACGATATTTTATATCAGCGCGACTTTCTGTTTTCAATGCACTGACGACATGCAGACGTACGAAGTGACACTGAGAAACCATAGAATAACTTATTATACAGTGGGGAAGCCCGCCCACTCCCCCTCCAGCGTCGCTGTCTTGGGCACTGTTTACAGTTCTCTTAGACGACAGCAGATGTCAGGTACATCGCCCTTACAGAAGTTTCCTGTCACGATATCCTTGTCTGTAGTCAAGTCGAGTGAGTTGAGGCAGTGCTGACGCCAGGGACGTGAGCTTGCACTTTATTTTATAGAGTTCGCATAATTGAGGTTACCATGAGAATGCGACGAGGCCTTACGGAGGCCGAGATTCTCTACTCTTTGGAGTTCGTTTCACTGATGCGGACGAATGTTGAATCCGGTAGTGAGATGAATGCGAAGGAGGACGACGATTTTTTTCCCTGTGTAAACTGCTGACTCAAGTGATACAGATGCATCAAATAAACATTAACCACAATGTAATGCACCTGACAATAACCGACCTCTTGCACAACATAAGCATAAACCATTCGACCCAAGGTTTTTAACCAGAGAGTGCACAGTCCACTGTATGGCTTTCTTTCTTCTAAACTTTAGGTGTCGTATTTACGGATTGTACCTGAAGGTGTGGACGTCCCTCCCAATGATGAGCCGAAGGGTCACGCCAAATGACATGTTGTAGACGACTCGCCACTCTCTGACTTGCGGCTATATATCAGCGACACAAACCCGAAACTGATAAAAAAAATACACTGAAGAAAAGGCTCACAGCATGGTTGCTAATAATGAGTGGTCTGTAAGCCTGGAAGAACTACATGGTTTCTTTGGATTACTCTCCACTCGTGGAGCATACGGCGGTTGGGTTATTTCATAGAAAGATTTATGGAGCAGTAAGTGGGGATCTCCTTTCTTTCAAAGTACCATGTCAAGGAACAGATTTGTAGAAATATGCAGTCTTCTTGGGTTTGATTCTTTGTCATCAAGAAGATAATGTAAAGAAACTGATAAATTTTGCCTTGCTTCAGAAATATGGAATCTATTTACTGACAGCTGCATTGCCTGCTGCAAGCCAGGAGAGAACAGACTGTCGATGAGCAACTGTATCCTTGCAAGTGCAGGGGCCCATTCATACAGTACATGCCAAGTAAACCTGGTAAGTATGGGATAAAATACTGGCTTTCATGTGATGCTGACAAGCAATACATCCTGAATTGATTCCTTTACCTTGGCAAATTTGGACCTCGTAATCAAAGCAAGGATCTTGGCCACCATGTCGTTATGGCACAGCCATTCCTCAACTGTGGTTGTAACATCATGACTGACAACTTCTTCACCTCTGTGAAACTGCCAGATCAGCTGAAACAGAAGGAACAAGTGCAGATGGCACTCTTCGGAGATCACTCAAAGACATCCCTCCTGCGGCACAAAGAGGAAACGATGCATTGTATTATATGCAATGCATTTGTACAACTCAGGCAACAATCTTCTCGCAGTATGCCAAGGAAAAAAGAAAAAAAAGTCCTTATTCTGAGTAACGTGCATGCTGGATATCAGGTGAATAAGAATGCTGAGTAGAAACTTCGAGAAACTGTGAAGTTTTATAATAAAACAATGGGTGGAGTCGATATAGTTGAGAAACTGGGTAGACACTTCAGCGTCTGAGCTGGCACACTTCAACGGCCTGTGCATGTCTTTCACAATATTCTTGACCTTGCCATGATCGATCCTCACACACTTTTAAATTACTTACCTCCGAGAGGATTTCACTCTGAGACTTTATCCTCAAAGTGGCAGAAGAGCTTGCTGCGCCCTACAAAGCGCAGAGAGGAGCAAATCTCCCCTTGTAGGCATTCAGTACCGGCACTGGCGAATATGGAAATAGAAGGCATTGTCAGATTCAGGTTTCCTGCAAACAACAAAAGGGGAATAAAACATCAAACGTATCCTTCAAGTGCAACAAGAATGTGTGCAAAAGCTGCCAAGCAAAAACTCTTGTCAAATGTCTGAACTGTGAACCCATTCCAGCTTAGACAATTCTGTCAACTCTTTGTTGGTAAAAATTTACAAATACTTATAATTATAGAGTGATGTTGTTTGTTCTTATGTTTCAATTCCTTGATTGCAATAAGCAAGAAAACACACAGAGCATTTTTAGTCACCCACTGTGCTTTAGAATCTTTCAGAAATACTCGGCACATACATTAATTGTCTGTAAAATTAAAAATACTATTAGTAGTGACATAAACAGTATGTTATGACAATGTTTTCATCTTTTTATGAAGAAAAACGTTGTAAGATTGTTCTACTTACTTGTTCTAACGATGGTTGATGAAAGACTATGGAATTTCTTATGTAAAATTTAAAATAAAAAAAGGTTTATCTCTGAAAATTTATTTTGACAGTGTACTATTCATTTCAGAGACCAAATTATCCTTGGTTACGTTTAGAGTCTTCCTGAAAGTGTTATCAATATGGTGACACTGATACCAGCACGCAAATACGAATGATATGGTGGGCCAGAAATGGTACTACTAGGGGTATATTGAAGTCCAGTGTTAATTCACCTATATTCCATTATGTTTGTTTTACTTTTGTTCATGTCTATCTTATCATTTTCAGACACTATGCTTTCTGCTCCACTTCTGTTACATGTCCTTTGCTGTCTCTGACAGAGTGCAATATCAGTGGTGGACGTCACAGTTTTTCATCATATTCAACATTTTAACATGAGGAGCCACAGCTGTTGAAATTCATCGCAAACTGAACTTGAGTAGAACCACAAACAGCTATTAATTGATGATTTATTTACTCAACTTCACTGTGTTAAAGCAGCATCTTCGAGTGCTAAGTAATGTCACATAGATTAGCGCATGGAGAGGCCCCCAATGTGTCACAGAATCCAACACCATAAGAGGGGCAGTAGTTAACAAATAACAATTGGCAGAGCATTGGGACAAATAGTGTGGGGAATGATTCACAATAATCATCATTTAACAGCTATTTGAAGTTTTATTCAAGTTCAATTTACAGTTTTTTGTCAGCCTATCTTCTAAAATAAATCATAGGTTTAGTATCATAGCATGTGTTTCCATATTTCTCTGGAGACCAAAGTGGTTTTCCCCAAGATTGGTTTCTTGCAGTTTTGTCATAGGAAACAAGAATCATTCATAATAACAACTAGTTCAAATAAATCATAGTTCTTCTGAGGCTATATATTATTTAAATATGAAGATTAATTCACTGCTATTGGTCTATTTCAATCTGACAATCATTTTTCAAACGTAGCTTATTGGAACTAATATTCTCAATTAATTTAAGGAATTTAACTGTTGCCCATTGGCATATCATTCGCATACCTGTGGTTCTTCTGAAGATTACTGTTAGATTGAAACTGGTCAATACTGGAGAATAAGGCATCTTCTTCATATAATTATCGCCCTCAATAGGAGTATAACTTCTTTTAATCGACGTATGATGGCTTTGGACACGAGGAAAAGGGAAAATAATTATTATATGTGACAAGATAAAACTGTTGACCTGTCTATCACAGATAGTGTGCCATCACTAACACCATCTGAGTATGACTCTCGAAGTGATTCATAATAATACTTTCCCACAGCTTCTCCCCTTGCCTCCAAATTTTTGCAGATGCTTTGCCAAAATGCCATGAGATTAGTGCAGTCGAGAGAAAGATATAGTGTCCAGTTTGGCTTATCCACAACATAAGGATTAAGTTTAAGAATCAATTGTTTAACTGTAAGCGTAATATTTGTTGTGACATTTGTACTTGGCTGGTTAAAACATGTACTGGACTAAGATTAGAGATGGGAAAAGCCTATTGGTTAAAACTGATACTGGTATTTTAATTCTGAGTAACCAGTGTTTTCGGCATTTTTTTCTCACTTATAACCAGTGTCTTTTTATATTTTCTGCTAACAACCCAGTAATAAACCTGAAATATCAATTACCCATAGCAACAGTGCTAAAATTTTTCGTTTTTAAATAAACCTTTTTTAAGAAATGAGTAATTTTTATTCATAAAAATTTCATTCAGAGGAAGGAAATAATTAAAAAGCTTAACAATCCACTTATAGTATACAATAAAAATAAAGAGTAGCTGATACGCTCCCTGTGTCTAAATAATATCCCTTTATCTGCTTCTAGCCCTTAAAAATTGGCCAATTAACACAAAAAATTTAGTTCTTCAATCTCAGATTTCACTCTTTAACACTGACTATTCGTAATACCCAAATAGTTGTATGATCCTGATGACAACATGATTTTTAAACCTCAAAAATTAGAATCAATAGGAAATTCTGGCGATTTTTTGTAGTATTCAACCACTTACCACTTTTAGAGAAAAGCAGTGAACAGTGACTGAACAAAGTTTTCTTTTGTTTGCATATTTAATTTAATATTTTGATTTACGTGTCTTGAAACTGAGAGAGTCAAAATTTTTCAATCTTTGCTCGATTTATACATTTATTACAGGAAATAATAGGAATAAAAAACGGAAAATCGGTTATTTTAGAAAGTGGTTGTTTTGACTGGTTTTAGGAGTCTAGTTAATCAGGTATGGAAAAAACGATATAACCAAAATCTGGCTGTTTCAGCAATAACCGCCATCCCTAACTAAGATTCAACCCCTACCTTTCATGGCAGTTTGCTATCAGTTATGACATCAGATAACACCACCTGGAAAACAGTTAGGGATAGTATATATCAATAACTGAGTCCTGCAGATTGCGACCCTACTTACAGTGTTATAAGAATTTGTGTTATTGATAAAGTACCTTTATTTATCGACGTGGATTCTCTATATTTGGGTTGGTGCACATCATTGCCTGCCTCTACAGACGTGGACGATGATTTGATCATGGAGTGACCACTGAAGAAGTGAGATGAGGGACAAAATGTTGGAGAAACCTCATGTGTAGTTACGTAATATAGAATAGGATACAGTGCAGATGCAGATTAGGTAGGTTTACACTTATTTTTCAATTTATAGAAGAAATCGAACAAGGTGTTGACTTAAGGTATGTTAAAATGTTTCTGATGCAATACTGTATCAATTCAGGGAAGTGAAGCACAGAAGAACGAAATGAAAGATTAGCAATCCTACCAAATATCCAAAATGTATCAGCAGTAGAGACTGGAGAGGAGAAACGTCATAAAACTTGGAGACAAGAGTCACACACAGGGGTTTGAGCTGAAACGGAGAACCGTGCAGACTTGGTAAACAGAGAAATGCTAGAGACAGTTAAGGAACTTCAAAATGACCTGCGGGGTACCCACAAAAAACTGGTGAACAATTTGCAGAAATGGTATAATATATAGTGCAAAAACATTCAGAGTTTTTGGTACTTGAGCAAATGGCAGAGGCAATCATAAGTTGCTTAAAAGCAATAATTAAGAGTTTTGAATAACAAAAATTACTCAACACCTCCTAGGATCGCAATACTTCCTTCTCCACAAAGTAAATATAAGCAACAGGAAGGGTGTATCGTCCAGAAGGAACAACACTTAAGACTGGTTCTAACCACTGTCATATCACATCATGTAACTTCGTGTCAGAACACGCTACAATGTGTTTCAATTGGCACAGAACGTCACATCGTGTCGCCATTTAGGTTTCTCAGGAAGGAAGTTTCAGCGGTGACAATGTCGTCATATGTTAACATCAAAAGTTAATCTACTTTCGCCACATTCACTCAAGATAGAGCGCTGATTACTTTCCTTTTGTGTCTTCTTAAACTTAAGTTTACAATTGTTATATGTTTTCGTGATAAACTGCAAATATTCCGTACCATCTTGGATATTTTTTCCTTTAATTGTTCTTTTGCAAGTGAAATTAGATATCTGAAAGCGACAAATTTTTAGCGTTTTACAATAATAGAATAGACCTAACCCTTACGCTGTATATGAGTGGCTGAAATAATTTTAATTAAATAATATTTTAAGAGAAAAAGTCAGCTTTAATGAAGGAAAAAATACAATTGTTTATTACATTATTAGTTACACAAGGTGAAAAACATAATTGTGGTCGTAAACAGGCTCTATTTATTCCCTCATAAATATTATTTGATGTGTTTGTTCAAATGGTTCAAATGGCTTTAAGCACTATGGGACCTAAAATCTGAGGTCATCAGTCCCCAAGAACTTAGAACTACTTAAACCTAACTATCCTAAGGACATCACACACATCCATGCCCGAGGCAGGATTCGAACCTGCGACCGTAGCGGTCGCGCGGTTCGACACTGAAGCGCCTAGAACCGCTCGGCCGGCGAAGCGTTTGTATGGATATATTTTCGCTACAGGAAATGTCGAAGTTTTGAAATGTTGTTTCCCTTCTCAGCGCTTCTCACCATGCAAAGTTGATCAAGAACATACTTATTAAGTTTGGTTTGGTCATTAAGGAACTTTATCATCGTTAGTTTCTCAGTTCCAAAAATATACTCTAACATTTTATATCGTGGATGGTAACTCACTGTGATAAGTGAACTGACATAATGTGATGTGCCTCCCGTGTGAATTGGACTTTAACCAACAGAAAGGCAATTGGAGGATAATCTCTGAAGTCGATCTTAAGAAAGTACTGAGTTGCAATACATCACTGAGTGTTCTGGCAGTTTTTTCTGTTATTAAAAAGAGAATGTGGAAATTTTAAAAACGTTTGCGAATTCTACATATGTAGAGCGTTTCGGTACACGTCTGGAAAGCTTAAATCTGTCTAACCGCTTAGAAACTTGTAGTGCAAATATCGATTTCTTGTCTAACTATATAGCTGTAAAAAAACGAAAACACGCCGTCACCGAGGAATTGCAGGAAAGATGGGTTATCTTGGAGATATTTAATGTAGATAGAGTAACAAAAACTAGAAAAGGAGTGGGAAGAAGAAGGAATAACATGAATAATAAATGTTACAAGAGGGACTAAATTTTTAGTATCTGACGTGACTCGGATTTCCCGCCTGCCCTGGCGAACAACTCAGAGAAGCTTGGGCTACATACTACAGCTGCAGCTTGCGCCATGCAAAGCACAGCAGCTGCGGCATGCACATAGGTTGTATCCTCCTCTGACGAGTGTGTGTCGCTAAATTCCGCGGCTCGGTTCTTGTTAGTCAGTCTCTCGCTAGTCTCTGAAGCCCTTAGCAGCGTACCATTAAGTAGCAGAGTCTTGACCTCGTCTAATTTACGTTCGTCATTTGGATTGCTCGCTGTACTGTTGTATAAGTTTAAGATGCTTTGATCTTTCGTTACCCGTTCGATACAGAACAATCTGTTTCGTTCCGCCGTTCTCTACGTTACTACCAATGCGAGTTATCATAAATTCTGGTCTACTCACACAGAGTAGGACAGAAGAGGTCTGAAACACTGCCACATTTAAATTTACTTTCAATTTATCTTATTTACCACAAAAGATGAAGGTTGATTTTCTTCAGTTTATCTTTTCTACCACATGTACCCAACCCAGTGAGCTGCTCCAAATGCCAGTGGTATGTGTTTAATATCATGTCCTATAAGGATCAAGAAACTTGTGAAGCTGTGGTGAAGATATACATGAAACAGGAACATCATGTCCACCACCATTAGCTTGTGTAAACTGTTATCGGGAGAATGGCATATGGAGACACAAATTCCAAAAATTCATTGGAGAATAGTTATGGTCACACAAAGAATACGACATCCAGTAACAACGAAAGGGTATCAGCTGATGAAACCTTCAGAATTAACATTATCAGCTTCTTCTAACACAGAAATAAATCATTGTCAAGAACCCATCGAGACAAACTAGCTCAGTAGAAACTCGAGTCAATACTTCTAGCTGTTAGTGTTCCTCTAAAATACATTTGCAAGAAAATCAGTAGTCCCATTAGGGAGAAAAGTAAATGCAGAAGATAATAGTAGATGTAAATGAATAACATCAACCATAAACGTAAATACAGAGAAATAGACTAGTACTCTCAAACAGTAAAGCTATCATTTTCATTCTCGAAAGATTCAGAGAAAAGTCACAAATTTACAAAAACATAACCAAAACAGTTTACAAGTGGACACTGATTCTGGTTCGCTTTTGTTCACCATTCTATTTGATGACTATCAATGGCAGTATATTTTTATCAGTGCTTCAAGAGTACTGGTATTTTGTCGTGTGTTCGATAAACTGTGTTATGCAATCACCTCTATAAGTTGGTGGGGAGAGACCTTCAATTTATGTGGACTCATTACATAACAAGGAATTGCAACCAAGTGAAGAAGAACAAATCAGATTCCTCCAACAGGAAGAGACTCACGAGATTGCAACCAATGTAATCGGCAACTTCAGCTTTTCTCTCTTCTAGCGAAAGTGTTGACGAGTTGGAAGTTTACCAAAAAACATCTTCTGCATCAGTTTGCTGTATATCAAGTAATGGAACCAGGAGTTCAGTGGACCCTATCTCTTGTTTGGTCTTCTCACGATTTGTCTTCTGACTGGTTTGATAGACCTGTCATGATCCTGTCCTAATCTCTTCATTTCTGCATAGTATTTACACCCAACATCCTCAATTATTTGCTGCATATATTCTCAGCTCTATCTTCCCTTGTAGTATACAGGGAACTCTATCAGAGATGGATGTATGATAATACAGCAGAAAAATACAACTGGCTGATCAGCGGACTAATGGAAAATGAGCAAGGTACACTACAACACACTAACCTTTCATTTGAAAGCTAAGGCTGTGAACCAGGCAAAACACAAAATTTAAGAAGCCTCTTCTTCAGCTAATCTCTTTTGTTTGGTTCTGTCCCATATCTCAAAACAGAAACAAATTGTATTGCAATGTGGATTATGACAGTGACGTTTTGTAGGGTCATAAGCCTTATACTGGTAGTAAAAATGTGTAGCTACAGCATGTGGATTAAAAGCTGAGTAACCAGAGTTACTTATAAAATTATTTAGTCCAGACAAAAGAGCATTCTCTTCATCTAATACTAAAGCACACACACTATCAACCGAACACACTATAGGCTAGTAAGTATTGGAGATGTAGAATATAATCAGTGCAAAACATACACGAGAGTATCGATTATAATTTATGCATATTGATCAAGTAACATTAACGATAAGAATTTTGAGTAGAATCCACACACACTACGCTACAAAAATTTGGTTATTCAGCATTGAAAGTCAAGTTAACTTTAGACGAATATGTACAACCAGCATTTTGGTATGTGTCTTTTTTCCATCTACAGCCATACTCCACGTACTATTGGGAAGTCTGTGGTGGGCAGTACATCCTATTGCACCAGCTCCATTCATGGGTGGAGTCTGAGAAAAAGAATTGCTTAAACGCCTCTGTTTTGTTTTTGTCAAAGTTGTTCAGACCACTGCGATTAAGATGGCCAATCTGTTGTATACAAGATCCTGTCAGCCAAAAATCTGTTTTATATATTTATCGCATTGGCAAACGCTATATTCAGTTGGTAATGTGCATAGAACTTTTAGTACACCTTTAAATATTGTGGGATCCTAGCAAGTGGGTAGACTGACGTGTTATTGGATTTATATTTGAAGTTCAGTGAATTTTGATGAGTATTTTTATATAATAACCGTTTAATTAGCTTAATTTTGAAAGCATCTATCTGATTTGGTAAAGTACTCTTTGTATGTTTATATTGGAGTGAATAGGGACAAAATGAAAATACCAAAATTACATATCACTAACACATTTATCTGAACAATATGTATTTAGACGACAAAAAATTTATTTTAACGATTTTATTTACTTACCTGTTTATGTGGCCTCAATATAGACCTCTTTGTAGTGATTCATGATGCCTAGGACATACAAAAGAGACCCTTGATCGAACGTATGTCATACTGCTGATGAGTAGATGGTAATGCAGGCTATTCAGGCAGTTGCTTGTGGAATGTCAATATGGTAAGCAGAGAATAAATTTGAAATTTCGAAGTCAGCCCTACACTGTTATGTGAAGCAACGAAGGGACACTTTCGGTGGTAATATTAAGTTAGGAAAAGCTAAACTCTCTCAAGTGTGTGTCAGAATATTAAAAGAAACCGAGAAAACGTGCTCCCTGCAATTATTATTACTTTCTTTGGTGAGCTGACAGCATCAGTTGCAGGTACTGCGGCAAGTGTTTTGCTACCAGGTTTTCAAAAACATTGATGTAGATAGTCGAGAACAGTTATCTGTGCTAGATGAGCTAGCCTCTTCTGAAGAAGATGGGCCAAATTGTAAAGTGGAGACTGCAAATGAAGAAGTGAACAATTTTAAGGATGAGACTAGGTGAAGGTCACGTTTCCTTATAAGTGTATCAAGGTGACCATTGGATAGATTCTTCAAGTTGATAGTTAAAATGGCGAATGAAATGGGACTTTTCTTTGCCAATCGATCAAGTGGTATTTTTCTGATGTACCAGGTGAGTGTGATTTCTCAAAAGCTAGTGATCTGGCTGTTTTGAAGGCACAGACTATTGAAGAAGGTGATACATTTTTATACCAAAATCTTTTCCAATAGGATCCTTAACATGTGAAACCCTAACTTAACATATGAAACCCTAACTTTGCAAAAGAGGAAAAATCTTCTAAATACCATTTTCAAGGACTTAGATTGAATTTTGTGATATTTGTTAGAAACCGAGAGATATGAAGTAATTCAACTTTATTTAGTTGCAATAATTGTCTTGCTTATAAAATTATGGTACACACGAAGTCGTGCTGTATCATAGCTGCTAACATATGAGAGTTTACAAGGTGTCACTACTTAAGAGATATCACATAAGATATATCTAGATGAAAACAAAAAGTCTTTAGATGGAGTGATAAAAGAAATTTGATTTTATTGCATTATTGTAAACATAAAGATGAAGTTGCATGATATTTTAATGCAACATATTACATTAATTTTGAGAATTTGAACTGATTTTATTAATCTTACATTGGTTTGTTATTTTACATATAACAACAAAACTGTTGTTACTAGTAAATGTAAAATGAAAGTTCTAATTTTAAAAATACAAATTTTACAAATAAAAATAGGAACATACAAACAACATTAATTTAATTATGAAAAATATTAGGAATACAATTATTAATGAGAAATGTCTGATTTGTTTCTCTTGAACTACATTTAATCAACAGAGTGCTTATCTTCACTACTACTGCTATAATTTAGGACTGAGTATTTAACATTAAATTTACTTTGTTTTGTTATTTCAACAATTACAGGGAACATCAAAGGTATTTATGAGCTTATACAATGAAAGCTGTGGGTTTAGTGACAAAATTATTATTGGCTATACATAATGTAGAATTGAACATGAAAGGTTACACATTCAACTAACAAAAATATTTTACACAGACAAGTTACAACACTATTTTCTACAAACCATTGGAAAATATTGGCATATTCGTTCTTATAAATGATTTGTCTCTAACAGTGTAAATAATTATTTATTGCCATCTTAGGGAATTTAGTCTTAAAATGAGTGGCAATGCACTGGTATGATGGTTTTCAGTTCTTGTAGGTAAGTCGATTTCTTTTTGGGTGTTCTGAGGTGCTCTCTTTGTAGATTCGGAAAGGAACATCGTTTCTGACACTTATTTTTCTTTCTGTGTGGGAAATCAATGCAATTACCATCAAATTCAAGCTTGACCCGGATTTTGTCATCAGAAGTGTATTCTATGGCTTTCAAAATTGTGACAATTAGATCCCCAGGCTTTTTTCCTAGTCTAATGCTGTCATACACCATTGAACAATTTTGGACATAGTTTTTGTCAAAAATCATATCTCAGCATCTTTGTTTTTATTAATGTAGGATTTTGCATGCTCACTTCTATCAATCTGCAAATAGCTAGAGAGATAGAAATGCATGTCTTTTAACGGTGTCAACCTTCATTTGGGTGGGCCTCTGAGCGAATATTTCTGTTCTATTCCAAAGCTCCTTTCATGGCTAACAGCCAACAAAGCATTCGCCATTATGGTGTCTCTGGTTTGGTTCATAAAAGTGTCACTCCACACTATTGTTAGCTTTGTAAGTTCACACTTTTCAGTTAAAAAGTCTGCCAAAAATGATGCAAAGGTATTAGCTGAAATATCTACCTGTTTTCATCACACCAATAACATACAGGTTGTTCGTAAACAAGTTTACAGATGCTGAAAATATGGTGGCACAATTTTGCTCTATATTATAAGGCAGACACATTTACACTAGGGCACCCCTTAATGGTTTCAACATCCATTGTTATAAAAGTACAGGCACCTTCGAGAGATTTTTTCTTGTCCTTTTCTTCCTCCGTTTTCTTGACAATATGTTCATGGTAAGTAGCTACATCCACGTTACTATTTTCATATGTGATGCATTCATCGCTCCAATCCTTTTTATTTAACCGAAAAGATAGATTATATCTAAAAACATGTCTGTCAAATGCTCTCCTAAAATAGGTTTAATAGGACCTGCAGCATTTTCTTCACATACTTTGATATACTCCTTAAATATGACAGCACAAGGGTTACCAAAAATTGGCTCCATATGGGATTTACTGTTTTTTTGGGGACAATAGTATATGGCAGCTTATATAAGGACCATAAAAATGAATGTAATTTATCAGACTCAAAAGTGTGTTACCTCTTTCTTGATGGAGATGAGTTTGTCACACAGTTTTCGCAGTATCTTAGAAGGCACCATAGCATAGCTTTTACCTTTAATATTTCCACTTGCCCAATATGATATGGTTCACTCCCCTAGATCTAAGGTGCTGAAGAACAGTTTTTAGAAAACGTAATGAGTTTCCAACTAGGTTTCTTTAGTGTATCCCTCAGTGTCTTTTGCCTCCTTGATTCCTCCAGATTATTATTATGGAACTTTCAGAGTGGTGTACTAGTAGACCTAAGTAAATCTTTTTCTGGTTCCAAGAGAGGTCTTTCTAAAAGTGTCAAACTGAAGTTTTCTTTTATCATCACCTATGTCATTGCATTGTCTCTTCCTCAACTTTGCACAGACTTTATTTTTACAAGGAGAGCCCTGTTATCCTTCATTGCTATTTTTTCCTCACTTACCTGTTCCCCCAGGCTTTTTTGTCCATCCATAATGTTTTTTATATCTCCGTTCTTCTTTCTCAGCTATCTTTTCCTTTTTCTCTTAAACTCATCCAATGTTGTAGGCTTCTATGTTTTGTTTTCACAGGTGGTATTTGCATTGAGTGGTATTCCACTCTGACTAATGTTAAATCACCATTTAACTTGGGGATCTCATAGTCTCGTTCATCAGCATTGTTTGACAAAACAGATATTACAACATTATTTGTCTTTCCTATTTCTATAATAGAAAATGGCCTTCCCACTGTGGTAACACTGGTTCCCGTCAGATCACTGAAGTTAAGTGCTGCCAGGCTGGGCTAACACTTGGATGAGTGACCAAACTGTCTACCGAGTGCTGTTGGCAAGTGGGGTGCACTCAGCCTTTGTGAGGCAAACCGAGAAGTAGCAACTCTGGTCTCATAAACTGACAATGGCCGGGAGTGCAGTGTGCTGATGAGATGCCCCTCCATATTCGCATCCAGTGACGTCTGTGGGCTGACGATGATATGGCGGCCGGACGGTACCATTTGGCCTTCCAAGGCCTATTCAGACAGAATTTAGTTTAGTTTAATTTAATTTCTGTAATCAACTCATTGCCACCGATTTTTAAATGAGCAGCTTCAGATGCAGGTCTAGATAAAACTCTGATTTTTTCGATATTAGCTCAGTATCCTCAACAACAATGCTAGTGACACTGTCACTGACCATAGACTGTGATTCAGAAAACAAAATCAGAACTAGAAGAGATACCAAAATCTAAAGCAATTATCTTCAATGTCTGCATTACATTCTTCTGTGGAATTTTTATTTGAAGATTTCTTTTATTAGATGAAGGAACAATTTCCTTTATAGGCCCTGAACACCACTTTTTAAAGGAATGAATGAGTGCATAAACTGAACTGCGGTTTTCACAACAGTTTTCAATACCTGACTTTACTTCCTTCATATTTCGATCTGGAAAATATTACAAAAAACCTATTTTGTAATTGTATTCAATAATAATTTAAGTAGTGACACCTCATACCTGAGGCTCTTTAATGAATTGTTATTAGAAGATCAAGGAGAAGAGAATAAATTTTTACACACTTGTGTCTTCTTTTTCAATGTGAGGGCAAAGTAACTCTAAACAACGTATTAAAAGTTTTACTGTTCAATCAGAGAAAGTTGATGTAATCTTGAGTTTCCAAGTATAACATTTCCTTTAATAGATTTTCGTTTGTGTATTTCTCTCTCGTTTTAAACCATCCCCTGGACCAGTATCTTGTTTTGTTCTTCTTCTTCTTTTTCAGGAGAAAAAAACTCTTTATCAGGAGGAGGAAAACTGGCATTCTATGGATCGGAGTGTGGAATGTCAGGTCCTTTAATTGGGCAGGTAGGTTAGAAAATTCAAAAAATGGAAATGAATAGGTTAAAGGTAGATATGGTGGGAATTAGTGAAGTATGGTGGCAGGATGAACAAGACTTCCGGTCAGGTTAATACATGGTTATAAATACAAAATCAAATAGAGGTAATGCAGGAGTACGTTTAATAATGAATAAAAAAAATAGTAATGCAGGTAAGCTACTACAAACAGCATAGTGAACGCATTATTGTGGCCAAGATAGATACGAAGCCCACACCTACCACAGTAGTACAAGTTTATACGGCAATTAGCTCCGCAGACAATGAAGAGATTGATGACATGTATGATGAGATAAAAGAAATTATTCAGATATGAAGGGAGACGAAAATTTAATAGTCATTGGTGACTGGAATTCGATAGTAGGAAAAGGAAGAGAAGGAAACGTAGTAGGTGAGCATGGAATGAAGGTAAGGAATGAAAGAGGAAGCCGCCTGGTAGAATTTGGCACAGAATATAACTTTATCACAGCTAACACTTGGTTCAAGAATCGTGAAAGAAGGTTGTATACATGGAAGAGGCCAGGAGATACTAAACGGTTTCAGATAGATTATATAATGGTAAAACAGAGATTTAGGAACCAGGTTTTAAATTGTAAGACATTTCCAGGGACAGACGTGGACACTGGGCCCAATCTATTGGTTATGAACTGTAGATTAAAACTGAAGGAACTGCAAAAAGGTGGGAAGTTAAGGAGGTGGGACCTGGATGAACTGAAAGAATTAGAGGCTGTAGAGAGTTTCAGAGTTAGCATTAGAGAACGAATGACAAATACTGGGGAAAGAAATATGGTAGAAGAAGAATGGGTTGCTTTGGGAGATGAAATAGTGAAGGCAGCAGATGATCAAGTAGGTAAAAAGCCGAGGGCTAGTAGAAATCCTTGGGTAACAGAAGATATACTGAATTTAATTGTTGAAAGGAGAAAGTATAAAAATGCAGTAAATTAAGCGAAAAGGAATACAAATGTCTCATACATTAGATCGACAGGAAGTGAAAAATGGCTAAGCAAGGATGGCTAGAGGACAAATGTAAGCATGTAGAGGCATATATCACTAAAAGTAAAATAGAAATTGCCTACAGGAAAATTAAAGAGACCTTTGGAGAAAAGAGAATCACCTGTATGAGTATAAAAACTGCAGATGGAAAACCAGTCCTAAGCAAAGAAGGGAAAGCGCAAAAGTGGAAGGAGTATGTAGAGGGTCTAAACAAAAGCGATGTACTTGAGGACAATATTATGGAAATGGGAGAGGACGTAGCTGAAGATGAAATGGGGGATCTGACACTGCATGAAGAAACTGTCAGACCTAATCAAAAAAAGACCCCGGCAGTAGACAACACCCCATTAGAACTACTAATAGCCTTGGGAGAGCTGGCTACAACAAAATTCTACCATCTGGTAAGCAAGATGTACGAGACAGGTGAAATACCCCCAGATTTCAGGATGAATATAATAATTCCAATTCAAAAGAAAGCAGGTGTCAACAGGTGTGAAAATTACCGAATTATCAGTTTAATGAGTCATTCTTCTTTACAGACGAATGGAAAAACTGGTAGAAGCCAACCTAGGGGAAGATCAATATGGATTCCTTAGAAATGTTGGAACACGTGAGGCAATACTGACCCTATGACTTACCTTAGAAGATAAATTAAGGAAAGGCAAACCTACATTTCTGGCATTTGCAGACTGAAGGAAAGATTTTGACAGTGTTGAATGGAATATTCTCTTTCAAATACTGAAGGTGACAGGGGTAAATTAGATGGAGCAAAAGGCTATTTACAATTTGTGCAGAAACCAGATGGCAGTTATAAGAGTCATGTGGTACGAAAGAGAAGCAGTGATTGAAAGGGAGAGTGACAGGGTTGTATCCTATCCCTGGTGTTCTTCAATCTGTATGCTGAGCAAGCAGTAAAGAAAACAAAAGATAAATTCAGAGTAGGAATTAAAATACATGGACAGGAAATAAAAGCTTTGAGGTTTGATGATGACACTGTAATTCTGTCAGAGACAGCAAAGGACACGTATAAGATGAACATCAACAAAGGCAAAACGAGGATAATGCAATGTAGTCTAATTCAGTCAGGTGATGCAGAGGGGATTAGATTAGGAAATGAGACACTTAAGGTAGTAAATGAGTTTTGCTATCTGGGGAGCAAAATGGTCGAAGAAGAGAGGATATAAAATGTAGACAGGCTATGCATTTCTGAAGAAGAGAAATTTGTTGTCATCAAGTACAGATTTAAGTGTCAGGAAGACTTTTCTGAAAGTATTTGTATGGAGTGTGGCCATGTATGGAAGCAAAACAATGACGATAATTAGTTTAGACAAGAATGGACTAGAATAGACGCTTTCGAAATGTGGTGCTACAGAAGAATGCTGAAGATTAGATGGACAGATCATGTATCTAATGAGGAGGTGCTGAATAGAATTGGGGAGAAGGGGAATTTGTGGCACAACCTGACTAAAAGAAGGGATTTGTTGATAGGACACTTTCTGAGGCATCAAAGGATCGCCAGTTTGTTGTTGAAGGGGGGTGTGTAGTGTAAAAATCGTAGAGGGAGACCAAGAGATGAATACACTAAGCAGATTCAGAAGGATGGAGGTTGCCATAGTTATTTGGAGACGTAGAAGCCTGCACAGGATAGAGAAGCATTGAGAGCTGCATCAAACTAGTCTCTGGACTGAAGACCACAGTAATGACAACAACAACACTCTGCATTCTTCTTTCATTAAGACATAAAAATACCAACACGAGACTGTCTGTCGCAGCTGAACACGTTGTCCCGAGCACTTGAAAATATGTTTCAATGATTACTTCACGTCTTTTAATTTTCATATTTATGTGCAAATAATCCTTCAAATTTTTGTTGAGAAATGTTGGTGCTTCTTGCACTGTTTCTATAAAAATATCATTACCGACGTAGTCTTCATGCACAGTCACATTGTGTGAAGACGTTGATGCCATGTTTGCGCATCACTGTGTCGATAGCTGGAAAGCAACTAGGAAGCAGGTAATGCCCGGTGAGTGACAATTTTGCTACCTGCGCGGCCACGCGCCGATCAAAGCCAAGAGGCGTAGTCACTGTTTTGTCATGGGCTTACTCGCGGGTCGACAGACAGAACTGTCGCCCAGCTGTTACGTCTAATGCGAACGGGAAAACGGCAGCCATATTGGATCGATACTGGCCTCAGTCACAATGCGCTCCAGTTTCAGTAGTGGGCATTCCCTTCACGATGTCCTACGTCAAGGAATTTTATCTCGTACGCAGCTATGCCTTGGAGGCGGCTACAGATCGGAATACGTCGGCTCGACGAATCTATGAAGCTCTCCTAGGCTGTCCACCAGCGCACAAACTGGAAATACGGATGCCAACGGTCGTTTGGAAGCAGGTATGGGATAATATTAACAACCCATTCCTGTCGTCGGACATCAGTTCATGGTGGTACCGAATCGTCAATGACACCTTTCCCATCAAGCAGCTTCTAGCAGACATTCACCTCAGCCAGACGAACGAGTGCAGCCAGTTTGGAGCTGCCTACACCAGAGACCACCGTATAGTGTGCCACTACGTGTGGGGAGTATGGGAGTTGTGCCGATTGATGGTGGGGCTTATCAACCAGACTGCACCTTCCATTGTGACACCAATGTGGATTATCCTTTCTGACCTTAAACTGCACCCAAAAACGAAGTGCAACGCCGTGGCCTGGCTACTGGGACACACTGCCTACGCCATTTTTGAGTTACAACTCAGTGACGCCGTGCAGTACATGGCCTACCTGTGGGAATGTCATCAACAATTGCAAAGTTCACCGCAGTACCGCGAACATTTTTCCAACACTTTATCGGTTGTGTTCTTGTACGGATATCAGAGGACGCTTCACTTACAGTGAATACTTTTGCTAGAAGCATCCCTTTTGTTCCTCTTTTCTTATTAGAGTTTTCCATTTTCTCTTAGTCTCTTACCTGATACACTTATTTTAATTTTTGTTTACATTTCACAACTCATACTGATTTTTTTTTTTAGAATTGTTACTAAAAGCTCTCTGTGAATAACTTGTCACACATTTCAATTGTATTTATTTCTTTAAAAGATTTCGATTATGTGAAATATTGACCAGTTATTCACAATTACATTTTCCTGTTCATGCGTTGTTGTAACGATGTTATGTTCATAAATAAATTTAAAAAAAGTGCGCATCTACGGGGTGTTCAAATAGTCTCTCTGCAGTGCCGTATGATTGCTAGCCGCGCGTGCCGTATGCCGCAGTGAATATACCGGAATAAAACTCAGTGGAATACAAGTCATTAATTTATTGAATATTCATTTTTACTTACAAATGTTCACATTAAATGTTGAAAAGTGTCCCACCTGTTGTTGAATACACAATTCAATTCGTCTAATCATGTTTCCAAACACAAGCTGTAACATTTCTTCTGTAACAGAAGCAGTGAAAGTGACTATTGAAGTTTTCAGTTCATCCATTTATTTTGGACGGTTTTTATGGACAAGTTACTTTCACTGCGCCCCAGAAGAAAAAGTAGTGTGGTGTTAGGTCAGGCGATCGTGGAGGCCAAAGTCCCTGTGAAATTATGCGATCACCAAAAACATCAGCAAGCAGTGACATTGAAACGCGAGCTGTATGAGCGGTTGCACCATCTCATTGAAAATAACCGTTCAGTATTTCACTTAACACAAGTTCTCCTGTGAATGGGTACAGAGTATCACTGCAGTATCGTTGTGCGTTTATTGTTTCATTGAAAAACCCAGGCAGGCGAATAACCATACGGCACTACGGAGAGATTTTTTAAACACTCCGTACATATGAATCCATAGGCCAGACGAGAACGACGAAACAGTCACTGTGACTAAAGTCGTCGGTGTGCGCTAGCCGTATAAGTTTTCACGATGATGCGACAGGGCTGCCATTCTAGTGAATGTACAAGGTACTGCTTTGAAACAGAATTTACCTCAGAATTTATCATTTGTGGTAAACGAGGTATCACTATGACAACGCAGATCATTTGTCTGTAACTTTCGATACCGGTAATGCAAAATGGTAAAATTGTGACTTACGAGGTGCCACATGTTAAGATGTTATGGAACGAATGAATGATTGATTTCCTTGGTTAACCAATTAGTTAATTTTATGTTACCCTTGTTTTTCACAATATTAAATATTGTTATAAGAATTACAGTCACGGATTTAATCTAACAATTTTATTTATTGCAAATCCAATTATCTGTAAAATGTAACCAATGGTTTATAAGCATCCCATTCTAGAATAAAAAAATTCCTTTTTACTTCAGTTCTCGTATAATAAATATCAAGTTTTAAACGATATAAATTATGTCCCTAAGGCCCTCACCGTATGTTTGAGTAGGGAAAAAAATGACAAGTACCTGTCACTTCTGACGCTGAACATGAAGGAGTCGAAATTCAAATAAACATAATACACGCTATGTTCGAGAAATGGGGGGAGCACAGTTTCATTATATGAAATGGATAGCCTGACTAGGTTACAAAATACATTATCTTCACTGCAGTGTCGTGCATGACTCAGACATCTGGACATAACCAGATACCGGTACAGGTACGCCCATCATGTTATTGCCTCTAACACCAATGTTCAATCACACATAAAACAGTGTCCATTGTCAACATCAGAGATGCGATTGCGGTATTGCAGGGTTTCGATGTATTTACGTTTATCCGCAAACAAATATGCTGCCACATTTTTCGTATCGTAGGTAACATGTGTTTTATAACTTATAGGGCGCAGCAATCAGTCGTCCTTTTTATGCAGGTTTTATTTGGCAAATCCAGATTTGGTCTTGTGCCTAGCCATTATCAGTGCACTATTTTCTAGTCTCAATGCATGTCAGATCCCTGTTGTTCGGGCGTCACAGTTCTTGATTCAAAGAACTAGACCAGAAAATGGTGCATTGATAATGGCTAGGCACTAGCCGAAGTCTGGATTACCCAAATAAAGTATGCAAAAAATGGACGACTGATTGCTGCGCTCTATAATTTATAAATCATATCACAGCCACTGAGTGCACCCACGTTCCTAATGGAAGGTAACCTGATATTATGTGTTTGTTCATATTGGAACTCACATGTAAAAAGAAAAAAAAAATGTAAATAGTTCGCAGCATAGGTCATTGAATGTAATGACGCCTCTCATTGGGTGGCACAATCAATCAGTACCCCAACCGCAGTTCCTTAACGGTACCAAAACATCATCGACGCGTAAACAAACGATTAAAATGTTGACGTCGTTGCAAACGGACCGGTGACGAAGGATAAACCTCACTAACTGCAACCTGGACTTTGAACAGTAAAGTGGAGGGGACACGGCAACGAAAACAATTTACAGAGAAATCGTATCAGTTGTGTCGTGAGATCTGGAAAGAAGAAAACATCCCCAGCTTTTCAAGTAAGGTAAGATGCAATATCGCTCATTTATAAAGTATCACATTATTTTGAAAGACGCGTTTTACATGTAAACGAGTTCGTTCATTGACACAAGAATTTATATGAAACTCATAATCAGATAACGAGTAGCAGTGTTGGTTGTAAAGCTGCATGACAAGTACTAAAATACTGTAAACATATTTCTTTATTTACAAATAATATAATGTATTCAAGTAAATAATAAGTTGTATGTAGGAAATAAACAGCAGCTATGTAATATAACTGAGGAGGCAGCAGCTTTTATTGTAATTTACATAATCAAAAGTAGCTGAAATAAGAATGAATATTCATTCAGCATTTTAGCATTAAGCTGTATGCAGATAGTTTATTGTTAATACAGTGTGCAGATTAAGTTTCTATGATTTGCTTGTCTTTTATTGATGTATACCTTGACCTATTTCACATTTCATTTTCACTTTATCCTTGATGGAATGTATAGAACAAGCTGAATGAATGAGATGATTGAACCCCTACCCCATGTATGTACAGCTACTCAATATGTAGAGTTGTATTCAAAAATGCATCAGTGACTCTTTCATTAAGTTGCTTAATAGAAATATCTGAGTTACACAGTGTGCTGAGGATGTATTTTATTTGAGAATATGTTGGGTCAAGCTGTTAGTTGAAGCCAAAATTCCTTTGATGTGTAACTGAGTGTTGTGACCAGTGAAATTAGGGCACAAATACAGTCTTTAAATTAAGCCAGTGTGCAAATATAAGTGCATCTTCTAAGCTGTCCCAGTTTTTTTTGTATGTTTGGTGTGTCACTTGATGTGGCATTACTTCATTGTAAACTATAGTAGCTAATTATCATCACAGGTGAAGAGAAAGCTGCCTGATCTTCTGTGGGAGGTGGAGTAGTACAGTATTCAGGTGTAATTTCTTAATGAAAAAGTGTTACAATTCTGTGAACAGTGCTCTTACAAAGAGATATTGGAGGGTGATACTTTGCATCTAACTGTGTGTGTAGTTCGTAGTTCACGTAAGAGCACTGGTTGTGAAAGTCGAGGGTTCCACTTCAAGTTACTCTCCAATACAGTTATAATCTGCAGCAAACTTGCGTTGGGGAAAAGGGGGAGGGGATATTGCATTTGAATGTACAGTTTTGTGTACAGAGCTAAGTGGAAGAATTAATAAATAAGGGAAACATTTGGATATTTTATTTACTGTTCTTGAAGGATTCATAAGAGGATACTAGTGACCTACGCAGAAGAAACTGTGTTGATGATCAGTATAAAAGTGAGCTTACATTATCAAAGTGTTTGCAAAAGAAGAGAAACACATGTCTTATGACCTTCCAATGCACAAGATGCGCATTAGTAGCACCTGAGGAAGATAAGGTCAACCGAAACATTGTACACAGAAAAGGAACCATCAGCTGAATTCAATCAATTATACCGAGGAAAACTCTGAAATCAAATCATAAATATTGTTTGTGTTTTACTTCCATACTGAGTGCCTTTAGTTTGATGTACACAAATTTGTTGAGGAATACTTGAGCCTCGTACAAGCAAAATGTCATTGGGTTGAAAGTATTACAGTTTTTAGACTAACAATAGATGGAAAGCTGAAAACCTGTAACACAGTAGTCTTTTTATGTGAATGCTTACTGTTTGTATCTATGTCCTGTCTTGGTAACAGTGATGGTTCAGGTAAGTTGATTTGTCAGTGGAGAATAATTAGGGTCGAGGCCCCAGTTATGGCCACATTAAGGGCAATTCGAGATACACCACATTTTTAGTATAGGAAGAAAGTATACAAATTACTTAAAAAAAATCGTATCTATTGCTTCAAAGTCTACACATTACAACCATGTAGAAACAAATATTCTAAGTTATTTAACAAAAGCAGAAAAAAATATTGAAAAATAAATGGCGCATTTCCCCAGTTTTGGCCATGTTAACCCTACCTATGGCCAGTTGTTTCCCCACTTATGGCCACTTCATATTATAATAAAACTATGGCTAAAATAATTGTCAATCCATGTGCCAGAAAGTAATTTGTGCTTTATACAAGTATATAAGACAACAGACAACAAACATACATCAAATAGGTAAAAGGTACAGAAACTGAATGAACAGAAAAAAAATTCGTTAGGCAAAGAATTGTCCCAGTAATTACTTAAATCAATTTCCACACAAGTTTATTTCTCACGAGTATCAATGGAACCAGGGAACTTTGTTTTTAATGAACGTCCTTCTTGCATCAAGACTGGATCTGGCAGTTCCCTAAAATATCTTCACCCGTTATAGTCGAAACATCATTTTCAATGTATTCGAAACAAGTTTTCTGAACTTTAGAACTTTTTAGGCACTGAATTTCATATTCAGAGTCAGAAAGCACTTTCAAAATTACAGATACATACTTAAAAATTGCAGGTCTTGTTCCTCTATTTCCTGTTAAACTAAATTTTACCAAAATAAAGTCCCCTACTTTCAAATTCTCACTCGAAGATAGTTTCACATTTTCTGGTATTTCATCTTCATCTCCTCCTACATAGTCATCGAAACTGCTTCCATTGTCCGTCCATTCTCGTTCCTCGGAAGACCTTGTTGGCCTATCACTTAACTCTTGTCTGTTTCTTGTTTTCCCCCTTTTTACGTGAGATAATGCCAAGTGCTGCTCTTTGGACTTTAATTCCTTCATAGCTTCTCTCTTCCTTTTTTCCTGCTCCTTCTCCTGCTTCTCTTTTTCCTTCAGTTCATGATATTCCACCCACTTGTCACTAGTCACAACAGTGGGTGTATGTTCTTTCTTTCTCTTTGTACCTCGTTGTTTAGGTTCTGGCCAAGTGATAACACTTTCAAAAACTGTTGCTAATGATTTTGGTGGTGTCACTTGGATACACACTGAAGATGGACTATGGTTGGATATTGGAGTACCTGAATTAAGTGAAATACTGTTTGGGGTTGTTGATATATCTGCAGGAATAAGACTGTTGGTGGGTGTTGAAGGAATATCTGAATTGCGTGTTGAAAATATGTCAATATTATCAACATTTTGATTAAGTCTGTCTGCGTTTTGTGAAACATTCTCTGTTTGATTATCTTCAGAGGGAGGCGCTATGCTATCTGTCAGAATGTCATCAGTGTTACCACTAGCACCATGCATTTCAACCTCATCAGCTATTTTTCTCCAGAACTTGAAAAGTAATAATGCTTCTTGATTTCCTTCCCACTCATGATTGCTTCTCTTGGTTGCTCTGAACTCATCTAGGACAGGATCAATTTGCTTTGCTATGTATGAGAAATGTCTCGGAAGTTCCTCATTTGTCTGAACTGTGGTTGAGGCTGGTATACTACGAACAACTATCTTGCTGTAATCTACATTGTTCACATTAAATGGAAACAGACCAGTGGCCCTGAAACCAGCACGGATATTTGCCACCATTTTAGGTTCTGTAATAATTTGTGACAGAACAGAAGGTACATCAGATTTTGAAATTTCAGTGCCATTATTTTCAAAATGCCACTTCTGAACAATCTTCTTCCACATTTTTTTCATAGGTCCAAAGACAGCTACATCTAATGGTTGCAAGATGTGTGTAGAATTGGGATGGAGAGCAACTAGAATGATCTGATTTTCCCTACAATATCTGCTCAAATGAAGTGTCAAATGAGAGCAGTGCCCATCTAAAAATATTACTACAGGCCGGGGAATTTCAGCTTCTTTCAAGAACGGATCAAATACGTTTGTTATATACTCAAAAAAACTTTCACCTGTCATCCACCTATTTTCTGTTTTTCCAATGCCCCAGTTTGGAGGAGCTGCTTTCACCAATGATGCTGGAATCCTTGCATATTTGAACAGTGTTAAGGGAGGAGCAACTTTTCCAGCAGCATTCACTGCAAACAATGTAGTAACGTTATCTTTGTCAGAGTTACACGACTCTTCATAAACATGATGGCCACGAGGACCTATGATTAATTCCCCTTTAGGAGCCAGAAAAAAAGAAGTTTCATCCATATTAAAAATTCTATTTGGGTCATTTAACACATGCATATCATTTAAAGTGATGGATACTTCTGAAACCAGTTTCTTATTTTCTCTTCTGTAACAGAACCTCTAGACCTATTGACAGATTCTGCATGTTTTTGTGACAGAACCTTGTGCCTCTTAAGAAATCCATAATACCACTTTTTTCCAGGTCGATTGTTAGTAAATGTAGCCTTACAACTTTCCATATCTGCATTCTCAATAAGTTTGTGCACAGATGCACAGAGATTTTCTTTAGTAACTGGAAATCCCATGCTAGAACAGTCCAAAACCCAGTCCACCAATTTTTTTTCAATTTGTTCTCCTAAGACAGAAAGTGGACCACAGTGCCCTGTAGATTCTTTTGGAGATACATCAGAAATTTTGTTTCTTAATGTTGTCCTTGGAACTTTGTACAACTTGTTTGCAGTAGCAACCTTCATTCCCTCATCAATAGCCTTTAGAGCATCTTTAACATTGCTGGGAGAATACTGAAACTTCTTATTCTTTGGTTGACTCATTTTTCCTATAAATAATGCACAAAGATTTAGTTAAAGAATGTTGCATATTTGAATAGTGCCTATTGCATATTTTGTATCTTACAAGCATAGGTAAATTAGTATGATATGCCAAGACAATACTAACAATGAGGTATACATTGATTTAAAAATACCAAAAATATTTTAATAAGCCTATTTAAATAAAATTAGCCTAGTGTAATGTAGGACAGAACACTAATATTGATGTTTTTGTATCAGTTTTTAGAAGTGGCCAAAACAGGATACATATATGTCTCCACTTATGGCCACATAAATGGCCATAACACGGAACCAGGGATAAATATGGATCTGTTAATGGCCACATACTTTTGATAACATGTTTTTAGGCTGAGCGATATAAAACTTTAAAGAAATGAAAATATAATGTCTTATCTTACCTCTGAACAGATTAAGTTTCTTCTAATTTTTTATTTAAACATGTAAAATACAAAAAAACAGATCATGTGTTGCTTAAAGAAAACTTCTGCAAAACCCAGCTTCTGCAACACTGATCATTTCACAAAATGGTGTCTCCAAACAAAAACAGACAAAAGAATGATTATGTAGACAAATGAAGAGAGCCTTTCTCAAAGTTTATAATAATCTATAGTAGAACTGGCTGGTATTCCAGAGAAGCTTAAAAATTAACCTTTGACATCAAGGTGGCCATAAGTGGGGTAGTGGCCAAAACTAGAGCCTTCACCCTATGGTAATATAGACACTAAATGATACCATTGTAGCCATCTGATTTGTAAGCATTCCAGTATGAGTTAATTTGTGTAAGTTGAACTGTCTCTCCATTACATTATGAAAATGAGTTGACTCGCCTCTTCATGGTTTAATATTCTGAAGGAAAGTAGTACAGGTGCAAATAATATATTTAACTCAGGTTTTATCCAGTAGGATATGTGCCACGAACTTAAGGGTTTCATGTAAAAAGCACAGAACTAGATGAGTATCCTGTATAATAAACCAAATGATTTTGAAAATTGTGCTTTTGTGATAGATAATGCATCAATTCATTTGGCACTGTTATTTTTCATTGGATTTGCTGTTGATAGGGAGAAATTTGAAAGAAATTGCTGATTGCATTCTGTAACTGTGACAGAAATGTTCTATGCGTGTGGAGCACATCATTGCCAATTGTTAAAAAAATGGATAGAACATGGGGGGGAAAAAAAATTTAAAAAAATGTGGCAATGATGTGTGTGTGTTTTGGAAAATCATACACCATGGAGCACTAGCACAATGTTTATCAAATTTTATAGACTTTATCATAGCCCTAACTGGTATTAAACAATGGAAAATGCAGGATGGGATAATGGTAGTGTTATGAAAAGGATATATTACTACTCGCCATGTAGAAGAGATGTTGATTCACAGACAGGCACAACGAAAAGACTGCTATATATTTGAGCTATTGGCAAAAGGCCTTCTTTTAACAACACTATTAGGAAAAGGGTAGATTGCTGCTCACTGTAAAGAAGACCTGTTGAGTTGCACACACGCACAGGAATGTGACTGTCACATGAATAACAATCTGGAGGAGCGAGGAAGGGGGAGGGATAGGAGAACGAGTGGGGAAGAGAAGAGTGCTGTCAGGTGGTGCATGCTGGGACTAGTGGCTGCCAGGGGCAGTGTCTGGAGGTCGGGGTGCGGCGGGAACAAGAATGAAGAGCAGAAAAAGAGAGAAGCAGGGACGGGGAAAGGATGGGTGGGTACATTGGCAGAAGGCAGCACACAAAGAGGGTGAGGGAATGTGAAAAGGGAGGAGGTGGAGGTGACAAGACGAGGGACTGGGAACTGTTGGGTGGAGGGTGTGGGGACAGTAAAATGCTGTAGGTTGAGGTCAGGATGATGATGGGAGCAGTGTTGGTTGTCATACTAATATAAAACGCTGTGTAATGGCTGCAACAGAGCTGTATACAACATGGCTGCTTTCACAGATGGCCTGACCTTTGATGGGATAAGAAAGCCTATAAATAAAATCCCTCTGTTACGGCCTTGCCACCTGGGGATGGTGTATTTGCAGTGACAAGAGCCCCCTTTCCAAGTATGCTGAAGGTCTCACCAAAGCTTCCACAGACTGGCACTACTCCCAAGGCCTACTCCACAAACAGATTTCCTGTTCTGTCTCCCCACACCGAAGAACCAGCTACAAAAGTGTGTCTATGTCACCCAGTACCACCCTGGACAGTAACAACTGAACCACATCCTCCATCACGACTTTGATTGTTATATGTCATCATGCCATCAATTGAGGGACATCGTGCCCAAGATCCTCCCCATCCCACCAGAAGTGGTGTTCCTATGCCCACTCAACCTCCACAACATCCTGGTCCATCCCTGTGACACTTCCAATACCAATCCCTTGCCCATTGTATCCCAGACTTGCTCTGTGGATGACAAATCATGGGACAGGTATGCTGTTCAAGAATCTATCCATTCCTCAAGATGCCTGTGTGCACTGCAGTGTGTTTTCTTTCATGAACATGCCATTTACTACCCTGCTCATAAAGTGTAGGACATCAGGGTTTACCATTATTGCCACATACTGCTGACCATTCAGCCTGTCTTCAACAATTACCAAATCTGTCCTATTTTCATATCCAATAGCTCCCACACAATTACTGAAGGAATTGGGGATGGAAGGATTGCAAGAATTGTTGCTTCCTGTGATCTTTCACCAGGGCATTTATGTGCACGTTGGCCTTGATCTGACTGTTTTGACAGACATCACAAATAGCCACTTAGTGTCCCAGTTGACCCTGCCCGTATATCATGCAAGTATATTTTGTCTGTGGTATAGTGTCAGTGGTAAACAGTGCAAGAAAAATTATAACTTTAAATCCTATCCCACTTTCCAGTAATCTGTTCCCGAAGTTTGTAGTGGCGCTGTACCAAAACATTTGCCTGGATTTAGATGTTTTCCTTTGTCTATTCACCAGTCAGTCAAAGAGTCCTACAATCCTCTTGTGCTGAAGTACTCCTGGAAAGATGGCTTCCTCGTCCTCTAACCATACTCTTGTCCTGAGTTCATTTCATCTCCACTCATTCTGCCGTCCTCTGAGCATGCCGTGTTTCAATCTCCCCAGAAACATTCCCATAATGTTGCACTGCAGTCATCGTCTACTTGCACCATTGTTCACCTGTAGGAATGGCTTTTTCATGTGTTGAAAATGTTAAATAAGCTCACATAACTATGAAATTTTTATTAACATGGCATTGAAATCTTTGATTGTTAGTTTGGTAGAGTTGCATGAAAGTGTAACGCTTTCCAGGTCTTTAAGCATATTGTATATTTTTTGTTGTTACTGACATACTAAAATGACTTGTAAAAAAAAAAAAACATTACAAAGCTTTACAAAAGCTGTAATGTTACCTCATGTAGATTTTGATATGAGTCGCTTTAGACTCAGCAAACAATAGAGACTCAATCTGGAAACAAGACACTAGTTGAATGACTTATAAGTTGTTCATAAGAAACAATTTAACCCATAATTTCACAAATACCAATCTTACAAGTGAACTTCAGAAGTCAATATTGAATCTCAAATTAGCTGAATGTGTGTGTACAAAATTCTTTGACCTCTTTATTAATAATAACAATTTAATTAGGGTCAATACATTGTTAAAGTAACAAAAAAGTTTAACAAACATTGTATTTGGGAGTATCTTTCAATGTGTTTATTTGCTTGAAAAAATGTAAGCAAATTTTGCATCTCTTTATGACAGTCTTACAGAATAATTTTTAGTTCAATTGCGTTGAAAAATTGTTATTGTGTAAAGGCGTTTGCAACACTTATAAAAGTTTAAAATTGATATCTGACCATTTTTTGTGATGGTCATAAAGCACCACTCCACTCAGTGTAAACGTTACAGAAAATGCATTGGTGTTGCTAAGATAGGGCTGAAAGATATTTTCATGTTCTGTACCTATTAAACATCATGGAAAATGCGTTGGTATTGTTAGGATTAAGGAATTGTGATGTTCTTACACTAACTTGCCAGTTCATGTACTCCTTAAGTACATTTATCACTTAAAAGAGAAAAACACATTTCAGGTGATATATACAACTGCAAAGAAGATAAAGAAATAATTACTACATAGCATTTGCGGTTTTGTTTAAGGTTCAAGATGCAATTCCACTTTGTGCCGGAAATAAGTAAGTTCGCCATGGCTATAAAGCAATAGTTTGGAAATACTCAGAAATTACTGCATAAATGTGAAATGAATTAACTATTCAGTGGGGAAAGAGGCCCCCCCCCCCACCCTCTACCTTTTGTATAATACATAGAAAACTATGCAGTGTGAAGAAGACTCAGCAGATGTGTGTGCAGTGATAGATATTCAGTAACTTAGACAATGATAAACCAGACCTGCCTTTTTGTGTAAGTTCTTGCTTCTGAGATGATGATACTTGTTTTGTTGGCAATGAGGTTAAGGAGATAGCATATGGCATTTATTAAAAGTATGAATGGACAAATATTAATGATGGGTAACCGTGGATGAAGTGTCAGTATAATAAGCTTCTTGTCTGTGCCGCATTCCTTCATTTGTTCCTCAACCCCAAAGATTTCCAATTCATGATGTGACTTTGTTGTGTATGGGTGTGAGTTAAATTTCCATTCAGTACTAAATTATGTGTTCAAAGCTTCTCCTTACTTATTTATCATACATATGACATGGTTACTCCACAAGTTCCATTATGTATGTTATACTGCATTCATAAAAAATACAAATGTTGTAATTTAGTAGTAAATGATACCTTCACTTGTCAGTTCTCATACCAATAGGTCAGGGTCCACATATGTTACCTTAGTTTGCACACTGTTGTTACAAACTGTAAGGCGCTGATCTCCATTATTTTCTGGAATACATGTGACAGTAATGAGTGTGGAATTAACAAATAAAACAAAGTACTTGGATGTCTGATGTTAGTTCCTTAATAAAAGGTAACATGTTAATTTGTGGTTGTATCAACATTGCAGATTTCAGAACAACAGCACAGCCTACAATTTTTGTCATATTTGTAACGTGACTTAAAGAAACAAATAATGTCATTAAAATTTTACTTTGATATTTTCTCGCAACCATCTCGAGCAGTACTTCTCTTTCTGAAATTAAACAAGATACCATTCGAGCCTAAGAAGATAAATTTACTGAGAGGTAAGTATTAAATCACAATTTCTAAGATACAAAACCTTAACCAAATATTGAAATTTATTCTAAAAGTGTATATTGATGTCATTTGCAGAAAATTATTAGTTTCCAAAAGAGACTGATGAGCTGGTTGGTATGTACCTTAAGAAATAACAGCTGCCAGTATAAGTGATAGCACACAGAAAAATAACACTTCAAGTCTGTGGAACTATACTGTAGATGTCTTCTTCAGAAAAGAAGGGGAATCAGTTTATAGATGCTGGATAGGAGAAGGTTTTGAAGGAGATTTCCCCCACAACATGGGAGGGTGGTGTGGACCTAATTTATATGAAGAGGATAGGGGGCAAATGAAAAAACATCAGAAAAGTGATGAAAGGTAGTACATTAGTACACTGTGTGCCATGGACAGTGGTGTTGGGTTATTGAAGCCAAATGGCCTGTGTGTTATAGCATCTGCTCAGGTCTCTTTGACTCATTCTGTTAAGCATGTTCAGCAATTTGGTGCTAGGGGCATCCCCAAGGTGGACTGTTTATTTGTGTTCTTTTGTGTGTTCTGGCTTTTTTGTTGGCTTTCATCTCTATATAGAAAGAGGTGCAGCCAACACATATCATCTAGTAAATGACAAGACTAGTTTTGCACATGGCCCTACATCTAGTGTAGTATGTTCTGCGAATGGTGTGGCTGTAGTAAGTATAGTATAAATTGGGTGTATTAGGCACATTTTGTGGAGTGATTACTTTCAGTAGGTAAAAACCTTATGGTAGGGGTGAATTACTTAGTTTCAAGTTCCATGAATCATTTTTATGATAAATCATAATGATGTGGAATGAGTCAGCTTATATTCACATCACAAATTATTTTGTGAATATGGCTATATCCTGATCACGTGTATATATGAGTTAGTAATTTGTAGCCACCATCTTTTACACACTACAATAATAGACATTTCTCTACAGAATAGGAGTAGTTGTCAGAAACATTTTCAGTTTTTTTTTAAATGATGACCTGAAAGTAAATATATAGTGTAGCTGGTATCATACTCCCTTACTAATTCAGATATCTCAAGTTCTGAGGAACTACTGTGTTTGTGTGATTTGGCAAGAGATCATTACAGCTATGGAGACAGTTAGTTGTTATACTTCATTCACTTTCATATTTAGTTTGTGCGTCTGTTATGTTGCACCGTATTGAACATAACTGTGGTAATATTTTAATTTAAATAGGTGTCTTTCAGATGGAAGAATTTGAGTTAAGTACACACCTTGTTTGGCTGTAGAGCTTTCTGTTGTGCACAATCAATTTCCTGACTACATATGTGGACCATGTTCTATTGTTTCTGTTTTATGATTGTCCTTAGATGAACCTTGATAATATTTGTTATTAATTATAGCCATGCACCCATCTCATGGCAGTCATTTTTTTTCAGTGGAGACTGAGCTATATTGCCATGAGCTCTGGTACACAAAGTCTGGTGTAGTCATTAGCATCGCTGGCTGGTGTGGTCAGGGTCATTGATTTAAACCTGACCACCAGCAATTCTTTCACATTTGTCATTTCTGGAAGATTCTTGAAATATTTTATATTTGTGATGTTTGTATACATGTAATATTCAATGGTGATATGAATATTAGCATTCTGGAATGTCCATTGTTTTTATAAATAACTGCACTCTCAGTCCAGGATATGAGTTCTGTTCTGGCTGTAGATTGGTGTCAGTAATAAATCTGCTTTCAGTTCTAAGTGTTGTAATTAATTCGTAATCCCCTCTCCAGATTTAGACTTGATTGTGGTTTCTATATAACGTTGTTCGGTGGATATGGCAGATACATCAGATCATCTGTATCACTGTAGCTCCAATCAGGCAGTGTAAAAGCCATCTCCTGCATGGACAGGAAATGTAATACAAACAGCTCATCATTCCTAAGATCCATTTGTTCAGGGAACCAATGGACTCCAAACCAGTATGAAGTCAGTTGCACGTCGGTTATCTATTAGTGTTTTCTGGAGACGTTGGTCTGGACCCGATGAAATGATTAAAGGGATTCAACTGGTTCTTGCCAAATACATGATGATGTGTTTTGCAAATGTATACTTCTACGTGGGCAGCACAGCCCAACCTGGCAATGGATTGAGAAGCTAAATAGCTGCAACAGATTCCATGCCGAACTGAAGAAACTGTTTGGTGACAATCAACAGCAAGTCCACTTAGCAGACCAATTGAAGGACAGGTCCAGTGTCATGGCAAAACAACACAGCCATACAAACAAATTGGTTTGGCCCGTTGCAACATTGTGAATCCAAGTATGGCAGAAATCGACAAATTCTCATGCATTTAGTGAAAGGAGTCGCAGAAGATGTGTACCAATCTCTTGTGGTAAAGGATCCCACTATAACAGAAGAATTCATCAGGTGGTGGCAGTGCATCCAGGAAATACAAGAGAAAAGAGTTGGACAGAAGAGGTATGATGGACTGCCGAATGTAGTCCCTATGGCAGTTGTGGAAGAGCACCATGACCTCACTTCTCACATACACAGGAAGTTAAGTATGATTTGCAGTGTATCCATGTAAATGTAGAGGTGTAGCGTTGTATGGCAGCCTTAAATGTCCGGCAAAATACACAAGAATTAGCAGCAGTGAATGTAGACCCCATATGTCAGGAGGTAGTAGAGAATATTGAAAACTGTATGTATCAATCTTTGGCACCAGTTCACTATCAGTCAGTCAGAATGGACCCAGCCAACTAGGACTTATGCTGCTTCTGTCAAAAGACACCCCAGCATCCAACTGACAGGTACAATCAACTCCTCTATGTAAAACGTCCCACAGAAAAACAGACATTTGTAGGATGGAGGACAACACACCAGTCTGTTTTCACTGTGACCACCTGGACATATTGCATGCAACTGCAGAGAAAGAGGACGAGTATTCCACAATTATCCCACGCGATATCAACCATCACAACAACCCTATTCATGTCAGTCAACTGTAGACAATTATAGTTGACCTGTGAGCCAAAGTCCATCGCAGTTCCCTGGAAAAGGTTGCTCCCTAATATACCATAGCCGTTTCCTGTTAGTGTGCTGAGGTACTAGCTGCTTGCCCACCCACTGAATTCAGGAAACCTAAGTGATGTGGCCGTCCATGGAGGTGAGGCCACCAAAGATGAAAGTCTTCCATGGATGAAAGTTACCAGGATAACAGGAAATCTCATCAACATCATCATCAGTGATCAACTAGTCCAGGTGCTAGTTCATTCAGGGGCTTCTTTTCCTGTAATGTCAAATATTTATGCTGCCAGCTAAAGAAGACTATGTTCTGTGATGCAAAAGCAGTTGTGCTGAGGGTCATAAATGGGAAATACACCCAGCTGACAGAAATATGTATTGCAAGAATGGCTATCAGTGACAGAAATAGCCCTTCATATTTGTAGTTTTAACAGAATGTAGTCATGATGTTGTTATTGGATGGGACTTCCAGCATGTATCACAAGGAGTCACAGAATGTGTAAGGTCAGAGTTCCAGGTGGACAAAGATATTCCAACAAGCACACTTTACAAAAATTGATGTGGACTTTTGTATGTTGTTGAAGAAATTTTTAGCCCACCATCATCAACAATAGAGTTCCAGTCATCATTTGAGATGCACAGTTAAACTATGAAGATTTTGTTAAATGCAAAAGGCTACTATGGGCACAAAAGAAATCTGCATGTCAGTGCTGATCATCAATTTTTATGGGTGGTCAAGAACTTTGAATCATCAGTTGTCACAAGCAGCCACAACTTATCACTAAAGGTGCCATGTGGTTATAATTAAAGTGCAGCTACTCATGGAGGTCCAGTATGGGCTGTAATTATCATATGGCAGTGAAACTTGGTAGATATTCTAATGCCTTATTGCAGAGCCGATTTATGCTGTAAAAAAATTGGTTCCAATTTTGGCCATCAGGTGTAAAGCTGGTGTTGCACAGTGCCTCGTCGACGTCTCTGGTGCTCATATTGAACAAATTGGGTAAGTGGCAGATAAAAAATCAACATTATGTGTTTCTCACTTATTTGAGCTTTTCTGCCCATATCCAGTTCCTAATCAATTACATATGGAAACCTTCCTATATGTCTTTCTTGCATTCGTAGTGCCAGCTTTGCATCTGGTGGCCAAACTTGGAACTAATTTTTTTCCAGTGTAAATTGGTTACACATTAACACCTTATAATATCTACTAAGTTTGTTGCCATATGACAAACACAGCCCACACTTGACTTCTGTGAGCAGCTGTTCTTTAATTATAACCATCTGGTGTATACTTAGGGACATCAAACAAGTCAAGGAAAGGTAGCTTAGTGTTATCAACGAAGAATTGCTCTCTACTACCACTACAGATAGAGCAGGGGAGGAAGCTACTACTGAGGTGCCAATACGTTCTGGCCTGGCAGAGGAACAACATTGGCAAGTAATAGCCTTTATTAGGCTTTATTTATGAAAGGTCTTAATCCTCAGCTTCATGTGTGACATCCAAAAAGCGACAGAGAAAATGATATGGCCCAAAGTAGCATTTTAGTAACTTTTCTGATAGTCCTGCTTTCTGAATTTGCATAAAAATCCATACCACATCTTCCAGACTCTCTCACTGTCTGGTGCTTTGGTATTATAGCACTCTGAATTTTTCTCTCAAGTGTTCATGGTCTATATGCAAGCTAGCAGCCTCACTTCTTTGGCCCTTGTGATGATGATGATGTGTCTCATGAAGTCATCCTGAGTATCATCTGGTTGAATCGGAAACAGTGCATCCACTGTTCTTTCACCTTCACGACCCTCGAGTAGAAACAATGGCATGTAGCCTATAGTGTCTTGCTTCGCTGTGTTTTATGCGGATGTCACTAATGGCAGTGTTGTATCCCAATCTTTCTATTTGACATCAAATATGTTGAGCGCATTTCTGCCAATGTCTCATTAAAACATTCTGCGAGGCCATGTCTGTGGATGCTAAGCAGTTGGCATCCTGTAGGTGATTTCACAAAATGAAATTGCCTCCAATACTAGTCTGGACTGCAAAACTTTTCCACAACCAGAGATCATCACACAGGGTGCTCCATACTTCAACATGATGTCTTCTACAAGGAACTTCAGTAGTCGGCATAGCTATGGTGACAGCACAGCAGCTGAGGTAGTCAGTGCAGGGTATTATCCATCAATTCCCATTTGTCGACTTCAGGAACCTCCCCGAGAGACTGATTTCAATTCAGAGGAATGGCATTGCTGCAGGCAGGATTGTCTCAATGTGCCCCAAAGGTAAATGGGGCTTCTGTCATAGGCATTCCTTACAGTGGCTCATGTAATGTCTAATAGATCAGTAGAGACCTGGCCATTGAGCCCTGCCCCTTATTCTGTCTAGAATCTCCACAAATCCCTTGTGATCAGATCAGATGCTGGACTTTCGAGGAAATACTTTAGAATCGGTAGCCACAGATGAGCTGGGATGGCAAGCAGTCATTTCCACACCACTAGATTATACAGTGTTCTGTTTTTTAACTTGAACCCTCTTGGGTGAGTTCCTCATTCTTCAGGACTTCCATGGTTTCAGCAATGATGGATCTTCTCTCTGTTCAGCAGCAATGTCATTTAATACAGTGACGTTAAGATTTTGTCTGTGCTATTATGTTCCACCAAGGGATTGCTTCAAAGGCAGACAGCGTCCTTGTTTGTTTTTGCACCCATTTTTGTGTAGGATGGTGATGTATTCCTGAATCATGTGTGCCCATCTCACCAACTGACCTGACGGATCCTACAGACTAGTCAGCCAGTATACAGAATGGTGATCTGTCACAACGGTGAACAGTTTGCCAAGTAAATAAGGCTGGAATAAGTTGATGGCTCAAACTACTGTGAGGCACTCTTTCTCGGTTCTAGGGTAGCTCTTCTTGGCCTTGAAGAGTACTCTTTTCAGACCTTTCTGAATTTGTACTAGAACTGTCTTTATCCTTCAGTGTGAAGTTCTGTCTGAGCAGACTGTGGCTGTAGTTCGTGGCGGTAAACAGGAGACTATAGCAGGGCCGGAGACTTTCAACAGCTGAGAAGTTATTGCCTACCTCACATTTCTGATATGTGAAGTGTATAACAGAGATCTTGGTACATATCTACAATGCCATTGGTTCTTAGGACCAGGAATCATTGTAAAGTAAATGAATCAGAGTCTGTGTCCATATGGGTTAAAGGTGCACGGTTCCACATTAACACATTATGTTATATAATAAGTTTCGTTGCCATGTGATAATTACAGCTCACACTGGACTTCTGTGAGCAGCAGCTGCTCTTTAATTATAACCATCTGGTGTATGCTTAGGGACGTCAAACAAGTCTAGGAAAGGTAGCTTAGTGTTATCGATGAAGAAGCATCCTACCACTATAGATAGAGCATGGGAGGAAGCTACTGCTGAAGTGCCAATAGGATCTGGCCTGACAGAGGAACAACATTGGCAAATAATAGCCTTTCTGCATCAGTTTTCATATGCTCTCAAATCTGGAGTGGAGGAAAGACAGACAGAGCAGCCCACGATAAAACTCTGTATCGACACTGGGGATCATCTATTGATTACTCAGTGCTCATATAGAGTGCGGCCAGCTGAACAAAGGATAATCTGGGAGGAATTGGAAAATGTGCTGCAAGGTATCATTAAAAATCCAGAGTGAACAAGTTCAAAAGAAATATATCTGTCCTTTGCTGTGCATTGATAACACCCTGGAATGCTTGAAAGGAGCTATGTATTTCTCAACTACGGACATGCAGACAGGGTACTAATAAATCAAGGTTGGTGAGGCTGGCCTTTGTGACTCCTGATGGCCTCCACGAGTTCAAAGTTACGCCATTTGGATTGTGGAGAATATGCATCTTCTTTCAAACATTTGATGAACAGCCCACTTTGACACACTTAAATGGTGACATGTCTCTTCTATCTGGATGACATTGTCATTTTTTTGAAGGCATTTGATGAATTTATAAGCTGATGACAACCTTGTTGAAATGTGTTCAGACTGCTGGTCTTCGCCTGACACTGAAAAAGTGCCTCCTTGTTGCTCAGGAAATAAAAATCTTGCGGCACCTAGTGAATGACAGAGAGTCCATTCTGATCCAGAGAAAATAAGAGCAGTCGCATATTTTCTGTCTCCATGGCACATTTGTGATCTGAAAGGTTTCCTCGCAATGTGGTCATACTACCAGTAATTCATAGAGGACTTCTGTACCAAGGCATGTCCCTTACAAGAACTACTGCAGGGAGATGCCAAATTTTCGTGAAACAAGGCACAGGAAAGCTCTCCGCGTGCTTAAGGAGGTGCTAACATTTTCTCTGAAGAATGCTCAGAGAGAACTTCACACTTATGCTTCTGGTTTTGGGACAGGGACAGTTCTAGTACAAATTCAGGAAGGGCTGAAAAGAGTTCGCTTCACTTCAAGGCCAAGAAGAACCACCCTACAACCGAGAAAGAGTACCCCACAGTTGTTAAAGTCATCAACATATTCTAGCCATATCTACTTGGCAAATTGTTCATCGTTGTGACACATCAACATTCTGTATGTTGGCTGACTAGTCTGTAGGGTCCGTCAGGTCAGTTGGTGAGATGGGCACACACGCTTCAGGAATACATCACCATCCTACACAAGAATTGGTGCAAACACAATCAAGGACGCTGTATGCCTTTGAAGCAATCCCTTGGTGGAACATAATAGTGCAGACAAAATCTTAACGTCACTGCATTAAATGACATTGCTGCCGAACAGAGAGAAGATCCATCACTGCTGAAACCATAGAAGTCCTGAAGAATGAGGAACTGACCCACAAGGATTCCAGTTTATAAACAGAACATTGTATAATGTAGTGGGGCAGAAATGGTTTGCTTGCCACCCCAGCTCATCTGTGGCTACCGATTCTAAAGTATTTCCTCGAAAGTCCAGCATCTGATATGATCACAAGGGATTTGTGGAGATTCTAGACAGAATAAGGCGCAGGGCTCAATGGCCAGGTCTCTACTGATCTATTAGACACTACATGAGCCACTGTAAGGAATGCCTATGACAGAAGCCCCATTTACCTTTGGGGCACATTGAGACAATCCTGCCTGCAGCGCTGCCATTCCTCTGAACTGAAATCAGTCTCTCGGGGAGGTTCCTGAAGTCGACAAATGGGAATCGATGGATAATACCCTGCACTGACTACCTCAGCTGCTGTGCTGTCACCAAAGCTGTGCCAACTACTGAAGTTCTGACAATTGCAAAGTTCCTTGTAGAAGACATCATGTTGAAGTATGGAGCACCCTGTGTGATGATCTCTGGTTGTGGAAGTGTTTTCCAGTCCAGACTAGTATCGGAGGCAATTTCATTTTGTGAAATCACCTACAGGATGCCAACCGCTTAGCATCCACAGACATGGCCTGGCAGAATGTTTTAATGAGACATTGGCAGAAATGCGCTCAACATATTTGATGTCAAATAGAAAGATTGGGATACAACACTGCCATTAGTGACATCCGCATACAACACAGTGAAGCAAGACACTACATACTACATGCCATTGATTCTACTCCAGGGTCGTGAAGGTGAAAGAACAGTGGATGCATTGTTTCCGTTTCAACCAGATGATACTCAGGATGACTTCATGAGACACATCATCACCAGAGCCGAAGAAGTGAGGCTGCTGGCTTGCATATAGACCATGAACACTTGAGAGAAAAACTCAGAGCGCTATAACACCAAAGCACCAGACAGTGAGAGACAGCCTGGGCGACATGGTATGGATTTTTATGCAAATTCAGAAAGTGGGACTATCAGAAAAGTTACTAAAATGCTACTTTGGGCTGTATCGTTTTCTCTGTCACTTTTTGGATGTCACAAATGAAGCTGAGGATTAAGACCATTCATAAAAAAGACAAAAGTGCATAGACATTGTGCCTGTCCTCTGTATGAAGCCCTACGAAAGTCCAGAGGTGCAGATTGGCAATTAGTGGTTCAAGAAAAATGAAGACTCATCAGTGGTTATGAAGCTTCGACAGAAGGGACTATCTTCAATGATCATCATAGTGAAGAGGATGCAACAACACTACTGGAATGTAAGAATCGACCCTTGCCGTCATACAGAAGACTATTCAAGAGATCTAAGATCTTTTGTGCTGTCTTCGGTTCCACTGTGGACTTCTGAAACAGCGGGAGGAGTGCCATGAGTTCTGGGGCATCAGTGTGGTGTAGTAGTTAGCAAATATTTTGTATTCGAGGTTACTTCAGCTTTGTATTTGTATACAAATAAAAATATCATTTACCAAATTGTGGTTAGCACCACTGGCTGGTGTGCTGCGAGTCGCTGGTTCAATCCCGACCACCAGCATTTATTAATTATTTTTTATTTATCATTTCTGGAAGGTTCTTGAATTATCTTATGTTTGTATGTATGGAATATTCAGTGTTTGTTAAAAAAAAAAAAATTGCACTCTCTGTCCGTATCATGAGTTCTGTTTTGGCTGTGTATTGCTGTCTGTGATAAATCTGCATTCATTTCTGAGTTTTATACTACATTAACGATCCTGCCTTTGGATGTGGACTTGATTGTGATTTCAGTGTGATGATATAGTACTATTGTTTCTCCTCTCCTCTATCTTGTTATATCTTGACTTAATTTTGATTTACCAATCACAGAATGGCTAATAGTATAAAGGCTTTCAGTGGCAGTTACCTGTATAAGGGAAGGGGGCAGGGGATGTGCATTAAACACATACATATATACATAGCCCAAAAACATTCAACAGCCTATATCGCATAAATATTTCTTTATTTATGACAACCAGTTTCAACAGACTTTACTGTCATCTTCAGGTTTTAAAAATATTTTTAAAGATAACAGCAAAGTCTGTCAAAACCAGTTGTCTTAAACAAAGATATATTTATGCGCTCTAGGCTGCTGAATTTTTTTAGTACTGAAGTTTTTAAGTTGGTTCTCAGTATCACAGATAAATGTACAGGACTCAGAATTTTTCGTGGTTATGTTCCTTGGGATTTACCTGCCAGCAGCTGTTCATTAAGAAATTAATTTTTGAGTTCTGGGTAACAAGGCAAAGTTTTGGGGAGTGCTGTATAGATAGTCCTGTAATGACATGACTAAGCAGTGAATATGTGTGCTTCGTAGAGGGGCTGACATTGAAATTGTTGATTATCAAAGTGATTGTACTGGATTTTATAAAGTGTTTATTTTAATTGATTCTTTTAGCTTTCTAATTCACAGTTGTTTCATTACTGACTGAATAGAAATTTCAAGCACTCAGATTTTAACTTTGTTAGTGTTTTTTTTTCTAATTGTATGTGGTATTTGTTTTGGAAGCAACTATTTTGTAATTCATCCAATGTGTTATTATTTGGAACATCATAAACAAGTACTTTGAAGGTATGTAACTAATAACTTTGAGCATTAACTAACATACTTCAAGTACACAATTATTGCATTAAATTTTTTCAGGGGAACATTACAGTGAAGAATATGCTACGATAAATCCATTTCAGAAAGTTCCAGCTGTTGTACATGGCAACTTTGCACTTTCTGAAAGGTGACTATAATTTAACTATGATACTCTTTCTGTTTAAAAAACCAGAGCGCCAGCTAGTACAGTAATTATATCAATATGCTTATAGTGTGGCCATCTTACGCTATCTCTGTCGAGAATTTGAAGTTGCCGATCACTGGTATCCAAAGGACAGCAAGGCACAGGCAAGAGTTGATGAATACCTTGAATGGCAGCACATTGAAATTCGAGCCAACTTAGTGAACTACTTCCGAACAAAGGTAGTATTTTCCTTTGATGAGGTAACCTTAATTTAGAAAAATACAAATAGAAGCTGGGTTCTTTTTTATCATCAGTCTTTTGACTGCTTGGAAGCAGTTCACCATGATTTCATTACTTATGTCAGTCTCTTTATCAAAGAGTAGCACTTACACCCAACATCATCAGTTATTTGTTGTATTTATATATTTTTAATACCATGAAAATTGTAACATGATGTTCTACCATATCTTCCATCGCCGTTGGCGTTGTCGTTGTTACCGTGAGACACCGTTATACCAAGAGGAAAGGCGCGTCGATCTTAGAGCATGAGATATGATGACCTTAAGCCATTGACAACACACAACGGTCATGGTAGCACCTGATCCCAGAATAGCTGCAGTAGTTAAGATCTACGAACTATCCCCTGTTGACCAAAAAAAAAAAAAACGGTCTCAATACCGCGTCCCTCGTGAGATGCGAATAGACTTATCCCGGAATTGACCGCCCTGTAGGTGTACTCAATTTAATGACCACACTTCGCTGTCCGCTATTTTGCGTAACTGAATGTCCATTTGTTAGTCTGATTATACACTGTAGCTATTTAAAATTCGCCCCTATATTTTTCACAACGCACAATTAGCACTTCGTTACTTGTTTTTTTTTTTTCTTCTAAGAGTAAACGGAAAAAAAAGACGCCGTATCATCGGCTTAGTCGATATAAAGCAAAACACCTTAATATGCCCAATTTTACCTCATCTTGTAGGATCGGCTACCTTACTCATTAATTTATTACATATTATTTCCAATAACGTTAAACAGGTATCGCCGTTATATTTTAATTGTATTCAAAAGCATGTTACTACTATTATGACCGACCAAATCGTAACAAATCGCGCGGCGTGCGTTTTTAACGATAACTTTACGCTATTCAAGTTCCGTTACAGCTGTCTTGACTCGTAATGTTACACGACCTCCCAGACTGTGATGTCTTGAAGAGGGTTCCAGACAGAACAGGCTTATTTTTTTTTTTGTGTACTGTGACAGGAGAGGGTATTTGTTTCGGCGAATACACTCACTCTCAGATTCACTCAACAAGTCAGTACATACATTCTACAATATTTGAGTTGAGTTAATGGGCCTAGACAAAATGCCCTTAACTAAATTCCACATTTGTTTATAGGTTGTCTTAGAAACACTTCGCACTAATCACTTCATATTCACACCATATTTTTTTTTCTCGGATGAAGCCCTCAGTTCTTCAACCGACTGTGCAAGGCAGGGATCACAGCCGGGTTCGACGATTGGCATCCTAGGCCAAAACCCTTATCAGGCCACTTGTTTAACCAGAGAGGATTTGGTCCTTTTCTTTTCCTCTTAATTCCACTTTTAAATCGTCCATCCTCGCTGTTCGGTGAGAGGATAAATCGTATTTCACCGTCGTCATTGTTGCTGATACCAAGAAGGTATCTCATGGAAATCGTCGGTACATTCTTTAATTTTCTTTGTAAGTTAGTATAAGTACGTATTTATCCATTGGTGCTTTTATTTAGTCCACTGAGTGTAGTCTTGGTATCATTCAGTGTTTCTTGAATCTATATTTTGCTCATTATTGATAATACTTCTTCAGGTCTATGTGAGGGAACAAGCCTTTAATTACATCAGTATCACAATCTGCCAGGAGGTAGCTCCCTTCATGAGGTATTTTCATTATTTTATATGAACCTGTATATAAATATTGCCATTTCTTATTCAGTCTTTTCCTGGTTGATGCTTTTGGGTGATTTCTCAATAAAATTTCTTCCCCTACATCATATGTGACTACTTTCTTCACATTTTTATCAAAACGGGTTTTTCTCAATTGTGCTTGATGCTTCAGGTTTTCGTAGACCTTCTTCACCGTATCTTCTTTCTTGGTAATCTTTTGTTCTATCACAGGTAATTTCTTCATCCATTCTGGCACAATACTTTCACCAAATACTATTTGGTTAGATGAATAACCTGTCGATAAGTGTGGTAAGTCATTATACACTTTCTCAAATTCATAAATCCAATCGATCCATTTATAATGTTGTTTGGGTATGTACGTCCGTAAAAATCGGTTCAACTCTCGGAAGATTCTTTCAACCGGATTTCCACAAGAGTAAAATCTTGAGATGTAAATGTGCTGGATTCCTTGTTCTTTCATAGTGTCTCTCCATACTTTGCTTGTATAATAAGCAGCGTTGTCTGTCAACATCATTATAGGTTTGCCAAGCTCAGTTATATAGTTGTTGATAAATTTGCGTAACATGGGTCGAACGTGGAGATTTTTCAAAGGATATAATTTCACATATTTTGAAAAGAGATCATAGAAAGCCAATACATATTTGAACCGTCCACATGTCATGGGACATGGCCCACAGACATCACATGACACCAACATTAAAGGTTGTTGTGTGATGATAGGATGTAATTCTATCTTCCGACAATAGTTTATGGGTTTCGCCTTCTGACATATTTTGCACTTCTTAATAATATTTGTAGCTATATGTCCCAAATTTGGATGATAGCAGTATTGTGCTATTTTGGCTGTACATTTAGCGGAACCAAAATGACCCCAATTCAAGTGAGTGTACCATACTAGTGATTCTAAGTATTTATTTGGAACACAAACTTTCCAAACATCTTCTTCATCCTTCCTCCGATACAATATTCCGGATTTTAATTGATACTGTTCTTGAGAGTGACTTAGCGTTTTGCTTTCAGCAGCATGCTTAATGGCTTTCCACAACTTATCATCATCTTTTAGTTGTGGAAGACTTCGAGATAGCTGTGAAATCTGCCTCTCACAATATTGCCTTGATAAATTCATGACTTTAAAGTCAATAGTCCATTCTTCACACTCGTCGTCATTCTTTCTTTTCGGTAGTCTTGAAAGAGCATCGGCTATGATGTTTTCTTTCCCTCTGATGTATTTGAGCGTAATATCATATTCTTGCAGTAGCAAGGCCCACCGGGTTAAACGTGAATGGAACATCCTTCCTGTTAAAATAAAAGATAAAGCTTTGTGGTCGCAGAATACAATGATCTTCTTTCCATATACAAAATAGCGAAACTTTCTAAGGGACCAGACCACGGCCAGTACTTCCAATTCAGTAGTACAATATGCACGTTCACAGCTAGAGAGTGTTCTGCTGGCAAACCCAATTATCTTGATGGTACTGATATCTTCTGGATTGTCCATCTGGAAAAGAGTGGCACCCAATCCTGTTTCAGAAGCATCCGCAGCAATATAAAAATCTTGATCAAGTCTCGGATGATGTAAAAGTGGAGCATTAGTCAAAGCATTGCGGATGTTATCAAAAGCTTGCGTGCATTCGGAATTCCACTCCCACATGACATTTTTTCTTAACAGCCGTAACAAACAGTCTTGGCTTCCTAACTGATTCGGTAAAAATCGTCGAAAAAATGAAACTAAGCCGATAAATGACTTTAATTCCGTTCTATTCTTTGGATAAGCACATCTGTTAATCGCATCCATCTTTTTAGGATTTGGTTTTATCCCTTCAGGAGTGATTATATGTCCAAGAGATTTCAATTGGTTATGAGCAAACTTGGATTTTCTCAAATTTACAGTAACTCCGTATTCCAAAAATTTCGCAAAAACTCTTCTTAATAAGTCCAAATGTTCCTCCCAAGTTTCAGAAGCAATTAGCAAATCATCCACATATAAAGTAACTTCATTCAAAAGGTCTCTGCCCAGTACAGTATCTAATGCCGATATGAAAACACCACCGCTTATTTTCAACCCAAATGGCATGACAGTAAACTGGTAACTTCGGCCCAGAAAAAGGAATGCAATATATTTTCTAGATTCTTTCGATATTCTAGTTTGCCAATATGAACTACGCATATCCAAAGAAGTTAAGAAGCGGGCACCATAAAACTTTTGGACTAACTCTTCTAGGTTCTCCGGTCGCATTTGTACAGGTATAATGATCTTATTGATCTCTCTGGCATCCAACACCAATCTGATGTCACCATTGGGTTTAATTACCGCCACAAGAGGGTTACAATATTCAGAATCTGAGGGCTCAATAATACCCCATTCTAACATTTTATTGATTTCCCTTCTGACTACTGCTTTCTTTGTCCACAGGATAGAATAGGAAGTACGACAAAAGGGTTTATGTGCATACGTCTTTATATAGTATTCAAAGTCTTTTATTATACCCGGACGTTTACTAAAAATTGACTGATATGCTTCCAACAAGTAGTACAGTTCATCCCTTTGGATAACAGATAAATATTCTGATTCTAACACCTTTTCCTGCAATGACATTTTATCCATCATTTCTTCAGAACATTCAATAAGGCATATATCATACACATTTTTATCATCAATACTGACATATTTTACCATTAGATTCATACACAATTGATTTGGAATTACTCGGCCCTTTCTCAGGGTGGTTGTCAAAACATTACCATTGGAATTAAATATACATTCACCTTTCTCTAAATTAATGATTGCACTGGTCTCACATAAAAAATCCAAACCCCAGATACATGGTACTGTCATTTTAGGAACAACCAGGAATGTACTTTCTATTTGAGCCCCCTGTATTGTAACGTCTACACGTACCTGTTTCACAACTTTTTGCATTTTTGCGCTGAACGCGCCAGACACGGTACATCCTGTGATAGGAAAAGTGGGCATTTTTACCCCTCGGCTTATCTGTTTTAAACAGTCCAACGTCATGACACTAATAGTTGCTCCAGTATCAATTAATATTTCAACATCAACATTATTTATACTTGTTGGAATTATTGCCTGTAAAATTTGTCCGCATTTATTAGAAACTTCAGGTTTTTCTTCAATTAACTCATTCCTTATATCCTGATCATTATTGTACCTTAATACTCTCACTTCAAATTGATGCCTGCCTTCCTTCTCCTTTCCAGTCATCCTAGGAAGGCATTTGGTGACTGGTATTAGTTTAATCTATCTCATTCAGTCATCGGTGGGGGTTCATGAACTTCCACAATCCGTACAGTATGATCCGAGTTATGGTATTCACCCCGTCGCACATTGGAGGCTCCTTCGCCCATTGGTATAACTCCTTGTGCTGGATGAGGACTCGAGGCATTTGTTCCATCCTGCCGATGAACATTATGCTTCGAATTATCTTCCCAAGGTCGAATGCAATTGGGTTCATCACTTGGGTACCTGTTACTCTTATTAATATCACTACTATGCACATTCGCGTCACCATATCGAGGTTTACCTCTAGCACAGTAAGTATCTCTTCTATATTTATTATAATCATTGTTTTTATTGCAACCATAGGATGAAGATTGTCCACGATCCTGTGATGCTGGTTTGACCTGGTTTTCGGTATTATTATTATCATACGTTAAATTATTATTATAATTATTCGTATTACTATGAGTGAGAGTCGACATTTGATTACTACTCATTTGTCTTGCGTCTTCCATAAGCATATCTATAGAGTCAATCACCGACAAGAATTGTTCTACATCGTGGTCAGGAACATTTATTAACTTTTCACGTATATTTATGGGCAACCTTCCCTTCAAAATTCTGATCACTTCCTTGTGAGAAATTGGATCACTCCAATAACGTGTCTTATTTATGTACTTTTCAAAATATTGCCTTAAAGTACTCCTTTTACTGTTAAAATACTCAGGTTGGTAAACCTCTTTTCTTAATTTCTCTTGTTTACTCGACGACCAGTATTTAGCCAAAAAAAGTTGTTCAAACTCAGCACAAGTATGGCAACTTTCACTTACTTCGGCGGCCCATAATGCGGCTTCTCCGGTAATTTTGGATACTATAAATTGAAGTCGGTCGTGTTCTGACCAGCTACGCGGAAATATTCTTTTGAAATTATTGATAAAGATTTTCGGATGCAGGTTGTTCTTTTCAGTGGAGAATGTTGGGAATTGTCTACTTTTAAAAATGCTGTTCTCCACCTTTAAAGAAGACAAATATCCTCACTGACCAAAAGAATCATCATCTTTACCAACCGAATCATCAACTTCCCAATGCAAATTTTCACCACAATTGTACTTCGTATTATCACATGTTCGGTTGTTTTCCGACCTAGTCTCCGAACGTTCGTCCTCTGTCAACAAATTTTGTGATGACTTTCGTTCTAACTCCGCCAATTTATGATTGGTTTCCTTTTGCCATTTAGGTAACTCATCAACTATTTTCTCTTTTATTTTCTGAATTTCGCTAGTGAAGAGCTTAATTAATTCATCATTTCTACTTAGGTGCTCATTGATATTTTCATTTGGCTGGGATCCAATAGTAGTCTTAACCTTGTCTACAATTTCATTTCCTTTTATTTATATCCATTCAGTTAGATCTTCGTCAAGTCTTTTAGTTTGATCTACTAAATACTTGTCAATCCCCTTACGAGCATCAGACTCAAACTCGACTATTTGTTTCGAAAGCTCTTCTATCTGTGCGCTAGCATTGAAACAGCTGCTTTCACACTTAACCATCCTATTGGACAGGCCATCATAACTCTTCGAAACTACCTCATATTTCTTTTCTACGTCATGAAGTTTTCCCATTAAATTATTATATTGCCTTTCTAAGGTGTTAGAAAACTCTACATCTAGTTCTCCAAATTTCGCATTTAATTGAGTCTCCCAGTCCGCCTTTAATTCTTTCTTAGTATTTTCCTGTTTATAATCAAAGGTGTTCAGTTTGCTTTCCAAAGAATCCATTTTAACTTCTAATGAACCAAATTTGGCCTCAAATTTTTCATTTAACTTTTGATTGTCCTCTTTTAATTGCTTATTATCTTTTTCTAGTGAACCAAGTCTTCCATTCATTACACCCATTTGAGTATTTATTGATACCAGCATATCAAACATTTTTTGATTAATATTTCCATTTTGAGGATCAACTTGCTGCTCTACTTCCGAAATCTCAAGATCTTTATGTTCTCCCACGCTGCTTACCTTACTTATCATTGTATTTGAATCTCCTAACGGTTCTAAATCAATAACTGTATTATTATCTGTACATGTCTCCTGTCCCACATTGAGCTCATGGGATGCATCATCCCTATCCTCTTCACTTTCCTCTCTCTCTCTACTCATTACTCTACTGAACTGCACATTATCATGTATTCTTTTCGTTCGTTTTGACATGATTATTCACTACCAAGACATACACTTATTTTCACTATGTATTTATATATATTTATCTACCGAAATCACAAGTCTCAACTTCCTTTTTTTTTTTTATAATTATACAGTTATTTTAATCATACCTGGTAGTATCGCTCACTTGTAGTGATTATTGAAGAATACCTCTTTCATTGTACAGACTCACTGGCTGCTACAATATTTTCCAACTCTAGGGTTCGTGAATCCGGATGACACTCGACTCGATGCAGCAATCCTCCTCGATCGAGCCGCACGTTGTGCCGCCACTTCTACCGTATCTTCCTTCGCCGTCGGCGTTGTCGTTGTTACCGTGAGACACCGTTATACCAAGAGGAAAGGCGCGTTGATCTTAGAGCATGAGATATGATGACCTTAAGCCATTGACAACACACAACGGTCACGGTAGCACCTGATTCCAGAATAGCTGCAGTAGTTAAGATCTACGAACTATACCCTGTTGACCAAAAAAAAAACGGTCTCAATACCGCGTCCCTCGTGAGATGCGAATAGACTTATCCCGGAATTGACCGCCCTGTAGGTGTACTCAATTTAATGACCACACTTCGCTGTCCGCTATTTTGCGTAACTGAATGTCCATTTGTTAGTCTGATTATACACTGTTGCTATTTAAAATTCGCCCCTATATTTTTCACAACGCACTATTAGCACTTCGTTACTTGTTTTTTTCTTTTTTTTTCTTCTAAGAGTAAACGGAAAAAAAAAAGGACGCCGTATTATCGGCTTAGTCGATATAAAGCAAAACACCTTAATATGCCCAATTTTACCTCTTCTTATAGGATCGGCTACCTTACTCATTAATTTATTACATATTATTTCCAATAACGCTAAACAGGTATCGCTGTTATATTTTAATTGTATTCAAAAGCATGTTACTACTATTATGACCGACCAAATCGTAACAAATCGCGCGGCGTGTGTTTTCAACGATAACTTTACGCTATTCAAGTTCCGTTACAGCTGTCTTGACTCGTAATGTTACAATGTCTTAACACAAACTCTATTTATTTTTCCCATATATTTAGTGAATAGAGCAAATAGAACAGTTAAGTTTACCATATAGTGTTGTTTCTGAATGAAGTACAACTAGCTCTATTTTCAGTGCCAAAAGCTAATGTTTGTATCAACAGGCAACTGTTTTTTTAATGCAAAGTAAATGCTGTTTTAGCTTAGGTCTGTCACCCCATATATCATACTGCACACAGAATCATTGTGATGATGATAAATTGTTATTTTGCCTGCTTTATACTAGTGAACCAACTTTCTTCAGTAAATGCTTCAGACTGTACCTTTTAGTCTGGTGGCAAATCCTCATCCCTTTGCTCCTAGGGAATATTTGTTTGTATTGCAGCTGGCAATCTATATAGAGCCAATAAGACTGGGGGCTATGTGAAGCACACTGGCCATCTTCAGCACCACTATAATGTTTGAAGCCTACCAGTATAATGAAACTGATGAGGCTGTATAACAAATCACTGGAACAGTTACAAACATCCCTGAAGAGACAATTCCATCTTTCTTCAGTCCTTTCCATGAGAAAACTTTGCCTGATGCTCTGGGTAGACCTCTTTCTCATTCACCTCACTATGTAATTGATTCTGAGATATGTCTTTATCCTTTCGGATCCACTGTCAGTCTACATCTGGCATTATGATTTTCTTCTGTGGCTCTGATGTTGGACAATGTCCGACACATTTCCATTATTCTCCTTTCTGGCTGCCCCATTGTTGCAATTTGCTATGTACATGGGAGTACTTCGTATGAAGATCTGCCAACTCGTAGTGTGTTGCATTCACATGTTTCTAATAGGATAATTGCCAGTAGAAGACGTGTAAGTGATGATGATATTGCCAGGTGGCTTATCGAAGGCATTGAGGATGGAGGACAGTTTAGTGACAAAAGCAATTAGGAAGAAACTTCCACCGTGTGCGATGTAAGTTCTAATGAATCAGAATCTGCTGATGGAGTGGAAAGTGATGAAGAGACACTTCCCGTAGCAATGCTCTAGAAGATTGATCACAATGGTGGGTGTAATATCATGAAGTTTACTTTTTCTGTCATGCATCAAGGTTTTACCATCCCTCATGGTGTTCAGCCAAAATCCGAACATGAATATTTCCAACTCATCTTCACTGGCAATCTTATTAGTGAAACTGTGAATGCTACAAATATGTGTAAGGTGCAGAAAGTCACTCCACTTATAAAAAACACCATGTGTCACACATGGAGGGATGTTTCATTAGAAAATCTGAATGCTTTACTTGGGTAATAGTGAACATGGTCTTGAATTTGAATGCAGAATTCTTTGAACGTTTTACAAAAGATTGGCTAGAATAAACTCCATTTTTTGAGGATAATTTGTCTCCATTTTTTCTCCCAAATTTTTTTGGATGCTTGCATGAATTCCACCTGTCACAGCTCAGGGGTGTCTTGAGTACGAGAGGGAGCAAGGTGAAGAACATCAGTGACTACATTGTCTGTAAATGCAAAGAACTTTATGTATTGAAAAGGAATATGGCAATAGATAAGGGAACAGTGAATTCAAAGGAAGAATTCAAGTGCTGCAATCAAAAGAAGCCTACAAAGTGGGGTTTATGAGTTTCTGTCTGTGTGATTCAGAAAAGATTGTTTTTTCTAACATTTAATATTATGGAAACACAACTATAGGAAGGCTAATTCATTGTGTTTTACATTTTGTGAACCCAAATAGTCATTCATTTGGCACAGCAATTGCTAGTAGTGCAGGTGGTTCGAAGTATCACATCTTTACTGACAGGTTCTACACAAGCTGTCAGCTTGTTTGGGAATTTCATCTATTTCCCATAGAAGAAATCTTATCTGACAGCTAGTCAGCCAGGTAAGAAATACAGATGCAGAGTAGAGAGGAAGACCATATACTGAATCTTTTTGACTATGGCATATTTCGTAAATATGGGTGAATTTTATTATGGAATTGTGAAAATTTATGCTGCGGCTAGCATAAATTACGATGGATGTAACCTAAGCTTATACTACATTCATATATTGGCAATAGTCAGGAATTGAATGACTGTTAAGCAAAATTTCTTCAAACTTAATGTATCCAAATTAAATTTTCTGTTCTACTGTTACTTAAATATACGCATGAGACTGGTTATTTTTAATACTTAAATATTCACACACAACTATTAGTACGTGGAATAATTAGAGGTATCACTTCTTATTCTTAATTAAAAGTGAATGAATAGATATTTCACATACACACCACTTTTTTTGACTTTATAATAAAAATTATTTTTATCAGAAAATGCACACAATACTATTGAATGCTCAATATTATCGCTTCACTTCTTAATTTATTTTACTCTTTTTACCTTTTTTGCTTGAAGCGAAGATCAGTAGGCAAGCAGCGTACTGAAAAACGAATAATTTGTGTTTTTTGTAATATCATCGAAATTTCTAACGGTCTTCTCGTCCCATGAAAAATTCAGAATAATTTGATTTAATCTCATGAGTATTGTGTTGGAACCATTAGGAAAAAGTGTCGAAATTTGGGACTGCTATTACGAAATGAAAGCAGAAATGTTAAATGTAATAATTATTATTTAACGAAGTAAATAATGTGTACAGAAATCTAACATTTTGGGAATAATTCTCACAGTTTTGAACATAACAAAGAATTGTGCTGTATTATGGGGATATACTTGGAAATTACAATAATCTTAGCTTAACTCTGGAGCAAAAGAATAAAGCATTCATAATAAGATCATTTTTTTATTTATTGACAGGAATGGGGGAAAGAAACACAGTAGAAGAAGAATGGGTAGCTCTGAGGGATGAAGTAGTGAAGGCAGCAGACGATCAAGTAGGTTAAAAGACGAGGGCTAATAGAAATCCTTGGGTAACAGAAGAAATATTGAATTTAATTGATGAAAGGAGAAAATATAAAAATGCAGTAAATGAAGCAGGCAAAAAGGAATACAAATGTCTCAAAAATGATATCAACAGGAAGTGCAAAATGGCTAAGCAGGGATGGCTAGAGGACAAATGTAAGAATGTAGAGGCTTGTCTCACTAGGGGTAAGATAGATACTGCCTACAGGAAAATTAAAGAGACCTTTGGAGAGAAGAGAACCACTTGTATGAATATCAAGAGCTCAGATGGCAACCCAGTTCTAAGCAAAGAAGGGAAGGCAGAAAGGTGGAAGGAGTATATAGAGGGTTTATACATGGGCGATGTACTTGAGGACAATATTATGGAAATGGAAGAGGATGTAGATGAAGACGAAATGGGAGATAAGATACTGCGTGAAGAGTTTGACAGAGCACTGAAAGACCTGAGTCGAAACATGGCCCCGGGAATAGACAACATTCCAGTAGAACTACTGGTGGCCTTGGGAGAGCCAGTCATGACAAAACTCTACCATCTGGTGAGCAAGATGTATGAGACAGGCGAAATACCCTCAGACTTCAAGAAGAATATAATAATTCCAATCCCAAAGAAAGCAGGTGTTGACAGATGTGAAAATTACCGAACTATCAGTTTAATAAGTCACAGCTGCAAAATACTAACACGAATTCTTTACAGACGAATGGAAAAACTGGTAGAAGCGGACCTCGGGGAAGATCAGTTTGGATTCCGTAGAAATGTTGGAACACGTGAGGCAATACTAACCTTACGACTTATCTTAGAAGAAAGATTAAGAAAAGGCAAACCTACGTTTCTAGCATTTGTAGACTTAGAGAAAGCTTTTGACAATATTGACTGGAATACTCCCTTTCAAATTCTGAAGGTGGCAGGGGTAAAATACAGGGAGCGAAAGGCTATTTACAATTTGTACAGAAACCAGATGGCAGTTATAAGAGTCGAGGGGCATGAAAGGGAAGCAGTGGTTGGGAAAGGAGTGAGACAGGGTTGTAGCCTGTCCCCGATGTTATTCAATCTGTATATTGAGCAAGCAGTAAAGGAAACAAAAGAAAAATTCGGAGTAGGTATTAAAATTCATGGAGAAGAAGTAAAAACTTTGAGGTTCGCCGATGACATTGTAATTCTGTCAGAGACAGCAAAGGACTTGGAAGAGCAGTTGAATGGAATGGACAGTGTCTTGAAAGGAGGATATAAGATGAACATCAACAAAAGCAAAACAAGGATAATGGAATGTAGTCAAATTAAATCGGGTGATGCTGAGGGAATTAGATTAGGAAATGAGACACTTAAAGTAGTAAAGGAATTTTGCTATTTAGGGAGTAAAATAACTGATTATGGTCGAAGTAGAGAGGATATAAAATGTAGACTGGCAATGGCAAGGAAATCGTTTCTGAAGAAGAGAAATTTGTTAACATCGAGTATAGATTTAAGTGTCAGGAAGTCGTTTCTGAAATTATTTGTATGGAGTGTAGCCATGTATGGAAGTGAAACATGGACGATAACTAGTTTGGACAAGAAGAGAATAGAAGCTTTCGAAATGTGGTGCTACAGAAGAATGCTGAAGATAAGATGGGTAGATCACGTAACTAATGAGGAGGTATTGAATAGGATTGGGGAGAAGAGAAGTTTGTGGCACAACTTGACTAGAAGAAGGGATCGGTTGGTAGGACATGTTTTGAGGCATCAAGGGATCACAAATTTAGCATTGGAGGGCAGCGTGGAGGGTAAAAATCGTAGAGGGAGATCAAGAGATGAATACACTAAGCAGATTCAGAACGATGTAGGTTGCAGTAGGTACTGGGAGATGAAGAAGCTTGCGCAGGATAGAGTAGCATGGAGAGCTGCATGAAACCAGTCTCAGGACTGAAGACCACAACAACAACAATAAGATCATATTAATACTCACAATTGGTGATAATAATAGAATGATTAAATAAATTCCCAGCAGGAATACAAGTTTAGTTCATTCGAATAAAATAGGAGTCTGATAGTGTAAGATGCTGTCAGAAAGGCGTGTGATTAAAGAAGAGAAAAAAGATGAGCGTGCATTTTTATATAGAACAAAATACAGGTGATAATGGTACGCTGCTCTCATTATTCTGGGTATACATATTCGCTGACTTGCAGCGCATTTCATTGACTCAGTGGTTAAATTATATCTTTAAACCTTAATATTATGATAGAAAAAGAAAATAGTATGTTAATACATCACGGACAAGGCACAATATTATAACCATTATCATCTATACCAAGGAGAGACTAAATGGAAAGGGGCATTTTATAATGCAAAAGGAAAGAAAAAAGAATTGCATGGAGAAAGTAGGAATAAGAGAAACCATTTTCTACTTTAAAACATGCAAGAGGAAGCCTGGACTTCTCCTGGGAGAATGTTTTAAAGATCAGCATTAATAAACAAAAACACCATATATAGAGCCCAAAACAAGTTTAAAGGAAAACGAAATTGTCAAGTGACCTTGCACTGCATATTCTATTTTTTTTTTTTATTAACCTGGATCGCAGTAACCCATAATTCCTTACACCCTTTATCTGCGTAAAATTTATAACAGTTGCAGAGAATGCAATGAGTGGAAAAATTGGGTTAGAAAGGGTTAAACCTTTTTGTGAACAAAAAACAATACAGGTCATCCTGTAGTCTAGCAACGTTTTCACTCTGTCCTCCCTGAATAGTCCTACTTGGAAACTATATAAGCCAGTAGTCCTTTGTTGAATGCATGCAGCATGTTCACTATCACTGCCAGTTTTTGCCCAAACATCAGATGTCATGAAAACATAAGTTCATTTTTGTGTGACTCAGTGAACTGTCTACCTATAAATATGCTGATATTGAACATATCAAGATTTATTGGTCAACGTTCAAAGTGCTGACACCACCACCAGTTTCATTGGGGCATGTCACATTGGCATTCTAGGAAATGCATTTCCTAGAATGCCAATGTGACATGCCCCAATGAAACTGGTGGTGGTGTCAGCACTTTGAACGTTGACCAATAAATCTTGATATGTTCAATATCAGGATATTTGTAGGTAGACAGAAAACTGCCACAAAAAATTAATCATAGGTCTTGGAAAAACTGCTACCAGTTTGTGATTAAACTAATCTGAAAATCTTGGTATGAAGTGACAGGCCACCACTACCTCCAAGAAATTAAATACCACTGAGGCATGGAGAACTCCAGTTTGAGCCTCCCAGAAAGAACTACATACACTATACACACTATTAAGACTTGCCACAAGAGGCCTGTTGCTATACCAATCTGGTTCTCCTGATCTCTTCTCGGTCGCGCCACTCTTGATTACCTCGATGTTGAGTCTGAATCAGTGTGTGATGGTATCTTCTCAGAAATGTATAGGACACTGCCATTCATATTGTATTATATTGCATGTATTATTTGCAAAGTAACTATGACCAGTTCATCAGCTAGGCAAATATACTAGCACACTGAATCACTTCAGCACCTACAACACTTAACGATCACCTCCCCATGGGGTCCACAACTCTTTTATGGATACGTATGTAGCGAGCACATGATCCTGAGCTAATGTGGCCCTCCTTCCTTTCCGGGCTGCATACCCTCCCTTTCCGCATCCTACCCTGTCCCCCATCTTCCCCCCCCCCCCCCCCCCCCCCTCACCTCTGGCTCTTTCCTTCCCTTTCTCCCCCTCTGGGAGTATGGTTTGTGCCTACGTCCGGAGACAGACGCTTATAAATGTACCGCATTCTTCGCCTTCCTTGCTTGTATGTCTTCATCCTTCCTTTGTCCTTCTCTTTTCCTTACCTCTTCTCTTTACCCTTTTCTCCGCTGCGGCGTTTGAGACCTCTCTTCTTTCCTTTCCCTTTCTCTTTCTTCCTCCCTGTGCGTGTCTGAAGGCCAACCCACGCGCTTCCATGCGTAGCCGGTGACAGGGTTACGCGTAATTCCCCGCCGCGGGTAGACAGGTAGGACACGTACGTACCCCCTGGTAACGGCCAGGCCCAGGGAGGGGTGATTACCCGAGCTGATACCTTCCGAAAGTGCTGATTGGTCCCTCCGTCCGTTTGTCGGGGGGTGTGACCTGAGGTGTGAACAATCACCTAAGGCGGGAGGGCCCCCACAAGGGAGGAGCGCGGCATCGGAGACGCCGGTAATCATGGGGGATTCTTCCGAAATGGTTTCCTCACCTTCTACTATGTCTGCTTACAAACGTAAGTTTACTGAGTCTCAGCCATATACAGTTCTTCCATCATTGCCACAGTTCCTTGTTGTTTCTCGGTCTGACGAAGGTCACGGCTTCTCCACGGTGAACCCTTTCATTATTCAGACAGGTGTCAACGCAATTGCAGGTCCTGTAAAGTCTTGTTCCAGATTACGGAATGGCACCCTGTTGTTAGAAACAGTCAGTGCCCTCCAGGCACAAAAATTGCTGCGTACCTCACTACTACACACCTTCCCTGTCCGGGTGGAACCGCACCGTACTTTAAATTCCTCGCGTGGAGTCATTCATACACACTCCCTCGATGGATTGTCTGACGAAGAAATTCAGCACTACCTGTCTGACCAGGGCGTAACGGCTGTTCATAGGGTTATGAAAAGGGTTGACATGAACATCATTCCAACCCGCACTGTCTGCTTGACATTTGACAAAGTTCAACTCCCATCGAAAATCAATGCAGGCTATGAGATAATTTCCGTTCGCCCTTACATCCCAAACCCTACGCGTTGCTATCGGTGTCAGAGGTTCAATCACACCAGCCAGTCCTGTTCCACTCCAGCCAAATGTGTTACGTGTGGCAAGGATGCCCATGAGGGTGCTTGTCCATCTCCATCCCCTCGCTGCATCAACTGTATGGGTGACCACGCTGCTTCCTCTCGAGATTGTCCCATTTTTAAGGACGAAAAGCTCATCCAGGAAATTAGAGTAAAGGAAAAGGTGTCGACCTTTGCTGCTCGAAAATTATTCACCAGTCGACAGCCCACCGTGCCTCAGAAAGGAAAATACAGCACTGTCCTTGCTTCTCCTCGGCCAACAAAGGAGGCGGCCACGCAGACTTGCGACCTCACCTTTAGTGCCACGGTCGTCAGATTGGCCAGCGCAAAGATCGCCCGTTCAACCTCACCACTTTCGCCTGCCCACTCTCTGGCTCACCCTTCGTCGAGTTCTGCTAAATCTCGAGCCCAAAAGTCAGACACCAAGACTTTGAAAAAAGAGCATACTCGTGAAGAGTTTTTACGTACGGCAACTTCCCAACCATCGGTTCCTCCTTCCTCTAAACATCATACTTCCAAGAAGGCTACAAAGAAACCCAGTTCCTCTCCTTCTCCGCCAAGGCGTGTCCTATCTACAGCACCACCTGGCGGAAATCGCCCTCGGCCGTCTTCTGTGTCGCCGAGGCGCACTGCTGGCGGCCGATCAACCGGCTGATCGCTGGTGGCAGGAGCTGCTCCTGACCAACCTATGGATCAGGATCTTCTGCCTTCGGCTGAATGCCATTCCATGCTGTCGGTCGCAAGCTCAGAGCAGTCGCTGAGTTGACAGCGACCTTGGTCACATTCCTCCATTTTCTGTTCACCCTATGTCCATTATCCACTGGAATATCCGTGGTATTCGAGCCAATCGGGATGAATTGTCGATCCTCTTACGATCCTACTCGCCGGTCATCTTCTGTCTTCAGGAAACAAAGCTGCGTCCCCATGACCGCTTTGTTCTCCCTCATTTTCAGTCCGTCCGATATGATCTCCCCTCTGTTGAAGGCACTCCAGCACATGGAGGACTCATGATTCTTCTCCATGAAACTCTCCATTATCGCCCAATCCATTTAAACACTTCCTTCCAAGCTGTCGCCGTCCGTCTTTCCCTTTCCGGATACACGTTCTCTCTTTGTACTGTATACATTCCATCGTCCACACCAATGGCATGAGCTGATCTCCTTCCTTCTTGGTCAGCTTCCACCCCCATATTTGCTGGTTGGGGACTTCAATGCCCACCACCCGCTTTGGGGATCTCCACATCCTTGTCCACGTGGCTCACTATTGCTAGACGTCTTCCACCAAGCAGATCTAGTTTGCCTCAACACTGGGGTCCCTACATTTTTGTCTGCCTCCACGACAAATTTATCTCATTTGGACCTTGCAGTCGGTACTGTTCCGCTAGCTCGGCGCTTCGAATGGTTCGCCCTTGATGATACACACTCGAGTGACCATTTTCCATGTGTCCTTAGACTGCAGCCTCAACTGCCCTACATGCGCCCGCGACGCTGGAAGTTTGCCCAAGCCGATTGGACACTTTTTTCGTCTCTAGCGACATTCGATGACCGTCACTTTCCCAGCGTCGACGATGAGGTCACACATATTACCGACGTTATTCTTACAGCTGCGGAACATTCAATACCACGCACCTCCGAATTGCCCCGGCGCCCCCCAGTTCCTTGGTGGAACGAGGCATGCCGTGATGCAATACGTGAGCGGCGACGTGCTCTCCGCGTTTTCCGCCACCATCCTACTTTGGCCAACTGTATCCGCTATAAGCAGTTCCGAGCGCGATGCCGTCGTGTCATCCGCGATAGCAAGAAGACAAGCTGGAAATTCTTTATTAGCTCATTTAACACCTTCACTCCCTCCTCGGAAGTTTGGAGTCGGCTTCGACGGTTCTCAGGCGCACCTAGTTTCTCCCCGGTCTCTGGGCTCACTGTCGCGCATGACACATTAGTGGGCCCCGTTGCAATTTCTAACTCGTTGGGTCAGCACTTTGCTGAGATTTCGAGCTCTTCAAATTACCCGCCAGCGTTTCTCCCAAAGAAACGTGCAGCGGAAGTGCGACCTCTTGCTTTCTCCTCTCAAAATTGCGAAAGCTACAATACTGTTTTCTCCTAGCGGGAACTCCAACATGCACTCTCTTCTTCTCGCTCCTCCGCCCCAGGACCGGATGGTATCCACGTCCAAATGTTGCTGCATTTATCAAGCCATAGTCTGCGTTACCTCCTTCGCCTTTATAATCGAATTTGGACCGACAGTACTTTTCCCAGATGATGGCGGGAAGCTATCGTCGTTCCTGTTCCGAAACCTGGAAAGGACAAACATCTCCCCTCTAGCTATCGCTCCATTTCTCTCACGAGTAGTGTCTGTAAGGTTTTGGAGTGTATGGTGAATTACCGTTTAGCGTGGTGGCTGGAATCCCGCAGTCTTTTAACACCTGCCCAATGCGGATTCCGAAAGCATCGTTCTGCAATTGACCATCTTGTTGCTCTCTCCACTTATATCATGAACAATTTTCTCCGGAAACGCCAAACAGTAGGAATATTTTTTGATCTGGAGAGAGCATACGATACCTGTTGGAGGACAGGCATCCTCCGCACACTGTTCTCTTGGGGCTTTCGAGGTCGGCTGCCCCTTTTTCTTCTCGAATTTATGGCTGAGCGCACATTTAGGGTGCGGGTGACTATTACTCTCTCCCGTACTTTCTCCCAAGAAAACGGGGTACCCCAGGGCTCCATGCTGAGTGTTGTACTGTTTGCCATTGCCATCAATCCAATTATGGATTGTCTCCTTCCTGATGTCTCGGGCTCCCTCTTTGTGGACGATTTTGCGATCTACTACAGCTCTCAACGGACCAGCCTTCTTGAATGACGTCTTCAAGGATGTCTCGATCGCCTCCACTCTTGGAGCATCGAAACCGGCTTCCGGGAGAATCGAAACCGGCTTCCGTTTTTCTCCCAGTAAGACCGTTTGTGTTAATTTTTGGCGACGTAAGGAGTTTCTTCCGCCCTTCTTACATCTAGGTCCTGTCAACCTTCCGTTTTCAAACGTCGCTAAATTCTTGGGTCTTATGTTTGACAGAAAACTGTGCTGGTCCTCCCACGTTTCCTATCTTTCGGCTCGCTGTCTGCGATCCCTTAACACCCTCCGTGTCCTGAATGGTACCTCCTGGGGAGCGGACCGAGTGGTCCTTCTCCGCCTCTATCGTGCCTTAGTGCGCTCAAAATTGGACTATGGAAGCATAGTCTACTCCTCTGCTCGGCCGTCTATTCTTCGGCGTCTCGACTCTATCCACCACCGTGGATTACGTTTAGTGTCTGGAGCTTTTTACACCAGCCCTGTGGAAAGCCTTTATGCTGAGACTGCTGAACCTCCGCTGTCCAATCGGCGAGCAGTCCTTCTGAGTCGTTATGCTAGCCATCTGTCTTCCATGCCTGCTAATCCAGCCCATGACATTTTTTTCGACGCCTCCTTTGATGTAGGGTATGCAGGCCGCCCCTCCTCCCTACTACCATCGGGAGTCCGCTTCCGTCAACTGCTCCATTCTCTTTCCTTCCGCGTTCCTAAAACCCTCTTGACAACTTGGGGTACAGCACCGCCTTGGCTCCGTCCCCGGATCTGCCTGCTCCGTGACCTTTGTCGATTTCCCAAGGATGGTACCCCTTCACTTGTTTATCGTCGGGCATTTGCTGCTCTATGTGCACAAATGACGGACGCCACATTTATTTACACCGACGGCTCGCAAACATCGTTAGGTGTAGGGAGTGCCTATATTGTTGGCGACACCCCAAATCGCTTTTGGCTTCCTGACCAGTGTTCGGTTTATACTGCGGAGCTTTACGCTGTTCTCCAGGCTGTCCACTACATCCGCCGCCATCAGCGGATACAGTACGTTATCTGCTCAGATTCTCTCAGCTCTCTCCTCAGTCTCCAAGCTCTTTATCCTGTGCACCCTCTGGTCCACCGGATTCAGGACTGTCTGCGCTTGCTCCACCTGGGGGGCGTCTCGGTGGCGTTCCTCTGGCTCCCGGGACACGTTGGTATCCATGGAAATGAGGCTGCAGTCTCTCTTCCTCGGCCAGCTATTCAATCGATTCCCTTCGCCGATCTACGGAGCGTTTTATGTCGACATGTTGTTCATTTATGGCACATGCATTGGTCGACACTTACCCATAATAAACTGCGGGACATGAAAGCTCTTCCTTGTGCTTGGGCCTCTTCCTCCCGAACGCGTCGTCGGGAGGAGGTAATTTTAACTAGACTCCGGATAGGGCACTGTCTTTTTAGCCATCGACATCTTTTAAGCGGCGATCCTCCCCCACTCTGTCCACACTGCTCTCAGCTGTGGACAGTAAGACACCTTTTAATAGAGTGCCCCTATTTTAATCCGTTACGTTCCCGTCTAAAGCTATTGCCTGATATATCGTCGATTTTAGCAGATGACATGCGCTCAGCCGACCGCGTTCTCAAGTTCATTAGTGCCAGTGAAATGACGTCAGTCATTTGAAGCTTTTTTTGGCGACAACCAACTCCTTTCTGTAGTGGATTTTTAAGCCTTCCTTCTGCTTTTAGTTTCTCCAATTTTATGACTTTCGTTCCCATTGCTGCTGGTTTTCAATTTCGGTTTTTTACTGTTTCCTAAGTCACGGACTGGGCGCTAATGACCATAGAAGTTTTGCGCCCTAAAACAAAACAAAAAATAAAATAAATAAAAAAAAACAAAACTTAACAATCACAGTCCAGTGTGGAATTTTATTATTCTGTTCAAAACACTGTTAACATTTACTCCAAAATGTCACAGTTCACACTCAGCACAATCCTGTAATAATTTATTATGTTACACTTCGGTAGTTAATTTAATTCAAGCCATAATGAGTCTCACTATGTCCAACAGTCACCCATTTTGATGATAATGGCATTCCATACGTAGTATCATTCGCTTAATATGTTCTTTAATTTGAGATACTGCAACCACTCAAAAGTCTTTAAACCAAGTTATAGTCTTCCACAAGTCATTACAAATTTCACAACAGTTCTCATGAGAAATTATTACTTTCTAAATGACACCATCTGCTAACAGTCTTAAAGAATTATTAACTTGTAAATTTATTATTTGTGTGGTAAATCGTAAATGTTATTTCTCTGAAGCAGAATTAATATCAAAGTTCCCTCCAGTGATGAGATCCAAACAAAGCGCTGTATTGAGATCTAAATTCCTGCAAGAACTTGATGCAGTTACAAGTCTGGTCAGGTATTCTTCAGTGCATACTTGGTTGCCAAACCAATGCGTGGAGGTGTATAAAATGTTCTGTATTTCATAATCATAGATGTGAGCTGAATTTGACAAGGTTTTTGTTCCAATATCCAGGATGGTTCTGTTATATGAGCTGCTAGACTCGAGGAATATGATCAGAACTTCACACAAAATCTTTTCCAATTTCTTCGGCAGACTTAAGGGACCATTCTCCTCAGTCAACATGTAGAATAAGTGATTTTTATGATTGCTTCATCAGTTTTTCCAAAAACAATCAGTATAAATCTATATGCAAATTATCTGTTGATTCTTGCACAACATTTTCTGTTTTTTTATTTATTTTTGGTTTTTTATTTTTTTAAAGAAATTCAGCCATAATTAAACCCCTCACCCAAGGAGTCCAAGCTGCTATATGCTATATCCAGAATGAGATGTGTCCTTGATGGAAGTCCTGCAGTCTGCAAGTCTTACCTGAAATCAAAAAACAATTTTCATAATCTATAGGGTATTGGGTATGGAATAATCGTGCAGTTTTATGAAATTTGAAAATAATAAAATGGGAGATGTTTGAAAAAAGATTGGTTTTTCTGTGTGTTTTTGCAATAACTAATAAATTAAAATAAAAAATTAGCCTGTTGCTCCTTGCAGACATACCTGAGGAGTGATTCAGCCAAATTTCAGAGAGATATCTTCATTAATGTCCCCACAATCCGTTCCGTCAGCTTGAAGTTACTGTATCTCAATAATTACTTCTCATTGTGGGGATCAGCCCTTGAACTATCATAGCCTGCAGCAGTGGTGTCACACATAGCATCTCCCCATATGGTTACCCCCATAGGTAGAGGAAATACACTGTATCTCAAGCTGATGGAATGGATTCTTGACACCAGTAGAAAGATCTTTCTGTAATTTTGCCGAATTACTCCTTGAGCATGTCCGGAAGGAGTCGTAGGCTATTTTTTGTTTTAATTTATTCATTAGTTACTGCAGAAAACATGACCAAGACACACAACAAAACTACATCTTTGTTTCAAATGCTCACCATTTTATTATTTTTTCAAGTTTCAAAAAACTGTGCTATTACTCTGTGTGCAATATCTTACAGATTAAGACCATTGTTTTTCCAGAGATGATTTACAGACTTCAGGACTTCCATCATGGACATACATCATTTTGGACAGAACAACTTTAACTCTTTGGATGGGGGGCTTAATGGTGACTGAATTTCTTTAAAAAATCAGCAGCAGCTGGCCGAGACCCAAGCAGCCAAATGGAAGTAACTGATTTTGTGACATTTTACAAGTTCGTAACCAGGAGTACATTGTATTGTTTCATCTGTGTGCTTTATTAATTTAGTTTCTTGAGTTCCTACATGTTAATTTAATATTTTATATAAAAACAAAGATGAGGTGACTTACCGAACAAAAGCGCTGGCAGGTCGATAGACACACAAACAAACACAAACACACACACAAAATTCAAGCTTTCGCAACAAACTGTTGCCTCATCAGGAAAGAGGGAAGGAGAGGGGAAGACGAAAGGAAGTGGGTTTTAAGGGAGAGGGTAAGGAGTCATTCCAATCCCGGGAGCGGAAAGACTTACCTTAGGGGGAAAAAAGGACAGGTATACACTCGCACACACGCACATATCCATCCACACATACAGACACAAGCACAAGCAGCCTACCCTGTTTCGGAGGGAACCTCTCAGCCTGCAAGATCCGGGCATTCACAGAGGGTGGGATTATTGGTAGTTGGAAGCTCCAATGTTAGGCACGTTATGGAGCCCCATAGGAACAAGGCTGCCGAGGAGGGGAAGAAAGCCAGTGTGCACTCTGTGTGTGTCTCGCGGTTCTAGGCGCGCAGTCCGGAACCGTGCGACTGCTACGGTCGCAGGTTCGAATCCTGCCTCGGGCATGGATGTGTGTGATGTCCTTAGGTTAGTTAGGTTTAAGTAGTTCTAAGTTCTAGGGGACTGATAACCACAGCAGTTGAGTCCCATAGTGCTCAGAGCCAAGCCACTCTGTGTGCATACTGGGTGGAGTCAATCCAGATGTGGAAAGGGTCCACCTGGATGCCATGAAGAGCACAGTTTGGATTGGAAGAGATTCTCCCTGGCTTCATTTGGCTAACAGAAGTGGTAAAGGCTGCCAGTCTTGCTTGCCAGATAGAAGCAGACTTCACCATTTGCAGCATAGTTGACAGGACCGATTGCGGACCTTTGGTACAGAACCGAGTGGAGGGTCTGAATCAGAGGCTCAGACGGTTCTGTGACCATGTAGGCTGCAGATTCTTTGACTTGCACCATACAGTGGTGGGGTTTCCAGTTCTGCTGAATAGGTCAGGATTCCAATACCAGGAGGAGGCTACATGGGTAGCAGGGGCTGCAAGGTGTGGACTGGGCGGTTTTTTAGGTTAGAGAGTCTTGGGAAAACACAACAAGAACTTCATTTTCAAAGGATGCAGGTCGAACATAGGAAGAACGTAGATACAGGAACCATTGGTATAGCAGTTGTAAATTGTTGTAGCTGTGTTGGAAAGTACCAGAGCTCCGAGCGCTAATAGAAAGCAATGATGCTCAAATTGTTATAGACATTGAAAGCTGGCTAAAGCTGGAGACAAGTTCAGCCTAATTTTTTGCAAAGAACCTTATGGTGTTCTGAAAGGATAGGCTAAACACTGTCGACAGTGGCATGTTTGTTGTTGTTAGAAGTAGTTTATCTTGTAGTGAAATTGAAGCAGATAGTTCCCGTGAATTCTTGGCAAATGGAATAAAATAATAATTGGATCCTTTTACCAACTTCCCAACTCAAATGATACAATTATTGAAAGGTTCAAAGGAAACTTTAGTGTAATTTCAAAAATGTACCTGACTCATACAATTATAGTTGGTGGTGACTTTAATTTACCCTCAATATGTTGGCGAAAATACAAGTTGAAATCTGGAGGTATGCATAAAATATGATCCGAAATTGTACTAAACACATTCTCTGAAAATTATTTCAAGCAGTGAGTTCATGAGTCCACGTAAATAGTAAATGGTTGTGAAAGCACACTTGACCCCTTAGCAACAAATAATCCTGAGCTAATAAAGAGCATCAAAACAGATACTGAGGTTAGTGAAGACAGGGTTGTCATAGAGAGCCTGAATATTGTAACCCCCAAATTTTCCAAAAATGAATGAAAAATATACCTGTTCAAAAAAAGCAGGTAAAAATTCACTTGAAGCCTTCCTGAGAGGCAATCTCCACTCCTTCCAAATTAACAGTGTAAGTGTAGGTCAGATGTGGCTTGAATTCAAAGACATAGTATCAACAGCAATTGAGAGATTTATGCCAAGTAAATAAATAAACGACAGAATTGACCCCACTTGGTACACAAAATGGATCAGAACACTGTTTGCAGGAACAACAGAAAAAGCATGCCAAATTTAAACAAATGTAAAATCTCCAAGATTGGCGATTTTTTACAGAAGTCCATAATTTAGCATGGACATCAATGTGAGATGCTTGTAATAGTTTAAACAATAAAACTTTATCTCAAAACCTGGCAGAAAATCCAAAGAGATTATGGTCGTATGCAAAGTATGCGAGCGACAAGACACAGTCAATGCCTTCTCTGCGCGATAGCAATGGAAATACTATCAATGATAGCGCTGCCAAAGCAGAGTTACTAAACACAACCTTTTGAAATTCCTTCACCAAAGAAGACAAAGTAAATATTCCAGAATTCGAATCAAAAACAGGTGCCAACATGAGTAACTTAGAAGCAGATACCCTTGCAGTAGTGAAGCAACTTAAATCACTTGATAAAAGCAAGTCTTATGGTCCACACTCTATACCAATTAGGTTCATTTCAGATATACTGATGCAATAGCCCCATACTTAACAATCACATACAACTGCTCACTTGACGAAAGATCTAAACCCAAAGGCTGGAAGGTTGCATAGGTCACACCAATATTCAAGAAAGGTAGTTGGAGTAATCCACTAAATTACAGGCCCATATCGTTAACGTCGATAAGCAGTAGGATTTTGGGACATGTATTGTGTTTGAACATTATGAATTACCTGGAAGAGGACAATCTATCGACTCACAGTCAACACAGATCTATGAAACATCGTTCCGTGCGAAACACAACTAGCTCTTTATACACACGAAGTGTTGAGTGCTGTTGACAATGGGTTTCAAACTGATTCCGTATTTCTAGATTTCCAAGGCTTTTGACATCAAGGGTATTGCATGTCAAAAGGGGCTTTTAGTGAAATTGCGGGCTTGTGGAATATTGTCTCAGTTATGGACTGGATTCATGATTTCCTGTCAGAGAGATTACAGGTCATAGTAACTGATGGAAAGTCATTGAGTAAAAGAGAAGTGATTTTTGGCATTCCACAAGGAAGTGTTGTAGGCCCTCTGCTGTTCCTTATCTATGTAAACAATTTAGGAGACAATCTGAGCAGCAGTCTTAGGTTTTTTGCAGATGATGCTGTTGCTTATCATTTAGTTAACTCGTCAGAAGATGAAAACAAATTGCAAAACGATTTAGAAAAGATATCTGAATTGTGTGGAAATTGGCAGTTGACCCTAAATAATGAAAAGTGAGGTTATCCATATGAGTGCTAAAAGAAATATGTTAAACTTCAGTTAACGATAAATTAGTCTAATCTAAAGGCTGTACATTCAACGAAATACCTAGGAATTACTATTATGAACAATTTAAATTGGTAAGAAAATGTAGGTAAGAAAATGTAGAAAATTTGTGGGGAAGGCAAACCCAAGACTGCGTTCTACTGGCAGAGCACTTAGAAAATGTAACAGGTGTACTAGATTGTCTACACTACGCTTGTCCATTCTCTTTAGGAGTACTGCTGTGCAGTCTGTGACCCTTACCAGGTAGGATTAACAGAGTACATCAAGAAAGTTCAGTGAAGAGGAGCACGTGTCGTATTATCACGAGATAGGGAATAGAGTGTAATGGACATGATACTGGGTTTGGGATGGACGCCATTAAAACAAAGGCATTTTTTGCTGCGGCAGAATCTTGTCACAAAATTTCAGTCACCATCTTTCTCCTCCAAATGCAAAAATATTTTGTTGACGCCGACCTACATGGGGAGAAATGATCATCGTAATAAATAAGGAAATCAGAGCTCATACAGAAAGATATAGGTGTTCATTTTCTCCACGCATTGTTTGAGAGTGGAATAATAAAGAATTATTGTGAAGGTGGTTCGATGAACCCTCTGACAGGCAATTAAGTGTGATTTGAAGAGTATCCACGTAGATGTGGATGTAGATGAAAATGTTGTCCAAGAATCAATAAATAATGTGCAAAAAGATTTACATCAGTTTTTCCAGTAAAAAATCACTTACTTTATAGGCTGAATGAGGAGAATGGACCCTTATGTCAGCTATAGAGATTGTTAATTGTGCGTATTACTTTATTACCTTTCTTGAAAGTGGGAGTGACTTGGGGTGTCCAACAAATATTTGGGGTTTATTGTTGCTGGAGCTATGTCCAACTAACACTGACTAAAGGTAGGGTCAAGTCTGATATTCAGTATAAAATCCAACACAAATCCATTAGGTGCAGGTGTCTTGTTGTAGATTGTAAATGTTCTTGGTTTCTGTAGACAGTTATCCTGTAGTGTCATCTTCATGATCCAAAGAAATTACTGTCAGACTTCTGTCTAATTATTTTTTTCAAATAGTAAACAAAATTCGAACTCGGATAAGCTCATCAGAGTAAATAGTAGCCACCTCCTGTGGAAGGGAACACTGGTCATTTGCAAGCCTTGTAAATGGTGTAGAAGGTACCAGGCAGTGACATTACCCTTCATTGCTGGTGTAAAAGGTGTCAGTGAATAGTGAAGTGATTTGTGTGTGTGTGTGTGTGTGTGTGTGTGTGTGTGTGTGTGTGTGTGTGTGTGTAAAACGGGAGAGAGGGAGAGAGAGAGAGAGAGAGAGCGCGCATGATGCTGAAAGTTTCTATCATGTTTGGACAGACCCATGGTTGAATCGTGTATCAAAGTAAACTGTCAAATGTATCTGCAAGAGATAGTGTACCACTAGCAGCTGTTAAGTATATCAGTAATAAATAAATTGTAATCAAGTAGAACTGGAGATGAGTGTCGTGCTTTGTCATTTGGTTTCAGGTGCAACAGGAATTGCTGCTGCTGTTGAATGCAGGTCATCTTAACTAATTTCTGAGGTAGATGGCTACTGATCTCAGTGGTGCATAAGGCTGCTAGTTTCTGGTAAACCAAATACCACAGATACCAGACAGTAGCTGACTGAGGTGTATAGTGTGGTCCATAGAGTTAAGATTTGTCTCGTTTCAAATTATGCAAGACATTGAGTGCACCACTGGCCCAATGGAGTGTTTAACCCATGCTGTGTGGGTGGTATTCTTCAGGTCAGAGGTGGTTCTGTGATGTTTTTGGGGGTATTATTTGTACCATGACTTGGACCCACTCATATCTGATACTGTGGACATAAGCCAGCATGTTCATTTCAACTATCTTGCTGACTAATAACTGTTCTTTTGTCTACATCTTCATGATGTATATTCTGTGGACTCTTCTGTTCACTAATATGACATCAGCCACATTCACATGGCTGCACGCACATATTCCTGATTTGACAAACACTCAGGCACCCTATGGCACTTTCAGAGACCCATTAAATCATGAAACTGTTTGCAACAGTGGGTGAAATATGGCAGTTAACATTCCTGCAATTTTATAACTCTACAGGATCTAATCACCAATGAGTGGCTTCAAGTGGATACGGGCTGCCTGAAGAAACTTGTGCTCACTCTTTCTCGTACCAGTTGAGGTCAAGTCCAGGCTTGATGTGGTATTATACAGTGTTAAAGTGACATCTCCTGGGGTTGACTACCTTTTGGCTGGTGTGGTTGGATGACACTCACTTCTGTTTGCTGAGTGCTGAGGGAGGCAGCTGCAGCAGAGCTGTTAGGTATCTGTTCACACAGTTAAAATGGGATAGAGAGCTTTTGGAACATGAAAGAAGTTCCATCATCGAATCAAAAGGCAGAGAAGAGATAAGAATCTTAAGAACAATGATATTTGCTTCTAAATGTATCTATACATTTCTTTCCTCTCTTCTGTCAGTTTCATCAGTGCATCATTTTTTCCATTTATGAAAGGTCAGATTAGAATATTCTCTTCTTGTATATCTTTCTCGTGTCTCAGTGACAGACACTGTCTCATCTGTGCATAATTTAATATTTTTCTGTTATTAAAAAATAGTTACCTGTACACAAAACTTCAAAATGTGTTGCCATTTGTAACTGATCAGATGTTTACAAGTATGTCTGTAATAGTAATAGCCTACATAAAATAAGCTAGAAATCTAGGAAATATCCTACCTTGTTAAAGCAACTGAATGTTTCTGATCGTAAAGTAGAACTCATGCGTGTGAGAAGTCGAATGAAATAAAAATTGTTTGTGTCAAAAGTGTTGCAGTTTAAGTACATGCAAGACCATTCTATCACTTACAGTTTTTGCTTCCTGTGGTGACTGGAAGACTAGCAGATGTGAAAAAAGTAGCACAGTATGAGAAGAAAGTAACTGATGTTCTTAATATACTCGAGGATACATGGCTCAGTGAAAGAAAGTATTTAGGAGGAGACAAAGTGAGCATTGCTGATCTTTTAGGAGCTTGTGAGCTTGAACACCTTAGTAAGTATGTTTATATATGTTAATACAATAACGCAAAGTCCTAAATGGAGTCTCCCTCATCTGTTATCTCCTTATATCTCCTACTTTCTGCTCTCCAACCCCATTTTTTCTTCCCTTTTTATGTTATGTGACTTACAAAACAAACCTTTACCAATGTTCAACTGCAGTAATTATTTTCAGAAATTCAGTGTTTCTGAACAATAATTTTATGTGGTGATGAAATAGATTTTTCATCTGTTGACAGTATTGTGAAAAGAATAGTTGTTACTCACCATATAGTGGAGATGTTGAGTCGCAGATAGGCACAACAAAAAGACTTTAAAACAAGCTTTCGGCTAAACAGGCCTTATCAACAAACACAAACATACACACAAAATTCAAGCTTTCGCAACAAACGGTTGCTTCATCAGGAAAGAGGGAAGGAGAGGGAAAGACGAAAGGATGTGGGTTTTAAGGGAGAGGGTAAGGAGTCATCCCAATCCCGGGAGCGGAAAGACTTACCTTAGGGGGAAAAAAGGACAGGTATACACTCGCGCACACACACACATCCATCCGCACGGGTATGTAGAGGGAAACATTCCACGCGGGAAAAATATATTTAAAAACAAAGATGATGTGACCTACCATACGAAAGCGCTGGCAGGTCTATTATCGACCTGCCAGCGCTTTCGTATGGTAAGTCACATCATCTTTGTTTTTTATATATATATATATATATATATATATATATATATATATATATATATACGGCCTAAGTCTCTGGTTGCTAAGGCCAGCCTTGGCAGCCAGTGACTGTGTGTGTGTGTGTGTGTGTGTGTGTGTGTGTGTGTGTGTGTGTGTGTTTTCTGATGAAGAGATGTTTGGCTGAAAGTTTTGTTTGACAGTCTTTTTGTTGTGCCTATCTGCAACTCAGCATCTCCGTTATATGGTGAGAAGCAACTGTCCTGTTCATAATATTGTCATAATTCCATCCTGGATTTTCCTTTGTTTGATTTCTAATCTGTTGTTGTTCATGTATTTCACTTTCTCTTAATGTATGATTGTGGCCATTTGTCAGTTAACGATTACCAATCAACAATAGTGTTTACAGTTGTCGATCTTGTGCATACTTACTTCATGCTACTGTAACATGACTAGTGCATTATAGTCTCTGTCTGCCTGTGTATTTTCCTGTGGATGACACTGTTGTACACAAAAAAGTCGCAATGTTAGACAGTTGTAATGAAAAGCAGCAAGACCTGCAGAGGATTGACGATTGATGCAGAAAGTGGCAGTTGACTCTCAACATAAACAAATGTAATGTATTGTACATACGTAGACAGAAAAACCCATTAATGTATGAGTACATGATTGCAGAACAGCAACCAGGAGCAGTTACTTCCATAAAATATCTAAGAGTGTGTATGCAGGGCTGTTCAAAGTGGAACAGCCACGTAAAACTAATTGCAGGTGGAGTAATCACATAATACTTTACGCTGATCAAATTAACACAAATATGATTTTATTAATGAAGCACTCGACAATGAGGGAAAACTGACTCCTGTGGATCCCCATGTAACAAGACGCAGTATACTGATGTGAACGGCACACTGGAAGGATGTACAAGAGGCCTCAGTTAGTGTTGCTCTGCGCATATATATATATATATATATGCTTGTGTTTGTATGTGTGGATGGATATGTGCGTGTGTGCTAGTGTATACCTGTCCTTTTTTCCCCCTAAGGTAAGTCTTTCCGCTCCCGGGATTGGAATGACTCCTTACCCTCTCCCTTAAAACCCACTTCCTTTCGTCTTCCCCTCTCCTTCCCTCTTTCCTGATGAGGCAACAGTTTGTTGCGAAAGCTTGAATTTTGTGTGTATGTTTGTGTTTGTTTGTGTATCTATCGACCTGCCAGCCAGAGACTATAGTGTAGTTTCAGCTCTCTGAGACTACAGACATGTGTGCAAGTTGCGCTTGCGTGTGTGTGTGTGCGCGCGTGTGTGTATGTGTTGTATGTGTGTCTACTGCTGACAAAGGCCTTAATGGCCGAAAACTATGATTGTGTGAATCTTTTTATTGTGCCTATCACGACTCAGCATCTCCGCTATATGGTGAGTAGCAACTTCCCTTCTCTCATATTGTTACATTCCATCCTGGATCTTCCATTGTTTGATTTTCATCAAATTTATTGCTTCTTCCTACGTATAGCTTGCTAAAAGACCATGAAGATAAAGTTAGAGAGATTTGAGCCCATGGGGAAGGTTACTGACAATCATTCCTCCCATGAACTAGTCATGTAAGGGGACCGCTCACAGTGGTACATGAAGTGCCATCCGCCACAAACCACAAGATGGCTTGTGGAGTATTGATGTAGATGTTTTTTCTTCCCTTTACTGCAGTGTCAGATTTCCAGACTTTTCCAGATGCTTAGAATGTTGAATATTTTTGCATGATTATTTGAATTTTGTTAGTGTTTTAGTTCCTATGGGGAGTGTGTGTGTTTGATTGGACTGATAAATAGTCACAAATGTCTAACTTCAAAGAAGAACTCAGAAAATTTAGTTAAAGTCCTGCAAACACAGCCTAAACATCCCATAAATTGCTGTCTGAAGAAATATTTATTAAGTAAGGAATGAAACACAGCAAAGGCCCACTTTGATCGGGTAGTACTATTATGAGAACATTGTGAAAACAGAGACTGTTACACTCTCACTAGAAAAGAGAGTGTGTAGATGAACAGGTAAATTATGTCTATTTAGCTTTTGAAAGATGTTCAAGACTATCATACTGTGAGTAGGAAACCACAATATGATCACATGGTAAAGCTTCACAAATATTCGAAAATCTTGAAGTAATGTTTAATGATAGAACTGTGCATGTTGTACTGGATGATGAATGTTCAACAGAAGTGAAACTAACATTGGATATGCCATAGGGAACCATTATAGGACCACTAATCCTCTCACTGTTCACTATGTGCTCCGTATGTCCCTGGATTAAAGCAAAAAACACATTCAAAATGAAAGAAATGTGTGTGTGGGTTGTCTATTTGTTGAAAATAGCATTTATTTAGTACAGTACATTGCTCAATCAGAATTTTTGATCTCTCCATGCCTTCCATGAATTTTCTTGGAAATTTGTCTGGAATTTGTGTGTCACAGCCAACTGAATCTCCACATTAGTCGAACTTCGAGCACCTTAGGTGCATATTCAGTTTTTGGTAGAGAAAATATGTGGAGCTGACAAATCTGGAGAATGTGTTGAATGGCGCAACAGTGAAACTTGCTTTTCTGGGAGAACTGCTGATTAGTTGATGCCAATGGACTTGGCTGCTGTTGTGTAGTAGGAAAAGGTCATGAGTACTGAAAAGCTCGAGGGGAACTTGCTGTATTTGAGCAAAGAAGTGTTTCATCTAAATGAAATAATATCAGTGTTTGGAAAATAACATTTTTATTTCGTTATGTATTTTGTTAGAAATTAAGATGAGAATAAGTTCTACAAAAAGTAGAATTCTCTAATTTTTAAATGGGTTTTCCTGCGTATTTTACAAATCGAAAGACTAACTTTTCTGACTTACAGGAAAATCAATTTTAATAGTTGTTAGTTTGCATGCGTAATGTGATTGGAAAGGCCTTTTGAAGAATTCTGTTGGAGATGCAAGTGCTGTGAGTGCTTCAACCATTTAGTGCTTGGTTCCCTCCAAAAAATGAAGCAAAAATCTAAAAATCAATATTTTTCACCAACACTGCATTTATTCCTTGCTATGTAAAATCTTGCTTCGCAACTAAAAGCCTGATTTACTGGAGATGATCACATTTATTGTTTCCGTCAATGCATAAATTATTTGTGAATCATGACATTGCGGTTGAGAAACAGATTAATGTCTTCACTTAGTTTTTTTGAAAGCACAGCTTTTTTTAAGTTTGACTATGTTTTGAAATGCTGATGTGTTGTTTCATGATGTTATGCAAAACACTACATCTCCTCACAAGCATTCATCTTGTCTGAAACGTTCTCGAAGCAATGTTATCATGAAGCAATTTTGGTAATTAAAGAGAAACTGATGTTTGAGTAAGATCATGTTACAGCTTGCAGGGCACCATTATGAATATTATATCACATACGCTTCATGAGAGGGCTATGATGTATACTGACACATATAAGACAGTTATTTTCTATAGTTTCCTATGTAAATAGAACAGAAAATTACAAATACAGGTGAAGTTCAGTGGCTTACAGCACATATTTGTTGATGTAGAGTTCAGTTAGGCAATTCTTACGTGGTTTGGCATTTGCTCCAGTAGCTTAACCTCCTTATTGTTAAAGGTTTTAGATTATTTCTTTTTTTGCTTGTTGTTGTCTAGTACCTGTTCACTTTACAGTTCCTCTATACTCTTAGTTAAGGAAATAATAAGTTTGAATGCCCTGTAAATTCTTCATTGTATTGCATCAATCTGAAATAATAGTAAAGCATAATGATGCAGGTTAACAATGTATTTGGAAATCTTTGTTTCTGTGATTGCTACTTTTAGTGTCATTTGAGGGACATCATATAATTTAGTTTTTTTGAGAAACTATTGTATCTTAAGGGTTTAACATTATGTTTACAGTCTCACAGTTGGTATCATTTATGGGTAATGTTTATTGAAACAATGCCACAATGTTTTAAATTTATGACAATACTTCATGTGTTAAATATATCTCACTGACAATTTTTGTGTTGCAGAAATGGCAGGATATAATCCACAAGACAATCGCCCCAAGGTTTCAGCTTGGTTAAACAAGTTGAAAGAAGAATTAAACCCACATTATGAAGAGGTTCATGTCCTTGTTAATCATATAGCAGAAAAACATAAGGGGGTCCCACCCAGCTCACCTGACAAGCTATGAATATAATCTTGCTGTTGATTATAGATATTGATATTTTGCTGATGGAGCATTTGATTGTGGTTCAGAATTCTTAAGTTACTTGTTAATGTGCAGAATTCTGTACCACCAACATTGAATTAACATGTGGAATATTAGTCACAATTCATTCATTGGAAAAATGTTGAAATATGTCATTACATATTATATATTAGGAAAATCGCTGCTGTACAGAGATCTTACTTCCAAGCCATGGCAAATTTCAAATGCCCGCCGTTAATTCTTGGATTAGTCCCACAACAAAGCAAAACATTTTAAACAAAATATTACTAAATTTTGATCTTTGATAGTTTGTTTACCTTGTTTCCTGTTTTCTTGTATTATCACAAGTGTTGTTTTCTTGCAAAGGAAAGATAACAACATTTTTCCATTTGTGGCAGCATAAAACAAAAAGTTATTCTTAAAAATAGTGCAGTAGTTAAGCATTTAAAAGTTTGGAGAGATGGTATGACAGTTAAAAAAACATAACAACAAATGTTTAATGTTTCTGATAATGATATAATTAATATTGGCCAGAAGTCTTACTCATACATGTAAATGTGATTAAAAGTTTTATGGGAATCTTAATATATGTACAGAAATTACGGACTTCAGGAGGTGTTAATTTCAGTTTCTTTTGACATTTTAAGTGGTTGCTGTTAAATGTTAGCCAAAGAAAAGCTTGCATTGTACTGTTTGAAACCACAACTGAAAATAAAGTGATTGTACAAAGCTGAAATTATCTTTTCTTTCTCAGAAAGAATTAAGTCATAAAACTGTTCCTTTGTTAGTTTGTAGCATTTAAGATAATAACAATACTCCTTTGATTTTACATTAACTGTAGGCATTGTTCCACTTTGTAGCCTTCCTCTGACAAAGTTTTAAAAATATATTCACTGTATTGATATTGGATCTCTAAAACTGGCTGCCTGTGAGTGCTTCCATAGCTTATGAAGCAGTAGCTCCAGATTTTATTTCTATTCTGTTTTTCTTTGATAATATGATCTGGAGCACAACTCAAATAAACTCTGAGACCAGACAAGAAAGAGCTTAAAAATAAATGAAAGCGTAATTCATTTTTGAATTGCCAGAATAGTATCTCATCAAAAGACCTGCACCAGTTTGAGTGTCACTCTTTTGTATTTATTTCATCTGTCTCTGTAACTGAGGAATTTATAATTAATGTGTTTCAACCTAATATATTCACTTTCTTAAAAATGTACTTTTATAAATTCTGTATGTAAATCTCTACATAAAAACTAAAAGAAACACACAATATTTATTACACAATCACATAGTTTGGTGCTTTATTATTTAACATATCTCACAGAAATAGTAAATTATCACAATGTAGGAAAACACAGATTGCTACTTACCATATAGAAGACACCTTAAGTTGCAAACAGGCACAATTAGCTTTCTTCAGTAAAAGAGAGACACAAACCATTCGTACACACAAACAAGCACATCTCTTGCACACATGACTACCAACTCCAGCATGTTGAGCTGGAATTATTATATTTTATGGAATTCATACCATCATAACATTAATATTTAAGTTAGAAAAAAAAAAAATCAGTAAACTATTTAACATACATTCTCCTTTTAGACATTGCAGCTGCAGTTCACCTGTAGATGTTCCTGTTGTACACCTTTATTGCTGTGAACAGAAAATGTGATTCAGAGCGCATTTTCAGCTCTATAATGATGATACCCACAGATTTTGTAAGTGTGCTCTGATATGGAGAACTAGTCCCTATTTAATATATCAAGTGTGTATTACTTATAATGGAGGTATGTGCTACTCCAGAAAGTTTGTAACGATTTCTAGTCAGACATCTTAACATCCAGTAAAGAGACATCTCAGCTGACATTTACATTGATGAAATTGTAAACAGTAGCCTTCTTTCTTCCCCAAGCTTTCAAATTTTAGGTCTATAAACTTGAATTATAACCGGCAGCAACTGATTCAAAAACCTATGTCATTTGATATTATTCAATAAACAGAGGATGAGTAGATTGACTGTAAAATTGTATTCGTACTTTAACCAACATCATTCTCTGTAATGATAATAGTGATCCGAAATGCCAAAATCAAGACAATTAATATGACTGACTGATAAACATTTTAAATTAATTTTGCAGTTTTAGGTGATCTTTGATTTTCAGCAATAGTATGTCTACAATCTACATGTTAGACTTTACCCACAGTATAAGGATATCCACTCCTAATACAATACAAGGATATGGGCTCTTTGTAGAAAGTGGTACTTAGTGTGCTATGAAGAAAAGCTCTCTGGTTTCCAGAGCTTTCATCGATGTTATACACCAAGAAAGTCTACAGCTACACACTTTGTGCTGTGGTTGCTTACTTTATAGTTTATCTGAACATTAGTATTACTAACTGCAAATTAAACTGAAAAGTAAATATACCAGCCTGAGTGTAAAAATGTCAAGTTTCTTGAATAAACTTGTGCTTGCAGTCTTGAACACTCACAAAAAAAGTTACTGTCTATCCCCAGGATATTATGTCCTATGCAACAGTAGTGTAAAAATGCTGCCATTTTTCTTGGCAACACACTATAGTTAAACAGGAATTGGGGGGGGAGGGGGGGGGGGAAGTTTTTCTAATCATATGGTCATTGTTTCGTAGTGTTCTATAGATCATTTTGTGGAGGAGGATCATCACAGGTTTGGTTGAAGTGAAGGTACATTTTACCCAAGAGATGTAGCTGTAAAAAATTAATTTAGTCTACAGTACTTACAATCAACACTTACTAACCTACTGTATTTTATTTGTTCTTACATAGGGTAAAATGAACATAATTAAGTAGGATAACCACTATTTTCTAGAATGCTGCTGCTTCCTCAGTTATACTTAGTAATTGCTGTTTATCTGCTACTATATGCTTAATGTTTACAATTTTACATTGATAATTATTGAAGAATCACTTACCAACATGCTGTAAGAATAGAGACATGTTTATAATGAGCTTGTCTTGCTTCTAATAGTAGTTTCCAGTTGTTGCCTCTAGATAATTTTATCAGATATCTTATGGAACAGTAATAAGATATTTTTTTTAAAATCTGAATAGATTCCAAACTTCTTATTTGATGTCTACCAAAAGCTTGTAGAAATTCTCTTTAAACCCAACACTAATAAGCCATATCTACATGGAAACCATGCACAGGATGGGCGAAAAGTCCCCGTACCCCCCAGAGAGACAGGTTCCTTTCTAACTCCGCTGTGTACTGAGGATTCTTTTTGTTCTAGATGACAATATTTAGCACGTGACCTATGATAAAGGGCACATTCATCTGGAAACATAAGCTTGGGACGGTTCACTGCATTTGGAAATGGAGTTAACAGAGCACAGAATGCTAAAAAGTGATATTTTCAGTCTGTATCTGATAACTCATCCACAAACATCAATTGAAAAGATCTGACCATAAGGTCTTTTTTCATGTCCTCTCGCTTTCTTACCCTCGGTACACCAAATACCGAAGCACTATACGTGTCATCTCCATAGGAGATTATTCAATCCAAGCAGAGACACCGGAACATGTTTCTTCTCATGCCTTCTTCCTTCCACTCTGTGGCCTGTCTTTAACACTGCCAAAAGCAAAAGCATAAGCATGTCTTTCCCAATCCAGATGTGCTGTCTTTCACAGTGGAACCTTATTAAATCTTTCCTGGAATGTTTCCATTATCTGTCTCATTGCGTGCTGTGTGTGTTGTTGTTGTTTTGCGCACCCACATACTTGTCACTATGCTCCCCCAAATAGTGTAACCATGACTGCTCGCCATGGCTATGAATTAAAACTTGACTGTGACTGCAAAAACATTTAATCATGAGTTCCAACAACTGATAAGAAGTAACATAGTTACCATCCTGCATAATAAACAGGGTATGAGGACTTCTTGTCCATACTACATGTTGTTTTATGTTGTGGTTGTGTAAATCACAGTTAAATTGAAGTTGGAGTTTATCGTTCATCACAAATGCAATAAATTTACTGAGAATATGGTATAAGAATTTCATAATCTTTGAGGAAGCCTCTGCAAGACGCGAAGTCATCCTCTGCTTCATATGATGATCTCACTGCTCACGTTTTTTTAAATCGGCATTCCAGTATGTTGATTTAATTTTAATTTTGTGTCTCTCAAAGCAATGAGGACTTTTTATTGGTGGGATTTCACTTGGTGTTTGATGAATTATCTCACATAATTATTTTTGAGATTACTGAGTAGCTCTTTGCTGTATACCAGTTCTAAGCTTGTTAAGATGCCATGCAATGTTTTCTGCCTGGTATTTTCAAATTTACACCTTAATCATACACTCTTGTCATTAGAAAAACTGACCTTTTTCAAAAAGTTCTGTAATATGTGGCTGATAATGTATGGAGTTCATAATTCTAGTAAAGAAATTTTCCAAATGTTGAACCTCAAGTTGTCTTGCTCGATTATGCGACCCATCTTACAGTTCTGCACAAGTGCAAAGACACGTTTAGATTAATTACAACACTTGCAGCAGAAGCATTTAAGCAATCATTCTCACCATGTCTTATGTGCAAATGGAACAGGACAAATCCCTAATAACTGGTATGATGGATGGAAAGTGCTCTGTTCCATGCACTTCATGGTGGCTTGTAGAATACAGATGTAATTGTTAAAACTTTCTGAATTTGACACTGCTACAGAAATAGCACTGACATGACACTTTGCTTAATGTTCCTCAATATTTGAACCATATACAAACATGATGCAATTAATGGTAGAATACTTCACTTTTCTGGGTAAAATTTTTACTGTATGAAGAGATCACACAAAATTATAACTGCACAGTTTCTGTTATTTAATTTGAACATAACTTCAGTAATTAGATCCAGCAACTTTCAAAACAACAATTGTACCTGAGATCCTTTCTGAAAAGTTAGTTTGTATTTGAAAGAAAAGACATTAAGACTACTAAGAGCAACACTGTTCAGTCAGTAGGTGTTATTTGCTTATTTCCTCTTAAGAAATGGATAATACCTCTGTTCATTTAGTTCCCTCATGAAGTACATTTTGTTTAATATCTGCATCTACATGCATATTCTTCAAACTAATGTGGAGTGCCTGGCAGTGAGTACTTCACATTTGAGGGCAATGAAGTTTAGAGGTATGAATGAAGAAGCAGCTGGACTGGAAAGAATCATAATAGTTAGACTCACTTTTCTAACTGGAATATATACTACTTTTCAGCAGTTTAATAAAAATTGCAGTATATTTAATGGTTTTGTCCTCTACAAAGACTTTCCTCACTGATGCATACAATGTCAATCTGAGTAATTATATTCTGCCTCTACTTGACTATTTTTGTTTGGTTTCTGTGGATTCTGTAACTGACAGAAGTAAATGAACTTGGTGTCATAAGAGGTGTGGCAATAAGGAAACTGGACTTGTGCTCTAACTCTTTATTGAAAAAACTTACACAACTGAAATGTTGTCCCTTTTAACGTAGCCCCCTCCTCAATTCCTGCACTGCTCCATGCGAATTTTCCACTATTGGAAGCAATGCTGCAAGTCTTTTTCTGTTATGCTGTTGAGGAGGCTTTTCCTTCACTGCGTCCGTGGACTTGAACCTGGTTCCTTTGAGTGCAGACTTCAGTTTTGGGATGGAACGAAATCACATAGTGCTAGATCAGGTGAACACATTGTATGTTCCATCACTGGAATGTTGTTTTTTGCAAAACACTTCTTCACAGACACTGCGGTATGGCCCAGTGCTTCGTTCTGATGAAAAATCTGTGAGAGATTTTTCCACACATCTTGTCTCCTTTGTCACACACATTCATGGAGGTTCTTCAGAACAGTTACATAATAAGTTCAATTGACAGCCTGACCTTCAGGCACCCAATCAATATACACAACCCCTCATATATCAAAAATTGTCACTTAGTCTCTGGATTGTTTTGGAATATCCATATTTCATCACACATAGTCATTTTTGTTGTTTTTGGGAGTGTCAGCGCAGCAGTTCACTCGATGTCACTTTTTCTCATTTGTGAGGATTTTTGCACCACTTTAGCACAAACATTTGTTATGCCTAGATCATCGTGCAGAATCTGTCTAATGGTTTCCTTATTGATGCAGGCAAGTTCTGGAATTGCTCAAATGCTCAGGTGGTGGTTTTCTCAGACAATTCTGCTGACTGTCTCCCCATTTTCAGTTTTCGAAGTGGAAGGATGACCCGATTTTGGATCATCTTCCTTACCGTCCTTGAACCTCTTAACCCCACGAAGACTTGTATACGAGATAGACACTTATCACCATAAACTTGTTTCAACAAATCGTTAGTTTCTGTGGTGGAGTTTTCAAGTTTTATGATGAATTTGATGTTAACACACTGTTCCGCTTTAGAGCACAGTACAATTCTGGTGGCGCTCGGACACATGACCGCTTTATAAGAAGGTTCACAGCCAGTTTAACCACTACGGTGACATGAATTTTTAGTTTTGGTCCCAAGGTTATTCTCCCACTCATTTCTTTGTCTTCGAATAAGCTGGAAATGCACACAACTACCAATCTGGTTTCTTCATTGCCACGTGTTGTATTCCTTTAAGCTGCCTTCACCTGTCTCTCAGCTGCAGTCGGGGAAAAACAATCCCAGTGTGTTGTTTCTATTTAACATAATAAATTAAGTAGGATAACCACTGTTTCATACTACTTAAAATGCTATTTCCTGTTTTCTTTGAACTGCAAAAGTGCAGCCCAACTGCAGTTACTGTTTCATTAGTGTATTTTTATGGGTTGATAAAGTCAAACCATCTATGGGAAGGAATCTCTGAAATGGAAATGCAATCAGTAAAGATGAACGAAACGTATACTGACAAGTTAATGGCAAAATAATCCACACTTATGTATTTTGCTGTTTGTCCCACTTCTGCTTTCATGTTCTCCTTCTGTTGCTACCTTTTTTTATCTCATATGTGTATTTTTTTTATTTTTAGGCTGATATTCCAGTATCTGTGACTTGTTGACTGCCATCTCTGCCACTCCTAACTTCGTGGGTATGTAAGAAAGTGTTTTCTGTTGTTACCATTCCACTGTTGATTTATGTATTGTTCTGCATGCTCAAGGTCATTTAGTTTGTACTAACATTTGTTGCCAGATGATAAGTAGAAGTTTTCCATAATTTTATTTAACTATCAGATGAAACTTAGTGCCTTGTACACTGTCAAAACCACTATTTTCTGAAGGCCAAGATGTAGTAATGTGCCACAGCATTGGAAGTGATACATGTTGCAAAAATCATTGAAGGAATGGATGTCCTAAGTGTCAATTTCTGCTTCTTATATGTATAGCCATATTACCTATCCTTTTATTTATACTGTTATAGTAGTACATTACTTAATATCCCTCAAGGTGTACAGCCCCCCCCCCCCCATACACACACACACACACACACACACACACACACACACACACACACACACACACACACAAAAAAAAAAAAGTGGAATATACTGTGGTTTAACAGGACAGATAATTATTGGGAGATCAATCATCACCTGAAATCAATTCACCGTGATCTAACCACCACAGGTTGAGTACATGTGTTTACGGCTTGTTTACTGACATAGAGGTTTGGTTGTGTGCTGTTGCATTGTGCTCTTAAGAAACTTCAATTAATCATATGGCCAACCTAATGAACAGTCAGTGAATGACAAAAAAAACCACACAGATGATTATAAAAATATTTAAATAAAGAAAATAATGAAATGATCTTTCAGTATATTAATGGAGCCTAGTCACAGGATTAAAGTTCATTGTCAGTTTGTTAAATAGAAGATTATTTGAGTGGTGGCCTTACACAGGCTAATATCATACACAGAGAAACAAATAAATAACCAGCCTAGCAAAGCATGCACAGGCAATGACCAATGTAAGCCAAAGACATTGTACAGTGCATCAAAATAAACAAGTTCATTAAAGTCTATATGCATTACCTATTTCACCATAGCAAAGATCACTGTCTGTTAGCTACATGAGCACTCACTGTCAAGCTGTTCTGTAAACCACAATTTGATGTGCAACAGAATGACTAACACATCTCAAATCACTGCACGTTAAAATATTCCTAACACCAAACACACCTGAACGCTTGCGGCTCACTGGTTGCTAAACCTTACATAAGTACTACTGTAGTCAGTTTAGTTTCTAGACCACCATATGAATACATTCATAAATCTTCTGGAATATACTCATTTTAAATGTACAGGATATACATCTACAATTAATTTGCACCCTGAAACTACATTTTTAAATTTTATACATAGCAGAAATCAGGTTGTGAGTTAAATATTGTATACTAAAATTGAAACTACAGGAATGTAAGCAAGTTAATGTCTTTGTTCATGATGGCCCTGAGAAACCAAAATCGTTGATACTGATGCTAATCTCTCATGTATCTGTGGAGGACTCTTTGTTTTGGCCCTGTGTTTATAACTGTTAAATCTATATATATAAAACAAAGTCGGGTTTGTTACAACACTTATAACTCGAGATCTGCTGGACCAATTTTCATGGTTTTTGATTTGTTGGATTTGTCTCCGCCCCGAATAGCAGAATACATCTTAAAAATAATGAAAAATCGACGAATAAAAATTTTCATGGTTTTTGATTTGTTGGATTTGTCTCCGCCCCGAATAGCAGAATACATCTTAAAAATAATGAAAAATTGACGAATACTTGAAAAATGCGTTATTTTCCCTAAAAGTTCTTTAGTTTCGGAGCTGTCAAATTTTTTTGTCAAAATCTGTAAGTAATGATTGACATTTATGCATGCGTTCATAAACTATTTAAAATGGATGAATAAACTATTATGTGTATTTTTTTTAAAAAAAGATTGAAAAATATTACGCGTGCATTCAGAAATGTGTAATGAATACTTAATCTATATATATATAAGAAAGTCGTGTTAGTTACACTATTTATAACTGAAGAACGGCTGGACCAATTTGGCTGAAAATTTGTGGAAAGGTAGCTTAGAACCAGGAGACGGGCATAGGATACTTTTTATCCCGTTCGACCGCTATAAAATGTAGTATAACAGAAACGCATCTGGTGTGGAATAACAAAACGCAAATTAGATTTAGTAGTTCAAACGAATGTACCCCTGTTGAACCCCCAACAAAAGGAAGTTTATGATAAATTAATGAAGGCAATTGATGATGGAAATAGTGGTTTATATTTCCTGGATGCCCCTGGTGGAACTGGCAAGACATTCCTCATGTCAGTAGTTTTAGCCACAGTTCGTGCGAGATCCAACATTGCGGTTGCAGTTGGTTCTTCCGGAATAGCAGACACATTGTTAGAAAGATGCCGTACGGCTCAGTCAGCATTAAAATTACCGTTAAATCTTCAAGCTATTGAATAACCAACATGTAATATTGCAAAAAATTCAGCAGTGGCCGAAGTTTTATCAGCATCCAAGATCTGGGACGAATGCACAACGGCTCATAAACGTGCATTAGAGGCACTTAACCGAACATTGAAAGATCTACGAAAAAATAAGCAAAATATACAAACTCAGTAGTCCACGCGCAGGATAGGCAATATCAAGGATAGTGTGAGCTCAAGAGTGCCGTGGTCCCGTGGTTAGCGTGAGCAGCTGCGGCACGAGAGGTCCTTGGTTCAAGTCTTCCCTCAAGTGATAAGTTTAATTTTTTATTTTCAGACAATTATTATCTGTCCGTCTGTCCATCCAATGCGATAACTTTTTTGGGAGTGATTATCACATCCACAAGAAAACCTAAATTGGGCAAGGTAAAAGAATCTTTTTACCCATTCGTCAAGTGTACAAGTTAGGTGAGTCGACAACATATTCCTGTAATGTGACGCACATGCCGTCACCAGTGTTGTATAGAATATATCAGTCGTGTTTTCCTGTGGAGGAATCGGTTGACCTATGACCTTGCGATCAAATGTTTTCGGTTCCCATTGGAGAGGCATGTCCTTTTGTCTACTAATTGCATGGTATTGCGGTCGCAAAACACACACTAAATTTATTACAGTGAACAGACGTCAATGAACGAACGGACAGATCATAACTTTGCGAAAATAAAGAAAGTAAACTTTTCACTCGAGGGAAGACTTGAACCAAGGACCTCTCGTTCCGCAGCTGCTCACGCTAACCACGGGACCACGACACTCTTGAGCTCACACTATCCTTGATATTGCCTATCTTGCGTGTGGACTACTCAGTTTGTACATTTTGCTTATTTTTTTCATAGTTCCACACAACTTCTTCCTGTTTTCTCGATTGATCTGTGTTCAGTTTTTCAAGGCCTGTCCACTGTGCCAACTTATAACTAAATCTGAGGGGGTTGCGATGGGGTGGTTCCCTTGTTAGCATCCACACCCACACAGTGACTCAGTTTAGTCTTGCTGCTGGAGGATCTCCAGGTGGCTTTCACCCAGTGGTCTGTTGCCCTGCTCCACACCTCTTCTCCTGCTCTCTGCAGTAACTTGGAGCTCACCACAGTGCTTGTGTAGTGACCTTATCTGGCCACCCTGCAGCAACCTGTCATTTACGTGACCCTCAAATATACCTCCTGTATTTTTATCTCTCTATGTATATAGTGGACAGGTTGTTCGTAATCTTACAATATTCTGAGCAATACTGTATACAGAGATTCCATTTTCCTTTGTACTTTCTTCTGTTGATACTTAGTGCTTACCCTCACTGAGAATTACAATAATTTATAAGCAAAATGTGTTTCTTTACACTCATGATTCTGTCCAAGCTGTAGTGTAGATTTTTTAAATAGTATTCATGTATTTCTTTTTCTTCTCTCTGCTTGATGTAGGGTTTGCCTGTTGTACCCTCTTGGTTGAAATTATTGGTATTTCCATCTTTATCTCAGCCGTCCTAAATCTGGTTCTCACTGGATGATAATTTCTCATTAATTCTGATTTTCTGTTTGATATGTACACCAAAGGCAGCACAGGAAAAATGCCCAGGTATAAAATGAATATGATGTTTGCAATACACATAAACAATCTTATTTGATGGGAGTTAGTTTGGAACACAATAACTGAAAACAAGTCACATCTTGAATTGGATGAACAATAGTAATATTTAAAACCTGAAGGCCTGCAAATGTCCCGGTAAATTGAAAGTTCCAAGTTCCATTTCCAGTTATGTTCATATACTAAGCAGGACACAATCAAATTCCAGAAGGGATATGTAGATGTTAAAGTCCCGGAAGAATACACCAAAATTTAAGTTTGGCGTATTGTCGATGTATCCCAAAGACAAATATTACAACGTCCAGTTGCTGGTCTCGATGTTGCAGGCCATGTCTCTTCAGTGCAGAGGCCATGGATGGTGTAGGTCCATAGCTGGCAACTCAATGTGGGTGGTTGCATCATCATAGCAGCTGCTCCACAGTGAGACCCTGATTGTGGTAGTGCTTTTGCAATTGATGCCTGGTGCAGGAAACTCCCCAGTGCAAAGTGCTCGATCGTAGTCCAGGTACCAGCATAAATACTGCCCGGGTGCCAGGATACTGCAGTTTCTACCTTCAGTCACGTGGCTTACAGAGGAGAAAAGGTCCACAGGGCCAATGATCTTTGGTGGCATTTGGGTTGCCGACTGATGGCTGGGCAGAGTAGGGCCATCGCTTGCCTGCCATATGAAGAGCTGGTGCTGTAAGGCCTGTGCCCATGTAACCTATCTGTGTTGTCGGTAGCTGGCTGAGTAAGCGCATGGTCTCAACAAAGCACTTGTGATGATAGTAGACTTTTTACAAAAAATGCTACCATATATATCTTCCATAATGTTTCAGTCATGGAAAAGGTCACATTTTTATGAAATGGCATGAACATACGCATGAGATCTGCCAATTTTCATGGTGTTGCTGCTGCAAATTATCAGTACAAATTTGAATTCAGTGCATTGCGAGGTATTATCAGTAACCACCCAAAGGGCCCATGTGTGCTACCTTGATGATCTGATTACCAGTAAGCTTGATATTGAGGAACATACTTTCTGTACTTATAATAAAGTTGAAAAATGTACCATCAAAACTTAATGGTGTCATGGGATTACTGTGTGGTGCTGCCCAGAGAACTTTAGTTTCTATCAGCACCAGTTTTTGGACAACAGCTTTCCAAGATGAACAGTCAGGTACTGGGTCTAGTAAGTTGAGTATAGTCTATTGATGTGTTGCAAGCATAATATGAATACAGTGGAGGTATCCCGAATGTGATAACATACTGATATACACTGAATACTTTTGAATGCATTACGGGAACAGCAGTGATCAATGTCTTATAAATATTTACTATTGAAAACAGTCTTGATCACGACTTATTTATCAAGGTGACCGGTTTCGACCACTACTGTGCTCATCTTCAGACCTACAAGTTGTATACAAAGCTCTAATTTGAGGGCTACATACATTAAAGAAAATACATAAAGATATAAAGCTATAAAACGCTGAATTACCATTGTGTAGGAACCTCTTTCTGTTGGAGAATCACTACTGGAGAAACCAGTGCACGTCTTACTATATATAATCGAGGCTCCACCCACTTGTGACTGCACGATGTCATTACTAACCAATGAGTTATAAGTCGAATTACAATTTAAAATTTCTTAGTTAAAAGAACATTGTCAAGAATTAAAAATAAATACACACTAAACTTAGCTTATTAAACAACTATTGTCAATTAAGAAGCATTAAAAATATTTAAATATGTAGGAAATTGAACTTCGGTTTGGCAGTACATGGGTTGCCCTCTCTAGGCCTGTCAGTGAACCATTGGGAACCACTGGTTGCCATGGTGAAGTTGGACACCATTGCAAAGATGAGGCAGCAGGCTTTTTTCACTGAAGTTGTTGTAAAGTCGATAGTCGAACTAGTGGTTGCCATGGAGAGGACAAACGCCAGTGCAAAGATGTGGCAGCAGGCTTCTTTCCAACTTCTTTCGTTGGTAAAGATTGTTAAGATTTTCCTTCTGTGCCTCCTCCTTAGTCTCGATTCGCCCGTGAGATGCCGATATCGATAATGTAGTTGCAGCCGAAACCTGTTCCTGTTTTGCGTTCATTTGTCACACAAGGATTTCTGACTTTGACTACTCTTTTCTATGGGTTAATATTCCACAGTTTAAGATCTCTCTTGTTTCTGTCGTAATGAATACTTTGTCTCAAATAGCAATTATTTAGTAACTTAGGGCTATACCCGTTGCTGCAGTCCTTCACCAAAATACAAACACTTTCAGTCATACTTCTGAAATTGCCGAAAATTCCCAACTACATATTTAAATATTTTTAATGCTTCTTAATTGACAATAGCTGTCTAATAAGCTAAGTTTAGCGTGTATTTATTTTTAATTCTTGACAATGTTCTTTTAACTAAGAAATTTTATATTGTAATTCGACTTATAACTCATTGGTTAGTAATGACATCAGGCAGTCAGAAGTGGGTGGAGCCTCCATTATATATAGTAAGACGTGCACTGGTTTCTCCAGTAGTGATTCTCCAACAGAACTCAATGGTAATTCAGCATTTTATAGCTTTATAACTTTATGTATTTTCTTTAATGTATGTAGCCCTCTAATTAGAGCTTTGTATACAACTTGTAGGTCTGAAGATGACCACAGTAGTGGTCGAAACCGGTCACCTTGATAAATAAATCGTGATCAAGACTGTTTTTAATAGTAAATATACACTGAATAGCCAAAGAAACTAGTACACCTGCCTAATATCATGTAGGGCCCTTGCGAGCAAGCAACACGGCATGGCATGGACTTGACTAATGTCTGAAGTGGTGCTGGAGAGAACTGACACCATGAATCCTGCAGGGCTGTTCATAAATCCATAAGAGTACAAGGGGGTGGAGATCTCTTCGAAACAGCCCGTTGCAAGGCATCCCAGACAGGCTCAATAATGTTTATGTGTGGGGTATTTGCAGGCCAGTGGAAGTGTTTAAACTCAGGAGAGTGTTCCTGAAGCCACTCTGTAGCAATACTGGACATATGGGGTGTCACATTGTCCTACAGGAGTTGCCCAAGTCCTTCGGAATGCACAGTGGACGTGAATGAATGCAGATGATCAGACAGGGTGCTTACGTGTGTGTCACCTATCATAGTTGTATCTAGACATATCAGGGGTCCCATATCACTACAACTGCACGCCCCCCCCCCCCTCCCCTCCCCACACACACATGCCGTTACAGAACGTCCACCATCTTGAAGACCTCCTGCTGACATGCAGGGTCCATGGATTCATGAGGTTGTCTCCATACCCGTACACATCCATCTGGTGGATACAATTTGAAACGAGACTCGTTTGACCAGGTAACATGTTTCCAGTCATCAGCAGTACAATGCTGGTGTTGATGGGCCCAGGCGAGGCATAAAGCTTTGTCTCATGCAGTTATCAAGGATACACGAATATGCCTTGGGCTCCGAAAGCCCGTATCGATGATGTTTTATTGAATCATTCACACACTGACACTTGTTGATGGCCCAACTTTGAAATTGTAGCAATTTGCAGAACGTTAGCACTTCTGTCATGTTGAACAATTCTCTTCAGTCATCATTGGTCCCATTCTTGGGGGATCTTTTTCCGGCCGTGGCATGTGTTGAAGAATTGACATTTTACCGGCTTCTTGATATTTACGGTACATTCGTGAAATGGTCATATGGGTAAATCCCACTTCGTCATTACCTCAGAGATGCTGTGTCCCATCACTCATGCACCATCTGTAACACCACATTCAAACTCACTTAAATCTTGATAACCTGCCATTGTAGCAGCAGTAAACGAACTAAACAATTGTGCCTGACACTTGTTGTCTTATATAGGCGTTGCCAACTGCAGCGCCGTATTCTGCCTGTTTACATATATCTGTATTTGAATGTGCATGCCTATACCAGTTTCTTTGGGACTTTAGTGTATATCATAACAGACAGGTATATGAAAGTCGTTTACTGCCAGGATTTGTCAGCATAACAGGCCATGAGAGATAGCATCCTAGTACTCGTCCAGTATCATGGTTTCAGTGCACATGGAACAGCTTCCACATGCAGTGTTCAACCTCACTGTGACCAGAAGTGGATAAATGACTTTACAATATGCCAGGAATTTGACATACAAGACACAAACAAAAGAGAAAATATGAGCCCAAATGGTATCCAGTCAGCTGCCAAAATCAGCAGATCACATCAAGAGCCACCACGTGTAGCAAAATAAGCACATTCTTAATCTGTTCAATAACAAACATGTTCTCCACATTGAGAATATGTGAAACAATTAAAAGTAAAGAAAGCTGTAGGAGAATTAAAGGAGACAGAAATGAAAGTTTTGTTCTTGAAAAAGAAAAACACAGATAACATAATCTTCCAGTCATTGAGAGTCTGTCTGCAGTGGTTATCTCTGAGAAGAATAACGTAGAGAAATGGGCACAGTGAATAGAATGCTATATATGGGCTTCCAAAGAATGTTACCTTGAAAAAGAATTTTTTTTGTACAGAAAATGTTGGAGCGGCAATAAGGAAGAGATTATTATTTTAGGTTTTACCTTTTCTTATATTGGTCAATACTGAGTGTTTTCTCTGAGTTTCTCGTGTCAGGACACTATTTCTATTTCGATTCAAACTGACTTGTTTGTGCTTTTGTCATTTTTACGTGTGTTAAGTGTTAATTAGTAATAAATCAATAAGTAAAATTTAAAATACAGTTGTCAGAGGCCATTTTTCCATTGTTACTGCTTTCAAGTAGGCTGCTCCAAATAACCTTCTCATACAAAACAAGGTTACTGCTTGACGTGGGTTTTTGCCCACCAGGGAAAATGCATTTTAAATGGTCCCATGAATTCCATACAGTAATAAACAGATGATGTTGGCGTGGTTTTCTCTTGCTTTGTCTATCACACAAATGAAATATGATGCCCATCAAGTATTAGCACAATAATATTGTCACCAGACTTACCGTATTTACTCGAATCTAAGCCGCACATGTAACATGAGAATCGAAATCAAGGGGAAAAAAATTCCCGAATCTGAGCCGCACCTGAAATTTGAGACTAGAAATTCAAGGGGGGAGAAAAGTTTTAGACCGCACCTCCAAATCGAAACAAAGTTGGTCCATTGTAACATGCGACACAACTTAGGTCGAATGGATGATACAGCTACAGCAGTTTGGTTTGAGTCGTAAGCTTAGCAGTTAAGCTCTGCTATGCGTAAGGCGCTCCGTGCGTATTTATACGGGTACCCTTCCTTTTTCACGTGCTTCGTCTGGTTTGAATCGATTGCTTATTTTGCTTTGATCTGGTAAGCGCCGTTCTCTTTGTTATAGGTGTTTATGTCACTCTAAGCTGAAAAATGCATTATCGTTCTGTGTCCTGCATTGTTTGTCGCATTTTGATAATGAGCGTTTACGACATGTCGCCGCTCGCGGCGTGGCTTGCTTTTGTGCGCGCTGCCGCAGCTTACAACAAAAGAAAAAGAGAGGAATTGTCTCATTAGCGAAACAATGGCAAGAGACCGCTATTTGTTGTTACTTACACTGCTGCTTCCATTGGTAATGATCAAAAAGAACCAAATAATATAGACTGTGTATAATAGAAGATATTCTGAACGAGAGGTTCGCGAAAATTTTTCTCCGTTTGAAAATCTTTGCAGACGCCTTTTTTAGTACATTACATTCTGCACAGAAATTAGAGTCATCATTGATTTAAAAATCTAGTCAGTTGCCGTGCTTCATTTCCGACTTTATCACTCAAGGTTGCTACATAGAGTGTATCACTATTCAGTATAAGAATACGAATATGAACATAACATGATATGTCTATTCTTCCGCGTTTGCTGTTGTCTCACTCTAGTTTCGTAATTTATTAGGCAGACATGATTTAAATGAGATAGCAGCAAAAACGAAAGAATACATGGCGTAATGTTTACATTCGTATTATTTTTATGGTGAAGAGAATACTGCATGTGAGTTACGATTCATAAAAGTTCTTATTTGCTACCATTTCTTGTCACAGGTAGGAAAAGAATTCAGAACGTAGAGATAGCCATATCCCAACAGTCTTTCCAGTCGGATTTTCCTAGTAGATTTTTAGTGATGACTTCAAATGCAGTGTGTGTTGTTGTTGTCTTCAGTCCGTAGACTTGTTTGATGCAGATCTCCACGCTTTTCTATGCTGTGCAATTCAGAGTAGCAATACTCATAAAATAAGAATGAAAATAACTTGGAAATTAAATACTGAAATTTAAAACAAAGTTTTATGAGGTTTGTAGTACATCTTATATGAAATGTTTAAAATATCAGTCATGATTCTGAATCACTAACACTCGATTCTTTGTTGCTGCTTGGTTTACGCAGTCTGTTGGTATTACTCGCGCACCATGTCCGAAAACCACCCAGTTTCGTTTGCTCTTACAATTACAATTTTTGGAAACACTTCCGATTTCGGTAAAGTCTTTGGCTTGAAAACAATGAATGGGGGTAAATTATGTCCATCAGCTGTGCAAGCATGATTGACATCCGCTGTTTTTCACCCCCTGATTAAGTTCGCCACCGAAGTGAAAAACCTCAGCGCTTCATAAACAGATCAATCCAGCTGCGACTGGCCTTAAAATATTCGATTTTTTTCTTTCTAGCATTTTCATGTGCCTTAATTTTTAAAATTTCGGCGTTCACCGGTAGGAATTTCTGGCGCTATTCCTTAATAAATTCATTTTAAATCACTTCTAGTGAATGATATCGACCACACTTTGGCCCACTAAATGCTTTCCTGTTGAACATTCAAATAATTTGTCTCTTTGCACTCGCCATCGCCTGACGTTGTTCTCATCAATCCCATATCACAGACCTGCAGCACGATTAGAACTTTGTTCAGCAGAAGAAATAACTCCCCTCTTGAATTTGGCACTATAATGACAGCTCTTCATTATGGTTCACTAACATCAACAAGCACTTCACAAAATTGCACGAAGCAATGGGTTCCGCTACTTGAAATCTTAACGAGCCCCAGCGTATAAGCTCGTGCAACAATCCTAAAGCCTTGTGCATTGTTGGTATTTTTTGTGTAAAGAAATTTATTTTTGTTGCTATGAATATTTGAAAGGCTGCTACATTCGAAAATGAACAATACGGAATTTCTGTTTACTTCGTTGGATAATGTATGAAAATGTAGTGGTCGAAACTCGGGTAGGAGAAAAAAAAGCTTGTTTTCTACCTTTTATTAAATTTATTTACTGACGCGGAGGTTTTGGCGCCAGTATTTATCTTTGTGCCTGCAAAGCATGCCTGTGTAACGCTACGTATGTTCGATGGCAGAAGTTAGTTGTGGCGGCACCTACCAACATTTTTTAGAACTTCCGCTTACTTTGCACTCGATTCTAAGCCGCCGGCGGTTTTTTGGGAACAAAAACAGGAAAAAAATTGTGGCGTAGATTCGAGTAAATACGGTAATAGGTGTACTCATCAAGACTAGAGAAGTTACCACAGAAAGGCCATTGTCACCTAGCATAACAAGGACATAACAAATGTTGCTCACAGTGCAGTGACATTAACACCTCCTTTGGACAGCATCTAGTGCTGCCAGTCAATCTGTGCTGCACTGTTGGTCCTATACTTCCACGTGTAATGTTTAATTGGTATTATTTACAGTGTTATGTATAGTACATATTGCTGATATGATGATATGTCGCTGCCGTAACGCATCATGACCATTAACAGGGCAAAAATGTTGCCACAGCTTATGATGTGGCTGTACATGCTGAGAATGGCAGATGTGAGACTTAGCCATTTTCCATGTGAACAGTTTTGTTTTGTGACTGTGTGGCTTGTATACGGTAAGATGATGATTTTACTGGTGCTGCCAGAAACATAGAAAACTGGCATTGGTTGAAAGATATTAAATTGTCTCAAAATGCAGTAACATTAAGCTGCCTCTGGATGCAAAGTATTACTGTATGCATTGTTAAGGGTAATGGTGCCAGTACTCCAGGAAGAAGCTGATGTTGCCTTCTGGTCACCATTCCTCTCCCCACAGCAGTGCTAATGTGGAGAAAGACATGCCTACTGCAATTCCTGACAGTCACCAAAGGAATTGCCAACTTATTGTGGACAAGCTGCACAGTGGTCTGCCACATCTCCTGAACTTTGTTGATTGGACTTTCGGCTGTTGATGATGAAAAACTTGATGCATATTATTGTATGTTAGCAACATTCTTCAACACACTTATTTTATTGTGTAAAAGATTCCTGGCTGTAGTTTACAGCCTTTCACGGTATTGTTATTTGTACACTCCTTCACAAATATTTTGTTTTATAATTTTCATAGTTTTTTTGTCTTTTAATTTTAAAATTATCCTCATCTTTCTGAGAATTATGTAATGACTTGTTCTGTGAATTGCCTCAAATGATTGTGTATAAGATGAGAAAATAATTTGACTAGGATATGTGTGATTTTTATACTAAGAGAGAGCAAATAAGTTTTGTAGAAACACACTGACAGAAATGGAAAGTGTTACACCATAAAACTTCAGTCTGATGTTTATCAAACTGTGTAGAAATGGTCATCACATAACAGATATTACATGCCATTCCATTCTGAAATGATGTCCATAACCATCAATATGAAGTCTGGTCCCCCATGGGCATAAATACTCTCCTATATTCATTGGATCATGAAAGAAAACAACCTCCAAAAGTAAAATTGAGGAATTGCTTGTCATGCCTGTTAAACAAACTGGCTGGAAGCTGATGTGAAAGCATATAATTTCCAGTGTAATCCCACACATTCTCTGTGGGTGACAATTTACAAGATGGATAGTCCAATCAAGGATCCACTCATTCCTCAAGGTTGCTTCAAGAGAGAGAGAGAGAAAGACAGATTCCAGACATTAGAGAGATATGGGGCTCAAGAATCACAGCTTGCTGTGATCTTTTACAAGGTCACTTACAGACAGGTTTGTGACAAACCTGCCACCAAAGACAGAAGTGAGATTCATAGCTAAATGCCACAAAGTTCCACAGAATTTTCCATTTGGCTGTGATTCTGCACCACACAGCCACAAAATGCCACACAACTTTCCAGTTGACCTGGCTCTACACTTTACACGTGTCTGTTGTCTGTGTGTGATATCAGCAGTAAATTATGCATGCCAACTCATGATTGAAATCATCTAACGATAATCTGTTCCCAACAGCCCATGGTGACACTCAACCATCACTTCTGCCCAGATTTTAGATGTTCTCATTGATTTGTTTGTCAGAGCCTCTTGAACAATCTGACCATCCTTTTGTGTTCTTGTGGTGTTGTCCTTGTGGAAGGACTCCTAACTCTTTTTATCACACTGTTGCCCTGAGTCCATCTCGTCATCATTCACCCTGTAGTCCTTGCACTACAGACAACTGTGTAATCTGTCAGTATGGTGGTTCTATATCATTCATTTCCATGGTCCGTCCTACCCAAAGTCAGAAAAATGGTGATAAGCTACACTTGCATGTTCATCTGGATGTAATAAGTTGTGATCTCCACTTGAATGTTTCCAGTAAAAGTAAATACTCCCAAAGCTATCATGTTTTCACTTCATTATTAATTCATAGAAATGGATTTTTTACACTGAAAATTAGCCAGCATAAGGATAAAATTTTAATCAACATTTCCCCACATGCTTAGAAATATTGTAGTATCAGTTTGGTAACATTTGATTAAGATGTTAATGGTGTAGCGATTTACATTTCCATAATTGTAGCTTTGAATAAAGTAACTCATTTGTGAGGTGATGGGAAACAAGTCAGTCTTTCTACAGATCCATCTAGTGGCCTTGTCGCCAGGTCTTGAAGAGGTAATGATAAGTGATTACAGTGATGTCATAGTTATGCTGGTTATCACAATCCAAAAAGTAACTGAGAACATTTAAATTTTGTGGATAAAATTAGCAAAATAATGTTAATACCTTTGGCTCCTATAAGACCACAGAAATTGGTATGTTTCATCCATATTTAGTTATCTGCCAGCTGAATGGTAAGACTTATTAAGAAACAAAATTAATGGAGAAATATGAAGAAAATGGAGGTTAATACACTCTGCTGTATTCAGATATTCATTTACTTATATGATAATTGGATGAGTAGAAAACATTAAGGTAAGGAGTGTAGAATTTTAAAAACAATTTAATTCATTGAAACTGTACCATGGAAATGGAACTACACCTGTTAATCATACAATTTAGGCTTTCACTGATTACACCTCTTAAGTTCTATATTCAGTGCACAGCAGAAATGATGAAATACTTATTTATTGTGGCCCAAAGACAAATGGTTAAGGAAGTCGATATCACTCCTACCTGTAAAGAGCTCATCAAACAGAAAAGGCAGAATTAAAAAACTGAAACTGATATTTCCTGCTGAAAGATAAAACAATTGGAAGCTCAGATAATATGACTTACCTATTTATAAAGGCATAATTTCGAAGTGAAACTCGTTTGTTTAGAAATGTTTGTGCATTTAAAATGCAGTAACTGTTGTGTTGTGGGCTTGCTCAACAGTAAGGTGCTAGTGGGATTTGGCATACATAAACTTCAATTAACTGAAGTATTTGTTATCACCAACATAATTCTTTTGTTTCAGCTTCACAACATCCCAAACTTTTTATTTTCCTGGTGTGTTCACTGTAATTCATGCAACTTTTATCTTTCAGGATCGCTGTTCTCTACGCAGTTACACTTCACTAACAGAAGAACAGCTGCAGTATGTCACTGAAAGTTTACTATGATCTGCTTTCACAACCATCAAGAGCAGTCGTCTTATTTTTGTTAGCAAATGACATTCCTTTTGTGGCAAGGGAAATGAATCTTCTCGATGGTTGGTATTGTAGGAATATGTTACAGTATTGTATGTAAACTGAGATAGAATGGCAGATGAAACACCAAGTGATTGGAAGTTTTAGTGGACATATGAAAAACTTGTTAGCAATCTAAAATTATTGCATTTATTCAAGAGACTGTTAGCAGGGAGTCCATATTTCGTCACTATTGGCAACTAAAACCTATGGTTTCATCTGTCATATTTCCATAGCATAGTTAGTAGTACCAATATTTTTAACTTTAGGGCATTGATGTGGAGCATGTGGTCACTTTAGTGGGTTGAAGGAGATGTAAGATTAGTATTCTGTCATACATTGTAACAGCAGCTCAAGAGAGAGAGGTTCTGTGGTCTTAATACGGAGAATTTTGGCACTCAAAAAGTGAATCAGTGCCCACGTAAATCAAAGGCGTGGTGATTAGAGATAATGGAAGTCACCAGTTGGATTGCCAATAGTGGTCTTTATTCTAACGTAGACTCAGACACAAATTTTATATTGCTGGGGCAGCAACAGTGTTGAAGTTTTCAGCTACAAAATAAATAGGCTGGAAGCTGTTAGGAATGTGTGCAGTTTATTCTGTAAAGTTAATGAAAAAACTGCACCTACTACCAAAAAGAAGAGTATCTAATGAGTTTCATTTATTTATTGGTACATTGTCACCCATTCGTTAGCTACTAAAATGTACTGTGCTACTGATTTAATGTTTGGTTATTGTCCTGCTAACAGTGATTTATAATTTTAATAGTGCTGTTTCCACCATCTCTACCTATTTCTTCGACAAAAGCATATCCAGAGTCTGGGTAGGCAAGAAGGGTGGAGGGTGGTCATTTCATTTTAGTTGTGCAGTGAAAGACAAAATAGTTTTGAGATTTCATGAGAAATGGCTCTGGGTATGCATGCCACAAATCAATATCCATTACATGATCTGGGTTTCTTCAAGCTGATATTGAATTGATCCATCTGTCTGTCTGATAGGCATGATGTGAGTTCAGTTGATGAAGATGATTAGTCTTGAGGAGGGGCGGGTACAGGGGGGGGGGAGGGGGGGGGGAGGTGACATGACTGCTACCCTCCCTTGCCAATTGTTGGCATGCCCTTTCCTGTTGACACTTAGCTCCACATAAAGCAGCTTTTTATTTCTATCACAACAATAGAGCAATGTATATTTCAGTTAATTCTTTTGAAATTATTATTCAACCTATGACAGTATTGTGAGAACTATAGGTTGTTAGTGACTGTATAGCGGAGATGATGGGTCTCAGACAGGCACAACAGAAAAACTTCTAAACACATAAGCTTCTGGCGAGAAGGGCTTCATTTCAAATAGACAACATATACTGTCTCTGAGTGCCGAGGCCAGACTGTGAGCAACTGTGCATGATGGGAGAAGCCATCTGTGTGGTAGCAGCAAGGAGGAGGCTGGGTTGAGGGGGGGGGGGGGGGGGGAGAGCACAGTACAGGTGGGGGCAGTAAAGTGCTGTTTGCGAGAGCATACAGGTACGAGGTGGAGAAATGGCAGAGCAGTAAGATAGAGGGCTGGGGGGGTGGGGGGAGCCTTGTGCAATATGAGGCTGTGGGTTGGGAACAAGGAAGGGGACAATGACTAACAAAGGCTGATGCCAGGATGGTTATGGAAGCATAGGATATACTACAGGGAGAGTTCCTGCCTGTGCAGTTCAGAAAAGCTGTCATTGGTAGGAAGGATCCAGATGCCATAGGCTGTGAAGCAGTCATTAAAATGAAGAACGATGGATTGAGCAGTGGGCTCAGAAACTGTGTAGTCCACTTTTCTTGGCCACTGTTTGTCGTTGGCCATCATGCGGACACAACAGCGTGTTGGTTGTCATGCCCACACAAAATGAAGCACAATGGTTGTAGCTTAGCTTGTACATCAAATGACTGGATTTGCAGGTAGCCTTGCCTTTGATGGGATAGGTGTCTACCCCTGGTAGCTGAGTGGTCAGCATGACTGACTGTAATACCTAAAGGCCCAGGTTCGATTCCCAGCTGGATGGGAGATTTTCTCCACTCAAGGACTGCGTGTTGTGTCGTCCTTATCATCATCATTTCATCCCCATTGACACGCAAGTCGCCGAAGTGGCGTCAACTACAAAGACTTGCACCAGGCGAACGGTGTACCCGACGGGAGGCCATAGCCACACAGCATTTCATTTCATGGGATAGGTGATGTCTGTGACTGGACTGGAGTAGGTCGTAGTGGCAGGATGTAAGGAACAGGTCTTGCATATAGTTCTGTTGCAGGGATATGATCCAGGAGGCAAAGTGTTGGGAGCAGGGGATGTGAAGGAATGGATGAAGATATTGTGTAGGCTCAGTGGGTGGCAGAATACCACTGTGGGGTAGGATATTCCTTATTTCAGGGCACATTGACTTCACCTGTCCTTTTCAACCCAACAAGCTACCTTCCTTGATGTTGACCTCAAGCTCAAAGTTGGCTACATCAGTACCTCCATCCATATCACCAGCTGTACCTCCATTTCAACAGCTGCCACCCATTCCATGCCAAGAAGTACCTTCCATGCAGCCTAGCCACTCATGGATGTCACATGTATAGTGACAAGACATCCATCTCGAAATACACCAAGGGTTTCACAAAGACTTTTATGTTGTAATTTCATATGCTGATACATTCCATGATCTTGGAGATTTGCTCCTCAATTTGGTCTCACGGAACTGGATGTGTAAAGTAAAAAGTAAATGAAATACCATAATTACACTTCCAACTTTGTACAGAGACAGATCTCCAGTCACCCATTACTTCCCGAAGTCCCACCATCTGGCCACAGAGGAGCATTCCCCTTGTGACTAAGTACCACCCAGGACTGGAGCAACTGAATCACATACTCCACCTGGTTTTCTACTACCTCTCATCATGCCCTGAAATGAGGAATGTCTCACCCATTATCTTCCCCATCTCTCCCACAGTGATATTCCACTGCCCACCGAATCTACAATATCCTCGTCCATCTCTACACAACCCCTGCTGCTAACCCCTTGCTTCATGGGTCATATCCTTGTAATAGACCTAGATGCAAGACGTGCCCATACTTCCTCCCACCATCACCTACTCCAATCCAGTCACAGGCATCACCTATTCCATCAAAGGCAGGGCTTCATCTGGAACCAGTCATGTGATCCTGCTTTGTTCTATGTGGGCATGACAACCAACAAGTGGTCTGTCCACATGAATGGCCACTGACAAACTGTTGCCTAGAAACAGCTGGACTGCCCAGTTGCTGAGCACGCTGCCTTATACAGCGTTCTTCTTTTTAATGACTGCTTCACAGCCTGTGCCATCTGGATACTTCCTGCCAAAACCAGCTTTTCTGAATTGCACAGATGGGAACACTCCCTGTAATATACTCTACATTCCCATAACCCTCCTGGCCTGAACCTTCCTTAGTCATTGTCCTTCACCCACCTATCCCCTTCCCTGTTCCCACTCCGGCACTACACAACCTTCTATTCCTCAAGCACACCCACAGTCTTTTTACTTCTCTCCTTTTCCACACACCCAACACCCCGCCCTGCGCCCCCCATGCCCTCTATCTAACCTCGCGACTACACCTTGCTGCCGTACCCTCTCTCCACCTCATCCATGTATGCTCTCTAAGGCAGCACTCTGCTGTCCCCCACCTGTATCCTGCACTCTCTCCTCCATCCCACCCCAGGTTCCCCCTCCCCCCCAACCACTCTGATTGATTCCATTCTCCCGTCATGCGCAGTTGAGTTGCTCATAGTCGGGCATTGGCAACCAGAGACAGTGGTTATGCGTGTATGAGCCATCTTTGCATGAATATGTGTGTGTATGTGTGTGTGTGTGTGTGTGTGGTTTTGTCCACTTCAGAAGAAGGCGTTCTGGCTAAAAGCTTATGTGTATGTTAGTCTTTTCACTGTGCCCGTCTATAACTCAACATCTCTGCTATCTGGTGTTCATAATATTGACATCCCATTGTGGATTTTCCATTCAAACTACAATCATATTACTTAAAATAAGCCATATTATGGTGTAAAATATGAATTTATAGTAAATGTCAGTAAGTTTTACTTGGCAAGGTGAACTGGTAACCCAGAACCATAGCGGTTTATGTGACGAGGTGCAGCCATGCTCCAATTCATGGAGGAGCATGTTGGTAGCTCACAGTACGAGCACAAAAAGTGCTCTCAAAAAGTGGTTGCAGAAAATATTTTCTCATGAGTCCATGACAGACTGCTGTTAACATCATTAATATTATTGACAGCAGACATTGAGAATGAGGGAGGTGTGATAGTGCCATTAGTGAAGGCAACGTAATGTTGAAACAAATGTTGACAAACAAAAGTTATGTAAGTCAATAGTGTGCAGATTATGGAAGGAGGGACAGAGTTTTGAGTGACATAGGCCTCCACACAAGGAGGGGGGGGGGGGAGGGGGGGACAAGAGGTTACACTTGCTCCTTTCCCCCTCCCCCACCCCCCTCCAGGAATCTGATCTGAAGTACAGAGTATTTATTCATCACAGAATTGTCATACACTTCTAGAAGTGAGTGGGTAACCATCAGTTCTCTGGGATATAGTAAGTTGTTTGTGCCACTCAAATTTAGGTCTTGTGTCATGACATGTTCTCCATCTGTCTCACCCTCCACCCCCTCCTCTAATAAATGTTCTTGCTGAGTGGAGCAGGATTCAAGTATCTGCACCAAAGCAGATTAATTAAAATTTCATTGATGATATAGATAAATGTGTTATTAACTAGCAGTTTCTGTGATACTGTATTATTAACAATACAAGAAAATGTCAACACTGCAAAAAAAAAAAAAAAAACACTTCACCATGTTTGTCGCACATAACTGGATTTCCTGCCGGCCGCGGTGGTCTAGCGGTTCTAGGCGCGCAGTCCGTAACCGCGCGACTGCTACGGTCGCAGGTTCGTATCCTGCCTCGGGCATGGATGTGTGTGATGTCCTAAGGTTAGTTAGGTTTAAGTAGTTCTAAGTTCTAGGGGACTGATGACCACAGTAGTTAAGTCCCATAGTGCTCAGAGCCATTTGAACTGGATTTCCTAGTTAGCACAGAAGCTCAGAGAAAAACTGTTCCATCTATGGGAACTGATTTTAAAACATACTGAAATGAACAACTCAGTGTGTGTGGATGATGGAATATAATTGTAAAAAGAACATAGTAGATTATAGTAGATTAGATTTTTTGCACAAAAAAAGTGAAGCATCAGAATGAAAACAGCCAGGGTTTTATTTAGATAAACTGTGAATTCATACACACAGCATTGTGGATAAATATTGCAAAGTGACACTGTGTAAAAACTGTTGTCAAAAACAGTGCCAGACAACATTTCATTGCTTTGAATGAAGAGTTTCATTTCATGTTCACATCTCCTCTATAAAAAGAGGAAAACTTTGAACCATCATGTGGAAATGGACAGAAAAAAAATTAAAAGTTTGTAGAGATAATAAATGCTGAAATTTTGGTGTTACTTAAAGAGCATCAACCTCCACCTCTTTGTTCCATAGACAAACTTTTGCAACAACGTGGTTCTGTTCCTGCAGTGACCATATGACCCAGAAAAAAATCCTGCAGATCTGATGTGGGATGTTGCAAGAACAAGATCCATAGTTGTAATACCTCAACCATCTCATCCTCTAAGCCATAAATATAAAAGCTGATGTTTTTACTGCTATAAATGTCATGCGTCACCTATCGTGTAGCAAGCTTTTCAATGTAATGCTCCTTCAACAACTTGCACATCAATTTCACTGCTTGTATATTCAAGACGCTTTTCAATTGGCCTTGCAAGGCTGAGTGTGCGTCCTTACAGCCCTTTCGATGAGAGAAAAATCTGAGGTTGTCACTGAGGATTGAACCCAGGACCTCAGCATAACTAGCCAAAAAAGCTAACTACTAGCTGCTGTGATATTAGTTTTTATCTTTACGTCATTAGAAGACTTGAAAGGCTGTGTATCATGCCAAAAAAGTGCATAATGACTATTGATGGAGAGATACCACAACAAGTGAACAAACTGAAAAAATAGTAAAATCAGTCAGCATGGATTTGAACAAGAGCTGGCATTACGTCCATGTCTAAACTAGCAGATGGTGAATTAACATACTCAAGTGTGGAAGATAGTGATATCATTGGAAAGGTGGTCTTATGGTTATTGCCAATTAAATATCATAAGCAAACAAGGTGAGATTTACTGTATGCCCTATTTCTGTTCTTCTTATTAATAGTCAATTCACTCAGAGGTGCATACAGATATATAGCGATATATAGTGATATATAGTGTGTAACAGCACTCCACTTGCAGGAATACTGATTAAATGCTTTTAGTGCCTCCTCTCCCTCTTCTCAGGCATAAGCACTATAATGCTGCCATCACAGCCAGATAACCACTTCATTTTGCCAGGTTATGTACATAAATATACAGTGAGGAAAATGAAAAATAAAATTGTTTAGTCAAAATTATCAACTTCTTTTATGCACTAATCTCTACTCACTTTCCATTCTCTATTATGTTTCATTTTAACTCAGTCACAGTATCCATCTCACACAGAGCTATTTGCTGTAGATGTTAATGTCATGAGAAAGTAAAATTTTGATAGTTCCTCTCTTTTTGTGTTGTGTTTCTTCAATTTATTTTTCAGTTACCTGGATTGGTGTAATCTTTTATTATATTTGCTGAATGATTACATTACCATTACTATCACCATTGCCTCATCTTCTCCTGTTAGTTTACTCTGTCTATCATTAATATTTTATGATGATACTGACACCATTGCTATGTGAAAACATTACTGCTTGGGATTAATAACCTTGGCATAAGAAACATACTTTCTAGAAAATTTGCCTATCGCAGTGGTTGGTGATGTAGTAGGAAGTGGTATACCTCATGTGGCTCTGTCATTAAACTCGAACAATAATTCATTTTCAGCAGAAATTAAATTCTACATCTACAGCTACATCCATACTCCGCAAGCCACCTGACGGTGTGTGGCGGAGGGGTACCTTGAGTACCTCTATCGGTTCTCCCTTCTATTCCAGTCTCGTATTGTTCGTGGAAAGAAGGATTGTCGGTATGCCTCTGTGTGGGCTCTAATCTCTCTGATTTTATCCTCATGGTCTTTTCGCGAGATATACGTAGGCGGGAGCAATATACTGCTTGACTCTTCGGTGAAGGTATGTTCTCGAAACTTTGACAAAAGCCCGTACCGAGCTACTGAGCGTCTCTCCTGCAGAGTCTTCCACTGGAGTTTATCTATCATCTCCGTAACGCTTTCGCGATTACTAAATGATCCTGTAACGAAGCGCGCTGCTCTCCGTTGGATCTTCTCTATATCTTCTATCAACCCTATCTGGTACGGATCCCACACTGCTGAGCAGTATTCAAGCAGTGGGCGAACAAGCGTACTGTAACCTACTTCCTTTGTTTTCGGATTGCATTTCCTTAGGATTCTTCCAATGAATCTCAGTCTGACATCTGCTTTACCGACGATCAACATTATATGATCATTCCATTTTAAATCACTCCTAATGCGTACTCCCAGATAATTTATGGTATTAACTGCTTCCAGTTGCTGACCTGCTATTTTGTAGCTAAATGATAAAGGATCTATCTTTCTGTGTATTCGCAGCACATTACACTTGTCTACATTGAGATTCAATTGCCATTCCCTGCACCATGCGTCAATTCGCTGCAGATCCTCCTGCATTTCAGTACAATTTTCCATTGTTACAACCTCTCGATACACCACAGCATCATCTGCAAAAAGCCTCAGTGAACTTCCGATGTCATCCACAAGGTCATTTATGTATATTGTGAATAGCAACGGTCCTATGACACTCCCCTGCGGCACACCTGAAATCACTCTTACTTCGGAAGACTTCTCTCCATTGAGAATGACATGCTGCGTCCTGTTATCTAGGAACTCCTCAATCCAATCACACAATTGGTCTGATAGTCCATATGCTCTTACTTTGTTCATTAAACGACTGTGGGGAACTGTATCCAACGCCTTGCGGAAGTCAAGAAACACGGCATCTACCTGTGAACCTGTGTCTATGGCCCTCTGAGTCTCGTGGACGAATAGCGCGAGCTGGGTTTCACATGACCATCTTTTTCGAAACCCATGCTGATTCCTACAGAGTAGATTTCTAGTCTCCAGAAAAGTCACTGTACTCGAACACAATACGTGTTCCAAAATTTTACAACTGATCGACGTTAGAGATATAGGTCTATAGTTCTGCACATCTGCTCGACGTCCCTTCTTGAAAACGGGGATGACCTGTGCCCTTTTCCAATCCTTTGGAACGCTACGCTCTTCTAGAGACCTACGGTACACCGCTGCAAGAAGGGGGGCAAGTTCCTTCGCGTACTCTGTGTAAAATTGAACTGGTATCTCATCAGGTCCAGAGGCCTTTCCTCTTTTGAGCGATTTTAATTGTTTCTCTATCCCTCTGTCGTCTATTTCGATATCTACCATTTTGTTATCTGTGCGACAATCTAGAGAAGGAACTACAGTGCAATCTTCCTCTGTGAAACAACTTTGGAAAAAGACATTTAGTATTTCGGCCTTTAGTCTGTCATCCTCTGTTTCAGTACCATTTTGGTCACAGAGTGTCTGGACATTTTGTTTTGATTCACCTACCGCTTTGACATAAGACCAAAATTTCTTAGGATTTTCTGCCAAGTCAGTACATAGAACTTTACTTTCGAATTCATTGAACCCCTCTCGCATAGCCCTCCTCACACTACATTTCCAATTCGTACTAACATAAAGATATTCTACAGGCCAGTGGCTTTCAAGAACTAATGGTATCTGACATTCACTATAGTTTTAGTTCTCATGTTTTATGTTTGGAAATGAAATTCGTTAAGCATCTAATTCTCCATATATAGCATGCAGTAATCTCCCTTTACTGTAACATGTACTCATAACATCTCATGAACCTGCCATTCATCTATATTTTAATTTTTTGGGCAAGGATATGGGCTGGTTCACAAGAGAACATAGTTAGTTGCTAAATTGATGTGACCATGTTGCTGCCTAATATGAAAATATCTCTTCATTTTATGTATATTAAAATTCTTTAAATTTAAGTGAAAAGTTGTTGCTTTTAGTTTATTGACTTTTTGCACTTAACACACTTTCTACCAAGGCATAGACCCAATCATACTCTTATTGACAGTCAAATGCATTCCACTTTCACACTGCAGTTTGCTATTGCTTTACCAAATAAATCTTTCAGGTTGCATCTGGCCATGGTAGCCTTTTTGTAACAGATCAGAGAGAAATATGTTCTGCCAATGAAAGTTGCTGGACAACAATAATGATATGGTTTTATCCACTGATGTTATGTACACACATCAAAAAATGTTTTGCATCGGCCCGGTTCCCAGAATTCCTGAAGATAGATGTTGACTGTGGATATTGTATCACATACACAGCCTCTTTGACTGTTCAGAGATGTCACAAAATCCACCCAAAGATGTAAACAACCATGCATGAGCAGCGCCTGTTAGACGGAGGGGTTTGATAGCCAATTACTTCCATTCACTCCACCAGGAAGGACGTATACGGCTCGTGATGTCTGTAGTTCAACCATGCCTAGACGTTCAGTACCATAGTTTGATTTCATCCTGCATTGTTACTTTGTAGCAGGAAGGGCTCTCAACAAGGGAAGTGTCCAGGTGTCTTGGAGTGAACCAAAGCAATGTTGTTCGGACATGGAGGAGATGCAGAGACATAGGAACTGTCGATGACATGCCTCGCTCAGGCCGCCCAAGGGTGACTATTGCAGTGGATGACAGCTACCTACGGATTATGGCTCGGAGGAACCCTGACAGCAATGCCACCATTTTGAATAACACTTTTCGTGCAGCCACAGGACGTCTTTTTACTACTCAAACTGTGTGCAATAGGCTGCATGATGCACAACTTCACTCCTGACATCCATGGCAAGGTCCATCTTTGCAACCACGACACCATCAGCACGGTTCAGATGGGACCAACAACATGCTGAATGGAGAGCTCAGGATTGGCATCACGTTCTCTTCAACAATGAGTGTAGCATATGCCTTCAACCAGACAATCATCGGAGATGTGTTTGGAGGCAACCCAGTCAGGCTGAATGCCTTAGACACTTTGTCCAGCAAGTGCAGCAAGGTGGAGGTTCCCTACTATTTTGGGGTGGCATTATGTGGGTCCGAAGTATGTCGCTGGTGGTCATGGAAGGCGCCATAAGGGCTGTACGATACGTGAATGCCATCCTGTGATCGATAGTGCAACCATATTGACAGCATATTGGCAAGGCATTCGTCTTCATGGACGACAATTCACATCCTCATTGTGCACATCTTGTGAATGACTTCCTTCAGGATAACGACATCGCTTGAATAGAGTGGCCAGCATGTTCTCCAGACATGAACACTATCGAATATTCCTGGGATACATTGAAAAGGGTTGTTTATGGGTGATGTGACCCACTAACCACTCTGAGGGATCTACGCCGAATCACTGTTGAGGAGTGGGACAACTGGACCAACAGTGCCTTGATGAACTTGTGGATAGCATGCCACAGCGAATTCAGGCATGCATCAATGCAAGAGGACGTGCTACTGGGTATTAGAGGTACCAGTGTGTACAGCAATCTGGATCACCACCTCTGAAGTGTATGGTGGTACAACGTGCAATGTGTGGTTTTCATGAGCAATAAAAAGAGCGGAGACGATGTTTATGATGATCTCTATTCCAGTTTTCTGTACAGGTTCCAAAACTCTCGGAACTGTGGTGACGCAAAATTTTTTTGTGTGTAATTAAGTGCAACTTCTGCATGTAAATTGTATCATTGCTCATTATTAATCTACCAGTTGACATAATATTTCCCAACTCATAATTCATTGCTTTAGCAACTATTCAGATTGGTGATGTGTCTCATGTGCAAGCAAGTGTTCTGTGCAAAACCTGAATGATGAATCTCCTGCACTCACATACTAGTGCATGACTGGTAGCACTTGAGCATTGTTGAGTATAATAGTGATACAAGGCCTCTCTTGGGAAAGGTGAGCTTAGCTCCAAAAGTTCCACAAAACTGGCAAGGGATTTAATAAATCATACTACTGTCGATAGTTGTATCCCTCACAATCTATCAATAATTTGCTGTATTTTGCTTATGTTATTCTATCTTTCCAAACCATTTTTCATACATTGTTCTTTCTCTTTAGTGTTATCACGGACCCTTTCCAAACTTTTAAATTCTTTCCATATGCAGTCCATCCCTCCCCCCCCCCCCCTTCCCACCATCCCCCTACCTCCTCCCCCTTTCCCCTGGCACTTCATATGTTTTTCTTTTTTGTTTTCCATACATTTCATATATTTTATGTTTTTAATTTCAGACTACTACTGTTGCATGATTTTTACATCAGCTACTATTATATGTTCAATAATTAATCATGACTTTGTAATAGTTGTTTACTTACTGGCTTTCCCTTTAACTGTTGTCTGCCCCAATAGCTGAGCGATCAGCATGACGGATTGCCTTGCCTATGGGCCCGGGTTCGATTCCCTGCTGTGTCGGAGATTTTCTCCACTCAGGGACTGGGTGTTGTGTTGTCTTCATTATCATTTCATCCCCATCCGGCACGCAAGTCACCCACTGTGGTGTCGAATGTAATAAGACCTGCACCAAGGTGGCCGGACCTGCACCGCAAGGGGCCTCCCGGCCAATTATGCCAAATGCTCATTTCCATTTCCTCACTGTTGCATCAGTTAGCCACGACAATTTTAGGAGCTGTGGCTAATGTGGGGGGCTTCTGTTTTGTTCACTCCTTTTATAAGACAAATAATCCATTCATTTATCTGAAGTATACTATTTTTTATATGTTTATAACTGTTTAACAGTCAAAGCTTTTATCCCAACATTTTTGTTTATAATTTATCTGTTGTGTCAGCAGATATTTGTTAACATTTTAAAATCAGGTGTTTATAACACCCATCTTATTTCAAACAAAAACCATATCATTGATTGAATCTCTTCTGATAAATTCATAATTTTGTTTTTCCAAAAATGATTAATTATAATTTTATTGTTAAAATATCTTTACAGGTGAGCAGTTTAGTGAAGAATTTGCTAAACTTAATCCAATGAAGAAGGTTCCTGTGATCAAGGATGGAGAGTTCACATTGACTGAAAGGTAACAAACAGCAGGTTCTTAGTATTAGTCCCATACACTGTGCTGCTAGTATAAGTTCATATTGATTTTGAATTAATTTTTGCTTCAGTGTAGGTATTTTACGATACTTGTGCCGAGAGAAAAATGTTCCTGACCATTGGTACCCAGCAGACAGTAAAAAGCAAGCAAGAGTTGATGAATACCTTGAGTGGCAACATACAAATACAAGGAGTAACTGTGCACTTTATTTTTTGAATAAGGTTAGTTCAAGAAATGATTATGTGTGCTTTAGTAATGTTGTACTTCACTTGTTTACAGCCTCGTGTATCTTGATAGCCTCCCTTTTTCTGCTGAAGGAAATAGACTTTATTTCATTCATTAAAAAAAAAAAAAATAGATTAGCTATATCTGTGCAAATTCTAGAATACAAATAGTGTGTATAAAGAAAACCAAAGACTGCAAAGTGATCCCTAGGGTACCAACCTCCCTTATTGCAATGTAGATTTTTATTTGCAGAATTAAAATTAAAACAACCAGGTATAAGAAAACACCAAATGATATACACACAAAACTAGAAAATGCAGTATAGTAAGGAACAAAATACTGGATTTTCAAAGACAATAGCCCACAAGGGTACACTTCCAACTACAATTTGTCTCAGTTCAAATACTTCTATGTAGAACTACAAAAACAGTATTGGTGGTCTGCAAGGGAGCCTAAAAGAATACCAAAGGCCCCAATGGTGGAACAAGTATATGATATGATAAGGTATCACAAAAGAAATGCCCATTTAATTTTTTGCTGGAAAGAAACTCAAGTGAAGATTGTGAAAAATAGAAACATTCCATGAAGATCTCAAGGAAAACGATTGAGGAGCTGCTTTTTTCCCCCTTAAAAACTCGATAAATACAATAGATACAGTTTTTCATAAAATGAGTTTTTGTGTTTTCATGTAGATATAAATGTTTGAGCATTTTAATTTTTACACAAGCACTAGATCTCACTGACATTAAGAGAGCATTGTAATGAAATAAATTAAAATCTAATCTTTATAACATTATATCAAGGTGTGATTCTTCCAGTTTGTTTCAAAAGTCGATAAATGCTTGTTATTATTACTAGCATCTGTTAAGTTGACTTCTTTAATTCTATTTATTTTTTTTCCACCACAAATATTTTTATCTGCTGTAATGTTTATTATATGCCTCCACTGTCATTAAAACACACATTTTTGCATATATTATTATATATAGCATTTTTAATTGATAGTTTTTGACTCCATTTAGAGCATAAACAATACTAATAGAGATGCAGTGGCATAATAAAATAACAACAGTGATAACTATTTTATCATAATTGTTTAGCTTATCAATACTACATGAAGTATGAAATGAATAAGACAAAAAGTACATTACAATCACATTGTTATTCTCAAGTTTTCCGTCTTATATTTATATGTTATCAAGTTACCTTCCATTAGAAATGTGAGTGCACTCAATGACTGTGATAAGACTTTCAAATGATAGAGCACGGCAATCAGTCATCCTTTTCTTTTAGTTTTTATTAGGTAAATCTAGATTTCAGCTCATGCCTAGCCATTATAAATGCACTATTTCATGGTATCAATGCATGTCCTAGTACATCAGTCCCCTGTTGTTTGGACTTCTGTCACAGTTCGTTCAAGAGTCCCTGGCTCTGAGTAGTCTTGAACGAACTGTGCAGAAGCCCAAACAACAGGGGACTGACGTAGTACAAAATGCATTGATACCATGAAATAGTGCATTGATAATGGCTAGGCACTAGCCAAAATCTATTTTTGCCTAATAAAACCCGAAAGAAGAGGACTATGTTATACGTCTAGGATGTCTTTGTAAAACTCCTTTGCATCCTCTGAATTTCAAAATACTTTAGCAAGGCAGAAACATCTTTCTTCTTTTCTTTGCTTATGATATTTTGTTTTGGTAAAAGGGTGGATGTCAATACAATTGGATGGCATGGTTTCTTCCATCTCGGGTGTCAACTTGTACTGGATTTCCAGAGTATGTATCACTTACTGACACATTAACAATTTTCTTTGCTTTGGTGTATGGTATGTCATGTTGGCTGTTCATTTTGAACAGCAGCTTAGATTTTAGTACTTCCTGTGCACTATTTTTTAGATTTTTGACAGTCCAGTCTGTGTTTAAAACTTCGAGAGTACCATGCTCAACTAAAGTATCATAATATTCTTTAGGAGACAAGGTGCTTTCTTTCTTTCTTTTTTTTTTGTATAAGACATCCCAATTCCACCAAACATTCAAACTGGAGGCACATAGCTATGCCCACAAACAGAAAAGAAGTGACAAATATTATTGAATTTTGCACTGTTTTCCAAGAACGCTGTAAGCATTGCCATCATACAACTGCTTTAATTTTGGCTGCTGCAAGAATCTGAGAATAGATGTAAGTATTGATGCCATCATCTGGTTGTTTTTTTATATAAAGTCAGAAAGAAAGTCCAGCAAAACAGAAGCAACATTAGTGCATTCTCTTGAAGATTCTGACTCCAACCAGGTTTAGAAAATGATGCTTTCTCTTTTTTTGCTCCTTAGTATGGATCATGATGCACAGATTGTATAATTATACTTGTCTAGCATAGAAAACCTCACTGACCAGTAGTTTTGGAATAGGCTGGTTTTGTTGCATGTCAAATCAAATCTTAGTTACAGTAGGATTATCTTCTTTCATTATATCATACAACCACTTCGCACAAATTTTATGTAATCTGTGTCCAGTTCATGGTTCATTCTTCTTTTGCAGACACATTTCAGGTTTTATTTCCATTAAACCAGCCTTACAAGTGGAGCAGGTGTCAGTATGAGTTGTCCTGAATGGTAGATTGACACGTTTATAAAATATGTGCTTGTATTTTGATAAGGAACTTTGTTTCAGTCCAAAATTTTTTTCTTTCTTGACAGAATCACTTGAATATTTTATTGACTGTGAGATCTGAAGGCAAATAACCTCTTGTAGACCTCCCCCTTTCATGGTGGCTCTCTCTGCGTTTATATCTTTTTATATCATTCTTGTTGGCAATAGTTATTCCAATATGACCCTTTCCTGTTCTGCTGCCTCCTCTGCTTTCTTATGGCGACCTTCCCCCTTCAGGGAACCTGCATGTTAGATAGGATAACCTGGCCTTTGACATGCCAGATACTCCTTGGAAAGTGGCAGCACAAACAGGCACTAATTCACTATCCTTTTTGTAACGGTATACTGCACTGTCTCTGTTTTCTTCATTGTTGCATTCTGAGTGTTCACTACTCTATGTTGAGCACCCCAAAAACCAGACATCATCATCCACTACTCTACGCTGTGCTGAAGAAATATTAAGAAATTTTAACATGTTTATGTCGATCCATTTTATTTAATGGTGTCATGTGATGATGAAAGTGGGTAATATCTCCATAGCAGATTTCAGCAGTTTTGCAGTCTTTCACCCCTGTAGTTTTTGAAGGCAAAGCCTCAAGTCCTTGATGCATTAAATAGGTTACTTTTTACAATTTTTGCTTCGCATTTCAGTTCAATGTAACCTTTTCTTGAATCAGGATTTTCTCCCACTGGAACATTCTTTGACCTGTATACCATTTTCAGAATCACAAGTATCATAATCAATTCTGTTTTTGCTTTCAATACTTCTTTGTAGACGTACATGTGAGTGTCTAGTGAATACTTGTCTAAAAGTAAGCTGCAGGTTTTCCGATGACAATGAAGTCTCATTGCAGCAATATTCCCACCAGTAAATATTGTTACAACAATGAATAACATCACTTAAAGCAAAAAGTGTACTCTGTTATTGTTGACTGCCTGCTGCGGAAATTTGTCGATTTTTGCTACAACTGTAAGAATGCCTGTATCATGTTTTGCTAAAACCTTGTGATTTGGAGTGTTCATATAATCAGCAGTAGTCAACTTTTGATAAAACCTGGTTCAGGGGTTGATGTAAGTGGTCAGCATTATGCAATTATGACACGTAATTCAATTTTGAAATTTTGTGTGTGTATCGAGTTTTGAAAAAACACTCCTCGGCTGCAGTACAGAAAGGAAAAGCAGAACGAGGTTTGTACAAATGTCTAGAAGAAGCAAATGATAATAAAATATATAAAATACATAATTTAGTAAAAAGAATAGCAAAGATTTTAGAACAACTAAATCAAGTGAGAAGGATGTGCTGATAATATTGGATAAATATATATATTGGCTATAGTGTGAATATCAGAAACAGTTGCTCAACAAAGATTTCCCAGTTATGTAGGTTAATGAACAACTTAATATCCAATGACCTTTAAATGATGCTACTAGACAGGAGAGAAACAAAACTAAATCAAATAAAACAAAACTGTAAAGCAGCTGTTCCAGACTAAATATCTGGTGTACTGTTGAACCTCTTCATGATTGCTTGTATCAGATGGCTTACAGAACTTTTCAATAACATTTCGTAATTTGGAGTAGTTCCCGGTGCTTGAAGAAGGAGTATGTTGATCTTTTTATAAAAAGAAAGGCGATATGTGTGATTATGAAAACTGTTAGAGAAGTGAAACTTACTTTACATCGAGCCAATTCAAGAATTGCACCCGGCAGGCACGGCCGTGCTACACGGGTGCAGGCAGTGGTGTTCAGCGCCGCATACACGACCCTGTGTCACTAGTGTTGGCATAGGTGTGAGATAGATAGCTGCGGAATGAGTGAGGCCACACATCAAGCACTGCGCTGGGCTGTCCCACAGTCAGATCCAACATAAACAAAATAACAGAGGAAGCGCAGCTCTGTAAAAGTGGTCAACGAGCGGTAAAACAAACAAACCATTTACTGTTTAGGTAACAATTAGTGTTCATGTGGCCAAATTACTACGCAGAACTATAGAAAACAATATTCAAAACTAGAATCGTAAAACAAATTAGCAGTTTTCTGACCCACAGGTTGATTCTATTAGTATTGCACATGCACACTTATCATACATACAGTAGGTGTCTTCTGAAAGATATATCAGTTTCTTAAATGAATTAGTGTCATAAATATTCTATTTTAGAAATAATTTTACATAAGGGAAATAGAGTCTCATTCTTCCTGTTAGTAGTTACAAGTAAATATGTTTTGTTCTTCATGCTACACCTCTTTGTATCCCTTTTCAGAATTTAGGCATTGGATCCTTAGTTTGCTGTTTTGTATGCAATAATTTTAATTGATCAAGTTTGAAAACTTATTTAAAAAAATAGAATTAAGGTTATAAAGACCTTTGATCCTTCTAGTCAACATTTTTAAAGAAGACCCTTAATATTTTGCATGTTTTTCTTTTTGGAGGAAGTGATTTTGTCTAGGTTTGGTACAATATTCCGGGAGACTGCTAACCTCAAAGAATTATTAAATTTTTTTTACTAACTATTGAATGGTTCTTAGTTTTAGCAAGCTTTAAAAGGAAAAAAAAAGTGCTCACAAATATACCGTGGAACCAAACATTGAGAGAACTTTGGCCACATGCTTGTGCAAAAGAGGTTACTACTCTCATGGAAAACAGCTGTAAAAGTCATCCAAATTTTTACACATATGAAAGCGGTCCTTCAGATCAATATCGCACTGCATGTGAATCAGCTACAGTTGAAACACTTGTGAGACGTTCTCTGCCCAAAGGGAAAATGGGCGAACAAATGTATCTAAGGCTGGTTGAAGCTCACTTATTTCCAAAAATCTGTTTTCAAACTCTTCTTGTAATTTGCAAATAATTTGAACATGATCTGAAAAATCCACATCTTCATTAATGCTGTCTAATGCAGTGAAGTGTCCACAATTCTCCTCGCACAACTGTTTCTTCCACAAAATAAGTTATTTATTTATTTTTTTTTTTTTTAAATGCTTGAATCGTCTGCACTAAATCAACAACAGAGTGATTTTTGCCTTGGAGTGAAATGTCAAAGTAAGTAAATGACTAGTTAAAAAAAAAAAAAAAAAACACTTAGGATCAGAAAGTAATTCTTCTGGACATCCTTTCGTTTCCAAAAAAAGATATTGATTTTGTCCCTCAAGGAGAAAAACCGATGTAGCACCTTCCCTCCGCTCAGGCATCTTATTTCAGCTTGGTAGAGGATGTCTGGATATTCTGTTTCAATATCAGCTGAAATTCTTTAAGCTGGCGATGTGTGAGTCCATGCGAGTGAAGACAATTAACCGTTCGAACCACTGTGTCCATAACATTCTTTATGTTGACAATCTTTGCACAGGATGTCTCCTGGAATATCAGACAATGGACTGCCACACATAAGGAACAGCTGACTGCAGTCATTTTTGACCTGATGTAACCCAGGAATCCAGTGCGTATCCCTCATAGTGCAGGGGCTCCATCTTTCGTTCGTAGGTCAGGTGTTCCTATTTTAAACCCATTGACTCGAGCACATTTTCCACAGCTAAAAAATTATCCAAACCGATGATTGTGTATTTTAATGGTGTATATTCAAGAAATTCTTTGGTGACACAGATTGTTGTCGACACCCCAAATGAATTTGACGAGCTGAGATATGTCCACAATGTCCATGGACTCGTCAAAAGCTATAGAAAATGAAACGAAGTTTGCCGTCCTCTCTATTAATTGCTGCTCCATATCTGAGGCCATATCTTTGACTAGGCGAGCAACAGTTTAAGGCAAAAGAGCTATTTTTTCACATTTTTCCATGAGCTCTGCTGGACAAATACAAGCCACTGAGTGTACTAGGTAATCCTTGATGAGATTCCCAGCCACAAAGGATTTCCCTGCTTTTGCAATTCTCAGCGAGCATTTGTAACTTGTGCGCAAACTTTGCCCACCTGTTTTCTGCTACTACATGGCAAAAAAGGAAGAAAAGAACCCTTACAATTAATTTTGTACAATCCTGTTTTTAAAATACTTTTATCATTTTAACAGTTAATTGTTTCATCCATTGAAACCCAGATAAAAGCTTTGACTGGCATTCCTCTTGTGACAAATTTTTGAACTGATCTTTGCGACAGGTATTAAAGTGTCATTCAGTCGAGTACTCTTTTAAATACATGAAGTTCCGATGACATACTAAGCATTTGGCATCGTTTTTGACAGCAGTACAAAAGAAATTAATTTCCCACTCGGGTTTAAATAGTGTGGATGTGCCACCACTCCTCCTCTTTTTTGTCTGCTGCTGTTGACCATCCATCTCGATCCACTGTAACCTCCATCTATTGACTAACGGCTTTGTGTCATATCAATGCTTTTGACCACTGCTGGCACAGTGGTCTGTCTTCCTTGCAAAGTGCTTGTACAGCGGCATGGTGAGGTGTGGCAGGGGCTGCACAGTCAGCTAAGAGATACAGCTTGGCCACTGCAACAACATACGAATTCGCCCAGGGCTCTGGCCTCAGGCCTTTTCAACATTGCCTACCAGTCCAAGTTCCCTTGTACCTCTCTCCAGTTGTTGATAGGCATCAGCTAGCACAGGAGTGTTACGTGCGCATAATGCCACATCATCTGCATAGGCTATGCACTGCAATGAATGATTAAAAATGGTTCCTCCTCTATTCAACTCTATTTGACTTATGACTTTTTCCAGGCAGAGGTTGGATAGTAGTGAGGAGATATTGTCTCCCTGTCTCAGTCCCTTCTTCACTTCCACTTCTCTGGAGATTTCATCCTGTATTTTTACTTTACCGTTGGTTTCACTGAGGGTTGTTATAGTATTTGTAACAAGCTTCTTACGTATTCCAGCCTCTTCCATTACATTCCGCAATGCCACTCTTGAGATGCTATCATAGGCTTGTTTAAAATCGATATAAAGCTGATGTATGTTTATTTGCTGTTCATAACATTTTTCAAGTGGTATGCTTAATGTGAATATTTGGTCAGTTATTGACCTATTTCCTCTAAAGCCACTCTGATAGTCTCGAATTCTTTCTTCCACATGGGGAGTAAGCACTTTTGGAGAGCACTGTATATGTAGTACTTAGCAGGGAGATTCCTCAATCGTTCTGGCAGTTTAATTTATCTCCTTTTTTATGTATGGGTCACATAATAACCGTTTTCCACTCCATTGGCACACGTTCCTCTTGCCAGATGCTTGGTATTACTTTGTGTATTGCTTTCCTCAGTGTTTCCCCACCATATTTGAGAATTTTCACCTGGATCTGATCTTCTCCGGATGCCTTATTGTTTTTTAAGGTCTTAATGCCTTGCATCACTTCCTCCAGTGTGGGTCCTAGCATTAAGACCTCTGGTCCATAATAAGTTATTTCCACCAGTTCTTGTTCTAATCCTTCTACTTCTGGGTTCAATAACTCTTGGAAGTATTCCACCCATCTGTCAAGTATTTTATTACTCTCCCTTATGAAATCCCCTTCTTTATTTGTACATACATTTGTTCTGTCTTAAAACCTGGCCTTTCCTTCTTTAATCTTTTGGTACATTTCATGTACTTGCTTTTCTTTCCTAGCTGTTCAATTTATTCCATTTTTTTCCTTTCTAGCGCTCTTTCCTTCTATCTGCAAACCCTCTTAGCTACACAGGACTTCTCATTATATTAATTCAAATTTGCTCTAGTTCTTCTCAGAAATAATTTCATTTGTGCTATGTTATGTCCTCAATTCTTCTCATACAGTCTCCATCAAACCAATCTGCCTTCCTTTGAGCCCGTATATGTCCCAGAACCTCTCCACCTGCCTCAAGGATTGCAGCCTTACATCATTTCCACATTTTTTCTATATCTTCATGTGATGTATTGGTGTCGTTCTTAATCCCCTCTTCTATTTTTGTCTGATATGCTCTCCATACTTCTTCTAACTTCAGTTTCTTAATGTCAAAACTCTTTTGTTTGTGAAGTTTTTGTTTACTCAATAATGATATCCTTTCCTGTGCTTAAAGCTCACTATATGATGGTCTGAAATGCAGTCAGCACCACATTGGCTGCTAACGTCCGTTATGGCCGATCCATGGCTCTGATCATTAAATATATGGTCTATCTGATTTCTAGTTTGTCCATCAGGTGACATTCGTCTTTCTTTGTGTGGAAAACATGTACTGCTGACACTCATGTTTTTACTTGTAGCAAAATCTACAATCATAATTCCATTGTCATTTGATATTTCATTTCTTCCTATAGTTGGCTGATAAGCCTCTTCTTTTTCTGCTTTTGTGTTCAAGTCTCCTATTAAGATCTTAACATTATGTTTGGGAGCCTGATCATACAACTGCTCTACCTTGCTATAAAACTCATCCTTCTGTAGTTGATCTGCCTCCTCTGTTGATGCATGTACATTTATAATTAGTATGTTGAAAAATTTTCCCCTTAATCTTAACATGGACATCCGTTCATTGATTGGTTCAAAGCATATCACAGCATGTTTCAGTTCTTTAGTGACCACAAAACCTTTTCCAAAGGTATTTGTCCTCCCGCCACTATAGAAGATAGTGAAATTTCTCAAGACCATTATGTCACATCCCTTCCACCTAATTTCCTGGAGAGCCAATAGTTTTATACTGTAGTTGCTGAATTGCATTAGCAGCTGGCATAGGGCTCCAGCTTGCTATAGACTCCGCACATTCAGTGTTCCTGTTTACATATCTCTTATACTTTTTTTGTTTGCTGGGGTCATCATCAAAATATCTGTCCAGGTTATTCCTTTGTTAGCATTTGCAACAAATGATTTTTACAGGGAAAATTGTTAATATTTTGCCCAACCATTTGAGACGGTTGCCCCTTACAGCTTGCGGGGTAACCGTCTCCGTTTTCAGGGGAGCATCCTTAGCCTCTGTAGATCCCTCTACTGACTGCAAGGCAGCAGTTGATGGTTGGGGGCTCCTCTGCCTTTCTCCCAAGCCAGTGGCCCTCATACCTGCTGGTTTTGGTCTTCCCCAGGTATTTTATTTCCCTGGTACCCTCCATATCTGGAGAACTTTCCCCTATCCGCCACTTGGGGAGGTGCCTGATGGGGAACCAGCAACCCCACAAGAGCAAGGTAGGGCTTAGCAAGCATAAAGACAAGCAATAGAAACTCTCGCCATGTGAAAGTGGGCATTTCCTTGTTGAAATGCAAGCCGGAGGTGGCTTGCCATAAAGGACAACAATACAAGTTGTAGACTTTTCTCGGCATACTGCTGTGGTCTAAGGTTGCTGCAGATGACGATAAAAGGGATCCTGCTATGAAAAGAAACAGCACCCCAGACCATCACTCCTGGTTGTTGGGCAGTATGGCAGGAGATAGTCAGGTTGGTATCCTACCACCATCTGGGACGTCTACAGTCAAGTCTCAGCTGGTAACCAAAGATCAGTTAAAAGTGGGACTCATCACTGAAGACAATTCTACTCCAGTCAATGTGATACCAACCCAACTGTTGCTCACCATATGGCCCAACAACCAGAAGTGATGATCAGAAGTGCATTTCTTTTCATAGCAGCTTTTCTGCCACACACCGTCAGGTGGCTTGCAGAGTACAGATGTAGATGTAGACCACTTTATTTGTCTCTGCAGCATCTTTACAACACAGTGGTATGCTGACGATATCCTATGACCTCTATTGTTGCCCTTCATGGCAAGCCATCCTGGGCTTACATTTCAACAAAATAATACCCACCTGCACATTGTAAGAGTTTCTACTGCTTATCTTTGTGCTTGAAAAACCCCATATTGGCCGGCAATGTTGCCGGATCTCTCCCCAGTTGAGAACATTAGGAGGATTATGGGCAGGGCCCTCAAACCATCTCAGGATTTTGACACTCTAACATGGCAACTGGACATAATTTGGCATGATATTCCTCAGGAGGACCTTCAACAACTCCATCAGAGAAGCCCAAGCCAAATTATTGCATGTATAAGCACCAGAGGTGGAGCAACGTGTTACTGACTTACTCAATTTGTGAAGCTTTTCCTCTGGAATAAATCATCCAGTTTTTTCTGAAATTGTAATCATTTGTCTCACTTACTTACAGTCAATATATTATGAATCACAATTATTATGTTGTGATTACTATCTCCTAGATTAAACAGTGTTAAAATATATAGTAAGAGCAAATAAACAGTACTGATAAACAGTACTTATCTCGCAAAGTTGGTCTCAGTGTCAGGGTTAGTTCCTTTGTTCCCCTGTAACCTATTGTAAAGATTTTGTTCAGGGTTGCTTAAATGACAAGCTACTGGAACATTATGTTGCTTTTAACCACTTTCTTCTTTTATTCACATGTTCTTGAAACACAATTTACCATCACGTATTTGACACTTTCCAGATATATGTGGTGCAACTTGCTCGAACCATAAAAAGAATGTGTGTGTGTGTGTGTGTGTGTGTGTGTGTGTGTGTGTGAATCGTTCTTCAGATTTTTTCTGAAAGTACGAGAGTTGCCCAGAAAGTAAGGCACCACAATTTTTTCCTCAGCTGAAAACAATGCTGTGAATGTGAAATGTGAGGTATGTATTATTTGAAGCCTCCTGAGAGAGTGTGCCAAGTTTCCGTCAATTATGGTAGATAGCGTAGCTGCAAGACAGTTTCAAAATGGTGTATTTAGGTGATGTATGTTAGAAGCAACATGCCATCATTGAATTTCTCACAGCAGAGAAAGAAACTGTGGGGAATATTCACAAACGCTTGTGCAAAGTCTATGGAGCATCTGCTGTCTATAAGAGTACAGTTAGTCACTGGGCACGGAGGGTGAGGCGATCAGGAGGAGGTTCGGCAGAGCTCCACAATTTGCAACAGTCAAGGAGACCATCCACGGCTGTCACACACATTTGACCAGCCCCCTCAGCCTTCCACTTATTTGGGCCATTAAAGTATGCCATTTGTGGAAGACATTTTTGAGGATGATTTGGAAGTGATTCACACATTGAAGTGATGGCCCTGCCACCAGGACAAGGATTAGTACTGACAGAGTATACATGCCCTTGTTTCATGCTGGAGGAAGGCCATGAAACGGGATGGAGATTACATGGAAAAATAGGGTGTGTTGATAAAACACCATTTTTTCGTGTGTTTAATTCTCATTATGATCATAAAGAATTGTTGAAGAAAAAAATGTGGTGCATTACTTTCTGGACATCCCTCGTAGTTATTAAAACAAAGATTTACAGCTTAAATGGTCAATAACAGAAGCTGCAAATTTTGACAGTACTAAAAGTAGTACTTCCCTGTTGTTTTATAAAATTGATTTCATTATTAACAGAAAATTATAAATGAAGATAGAAATTTTATTTATGTGAAAACTGAAGCATAACAGTGTTATATTTACTGTGAATTTTGTTTTTGGTCATGTAAGTTGACAGTTTTGATTACTACTTCTTGGGGCACGAGATCACTATTGCAAAATAGATTGATGCGAATATTAAAAATATGTTGTCATAAAAATAGTTTTTTTGTGAATTGGATATTTTCATAAATATCTACAGGTGACACATATATAATTGAAGTAAGAAAATTAACCCAAGTCTAGCCAAAATCTGTATGGGATCGAACATTTTGGTTAACATGTAAAAGTTCTGAGGAGGCTAGCTTCTTTACAAGATGTACATCATATCTACTGATTTCCATCACATCTGGATAATTACTTTCTGGTGCATAACTTTTTTTGTTTCCTTAGAGTATACAAAAGCTCACTCCCTAGGATTCTTTTGAATGCTGATATGATGTTGATACAAGAAGACAAATAAGAAATTCAAGAGACCTTAGAGCAGTGGAGAGTGTTGTTAGAGAGTGCCAGTATCAATGTCAGTTGAACTAAAACATAATTCATGCTGTGCAACTTTGACACCACTAGACCCAGCCTACTGTACAACAATGTCCTACTAGACAGAACAAAATTACCAGAGATTAGCAAAAAAAAAAAAAAAGTTCAAATGTGTGTGAAATCTTATGGGACTTAACTGCTAAGGTCATCAGTCCCTAAGCTTACACACTACTTAACCTAAATTATCCTAAGGACAAACACACACACCCATGCCCGAGGAAGGACTCGAACCTCCGCCGGGACCAGCCGCGCAGTCCATGACTGCAGAGATTAGCAGATGTCTGGGGTCAGTCATCAGATGACAGAGCTAGAGATGCAGGTATTACGTATCAGATGACCACATCTTGGAATAAATGGTACATGCCTGCGAGAGCCTCATGATGCATAAAAATATTTATTCAGACGGAAGGCAAACTATACAAAACTGTCATTTGACCATCAATGATCTGTGTCAAGACAGTATAGGCTGCAAAGAACACACACAGGCAAAAGCTGCATCTGTGGAGATGCATATGTTGTGATAGTCATGTGGAGTCACCCTGAAGGATAAGGTCCATAATGTATGTATGAAGTCTCGTTTGAAAATGGCACCTTTTACAAATAAAATAGTGGAATCTAGACAGATTTTATGGTCCTATCTTACACAGACCAGATGACTGTGCATGAAGAAAAACCTTTCCTTTGCTATAGGCAAATGGACAAGAGAGGAAGATGGACTTGTTTGAGCAACATGTATCCTGTTGAAGTAAATGGACCCTCTGGATTAGGGAAGCTGACTATATATAATGGTTGTGTGTGAGGACAAGGAAGAAGAAGGAGAAGAAGGTTTGCATACATGTCAACATCAGTGCAGTTGCTTCTTTTTCAGATGGAGAGTGGACACTGTCTGAAATAGTTTTAAAATAATATACAGATGACTACTGATTGGCTGAAACATCTCTATTGCTAGGGTCTTCATGGAGATGATTTCTATTTCCTTTCTTTGACCTGCACGACATATGCCAAAATAAAAGAAAGACAAAGGTTAAACTAGTACTGACACACAGCTAATTTCTCTAGAATAATACCAAGGGTTGTTGAGTTAAATATTTCCATATAAGAAAACTGTCATCAATAATAGTGCCATGTGCCATCACACCATGAGACATTGCAGAGAACTTTAAGATTTAATCAGGATATAACTACATTGCGTATGCAGTCACCTCTCTTCCCTTTGCTGGGATTAGTAGTATAAAAATTGCTTGGACCATTAGATTTAAACTTGTTGCCCTCTCTATCATGCACTGGGCAAACGGAACTAGTGCATTGCTGATAGTTCTTTGTTTATATCATATCATACTTATATTCATTCTTTCACATTGCGTTTTTATCTGGACTGTTTTTTCTGCACTTCCCAGAAAGTAATATAAGTGTGTGTATGTAACTTATGTTTTGGCAGTTTTTCTTCAAATCCTGATGTTTACTTACAAATAAATAGGAAATCACAATGAAATTTTGATGTACCCTCCCTATGCTTAGTGAACCCTTGTAATTGTGATGTATGATTATTATGCAATGAACATCTCATCGAGAATAATTATACTTACATAAAGTAAAAAGAGTAATCATGTAAATATTAGAAATTTGGGATTTATTTTGTTAACCATGTGCAAAACTTGGCCGCTGGTCTTGGCATAGTTTGATTGCTATATTGTCTGAAGATTATTGATTGATCTCATAGTGGCTTCATTGTATGAAGCCTTAGTTAGTAGTTGTTATTTGCACTAAGTAAACATTTTCCAAGCATTTATCTGTTTTTGATATTTTATACTTGGAACAACAATTATTAAAATTTAATAAACATATATAGCATTTACAGTGCATACGCTAACAGGTTACAAATGATACAGCATCTGTTTCACCAGGTCCTACTCAGCTCAGTGAGATACCTTTGTACGTGTCGGCATTCACATCTAACAATCTCTGTTCGAATTAAACACAGACTGTGTACTCCAAAAGTTCCTTAGTTCACATTAAACACCAACACCACCTCCATTTCAGCAACTGCCTCCTGAATTGCACTGTAAGAAATCTCTCTCCAACATACATTACAGCAGTTGGTATCCTGCACAGGCATCCACAGAAATTTTTCCAATATGAGGTTGTGACATTGTGAAGTGAATTCCTCATCAGATGACATGTCGATATGCATGAGCAGTGTGACAACAGAACGACAGCTTCCACCCACGTGGTGGTTGCTTACTTATGAGAAGTGAGTCAGAGCATGCTGGATGGTGAGCAGCTTGCCAGCAGCTACATGTTCTTGGGAAGACGGTGCTTTATGTCAACCTGGCAGATGGGCTGTCTTTGTCTGAGGGTGGGAAAAACCTAGCCATTGTGAACCAAGCGAGCTGCCTAAGCAGCATAGGATGGCAGCTCTCAGACAGACTGTAAAATTGGTATAGAGGCATTTTGTGTTGTTCACACTAGTTGTGAAATTTCATAAAGGAATAAAAATATTGAGTAAGTAAAAATGACAAATTAAAGATAAAGTTGAGATTAAATTACTGGCTATCAGAGTTCTAGTACAGTCAGTGGTTCCTGAGCTACAGCTAGTGAAAAATACAATACATTGAAATTAATAAACTCAGTGCTATGACACTCAGTGAGATGTATATAGAGAGATCTCAGTGAGAACTATCAACAGATAGACTTACTTGTATTATTTACATGTTTGTTTAGCAGTGGGAGGCTGTCACTAATTACCATACCCTGAAATTAATCAACTCCTTTAATAAAATGGATATGACACTCATGAAGTTCTCAACAGATAGATCTTGGTGAGAGCTATTTACAAATATATTCACTTACATTATTCACAAGTCTAATTAGGTGACAGGAGACCATCACTAGTACCATATTTAATTACTTTTGAGAAGCAACATAATTATCAGAACATTAGACATAGCAGCATGCACCAATATTAAGGCCTAGTGATCAGATTAATATATAAATGTCTATGGTTTTATGTAAATTAAGATTAGAATTATATGATGTGTATTATCAATAGTACAAATTATATGAGAACCAGAAATACAATATCAATTCTCGGTCCATAATTGTAAGGAGGGGGATTTTTCCCTTAGGTAGGTTGCCCTACTTATTGTTTCAGCATAAAATCAAGATGTATTTTGACTTCTCAAAGATTTATATGGTGTTAGTTAGTCAGTTAAGCTCGAGAGGTTCTATGATTCACCACACTCTGCACATTTCTTAGGATAATGAAACAACTGACTGAACTTTTTCAGTTGTGTTGACCACCCCACTTAAAAATCTGCCCTGCTTCATAGTTATTCAGGGATATTTACAGGTGTTTTCAGTGAACAGTATTTCCACGAGCAGAATGCAATGCTTCACAGTGAGAGCTAACATTCCATGGGGACATGCGGTTCCTCTTCATCAAAATGTCTTGGCTCAAACTCGTCTAGGGGATGAACTGCACATGTTGCATTACATGCCGTAAATTAGACACTTGACCTTTGGTTAAATTGTCTGGCTGCTGGCAAGTTTACGAAATACAAAGTTAATATAACATATAGTAACAGTAATAACAATATCAGGAACTAAATTAACAACCCATAAATGATATAAAATTTGAAATTTTCCTGGCAAATCAACTGTTTTAAGGAGAAAGCACTTGAATCAGCGGTCTGTAAACCAGCTGTTTTTGGGAGATACGTCGATGACACTTTCATAGTGTGGCCCCACGGAGAAGAAAAGTTAATGGAGTTTTTTCATCATCTCAACTCTATCCATGAGAATATTCGATTTACTATGGAACTAGAGAAAGATGGCTGCCTTCCATTCCTGGATATTTTGGTTAAATGGAAGAGTGACGGCACTGTGGGACATTCTGTCTATCGTAAGCCCACTCACATTGATTTGTATTTGCATTCTTCAAGTTGCCATCACCCATCCCAGACCATGACTGTACTTAAAACCCTTGTACACAGGGCACACACGGTGTCAGATGCAGAGAATTTGCCTAAGGAACTGGCACATTTGAGGACAATGTTCAGAGACAATGGGTACTTGACCCAGCAAATTAACAGGGCCTTCTCAACTAGAGCCAGGAACCCGGAAATGGATAAAGAGGCGAATGCGCCAGCCAAGTCCCTGGCTTTTCTTCCCTTTATCGGAAATATCTCCTTCAAGATAGCAATGATTCTTAATAATTTTCATGTGAAAGTGGTTTTTCGTCCGCCATCTAAGATTTCGGATTTGCTGGGATCGGTGAAGGAGGATTTGTTACTGCGGAATGCAGGAATTTACAAAATACCGTGTCAATGTGGTATGGCCTATATAGGACAGACAACGCGTACAGTGGAAGAGCATTGTACAGAACATCAACGTTCCACTTGCCTACTGCAACCCAGTAAGTCTACAGTTTCGGAACATTGTATTTGTAACGGACATCCAATTGAGTACGGCAAAACTTCGATTTTGGCCACTGCAACAACTTTTTGGGACTCTATTATCAAATAATCAGTTGAAATACACATTGTGGGAAATCTAATGAACCGTGACAGTGGTTACCAATTGAATAACGCATGGAATACCGTCATCTCCGAAATTTGCTCGAGACGAAGATGCCAGAAGACTTCAATAGCTGCGGCCAGTGACAATACCGACAGCAGATGACCTATTGTAGTTCCACCAGCGAGGGCGCTGCCGCTGGGAGGTGTGGCCCTTCTGCCTCCGCAACTGCAACGCATATGTGGCAGTACTATCAGTGCACTATGTAAGCTGGAGCGGAGAACGTCTTCATCGGTCCTCGTTCAGCTCACCTGAAGATGGCTGGCAGTTGTCCAGCCAAAATATCATACAATGAAGTTTAAGACGACCGGTTGCAAGCCTGAAATCTTTTAGAACAACCCATAAATGATGTAGGCCATGCAGTTATTATTTGGTTAGAAAAATGTTTATTCTGAAATCAAACTGATAGCAAAAGTGGTCGTATTTAGAGTTACTGTTACACTTGAGCGCGTATCCATTTGATACAATTAGATCATTCTCAATCTCATCACAAAACACAAGTCCAGCACTTCACCTACTTGACTATGCGAAAAGTTGGAATGCACACCAGGCTGCTCACTACTTAGAGACTAAGTTCCATGATACCACACAACGCGAAATTTTCTAAGTTGTTCCACTTCCTAGCTACCTAAAGACCAACCGGCTGCTTTCATGTCTCCACCAGCACTGTCCACTTTGGTGTCTCCAGCCTCACTGCCCCTCTGCCCGTCTCCGGCCGTGTTTCTCGTGTGTCGAATACCCTCGCTCAACTGATTAGGGCAATTCCCTTTCCTGAACTGTTCATCTGATTGGCTACAGCTGATTCTACATTATTTTACATTTTAACATATTTAAATAATCAAAGCTTGACCACTTTCACGTTCTAAATAAAGTAACAATAATACCCATTACATAATAGATGTTAAATTCATTTACATAAAACCAATACAGTTTCCTTCTTAACTTTGAATGTCATGGCCAGTAGCCTTGCACCAATGTGCTTGCTGATAAATAAAGAACAAAAGTAACTATTATGTACTAAACTTTACAACAAATATTCTATTACCTAATGATTCAATAAGGTGGCATGCTGCCATCGTTCAATGTGTTTTGTGTGGAGGAAATGATGATCTGATGCTTAAGTGAAAATACTGATAATTTAAATTTACTGCATCTTTTAAACAAATAAAATTACAGAGTTGATATTTACAACATTTGTCATTTTAATGTTGTGCTTCTGTATGAAATGTCAATCGTTAAGATCGACCAAAGCATTCAGATTTTAGCATTCAGCTCTTTGTTAAAAGACTTGTTAATTTCACTTTAACAGTAAATCCTAAACTATTATAGATATGATCAATATTCAAGTTTTATTGGGATCACCATGAAATTTTATGGAGGATGACAGATTAAAATTACTGTGGCTTGATTCCTTGCACCACTACAGAATTAAATAGTTTTCATAAATTTTTGCCTTTATGGCTGATCATAGGTCCACCATATTTAACACTGCTACGTCTCCTAGGCCACAAAAGCCTTCTACTGGATTTCCCTATGACGTAGGTTTTCGTCTGTCTCACTTGCACACTACAGCACTTAGGCCTCAATAGACAATAGACGCCTGTGAGTTTCTACATCTTGTGGTGAATCTGTGCCCTTTGTAGTGCACAGTCCTGGTCAACAGAGTTCATTTCACAATTCCTTTCGGCCGTATATTTAAATGAGAGTGCAGTGCTCATTAACTCACAACAGAAACCTCTTTGACACAGATTACCCAAAAACATTAAGCAGTTATATGTGCAATACATTCCACTGCTAGAGTAAGACTAAGACCCTCAACATTAATAAAGTAAACCACATTTTATTTGAAAACTCAAGGAAAGAGCTGAAATGTTACAAGGCAAGATTCTAAAGTTGCCTTTTTTTTAATAACTCATTTGGAAATTGATTAAGATGGACCTACAGTCACTGACAGCAGTAATTCCAGTTGTGTTCAAAACTGATTGTCATTGAAACTCAGCAAGGTCTCAACAGAGAGGTCTCGATGAGAGTTATCTACAAATATATTCACTTACATTATTCACAGGTCTGTTTAACTGAGAGGGAGCCATCGCTAGTACCATATTTGATTTCTCTTGAGGAGCTACATAATTATCAGAATGTTACACATAACAGCATGCACCAGTATTAAGACCTAGTGATCAGATAACATATAAATATCCATGGTTTTATGTAAATTAAGATTAGAATTATATAATGCTCCTCTGACCCTGTCAGGTAGGATATATGCCATTTTTGGTATAACTGATTCGGCTTCTTGGAAGATGTGCCATGCAATAAGAACTAAGTTTGGCAGGAGGTGCACATAATTTACATTATCTCAAAAGGCAAATAGTGATCTACTCATAATATTTTTGAAGGTAAGTGCATTGGACAATAAGCTTGATGATTTCCAGGAGGCATCAGACCAATACTGTATAACACTGCCTGTAGTCTTGATAATGGCTCATGTTCAGCATGGAAGAGTGTCAACAAATTTCCTCAGGTACGCCTTATCCAGCTGCAGCCACTCTGTGATGATGATTAGATTGTGTTGGTTGCTACGTTTCACTGGCTGTTCCAAATAGACATCTTTTACAGGACTGAAATCTGGTGATTTAGTAGGTCAGTCACGATGTGGTAATATGCCCAAGTGTTTGTCAATCCAGGAACATATGCTTGCAGCCCTGTGAATGTGGCTGATGTTATCTTAGAAGACAGGAGGATCCACAGCATATTCATCATGAAGATGTAGAAGAAAAGACAATTCTTGGACACCGAAAATGTTGAAATAAACATCTTGGCTCGTGTTCATTCTAACCTGAATGAGTGAGCTGTAGTCATGGTTTGAAAAACGCCCCCAAAACACCACAGAACCATCTCCAGCCTTAACTACATCATCCCAACATAGAGAGTTAAATGCCTTAATGGGCCATTGGTGCCCTCAGAGTCTTGCATTATTTGAAAGGGGGCAAAATCAAGTGTTATTAACCACACTTCATATCCCCACTCATCTACTGTCCAGTTCCTTTATTGTTGGCTCATTTAAAATTAGAAGCTGAACGAGGTATGGCTACATAGTAACAGGACTATTGCTATTGTTGTTGCTGTGGTCTTCAGTCCTGAGACTGGTTTGGTGCAACTCTCCATGCTACTCTATCCTGTGCAAGCTTCATCATCTCCCAGTAACTACTGCAACCTACATCCTTCTGAATCTGCTTAATGTATTCATCTCTTGGTCTCCCTCTATGATTTTTACCCTCCGTGCTGCCCTCCAATACTAAATTGGTGATCCCTTGATGCCTCAGAACATGTCCTACAAACTGATCGATCCCTTCTTCTAGTCAAGTTGTGCCACAAACTTCTCTTCTCCCCAATCCTATTCAGTACCTCCTCATTAGTTATGTGAACTACCCATCTTATCTTCAGCATTCTTCTGTAGCACCACATTTCAAAAGCTTCTATTCTCTTCTTGTCCAAACTATTTCTTGTCCATGTTTCACTTCCATACATGGCTACACTCCATACAAATACTTTCAGAAACGACTTCCTGACACTTAAATCTATACTCGATGTTAACAAATTTCTCTTCTTCAGAAACGCTTTCCTTGCCATTGCCAGTCTACATTTTATATCCTCTCTACTTCGACCATCATCAGTTATCTTGCTCCCCAAATAGCAAAACTCCTTTACTACTTTAAGTGTCTCATTTCCTAATCGACTACTGCTAAAAAAGAAAAAAAAATAGACTTTTGCTATAAAATTTTTTATTTCAAAAACATATATATATACAGTTATTGTCACCCTCAAGATACTCTGCACCTCTATCCCTACAACACTCCATTTGAATTTTCAATCAATGGAAACAGTGCTGTAAGTCTTCCTATGTTAGTGTGCCATTTATTTATTTATTTTTCACTGCTTCAACAGGCTGAAATCTTGTTCCTTTTGTACAGATTTGACCTTGGGAAATAGATAAAAGTCACATGGTGCGAAGCCACATGAATAAGGTGGGATTCTAACACTGATATGCTGTACTTCACTAGAAACCTCTTAACAGATGATGCAATGTGAGCATGTGCATGTTCTTGATGCAGAATCCATGACCTGCTCTTCCACAATTCGGGTAATTTTTTTATTATTTTCTCGTGGAGTTGAGCAACAAACTTAAGGTAGTAATGTAGATCAATAGTTTGACCTTTAGGGACGCCGTGAAGACTTACAATTCATATATATATATATATATAATGGAAGGAAACATTCCACGTGGGAAAAATTTGTGGATGGATATGTGCGTGTGTGCGAGTGTATACCTGTCCTTTTTTCCCCCTAAGGTAAGTCTTTCCGCTCCCGGGATTGGAATGACTCCTTACCCTCTCCCTTAAAACCCACTTCCTTTCGTCTTCCCCTCTCCTTCCCTCTTTCCTGATGAGGCAACAGTTTGTTGCGAAAGCTTGAATTTTGTGTGTATGTTTGTGTTTGTTTGTGTGTCTATCGACCTGCCAGCGATATAGATATATATATATATATATAAAAAATCATCATTGCTTTAAGTCTTACTCTCGGTGAAATTGGGCCCTTGCAGTACATGAATTAGTAGTTACTTTCTGGATCATAAGTGAAAAATCAAGATTTTTGTCATGTTCTCTCTCTTTTCAGAAATTATGATCATTTTCAATGGTATTCAAAGTGTCACAAACACTTCTCTCATGTTAAATGAGTTATGTAAAATCTCTTGCAGATTCTTTGTTGATTTTTACAGTTTCAGCAATTGATCAGATATTCAACCATTGTTCAGATCAAATCACATTACCTACTTTTTCTATACCATTATTCATTTCTGATGTTGAAGGGCGTCCCGGGCCTGAGTCATCGTCAATGTCTTCTTGGCCATTTTGGAAATCCTTGAATGACTAAAAAAACTCGCTTACATGACAAACGGTCTTCATCGTACACTTCTTCTAGTGAAAGTTGGGTTTTACTAACAGTTTTTCTGTGTTTCATGTGAAGCTTAACAACGGTTTTTTTGGTGAAATAAAATAACCGCTTTTAAACAAACGAAGAGCATGGCCACACTGATTTGTCTACAGACACCAGAGATGCTGCATTTGACTGAGAAGGCTTCACTCTTCACAGCTATTCATCTTTCATCTTTGGTACGTGCATACTTACTCTGTAAAGCATTGAATCTGTTATTTTATAGCCACACCTCATAAGTGCCTTTTGTGATGCACCCAACCCAAATGTCTGTTGCATGTAGTTCCATTCACAATATTTACACAGAAACTAATGGGGACAAAGCATGACACTCGTCTCCAGTTCTTGTCACGTATGATATTCTTAGGAACGCTGTTCTTATGCTGAGTTACCTGGCTGAGGACATGCACTATTACTTGTAGGCATGTTAGACAGACAGCCTTGATATACCAACAAATTGGGCAAATTCATTCAGAGTGTGATCATTAGCATGTCAAAACTAGGCAGCCACTTCCTGCCAGTCTGTCACATTGTCACGTCAACCCGTCTTACTGCACTGATTCCATATAACTGACATGTGTATATAGAGAGCACATGATTGCCGTGACTCACATCTGAGATGAAGGGTCATATAACCACATGGTACCAGTTCTGTAATATCTACAGTGCCCCAAAGAAACCAGTGAGCCCTTTTAAGGCGATGACTAATATGATATCTTTTCCAGTGATCTTACATTACTTTGATACTTAAACGGTGAGCATATTTCATTTACATATGCAAAAAAATTATATGTGTTATTAGTATGATTTCTGAGTTAACGATCTGTAAGTCCATCCTCATATGATTAGATCCACTGTAGCAAATAAATTAGAAAATGAAGTTAGAAAATCGTGGTGCGTATCAACAAAAATAATTATATAAACTTAAAAAAACTACTTACTCAGTTTTGATATCAAAGCAATTTGTTTCCTTACAGAAGTTCATATATTACGTTAATGAGTGTATTACATATTTGCATTTCTTCTATATCTTAATTTCAGTAAACTAACTTAAATGCAACAAATGTGTTTTGTAAGCTACTTCTTGGGTTGTTTGTGTTTAGTGTAATCCAGGCATGCATTAAAGCAGATGCATGTGAGAAACTCCCAAAAACTTCTCTCACTCTGACCCGTGGAAATGATTAACAGCATATGACTCTTCTAAGATGTTCGTTTTTTTCCAGATTTGACATGTTGTAGAATTTGTTATTCCCTGACAGACTGTGTAGTAATCAGTAGGAATTGCCAAGGTGCTGACTTCTGGAAATGACAATTTATGCTCATGAAATATAACTTGTTTCCTTCTCTTCTGATGTAGAAAACAGTATTTTCTCTTCTCATTGAAGCATTGATGTTTATGGATGAACACAAGTAAAGTATACCATGCCCTTTGAGTCTGCTACATTCATTCTACCATGTTTAATTGAATGTAGTCTCAGCAGGCTGCCACAAGTCTTGTTTGTGTATAGGCAAAAGGTAAAGTATTGCTGTTACCATGTTGAGCAGCAAGGAGCACGGATATTGGCACAAGAATTGGGAGCCAGGTGTTCTACAGTCATGATAATATTGTGCTTATCAAGGAGAAGAGGGACGGGCACAAAAGTGGTAACAGCATCTGGCAACACTGTTGGCCTGATCCTTTTTCTGCAGCAGTGATAAAGACAGGTATGAGGAGGTTAACTAGAAAGGTTGAGCCAACATGAAGACTGCCACTGTACTAAGGAAATGATTTCATTTTCTGTGAACAGTTTGACAGCCAAATGCGAATTCTACCTTGATCGCTAGTTTCATAGTATTTTGCATGATACTTGACAGTGCTAAATCTACATCCTACCCTACTCCTTGAAAATTTTTATGGTATCCTGCAAATTATCACATTTTAGGGCAACAATGTATGGAGAAACAAATTGTAACAAGAAATTACCACACCAGTCAAAAATGAATTGTTGGAAAAACTGTGTATAAGTAGATATGTCTTGCAGTTTTGCTATACTGAAGATTCTCTTGTTGCCAAAAGCAGTGCTTTTGAAAAGCTAGCATATTGTGGCTTAGATACCTAACTTCTTGTATATGTGCATCTGTATATGTCTCTTAATACCTATCTTTAAACTATACTAAATGAATTTTTTTCCTCAACAGTTTATGCTTCCAGGAATCAAAGGAACGCCGCCTAATCCTGAAACAGTGGCTAGGCGAGAACGAAAAATGGTAGAAACATTGAATGAAGTAGAAGAGATCTGGCTGAACAACAAATCATATTTGGCTGGAGACAAAATCAGTATTGCTGATCTTCTTGGAGCATGTGAGATTGAGCAAACTAGTGAGTATTACCTTGTGGAACACCAATAGTGAAGACTGGACATTTAGTTAAAAGAATGTAAATAATATGTGTAAATAATTGTTTAATGGTTGAAAATGAGTAGTTATAAGAAAGGGGATGAAAAAGAGATCTCTGTCACTCACTCCTACTCTACAGGGATCAAGAGGGCTCAGCCAATTGGGGGAAATCTGATGCTCTCTTCTGTAAACACTCGCTACAGATAATGCATCCTCTTCCATTACTCTCTTTTATTGTTGTTTCTTGAAAATGAATCCTGTGGGTCGCACTGCAGTTATTAAAGATTTTCTACTACAAATTGCATATATTTTTCTTTGTTTCTGTTTCAGTTCGTAACTAATGAATGTTTCTTAAGATTTCATGGGTAAGTTATGAAGTAATACACTCTAAGAAGGGGAAAAGAGAGCGAGGGGGGAAGGAGGGGGGAGGAAGAGAGGGAGAGGGAGATGCTCCACGAAAAAATTATTCAGATGAGACAGAAATCGATAGGTGTGATGTAAATGTACAAACGAACAAGTGGTTACAATTTCAGAAAAAGTGGATAATTTATTAAAGAGAAAGAGCTTCACAAACTGAGCAAGTCAATAATGTATTGATCCACCTCTGGCCCTATGCAAGCAGTTATTCAACTTTGCATTGGTTGACAGAGTTGTTGACTGCCCCCGTGAGGGATATCATGCCAAATTATGTCCAATTGCCATGTTAGATCATCAAGATCCTGAGCTTGTTGGAGGGACCTGTCCATAATGCTCTGAACATTCTCAACTGGGCAGAGCCCCAGTGACCGTGCTGACCAAGGTAGGGTTTGGCAATCACGAAACCAAGCAGTAGAAACTCTCGCAGTGTGCAAATCAGCATTTCCTCCCTGGAAAGTAAGCCTAGGATGACTTACCATGAAGGGCAACAAAATGCAGTGTAGAATATATCTGTGCTGTAAGGATGCCACAGATGACGACCAAAGGGGACCCACTATTAATAGAAATGGCAGCCCGGACCATCACTCCTGGTTGTCAGGCCGTATGGTGGACAACAGTCACGTTGGTATCCCACTGCTATCCAAGATGCCTCTAGACATGTCTTTGCTGGTTATCTGGGTTTATTTTGAAGCAGGACTCATACTGAAGACAAATCTACTCCAGTCAACTAGATTCCAGGCTGAGAACATGTCTGTAGATGCACCGGAAAGGGGTGGGATACCAACCTTACTGTTGCTTGCCATACAGTACAACAGCCAGGAGTGATTGTCTGGGGTGTCATTTCTTTTCATAGCAGGACCCCCATGATTATCTGCAACACCCTCACAGTACAGCGGAACACTGATGATATTCCACAATCTGTTCTGTTGCCCTTCATGGCAAACCATCCTGGGCTTACATTTCAGCAAGATAACACCCACCTGCACATGGTGAGAGTTTCTACTTCTTGCCTTAGTGCTTCCCAAACCCTACGTTGGCCAACAACGTTTCCAGATTTCTCCCCAATTGAGAATGTTCGGAGCATTATGTGCAGGGCCTTCCAGACAACTCAGAATTTTGACAATCTAATGTGCCAACTGTACAGAATATGGCAAAATACACCTCAGGAGCATATCCAACAACTCTGTCAATCAATATCAATCTGAGTAACTGCTTGCATAAGGATGAGAGGTTTATGAACATGCTATTGACTCGCTCCCTCTCTTGAATAAATCATCATTTTTTTCTGAAATTGTAATCATTTGTGTGCCTGTACATATACATCACATCTACCAATTTCTGTCTGATTTGGATAATTCCTTTGTGATGTGTCTTTTCTTGTGAATAATTTCAAATAAAGTGAAATAGATATATTTTTTTGTGAATAATTTCAAATAAAGTGAAATAGATATAAAGGGTTGTACCCAGTAGCATGCAAAATAACAGCAGGTATAAGTTTCACAAATAAACACTTCATTTGGAGAAGAGAGGAAGATGTGTAGAGTTGTTATACCTCTTAAGTGACAAGGTCTGTGCTGCCTCTCATGATTAATTTCTGTGTTACACATTACTTCTAATGCAACTCCTCAACATTAAAACTGTATTTAATACAAATTATAATAGTAGCATACTAAAGAGATACATTTTATAATTCAATGTGGGCAGATTGTGGTAGCTTTTTAATAACCATGTTTCCAGGAATGGCAGGCTACAATCCTTGTGAGGGGCGTCCAAAACTTGCTGCCTGGTTAGAGCGAGTTCGTCATGACACACTTCCGCATTATGACTCAGTTCATGCAATAGTTAGAAAGGTAACAGAGAAATATGGAGGTGTGGCACCTGCTTCCTTCTCAAAGCTGTGATATTGAGTAACAAATTCTAACATTGAAAAATAATGGTACATGGATTTATTTTTATCTTTAGACTGACTAACGTTTCGGTTATTGAGCACTGTATGTAACAACAGACTACTTAAAGTATTCAAAAATTATATGGGTTGTTATGCCACAATAAAAAAGTTTATTGGCTTATTATAATGTTACACTGGGTTGTAGGGCCTTGTTTATAAGAATATGTAGTTGATTCCATAGGTGCTAACATCTGTGGAGTTGATGTTTGTACTATTTTTGTAGTTTTAAATACCTAAACAGAAAATATACTCAGTTGAAGCATAATTTTGTATCAGTGAAATAAAGTTTTATGCAATACTTCTGCAATATTGTACTGTGTGTTCCTTTGCACTGTGTACATTGTTTTCAGAAGATAGAACAGTTTTTCAATTGCACTCCTGAGGCACTTCTTCCCTTTCTTATGAAGCATTAAGGCAAAATGGTCTGTTTGTTTTTCAGTTGAGGGAATATCACTACTGAAAGGGCAATCCTGGGCAGTACATTGGCTGACCTAAGGTCACTGGAAAACATAAATCAAGTGGACTGTGTAGCAATGGAACTTGGCCCTCACATTATGAATAATTTCAGTTCTGTCATTCCTTTCTTAGGGTGAATTAGTTTTGTTTGTAGGAATTGGGGGTATCAGGCTCAGTTCGAGACAAAGTTCCACCACAAACAAAAATCCTTGGAGATTGTTCATACTGAATGTTGGAAACTGAAAGACTGCAATTAAATGGTGGGAACTGAGGTATGTTCAAAAACGTGTGGACAGTTATTATCAAACAAATAATCATTTTGCACTTCTTTTCAAATTTATTTTTCTTGGAACCATGAGCATGAGATTGTTGTGGTGTTCACATTACTGTTTTAATTTGTAAGAAATTATGTAAAAATAATCTTTCATCCAACAGTGATAACATACAGAGGAGGTGTGTTTTCACATTCAGTATGGTATACTGGAACATATTGATAAAGGCACCCTGTTACTACTTTGTTGATATGACTTGAGACATGATAACTCTGATTTTCACCAGAGGTATAACTCAGAGACAGAAATAGGAGCTGGAGTTACTTTCTTTAATATTTTCTTTTCATAATAACAATCAATGCTGATCTGCACCAGCACAGATGGATTCAATCAGGTGAGCTATGAATATCTTGGGTATGTATTATCAGTCAAAACGAGAAAGATCCAGCACCTAAATAGTTACATTGACACTGATCTAGTTGCAAAGTGTCCCAAGTGAATTCTGAACATGTTAAATTCCAAGTACCATGTGAACTATGATACGTGTGTGGTACCCTCACCTTGTAGCATGTTATCCTCCAGAAGTGAGCTTCATTTTTTATTTATTCCCATTTACCCATTGCACCAGCAAAAGTGAGAGAATCTTATTACCATACCTTCAGGTTGTCAAAGAACTGTTTTGGCATTTTTTGCTGAGGAACTGTGTCATACATGTCGCCCCTTATGCAAGTATATATGTTATACACTGCCTATGAGATATTTTGTCTGTTCTGAGGACTCAGAGCATGCCAGGCTGCTTTGTGAATGTTAACACCTCATTGGTGGAGGCTGGTGGTTCAGGTTGGTGCTTGCGTCTCTATTGTGTGCAGCTCTATGGACTGAAGATTGATGTCGCTACTTCTGAGGAAGGACGCAAGTCTCACTGAGTGATGAGGGAGCCATTTACAACTACAGTTAAGTTCCGTGAGCGTTTATGCCGCATATCAGGCAACTATTTAAGGTAACCTTGTCATATTCCATCCAGGCCTGGAGTGAGGAAAATTTATTGTCTTCATGCCTCCATCATTCCCTAATCCCATCTCTTACATTAAAAATAATTTGTCCATTTTGGGTGCAGCAACTGTAAAACATGAAGGAGAAACCATAGAACAGATGACCACCAACAGCTGGAAGAAATTTTTTATTTTATTTTTTATTTATTATTTTTCTAAATTTTATTTTATTCTAGAATGGAACTGATATTGGAGGTATGTCCATTATCAAGTGGCAAGCAGGTAACCATTAATGTAGACAATGCACGTATGAGGGTTGCCCAGAAAGTAATGCACCACACTTTATTTCTCAGCTGAAAACAATGCCAGGAATGCAAAAACATTATGTATGTATTATTTGAAGTCTCCTGAGTGAGCGCGCCAAGTTTCCATCACTTCCGACAGTGTAGCTGCAGGACAGTTTCAAAATGGTGTCTGTAGGTAATATACATCACAAGCAATGTGCCGTCATTGAATTTCTCACTGCAGAGAAAGGAACTGTGGGAAATATTCAAAAACACTTGTGCAAAGTCTATGGAGCATCTGCTGTTGACAGAAGTACGGTTAGTCACCGTCCACAGCTGTCACACCTGATATGTTGCAGCCAGCTGATGATGTCATTCGCGAGGACAGATGCATTATGACTCAGCAGTTGGAAGACATTTTGAGGACAATGAAGGGGTGATCGACACAGTGAAGCACTGGCTCTGCCACCAGAACAACGATTGGTACAGACAGGGCACACATGCCCTTGTTTCGTGCTGGTTGGTTGGTTGGTTGGTTTGGGGAAGGAGACCAGACAGCGTGGTCATCGGTCTCATCGGATTAGGAAAGGATGGGGAAGGAAGTCGGCCGTGCCCTTTCAGAGGAACCATCCCGGCATTTGCCTGGAGTGATTTAGGGAAATCACGGAAAACCTAAATCAGGATGGCCGGACGTGGGATTGAACCGTCGTCCTCCCGAATGCTTCGTGCTGGAGGAAGGCCATAGAATGGGATGGAGATTATGTGGAAAAATAGGGTGTGTAGATAAAACACATTTCTTTTGTGTGTGTAATTCTCATTATGTTCAATAAAGAATTGTTGAAGAAAAAAATGTGGTGCATTACTTTCTGGGCAACCTTTGTACATTAAACGTGAAGAGATGTGGAAAATTTGTCACGTCATGCTGGATACATGCACATTTTTTGCATTAATAAGTGTGTTGTACTACTTCATAATGAATTCTCCTTTCATCTCTTATGTTATTCTCACAATCCCTACACAATATAAAGGATAATCCATCTGTAGTTTCAAATGAGATTATCTCAAAAACTATACATTGGGTAAAAATAGTGGGTAAGACAAGTTCATAAGCTCAAAGGGGGACATCAAATGATACTACATGTGACCTCCAGCTCCCGCCCCCTTGGGTGAGGTGGGGGGCAACTTTTAAATCTTAAATGGGGACACCCATTTTTTTATTGCAGACTCGGATTCTCCATAAAAAAGTAATCAAGTTTTGTCTGAAACATTTTTTAAACCATTCAGATGGTGCTGAAATCGAGAAAAAAGTAAAATTGAGGAAGAACTCTGATATATTTAGAATTATCCAAGAATGACGCATCAAATCAATAAAAAATGCGCGCCAATTCTTTCGTTACACCAAATTAAGCTATTTTTGTACAAAATGTACTGTATCCTACTTTTAGCGTTACCCACAAACGATGACATGGACATAGTAGAATGATGGTCCCATGGGGTGCTTCATTAGTGTGAGTTTCCTTGCCTCTCACATGTTGCGGTGCTTCATTAGTGTGAGTCCCCTTGCCTCTCACATTTTGGGGTGCTTTATTAATGAAATTGGCCATGAAGAAATTGTTCAAAATTATCCCCTTTTGCTTCAATGCATAAAGGCAACCGTCTGCGAAAGTTGTCCACAGTTTTGAGCAGCACATCCTGTGGTATGGCTGCGTATGCTCTTCGAATGCGTTGCCCCATATAGTTTCGGGTTGTGGGCTGTCTCTCATAAACAATATTTTTTAAATAACTCCACAAGAAAAAATCAGGAGATGTTAGGTCTGTGAATGTGGAGGCCACTGAATTGGCCTGCCACATCCTATCCACTGACCAGGGTACCGTAAATTTAAAATGTTCTGCACATTTTTGAAATAATGGGGAGCTGCTCCATCCTGTTGGAACCACATTCGTTGCCTAGTTTCTAAATCAACATCTTCCATTAACTCCAACAAATCATCATGGAGAAGTTGTAAATAAGATTCCCCAGTAACATCTCGGTCAAAAAAATATAGTTCTATCAAGTAACCATTTAAAATTCCATGCCAGACCATTAACGACCATTTGTGTTGATTGTCAACGGGTCTGTGCCAGTGTTGATTGACAGGGGACCAATAATGACAATCATGATGATTTAATTTGCCCCTGTTTTTGAATGTTGCTTCATCAGTGAACATAACATATCTAAAAAAATCATTGTCACCTCTTATCATTTGCAAGGCCCATTGGCAGAAATACACATGTATTTGCATATCTTTTGGGGTTAATGCCTGTGTCAGTGTGATGTGATACACAAGATATTTATGTGCCTTCAAAATCCTCAAAACAGTTTATTTTGGTATTCTAGTTTGTCTCTGAATCGCACAACTACTCATTTCAGGATCCAGTTGAACACAGGTGAGAAGGGTACGAGCATCATTTTCGTTGTATTCACGATGGCGAGGTGGACGGTGCATGTATCCATTTCGAGCTCATTGAGCGCAATTTCGAAGAATGTTTTCACTTGGATGTTGTGTGTTTGAGAAACAATCTGCATACAATTGCACAGCTGCAGTGTAATTGTATTGCATTCACCTAAAATTAACATCATATCAACACTCTCTGTAGGAGGATAGCGAGCCATGTTTCGCTAAAGAAAAATTTACTTTTGTCAGTTGATGTTTATGGTTCACAATCTGAAAGTGAAGTGATGTCTGATCGCATTGCACCAACCTTTATACTGAGTCATAATTAGCAGTTTGGCCACGGTAGTTCCACAGTTGGGTGAGTAATGCAATTGTGGAGAGCTCACTAACAAGATTTTCGTACCATTCCACCTCCCTCCATCAAAAAATGTGGCAGGTAGGATACATTTTGTAAAAAAAAATTAGCTTAATTTGGCCTAATGAAAGGATGGTGCACATTTTGTATTGATGCGATGCATCCTTCTCAGATCATGCTAAATAAATTGGAGTTCTTCCCCAATTTTAGTTTTTCTGGATTTCAGCACCATCTGTCAATGATTTAAAAAATGTTTCAGACAAAACTTGATTAAATTTTTATGGAGAATCAGAATCTGCAATAAAAAATGGGGGTTTCCATTTAAGATTGGAAGTTCCCCCCCCCCCCCCCCCCTCCCCGCCCCACCCAAGGGGGCAGGGGCTGGGGGTCATGTGTAGTATCATTTGATGTCCCTCTTTGGACTTACCAACTTGTCTTACCCACTATTTTTACCCGATATATAGTTTACGAGATAATCTCATCTGAAACTTCAGATGGACCACCCTTTATATGATGAAAGAAGTTTGTGACAAAGTGGGTTGACAACTACATCCTACTTTGTATGCACTCCTATTTCATATATTAAGGTCTCTATAAAATTTTTGCTTACTTTCTTTTCCAAATTCTTCATGTTCATACATTAATCACATTATGCTAATTAACAAGATTATAGAACCAAATCCCCATCCCCCTCCACAGAAAACTTTATTATTCAAGTCGCTCAGTTTGTTATTCTGCTTGCAATGATTTGTCAAAAATGATGGAAATCAAAAGTTACTGCAGTTATAAAATTTTGTACATCTTGCTACAGGGAAAAACCTATGAGCTAATAGGTAAATTAGGAAGGAAAGTGGCCACTTCCAAATTAAAGAGCTATTTGTCCTCTTTTTCGGTAAAGTATGTACATTGACCCAAATTTAATTAGTTTAATAGATATTGTTAATTAAATATTTCACCTGGTCCAAACTCCCACTGCCAGTTATAGCCAAACTACTGTAAATTTCTGGGATCTGTTGATATATTTTGATTGCCTTATTTTTCTGAATCTATTGACATACATATTAATGAGCAAGCGTCCTTAATTAAAAACTACTGGCTTTTGATAATTAATTTTAACATACAAGATGGATCCGATGGTCATAATCCCAGGATTCCCATCGCATAGAAATAAATTAGTACTGTACACTTTAATAGATCCTGCTCATGAGAAATAATATACAGACAAAATATAATGACAAAATCAATAGCCAATAAAAGATGAACTTATTGGCTTATAGAATTTGTAAATTGTTATGAATTAACAAAGTTCAGTAATATTCTGGAGCAAGTCTTCATAAGGTCCAAGTGCACACCATTTTAGGGCATTCTGTTCAATCTGCTCTGAAGTTTTTGTCTAGTGTAGCTTCAGGCTAGCTGGTATATATTTTAGCCCAGCCTTGGGAACCGTTTATGTTGCACCTCCATTCATTTAATGTTGGCTGAGAGTACATATTTCATAGTTATGAGCAATAGACACCAAAATGTGTGTTTTTGTTCAGAATAATAATATTTGTGACTGTGGTAACAGTTCTCTGACTTCGTTGATTTTTTTTAAGCAAATTATGATCACTTTATCTGTACTTTATGTACATTTGCATTCTGAAGAAATAACTGTTAAGCTTTGCATGTGCCCATACTATCTAGCTGTTTGTAAATATTATTAGAGTCTATAAGAGACCTGGTCATCACCAGTAGGATCTTAAGGATGAGATTAAAGATTGGCTAACTTCCAATTTTGAACTTAAAAAAAGAAGCTTCTGGCTATTCATTTTAAGTATAGATTCTACATCAGCGTTTTCAGGTGGTGATCCACTGAAACTGCGCAGCTACCATATGCTTATACCACAAGAGATAGGTTTAGTTACGTAAGTAGGATTGTTGCAGTCTTCCTCAAGTAATAGTTACATTATTTATCCATCCCTAGTTTTATGAGAACAATGTTTCATTTCTTCATTCTCTTGGGATTCTCTGTCATAGTTTCATTTGTAAAGTTTGGATGGTAGGAGACGAGGTACCGGCTGAAGTAAAGCTGTGAGGACAGGGTGTGAGCCATGCTTGGGTAGCTCATATGGTAGAGCACTTGCCCGTGAAAGGCAAAGATCCCGAGTTCGAGTCTCAGCCTCGCATGCAGTTTTAATCTGCCAGGAAGTTTCACATCAGCGCACACTCCACTGCAGAGTGAAAATCTCATCCTGGATACAGTCCAGATGGTTATAATTAAACTTTCCTTATTTAACACATTATAACAAGGAAACTAATTACTGTACACGTACCAGACTTGGTAGCATTAATGCAAAATCAATTCGATTGAAAGACTTTTAAATGTGCTTCTATGGTACGTCATACCATTAGATACTGTTACCATTACTGTTACAAAAGTGGCTTAATATGGCGCCTATCAGTAACCAGAAGAGTCTGAAAGCACAGGATTGCATTCTGCACAGCAGAACGAAGCATGTCCGTAGGTATGCTGGCTACCTCTCTTGATATGCTGTGCTTCTGATCAGCATCTGCATGAATGTTTGTTCCCCCAGTAAACCCTGTCCTTCAGGTAGCCCCACAACCAGAAATGACAAGGAGTGAGATCATATGATCGTGCCGGCCAAGTGTTTGGAAACCATTTGCTGATAATTCGATCATTTACAAATGTGTTTCATAGAAGCAGGTGAACTTCACGATTGATGTGCAGTGGGCCCCATATTGCATGAAAACTGTTGAGTTCAATGCATCTCTCTCCTGTAGGGCAGGGATGACATGCTGGTGAAGCATATTGCAGTAACACTGGCCAGTCACACTGTGTGTCTTTGGTCCTTGAGTGCCATCCTGTTCAAAAAAACAGTGGGCCAGTGATGAACATAGCCATGAAGCCACACTATACGATGACATGTTCACCATACAGAGGGGCTTCATGCACAGTTACTGGAGGTGGATATCCCCACACTTGGCAATTCTGTGGGTTTACCTCATCTATCAGGGAAAAATGTGCTTCACCTGTTCATAGAATGGTCCAGGGCCAGCCATCGTCAACTTCAATCCTTGCAAGCAAGTGGAGAGTGAAGTCAACACATTGTTGTGCATCCTGCGGTGCAAGCTGCTGTACAATATGGATCTTGTTCGGATGGCATTTGAGAATGGTTCTAAGCACTTTCCATGTAGTGGACCATGGGATGTTGAACTGTTGAGACACAGCATGGGTGCTGCCTGACAATTGGGAATTGTGCACATCATTGCCTGCCACAGCAACAGCAGTTTCACCAACCAGCTGTGGTGCAACCAGTCGTTGGCCTCTTCCTGGAGCGACACCCAGTTCTCCAGTTGATTCGAACTTCTTCGTTATGCTTTGCACAGCAAGTGGAGAAAGAAGACCATTCCAAAATCCTTTCAGGTGGCGATATTCTTGAAGTGCAGCTGCAGCATTACTGTTGTTTTGATAATAGAGCTTCACCAATAATGCCCTGCTCCTTTTGTCCAAGCTCATGGTGACACGTCAACAAGTGCACTGCAACTGGTCGAATGTGTGAGACTATGAATCACGGTGACTCGTCACGGCACCTGGTGGCCATAGTTGGAACTGGACGATGGTGCTATTGATGCATGGAAATCATGCTACCAAGTTTGGTACTCAGACAGTAATTAGGTTCTGTATTATAACATGTTAAATATGAAAAGTTTAATTATAACCACACAGTATCATAGATCACACTACTGTCCTGCATGTAGTTTCCTTAACAGGTGCACTGCTCTTCCCATACTGTTGATTAGTTTTTTGTAATTTCATATCAGTTTTTGGTATTACCCTTTGATGTTAAAATGATTGAACAGCCTCCTCAAGTTTACTACACAAATCAAAAAAAGTTTTGCGTCACCTCAGTTCCGAGAATTCCAGAACCTGCGCAGGAAATTGAAATAGATATCAACATAAACATTTCCATCCTTTTTATTGCTCATGAAAACCACACGTTGCATGTTGTACCACCATACAGTGAGACCTTCAGAGGTGGTGGTCCAGATTGCTGTACACAGCGGTACCTCTGATACCCAGTAGCACGTCCTCTTGCATCGATGCATGCCTGCATTCATCATGGCATACTGTCCACAAGTTCAGCAAGGCACTGTTGGTCCAGATTGTCCCACTCCTCAATTGCAATTCGGCGTGGATCCTTCAGAGTGGTTGGTGGGTCACATCGTCCGTAAACAGTGCTTTTCAATCTATCGCAGGCATGATCTATAGGGTTCATGTCTGGAGAACATGCTGGCCACTCTAGTCGAGCGAAGTCATTATCCTGAAGGAAGTCATTCACAAGATATGCATGAGGGGAGCATGAATTGCCAAAATGCTGCCAATATGGTTGCACTATCGGTCAGAGGATGGCATTCATGTATTGTACAGCAATTACAGCGCCTTCCATGACCACCAGTGGTGTACATTGGCCCCACATAATGCCACCTCAAAACAACAGGGAACCTCCACCGTGCTGCACTTGCTGGACAGTGTGTCTAAGACGTTCATCCTGACTAAGTTGCCTTCAAACACATCTCCGATGATTGTCTGGTTGAAGGCATATGCTACACTCATTGTTGAAGAGAACGTGATGCCAATCCTGAGCTCTCCATTCAGCATGTTGTTGGTCCCATCTGAACCGTGCTGATGGTGTCGTGGTTGCAAAGATGGACCTCGCCATGGACGTCGGGAGTTAGGTTGCATGTCATGCAGCCTATTGCGCACAGTTTGAGTCATAACATGACGCCCTGTGGCTGCACGAAAAGCATTACTCAACATGGTGGCATTGTTGTCAGGGTTCCTCTGAGCCATAACCTGTAGGTAGCTGTCATCCAATGCAGTAGTAGTCCTTGTGCAGCCTGAACGAGACATGTCATCAACAGTTCGTATCTCTCTGTATCTCCTCCATGTCTGAACAACATTGTTTTGGTTCACTCCGAGATGCCTGGAATCTTCACTTGTTGGGAGCCCTTCCTGGCATAAAGTAACAATGCGGATACAATTGAACCATGGTATTGATCGTCTAGGCATGGTTGAACTACAGACAACATGAGCTGTGTAACTCCTACCTGGTGGAATGGCAATCAGACCCCCTCCATATAATAGGTACTGCTCATGCATGGTTGTTTACATCTTGGTGTGGGTTTAGTGACATCTCTGAACAGTCAAAGGGACTATGTATGTGATACAATATCCACAGTCAATGTCTATCTTCATGAGTTCTGGGAACCGGGGTGATGCAAAACTTTTTTTGGTGTGTGTATTAGTGCATTAGCCAGTTTCTGGCTTTTTTTATGAGCATTATTTTACTTTTATCTACATTCAAAGTGAGATGCCATTCAGTATACAAAGTAGAAAAACTGCCATTTTGTATTTCCTCGCATTCATAAGAAAGTACTTTTCTATAGGCTAGTCTCACCAGCAAACTGTCTGAGTATTTGAATTATCCTTCATTAGAGCACAGTCACTCGTACTTTTCTCTCTCTGTTGGACCATTCACAGTCCAGTACAACATACTATAATTGGATTTTTTTTTCCAAATTAGTGCTGTACTTGAGAATATTTTCAAAATTATTGTATTTCGTTTCTCAGTTAACGGTGTGGTATAGTGGTAAATACTTTTAAGAAATCTGGGAAGTTGTCCTCTGACTGTTCACCAAAATGATTTTTTTTTTGCATAGGTATTTTCTGAACCTGTGCTGATTCTTTGGGAGAAGATTATTTTCTTCAAGTATTGTCATTATATTTGAACTTACAAAATACTATAGAGTACTGCAACATGCATTGAGAAGGTACACTGGACTATAAATCTTTGGATCTGTCTTACAAATACAATTTATCTGTGCTCTTTTTAGCTACATGAAGCCAACAGTTCCCTTTCCTTTCCAGAAGCATTTAAAAAAGACAACACAGTTACAGTGCTGCTACATCTAGATGTGGCATTTTTGAAATTTGGGCCAAACCATCTGTCTCTAAGTTGGCCCTGAAACTGACTTCGATTGTTTCATTGTACAAAATACACTACATGTCACAATTAGCGCACAGCTTACAGCTTGTGCTGTGCTGCCACCACTTATTCATTGCAAGTTTGTCACTAGTGCTTGATGCTATCAGCAACCAAATTGTCACCATCTTCTGTTGTATTTAAATTGCCTCAAAGATGCTAAAAGTTTATAATGAATAAATGTTCTTGTCTAGTTCCTTAATTAATTTGTATCTTACCACCCATTCTTCTTACTCATTGTCTTTGCACATACATGTAAAAAAACCTATATCAGAGAGGGATCCAAGAAGCAGAAGTTATTAGTTCTATCTAAAGAAAGATTATGTGAGAACCTGGAGTGGAGTGGTTTTCTGTGACCCGTAAACTGACTGACACACAGAAAGGCAAGAAGCAGAGTAAGTGTGTGTCCCCTTCCCCATACGATCATGGCATACAGAAATAAACATCACTTAAATTGGTCACATAAACTGTAACTTTGGAATGCTATGAAACAGTAGACAATATTCAATAGTAATTATGTTGAGGCTGCTATTGTGCCACTGCAATATTTGTTTGTAACTACATGAAATAAATTATGTTTGAGTGTTCGATCAACCACTTGGCTATACTGCCACAGTCAGTTCCTGGCTCATTTAACTTTTTACTTAGTTTTGAGAATATCAATATTTGTACAAATATGATCTGTTAAATACTTTTATTTCATGTATTAAGTAAATTTCAAACATTACACTCATTGCCAACAGTCAGAATCACATGAGACTAAGGAAATCAACCTGCAGTCATTCCTGGATTTAAATTCTGAATTTCTTTATGTATGTACACATGTATGTATGCATGCACAGGTATGTAAAGGGCCTGCTGGATTTGCACCCAGGAATCTCCGCAGGCCATTGTAGCTGGTCTAATGTGACTACCACTTCTGTTTCAATGAATTCAAAAATAAAATTTTGGCAATTGATCTGGAGAAAAATCCCATGACTTTTGGTCATACAAAAAAGTCAGTAAACAATGATCAAAATTATCTGTTCAATCATTTATAATCTGATTAAAATTACATATTAATACTTCATGCCTTGGAAATTACAGTTCCTTCTACCGGGGCTCTTAATGCCGCGTGCAGACCGTTGTCCATGCTGATATGTAACAACAAATGTCATTTTCTTGCAGGGTTCGAAGAATAGTCATTGTACACAAATCAAAGTGATAGTTATCAGGTACTAGCTAACAGTCCATCATGGATATCAAAGGTCTCCCATGTTGGCACCCTGACCCTTTTGTTCCACCTAGTGATGGACCATCAGAGAACTGTCAAGTCCCCTATTCCAATGAATTCTTGTTGTTCTCGCTTCTCAGTCCGTGTTTCTCAGTTCTCACTTGCTAATTCAAATGGGAATCACTAGAGGAAAGGTGATGTTCTTTTGAGCACTACTGAGAAAATGTAGAGAACCGGCACTAGAGGCTGACTGCAGAGCAGTTCTACTGTCACCAACACACATTTCATGTAAGCACCATGAAGATAAGATTACAGAGATTAGGGCTCATTCAGAGGCATATAGACAGTTGTTTTTCCCGCATTCTATTTGCCAGTGGAAGAGGAAAGTAAATGACTAGTAGTGGTACAGGGTACCCTCCACTATGCAGTGTATAGTGACTTGCAGAGTATACACGTAGGTGTAGCCCATTTTCTAGAAGATTCTGTGCTAAAGAATATGTACTTTATTATTTGTCTGTAGTTACATTTCTATGAGTGCCTTTGATTGGTTCACAAACAAGATGCAAGATATGGTTCAGTGTTCTGCCTGCCATAGTATGCTTCAAAATTACGAGTGTAACATGTCTTGCTGCCACACAATGTGTACAACTTTAAACTGTACTTGGCAGATTTTGTGCCAACTGATACTGAGAATAGAATAAAAAATTCAAAGGTATTACTTTTCATTACTTTTCAGCCTGCCCACACAGTTTAATCTGTGAATAAAAGAAGACACTGTGGTTTTCTTTTCTTTTTGTTTTTTTGACTGATGTATTTGAGGACAAGCTAAATGTTCCAAGTACGGTCGCAAAAAATTTCATTCTCCTCCTGTAACAAATAAAAAAATTAGAAACGACTGTGCAAAACTTTTTGAACGCCCTTTGTACAATGCTGGTATCAACAAACTGGTCTCTTGTTGAGTAAAATGTGTTTGTTACCAGGGTGACTGTATGGAGAAATAAAGATGTAGAATGTTACTAAAGTGTATTTTATTTAAAAAAAAACCTTAAGAGTTTTCATATAAAAGATTCAGAGACATTACTTTACTTTTCAGCATGCCTTCATAGTTGCTGCTAAGGTCAACATTTTTACACTGTGTAATTAATACAGGGGTTGTTTTACATTTACAGATGAAGCTTTGGCACTAGGGGTCATGTGCAGATTTATTTTGAAGAATTCAGAAGGGTTGGAGTGGGAACAGTGATACCAGGATGGTGAGAAATAGAACAAATCTGAGGAGGGGAATGGTAAGCAGACAGCAAATTTCATCGTACTACCAACCATGAGGATGTATATTGTGTACATTGTGTATAAAATTTGCCATGTTTAAATTACAGTTTGTTTGAATTTATTTATCATTGGAATAGAGCTGACTTCAGAATTGGACAAATACTCAACAATAGTATACATTTCTGCAGGAGACAGTAAAGTCTAGGTAGGGGCAGTGTTTCATGCAGTAGTGTTGTCAACGTTTGCCCTTAAATTTGCTGGGAATTAAAGGGTTTGTGTCAGCTGCTGGTTCTATGCAGCCAATGAGAAAACAGAGGACAGATGACATTTTTGAAAGCAAGAGACAAAGAACTATTATCACATTCTTACATCACTATAGATGCAAAATCCACTATGTATTCGGAGAAGGCAGCTGTGTTCTCAGGTCCCACTGTAGCCACAACAGCGGAAATTGTAAAAAATTCAGAAAAACAGCTGAATATTTGTGACAACCAAGTTTATACATTGTATTGATGCCTGTTTTACTCACAGCACTTTAAGATCTGCTATTAGAACCCACCCTAATCACCACCTCAGAAATCACAACACATTCAGAAGAAATAGCCAAATGCTGTTCATACATAGAAATACTTTCCTCTTTTCTTGCCTCTCATTAGTTAGGTGAAACTATCAACCCACTGATACATGCAACTGACAAGCTGCCAATCTGTGAGCGTTAGAGAGCCACTGCCATCACTTGGCAGTGCCCCAATCGAAACTTTAACCTAGGAGACAAATCAGTGCTAGCAAAAATATTTTTCAAACATAATACTTGAAACATGTCACAATAAATGAAACATGAGTTTCAACAATGGTGCTAAAGCTGTCTCTGCTTTACACCACTGTTGGTTTTCAAGCTTGGCTACAGTTTTAATCCAGTTCAGCTGTAGGGGGCCGAGAAGACAGTGTATTGTTGTCATTCAGTTTGCTTATATTGTCGGTGCTGTAAGAACTGTAAATTGTTGTAGTCAATAGTGGATGCCAATTAAAGTTGTTACTCAGTTGAGGGATATGCAGTTTGACTGGGGCTTGGTAACAATAACGAAAAATTTATCACCAGGCAGTACCAGTTTGTTGCTACCCAACCCCAAGAAGATGGACACATGACCTCGGGCTTGAATATGGCTCATATGAGCAAAAGGGGTTCAGACGTGCACTGCTGCTTAAAACCCTTATGGAAGCATGGATCATTCATGAGACAACCTTATTTAGCCATGATGAAACAGTGAAATTATTAAACAAATAAAGAAATGGATTGTGATTATTAAAATGAAAGACAGTAAGAATATGAGCCCTTAGGATAATAAGGTGGGCTACAACCAAATGATGTCTTTGATTATTTGTTTATTCAAATCACAAACACACTTATTCAAATGGTTGCCTCACAAAAATGTTGCTAAACACAATGTGTATACAAAGAACTGAAATGATTAATGTTGAAGAACGAGCACAGCATTCATAGGCAGTAACAACTGTGAATGCATGGAGCCATGCATCAAATCATGAAAAGTACAATAAAACCTCAAAGTTCAACCAGTGCATCCAAGACTTATGCATTAACAATGTCATCACAGTTGAAACATTCAATAACTATTAGTTGACTATGAGTGTATCCCCTAGCACTCTGGGTTCCAAAATATTTCTAACTCTTAAACTGGTGCACATTGAAATATTCGTAAGTCCCGAACAATACTAAAGCCCAAGCAGCTCTCTGCATGCACGAACCTTACCAAAACCAATCTCACTGACCAAGAGATGAAGATGAAAAAGACCATGTGCTCTATCCTTCCCAGATTACACAGATGATAACTTTTAAACATTTTAGTTATGTACAACACATACTCCTGGTTGATTAGCATCCTTATATCACATTATTCAATTTTGACGTAGCAAAACAGTTGGCTTTATTCAATTTTAGGCACCACAAAAGGAACTGCAGAAAACCCTGGTAACTTGTCAACTTTATTCACCTTCATGTTGCAGTCCGACATTTCTCAAATGACAATCACATTAAGTTACCAAAATCTCATTAAGTAAACTATGGATTGATAGGATAATGGAACAACACTCTCATGCTGGCAATAATCCTTTTTTCTCAAATGTGTTACATGCATATATTGCTGGTCTGTAACATTTATTATTACTTTATGAACAATTTTTAATTTAAATGTTAATAATAATTTTAGTATGCTTGTTTCACTCCCATGAATTCAACACTATCTTTGGATTTTTCATAGCATGTCCAGAAGTAGTTTGTGTTTTCAATGATTATTTTAAGTTTCAGTTTGAACTTGGGCAGTTCCTGAGCCACTATGCCACTCTTCCCCCCCCCCCCCTCCCCCCCCAAATTCATTACAAGTGAACATCCATTCCAAGCTTGCTGCAGTAGACTGGAACTTCATCCAGTGCCTACTCAGACTTACTTGGCCCAGACACTTCATGGCAATTCTCCTGCCACAGACTGCTTTTAACAAAGCAGGTGGATGCTTTCCAGCTGTTATGTTTTTTTCCCCCCACCCACCCAAAAAGAAATTCTTTTTGTCCCCATGATATTGTCAATGATCTTATTTTTGTAGGTCATGTGCACAAAATCTGCCAAGTACAGTTTAAAGTTGTACACATTGTGTGGCAGCAAGACATGTTACACTCGTAATTTTGAAGCATACTATGGCAGGCAGAACACTGAACCATATCTTGCATCTTGTTTGTGAACCAATCAAAGGCACTCATAGAAATGTAACTACAGACAAATAATAAAGTACATATTCTTTAGCACAGAATCTTCTAGAAAATGGGCTACACCTATGTGTTTATTCTGCAAGTCACTATACACTGCATAGTGGAGGGTACCCTGTACCACTACTAGTCATTTACTTTCCTCTTCCACTGGCAAATAGAATGCAGGAAAAACAACTGTCTATATGCCTCTGAATGAGCCCTAATCTCTGTAATCTTATCTTCATAGTGCTTACATGAAATGTGTGTTGGTGACAGTAGAACTGCTCTGCAGTCAGCCTCAAATGCCGGTTCTCTACATTTTCTCAGTAGTGCTCAAAAGAACATCACCTTTCCTCTAGTGATTCCCATTTGAGTTCCCAAAATGCCTCCATAATACTTGCATGTTGTTTGAACCTGCCAGTAACAAAACTAGCAGCCCACCTCTGACTTTCTTCAGTTCCTTACTCAATCCAACCCAGTGTGGACCCTAAACACTCTAACAGTCCTCAGCAGTGGTTCACAGTTGTGTCCTATATATCTTCTTCTTTACAAATGAACCACAGTTTCCTAAAATTCTCCCAGCCAACTGAAGTCGACCATTTGCCTTCCCTACTTGAATCCGTACATGCTCATTTCATTTTTTATTGCTTTGTAATGCTACTTCTAGGTATTTAATCGCTGTGGTTGTGTCAAGCAGAACACTAATAATGGCATACTCAAAAAATATAGGTTTGTTTGTCCTACTCATCTGCATGAACTTACGTTTTACTACATTTAGATAGCTGCCATTCATCACTCAAAGTACAAACTTTGTCTAAGTCATTTTGTGTCCTCCTACAGTCACTCAATCACAATACCTTCCCATACATCACAGCATCATCGGCAAACAGCCACAGACTGCTGCTTACCCTGTTTTCTAGATCATTTATCTATATAGAAAATAACAGTGATCCTATACTGCTTCCCTGGGGCACTACTGATGATACCCTTGTCTCTGAAGAACACTCTCCATCAAGGACAAATACTGGGTTCTGCTACTTGAGAAGTCACATACGTAGGAACCTATTCCTTATGCTTGCACCTGCGTTATGGTCAGTAGTGTGGCACTGTGTCAAATGTTGTACTGAAATGTAGGAATATGAAACGTTATATTTGTTCTCTTGCCATTACTGCTTAGACATTTTGCACTTGTGATGAGGCATACAGTAGGGTGCACACCTGGATGTGCAAGCTTGTGGAAACGGTCAAAAATTGTCCTGCAATATGGCTCTGGGGACAATTGGTTGGACCTGTCCAATTGAAACATTTACCAAACTCGTTTGGTAGCGATGGTTAGCGTGCATTGTTGCAATGGAGTCCAGTTTCTGGTTTATTAAGCAAGCCGTGGATGTCGGCATCTGTCACTTGTGCAACTGTGATCCTATCAAAGTCCATCTGTGATATGGGAAAGATAGTTCACCACAATATTATCAGCATATTTGATGTATCGTACATTAGTAGTGAACTATGCTATGAATCCTAGGTGGCAGAATCTCCTGAGTCCAGAATCCGCCGATGGGTTGTAGAATACGTCTGCCAATGGGCAATGGTCTGTATGTATGGTAAGGGATCTCCCCACGGCCTCACCTTGAAAGTGACGAACTGTTTCATATACAGGGTGTTACAAAAAGGTATGGCCAAACTTTCAGGAAACATTCCTCACACACAAATAAACAAAAGATGTTACATGGACATGTGTCCGGAAATGCTTAATTTCCATGTTAGAGCTCATTTTAATTTCGTCAGTATCTACTTTACTTCCTTGATTCACCACCAGTTGGCCCAGTTGAAGGAAGGTAATGTTGAATTGTGCAATCACGTCATCAACACAGATTTTCTGTGAACGTTTGGGCAGGCATTGTTGGTGATGTCTTGATTGGGCCCCATCGTCTTCCACCTACGCTCAATGGAGCACGTTATCATGATTTCATACGGGATACTCTACCTGTGCTGCTAGAACATGTGCCTTTACAAGTATGACACAACATGTGGTTCATGCACGATGGAGCTTCTGCACATTTCAGTCGAAGTGTTCATACACTTCTCAACAACAGATTCGGTGATCGATGGATTGGTAGAGGCGGACCAATTCCATGGCCTCCACTCTCTCCTGATCTCAACCCTCTTGAATTTCATTTATGGGGGCATTTGAAAGCTCTTGTCTACGCAACCCCGGTACCAAATGTAGAGACTCTTCCTGCTCGTATTGTGGATGGCTGTGATACAATACGCCATTCTCCAGGGCTGCATCAGCGCATCAGGGATTCCATGCGCCGGAGGGTGGATGCATGTATCCTCGCTAACGGAGGACATTTTGAACATTTCCTGTAACAAAGTGTTTGAAGTCACGCTGGTACGTTCTGTTGCTATGTGTTTCCATTCCATGATTAATGTGATTTGAAGAGAAGTAATAAAATGAGCTCTAACATGGAAAGTAAGCGTTTCTGGACACATGTCCACATAACATTTTTTTTTTCTTTGTGTGTGAGGAATGTTTCCTGAAAGGTTGGCCGTACCTTTTTGTAACACCCTGTATAGCTAGTAGTTTGCAATCAAACATGGACCACGTTCTCTGGGTGTCAGTAAATTTGTGAGAAAAACCTAATTGGGTGAGTGATTCCACCGATCTCTTGCTGTAAAGCAGCCCTGATCACGTGATCGCTAGCATCAGACACGATAATTAGACATGTATCAGGAATTTGTCGGACGATGATCGTGGTATGTAATAAGTGTTCTTTTATTTTGTCAAAGGTCATCTGCATTTGTGGTGTCCAATTGAGGCATCCTTTACCAAATGTATTCTTGCTGTGAAGGGCTTGAGTAAGTATTGGTGAAGTCTCAGTGGCGAGTGGCTATTGGTTTCTGTTGAAATTTATGACACCAAAAAACGTACACAGCTCTTGACAGTTGTTTGAAGGTGGGTGGAGCTGTATTTGTTCACTTTTCTTAAGAGTAGGACACACCCAGACGCATCGACTTGGCATCCGACAAAGGTCACATGGGTTTGCCGAAGTTGGCACTTATCATTTATCATGACCCCATGAGAGGCTAGCTTATCGAGGATGATGAACGTGCGGCCGTCATAGTCTTGCTCGTTTTGCAAAATGATTATGACATCATATAGATAAGCATAACAAAAAGGCAAATTGAACAGTATGCTGTCAATAATCTTTGCCATATCTGTACCACGTTTTTTGGTCCGTATGGCATGTAGAGGAACTCGAAGAGACCGAATGGCGTGATTATCACAGGTTTTGGTATGTTTTCGGCCGCCAACAGAATTTGCAGGTATGTTGTTTTGCAACTGATGACAATGAAACTTTTGCCCCAGCCAAGACGTGGGAAAAGTTGTGCAAGTTCGGAATGGGGTAGCTGTTAGTGACTGTACAGACATTGAGGTGGTGGTAGTCACCGTGTAGACGCCAAATACCACTCTTTTTAGGGACTAGTTTAACTGAGGAGCCGCAAGCACTGTCTGATGGCCTGATTATGCCTGCTCACAAAAGTTCGTCCAGCACAGCTTTGTCCACTTTAAGCTTGTGGGGTCCACAGCTCGTGGTCGTACGGTAGTGTTCTCGCTTCCCGCGCCCGGGTTCGATTCCCGGCAGGGTCAGGGATTTTCTCTGCCTCGTGATGACTGGGTGTTGTGTGATGTCCTTAGGTTAGTTAGGTTTAAGTAGTTCTAAGTTCTAGGGGACTGATTACCATAGATGTTAAGTCCCATAGTGCTCAGAGCCATTTGAACCATTTTTAAGCTTGTGGGAACCAGTTAATGGGGGTGGCAACGGACAGGTAGAACTGGTGCAGTTGTAATCTGGTGGACTGTACTGTCCCACATGGCACACATTGTATATGGTTTAATGTGGGAGCTTGGAGTGAGTCCAGGAGGTGGGGCACGACACGATTCGCTGTCGTTGTTAACGCCATATGGCATGGTTTCGAGAGCGCATTCGAATGGGAATTGTGACACTTCACTGACCAGAGAAATGTCCATAGTAGTGGCGCCACGGTAGTGATTTATGTTGAGATGACAAAAGTCATGAAGATGCTATTGAACTACATGTAGTAATGCAGTGGTTTCTCCAATTCGTCCCCGTAATTGTTAGCTGGTGAGGCGCATGACCTTGTTGTCATGATGTAATGATGAGAACAAGACTGACTTTAAGCATAGCTTGTTGAAAAGTGCTTCGCTTTGGAGCTTCAGGTCGAGTGGTGTGTCAAGCAGCAGCAGTGTGACAAGAGGCCATACAGTGCCAGCAGGTAGTACATCACTGACCACTCTGTGGCTTGGTTGCTGCCCATCCCGTCATAATAGAAGGGCATGATTTAAATCCAGCAGTTGTTGGTAGTGCCGGAGGAGATCAGCTCCCAGGACTGGTTCAACTGTCTCTGCCACTAGGAATGTATCCAAGGTATTTGTGTACCTGTGCTGAGGTGGAGTGTGACGTGTGCAGTTCCCGCAACTGCGATTACAGTGTCATTGGCTGCGTGCTGTTGCACCAGCAACAGTAACAGTGTAGATGGCGTGACAGCAGAGTGCTCACATCGGCCCTAGTATCAATGAGACACGTCTGATGGACGAATAGTGTGGAACTGTCTGCCTGTTGAAACACTGCGTCAGTGCTGCTTTGTTGTGATGAGCAGAGGCATCTTATTAACGAAGAGCAGCCTGGCGTGCCTACATCAGGTCGCCATTCCAATTTGTGTGGCACAGGGTTGTCTGCACCACTGTACGTCCTGCTCAAACCTGGTGTGAAACCAGCAATACCATTACTTTGTGATGGCCATGGAAGCAGGCAATGAACTTGGTCAGTGCAGGTTTTGTTTATGCTCAGAGTCGGGATGGTGGCCAGCTGGGGGAGGGTGGAGCAACTACTTCGGCTGTCGCGGTAGGAGACTGTTGTCTGCAGATCTGTGAAAGGTGCTGAGGGTGGTAGAGGCAGGGGGCACAGCCCAAATCAGTTTGGTCAACGTCATTGGGCAATCCGCTGTTGCGCTGAATGTCGGGGCAGCGTGACAGGTATCATACAAAATCGGTCTCGGTGAAGGTGTACTGGGCATCGACTGCAGTATAATGCTGTTGATTGCTGATTAGGATGCAGTGTTGAGACTGTACCTGCATTCTGTCAGCGAATCAATGTTTAAACTCCAGCGGTGACTCCTCATGTGCCAGCGTCGCTGTCTGGTTGTTCTCTGGCGGTTCTAGGAGCCAAAGTGTCTGTAGCACACGATCAAGCAGGAGCGTTGGGTCAATTAACACTCGCAGGCGGCGCCAGAGCGAAGATGGCGTCCTGTTGCCCTGAGTAATCTCGTTGATGACAAGATGTAGCTGTTGCTCAGGTGCCCATGTTGGTCGTTGTAGCAGTAGTGTCTTGGCAGTTTCGCATTTGTGAGAAGCTGGAACATACAATAGCAAGTTACTAATAAGGTCTGCTCTGTCTCCAAGATGGTTAATGAGAGTGGCAAACTTCTCGTCGTCCCCAATTATGACACTGGCTGACATCAAACACTCAATAAGGGCAAACAACATCGCAGAAAAGTCCGCACTGAACAATAGTAGTTTTGGTTGGTGGTGGACAGTATGATGGTTTGATTGTAAGGCACCATTGTGAGATGGGTGCAGCATGGTCTGGGGGACATGGGAGGCGCAGGAGTGTCAGTGCGCGAGATGGGCAGGAGATGTGGCTCGACGTAGTCAGGTGCTTGATGAGGAGGGTCATGTTGTGGTACTTGTGTTATGTTGTGGCATTGGCGTCTTGCGCCAATGTGCATAGAGCTTGGGTGGCTGTTTGAAGAATGGCTGCGTGTGTGAATGAAGTTCTGGGCCTGATGCGGTAGATACGACTCTCAATGTCAGATATCTGAGACAGTAGAAAATATATGTGGGAGTGTGCATTTGGTTGTGGCACCATAGAGAAGGAAGGCGTGGACCTTTTATTATCCAATGGCACAGTCTATGTATCATGGAGTTTGTGCGGATGTACAGTCATTCACAATGTGGCTGTGACATAACTCGAACAGGGAGGCGGTGGTGCCTGACCTTGCCAAGGCGAGGTCATCAAAAACATATTCCCAGAGTCCATAGTTGGTTTTAGCGCTGGGTGCAAGTGCAGAGCACTGTGCTGGGCTGGAAGCGAGTTGGTTGTGATACCTGGTGACATCATAATCTGCCTCGCAGAACTCTAATTTAGTCGCAATGGTCAGAACCGGATTTTTCCCCAAGGTAGTGTTATAGGCCCTTTGCTGTTCCTTACCTATATAATCGATTTGGGAGACAAACTGAGCAGCCGTCTTTGGTTGTTTGCAGATGACGCTGTCGTTTATCGACTAATAAAGTCATCAGAAGATCAAAACAAACTGCAAAACGATTTAGAAAAAATATCTGAATGGTGCGAAAAGTGACAGTTCACCCCTAAATAACTAAAAGTGTGAGGTCATCCACATGAGTGCTAAAAGGAACTCGTTAAACTTCGGTTACACGATAAATAAGCCTAATGTAAAAGCAGTATATTCAGCTAAATACCTAAGTATCACAATTACAAACAACTTAAATTGGAAAGAACACATAGAAAATGTTGTGGAGAATGCTAACCAAAGACTGCGTTTTATTGTCAGGACACTTAGAAAATGTAACAGACCTACTAAGGAGACTGCCTACACTACGCTTGTCCATCCTCTTTTAGAATACTGCTGCGCGGTGTGGGATCCTTACCAGATAGGACTGATGGAGTACATCTAAAAAGTTCAAAGAAAGGCAGCACACTTTGTATTATCGCGAAATATGGGAGAGTGTGTCACAGAAATGATACAGGATTTGGGCTGGAAATCATTAAAAGAAAGGCGTTTTTCGTTGCGACGGAATCTTCTCGCGAAATTCCAATCACCAACTTCCTCCTCCGAATGCGAAAATATTTTGTTGAAACCGACCTACATAGGGAGGAACGATCACCACGATAAAATAAGGGAAATCAGAGCTTGTGCGGAAAGATGTAGGTGTTCATTCTTTCCGCTCGCTGTACGAGATTGGAATAATAGAAAATTGTGAAAGTGGTTCGATGAACCCTCCGCCAGGCACTTAAATGTGATTAGCAGAGTATCCATGTAGATGTAGATGTAGATGGAAAATCGGAGTGCACAGGTACTGAAAGATGATGTAAAACTGGATTCCACAGTCCGTTGGCAGATGGATGATAAAGGAGAATGACGAAGTGCTATGGCACAGGCCATCGTAATTCGACCATAACAGCAACAGCACTGTGGGATGTGTCTGTATGGTTCAGGCCGTTAATTTAATTTCATAACTCATAAACGTTAGGACTGGAACATGCCATATTTTGTCCTATGCTAAGTTCGAAGGCACTTAGATTGATGGTTGTTATGAAGGCAGGCGATCTTTGTTTATTGTGATTCTCTGCAGAACTTTCATCTGAAGTACCAGGAATAGATTCAATCGGTGTCACAAATGGAATGTTTATCATGAAGTCACTCAGAAAATTCGACACTCGTCGTGGCACAGTTCACTGTTGACATCGGCGGCGATGCGAGGTTGGTCAAAAGATTTGGTGAACAATGAAAGCATTGTCGCTATGTCGTTTGGCACTGTGGTATAGTCCAAGCATTGGCGGATTTTTAACGTTTTTGCACACAGAATGATGTGGAATTAACGAGCACTTCTTGAGAGATGTTGTCGTCATAGCCGAAGAAAAGGTGAGGTTGTACCCTTTGTAATAGCAGCATTCTCGATGGCGTAACTGATGCAGCCAATTTTCGACTTAACAGCAAAATCGTGGCACTATGCTGAAATCCGAGGTCACCACTGTAGGGTATGGGGTACTGGAGGCGTGATAGCGGAATGGTGGCACAGCATAGATATTTCCACACTATTGCGAAGCACAATATACATACGGTAACTCATGTAATCTTTACAAGCTTCCGGAGCTTGAGGCAGCGATCTTCCTTTTCTTTAGTCAGAGATGATACGCCGCCAAATGTTTCTTTTAAATCATCTGTGTTGAAACTGTAGAGAAGTTATATTCATTGCTCTTGTAATCTAAATATAGATGGGAATTACTTCTAGAAAAATGGGGAAAAAGTTGGAGACGATTGTGTGATACTCACAGGAGTACTCATTACAATTCAGTTAATGCTGTAAAAGAAAACATGTAAACAATTGTCAGCACTTTTGAAGATGTGCAAGATCCGACCATGGCAAACCTTGATCTGCAGTAAGGTTGCTCATTCCAGCTATACGTGATTTTACGTTTTTGACTTAATGTGTGTTTGGTTAAAAGTGAACAATTATCTACGCCTAGCCACGCCAGCAGCCACTTAACCTCAATTGGACAACATGGCCACCGTCAAGTGTGACAGCTCAACAACGGCCACAACATGGACAGTGTACGCTGCCTAGTGACATCGTGGATGACCACACAATGAAGGACATGGTTTACTCCTCAGCTATGCAGTCTCCTTCGGTTTGGTTTGATGTGCCGATGAAGTTCCAGAACTGTGATTTGAACATTTCTATGCACAGGGCTGCACAGTCTTACATGCCTAATTTCGCAGCACCAACCCTCCCCTCCCCCCGCCCACAGTCTCAGTGACACCAGTCGCCTCAACCATGCTGGTTTCCGCAACCGTTGCTCCTTGGTTACAGCACGACAGCCTCCTGCCAGCTTTCGTAACGGCGCCGGCCGTTCTGCCCGCACCAGTTACTGGGTCAGCCGCCCCCATGGCTGCCCACTGTTGCAACGGCACTGGCCGTTACACCCGTGCCATGTTCATCATTTGGCCTGCAGTTGGGATACACCGTGCTGACTTTTGCACACTCCACACCATGTGCTACATGTGGCTGCCCCCTCAGGCAGTCCTCGGGCGACACAACATCCACCGCTACTGCACTCCTTGTGTCAGGAGCTTCCTGCTCTGCTCGCACGGATCTCCATCTGCTGGTGCTGCATCAACATGTGTTACCTGGCAGGTTTCCTAAGCTGCCTGCTTTGCCAAAAGATAACCCAAAGACTTGGTTCGTGTCAGTGGGTCACCTACTGGATATCCACGATATTTCGAAAGATGACGCACGTTTTGTCTGCCTGGTGAGTGACCTCCATGCTCATCCAGACCTCTTCAGTGATCTGCTCCTCTCAACGCTCGCCTTGCACAAGTAATCAATGGCAAAAGCACTGCCTTTCTCGCCCCCGGTGGAGGCTATCCACGACATTATTCACGACGAGCACCTCCACGACTGCACACCTTCGCAGCTTGAGGTTCACTTATGCATGGCTGATCAAGGTTATGCTATCATTCGGCACCGTCACTGCCTGTCACGGACAATGCCTCCATCACTATCAGTTGGCACATCTGCACCTACAGTTCTGTGCCCTGCCGGCAGAGGTCAGCGTGCGTGCCACAGCACCTCAGTTACCAGTCAGGAGCTGTCACCTACTAGCCTATAGGGGGTATTGCCTGCAGCTTCCTGACAACAGCCGACCTCGCCCGAGCAGCAGCCTGAGTGAGTACCAGCAACGATGCGACGCAGCCAGCTGCGGCCCCCTCCCTCTCCACATCACCTCGCCTCCCAGCCTACCCACTGTGCTGGTACCATGCTACTTACAGGGACGCTGCATATAACTGTCACGCACCTTGCACTTACACAAACGATTCCAGAAGGCACGTTTAGATGCCACGTTTCTTCATGGCCCCTTCTGTCTGACGCAATACCACTTGCTTCAGTGACGCGATGCCTCTATGCCACTGAATTGTCACCGGGCACTGGCTTTCTAGTCGATACTGGCGCCGACGTCAGCATTATTCTGGCCAAGCACACAGGCAACATAATTTCACCTGATAACTTCGCCTTGATCGCTGCAAATCATTCTCCTATTTGGTCCTTGGCTCCACCAAGATGCCGCTGTGCATATCACCAGTCCACACCTTCCCTTGGACTTTCCATGTCACTGACGTGGATGAACCCGTGATCGGGTTGAACTTTCACTAGACCTGCAGGCCTCCAAGCTCCACCACACGTCTGGTTCTACTGTTCTGTGCTCAAACGAGTTCAGCACGACTTCGCTCTCTGCCTCCTTGGCTTCACTTTCCACATGTGCATCTCTGCTCGAGCATATTACTACACGACTCTCTGATTTGTCAGACGTGCACACACATATCAACGAACTGTGCACCCAGAACGTTGCGTTACACACCTGCAATTGCCTCTGCCTCTGCTGAATTGTCACATGCACGGTGTACGATACATCACCTATCTGCAGAAAACGCCTCTACTGCGTGTTCTCCTGAATCTGCTCATGTGTCGAGCATTCCACCGCCTGCTGCTGTTTTCACATCGCCAAGGCCGAATGTCCAGGATGCACCTGCTCATGCTACTTCGGATTCCTTGCACTGCACGGCTGCTGCACCACGCCTTCCTTCATCGACTACAGCTGACGCCCTGTCTATGCTGTCCTGATCCGGTAAGGTCGCTAACTGCACCACTGAACTTGGAAGAGCTCGCTCGACTTCAGGCTGAAGAAGACAATATACAGAGATTAATTTTGGACAACGAGTCATCACTCTTTGTTCAAGTCCACATCCTACATGGGTCGACGACCCCAGTCTTTTGTGACATCTCTATGGGCACCCCCCACCTCCTAGTCCCTACCAATCATCAACACAGGGTCTTTACTGCTTTGCACAGCTTGGCCCACCCGGGAATGTGGGCCATGACGAGGCTGGTTACTGAGCACTTCGTCTGGCACGGTGTCAAGCACGACTGCCACACTTGGAGCCGCACGTGTGTACCTTGCCAGCATAGCAAGGTCGGCAGGCCCACTCAAACTCCATTAGGCAAGTTTGATATTCCAAGAGGACGCCTTCAGCATGCCCACATTGGCATTGTTGGCCTCCTCCCCCCTTCCGAGGGGTACAGATACATCTTATCAATCATCAACTGCATAATCCGCTGGATTGAGGCAGTCCCTCTTGTCTTCATCATGGCCGAGACCATCGCTCGTTCTTTAGTATCCACATGGGTCACTCGATTAAGTGGTCCTCTATCCCTTACAACTGACCAGTTCGAGTCTCTCCTCTTTGCACAGCTGTGCAAACTCTGCGGTGTTGCTAAATTCCTCTATACGGCAAGCCCCTCCTCCTTCCAGCACATTTCCTGGAGGACACACTGTCGGCCGATACTATGGACCTTCCAACTTTGTTTGAACGGGCTCGTGCACATGTCACGTGTCTCCACAGCCCCCTGTCTCGCCCTGATGCCACCCCACCTGTGTTCGTCCACAAGGACCGTGCATCTTGTGAATTTGTGATGCCGCACGACAACTCCGTGCGAGCGGCCTTGCAACCACCTTATTTGGGGCCTCACTGAGTGTTATGGCAAGGTGTGAACACGTTCGTAATTCATCTACATGGACGACCACAGACCGTGTTTGTTAATCGCCTGAAACCGGCGTGTTCACTCTCCGACCTGCCTTCCGACGCTTCCGATCTGCCTTCCATCGCTGCTGCCCTGCCTCCCGACGCCGCCGACTGCCCTCGACCGACGCCTCTCTGCATACGCAGCAGTGGACTGCATTGGACTCATGCAGCGCAATTTCCGATGCGCCTACTTCTCGCGCAGGCCGCCGCCTACAACCGCCGCACTGGATTACGAGGATTACAATTTCGAGTGATGAAGCTTCCCTCCGCCGTGCTCCGCACTGCCGGGGGTGGGGTGGAGTTGGGGGGGGGGGGGGGGCTATGTCGCCTCTCTGGTGCAGTACCCCATCTTTGACTCTGTCCTCTCTGAACTGCTTTTGTTCCATGTCTCACTCAGTGCGCAACTTGTGTACTACTTACTTCGTGTCTAATAAATACATTTACGATATTTAGAGTGTGTTATTACCGACCAGCAAACGTGATAACCACACATTCAACAAGGTGATCCTATTGGCTACTAACTCAAACTGTTTCTTGAAAGTGCAATGGCTGAAAAAATACCTGTAAATATGTGATGATTTGCATGAAGAGAATTCAACTATTACTCGTACAAGTCGATCAGCGCTGCTGAAAAAGTGAGCAATCTAAATTCTGATGGTAATATGACCCTAATACTGATATTCTTGCACCATATGGGTGTGTGAATAATGTGGATTATTTCGAAATGTGTGGCTGACAAATACTTTCACCAGCAGCAATTCACATATCTAAGATCGCACCTCCACAGTCTCTCACTACAATTATCACTTTAACAGTCTAAATTGATTGGTATATTAACTCTCCTTTGAACAGCGTGATATTTATCTCTTCTTTCTTGCAGAGTAAGGTGCAGCGTCCAGCACCATGCTGAAGAGTACAATATAATACACAGTCATAAATAGTGTACCATGAGTCTGAAGTTTGCAGGCTACCGTGTATCCAGGTGTCATTTTCAGGAGGAAGCAATTTAAAAATTAAAGAAACTGCCTCCCTTTCCAGAAGATATATTGTAAAAGCTTTTACACAAATACATATTGTTGTCTGACATACACGCAACACATCCACCCAGAATCACGGAAGGGAAGAGGTAGATAGTTGAAGAGTGAAAAATTTGATATTGGCTTAAGGAGACATTAGAATACAGATATATACATGACAAGAATCAGATTTCATGTGGAAGTACCACTTAAAATACTTTTGGACCTGGCTGGGGATTTATCCTCTGCATGTGTCAGCTTTAGTTATATTGCAGTTAACTTACATGAAATTGACAAAACTTTAAAGGTTCAGTTCCTGAGAGATTATGGCTCGACAAAGGGCCTGTTTGAATTAGAGTCTTTTGCTCCCCTTACTGCCGTGTAATGGCCACCCTTTGTTCGTGCGGCCACATCTCCACACATAACCTTTAGTTGGTAACATCCTTCTCATAGGGGGTATAAAATTTCTCAATACATTGTTGGAACTCGTGTAGTGTTAATTTGAGCCGATATTTCGACTATGCTTCAGTCGTGAGTTGAACTTATAATTGTGCAGGTGTCATTGTTTCATTTCTACGATCGTATTGTTTTACTTGCGCACAAACGTCAGTAACATCATCTCAGAGGCGGATATTATTGTAAAGGTTAGAATTTTCCTCCGTCTGATGGACGGATATCGCTTTAAGCGAGAACATTTTTTGTGTTATACTCCTTACTTTCCAAATATCTCTTTATTTACAGATGACTACTGGTGAGGAGGATATCTGATTCACCAAGGGAAAAAAAGCAAATGAATAGTGCAGATGGCTTTAGAACAGTTCGAGGACAGTGATCAGCGATTATCATTCAGACGATTCTTATGTTCCTGAGGAAGATAACCTACCGGATTCAGACCACAATAGTGATTCTGAGATGTTCTCAGCTCGCCCGAAAATGAACGAGATAGTGTTGACTCTATTCAGAATTATAACACCGAAACTGACGTAGTTTTCTATGGCAAGATGAACGAACTGTTTCAGTGACAGTTCAAGAGGCCCAGTTGCAGCACTAAGACACCACACAAAAATGTAATCAAAATTAGCTTGTCTTCTTGGTTAGGCCTGTCTAATCAGGTCAGTAACGATTCAGACCCAGTAGAGATACGGTGTTTGTTTTTCTACACTGACATTTTGGATGAGACTTTAGTACATATCAAATCAAAACTGCAAGACATTAGGAATAAATTAAAGAATCTTTCCTCCTCCAGCTATAAAGACACAGACAAAATTGAAATTGAGGCTTTGATTGCTATGATGGTTTTGATGTTCAATTTTTAAGTCTGTAATTGAAAAATTGGCATCACCTTTTGCAAATGACTGTACCGGACGTCCCATTTTTCGTACAATCATGTCTCTAAAACGGTGTGAAGTTTTACAAGTGGCCCTCAGATTTGATGAACAAAGGTTAAGAGATGATCCTGCAGCAGCTGTGTCCAACATTTTCAACATCTTTGTTTGCAACTGTCTGAAGGTATACTCCACTGGAGCTCATGCTCGTTTTAATGAGAGTCTAATCCCATTTAGAGGCAGATGTCGATTAAGAATATATATGTCCAAGAAACCTGATAAATACGACACAAAAGGTAGTCATGTGTCTCACAGACACACACTCATCATATTTATAAAAGGCTTATATTTATGTGGGGAAAGATAGCGGCGGAGCAACACCATCAGAAGAAGGGGTGAAGTTCCAAAAGTCTACTCAGTCTGTGATTCGTCTTTTCAAATGTGTATATGGAACAAACAGGAATATCACAGCAAACAACTGGTTTCCCTCCATTGAATTGTGTAAAGAGCTGTTGAAAAACAAGTTGACATTTACTGGAACTCTAAAATCCAACAAAAGAGAAATTTCAAAAGAGTTTCTTCCCGACCCAAAGAAAGAAGTGGGCTGCAGTATTTATCGTCATACTAAAGATCTTTTGCTTTCCTCAAAGCACCATTCTGCGTATAACGATGAAAAAAGCAACAGACCCGGAATTATTAATTCCTATTGTGCCACGAAATACAGCGTAAATGTTCTATACATAAAGTGCAGCAACTACTCAGTTAACCAGTGAACAAGGAGGTGGCCAGTGAACAAGGAGGTGGCCACTGGCAATATTTTATTTAAATGCCTATGTTATGCACATACATAAGGGTACAGTGTCAAGATTTGAGTTCATGAAGGGCGTAGAAAGGAACTTAATCAGAAGACATATACAGAGAAGGCTCCAGATTCCAAACTTACCGGAGGAACTTAAGAAAACGATTACAAATATTTTGGGTGAAGAGCAGCGAGATGGTGATCCAAAAAAAGACAAATGTGATAAATCCAGTTGATTACAGTGCTTCATGAAAATATGTAAAATATGAGTATGTAAAACATGAGTAGAAAGTTTGTAATTTTTTTTCTTTACATACATATACATCAATATATCTGAGAAAACACGTCAACTTTACAAACTATTTCATTGGAAACACTAATATTTTATTTTTTGAATTTTGCAAAAGTTTATAAACCATTTCATGATAAAAAGATATGTAATTTTTGCATATTGCAACACAAATTATGTTTGAAACACAATAAAAATATTGGTATTAATATTTCATCACGCTTTAACACTCACTAAAGTGGACATAAATTGCACAATTTGGTAATCTTAGTCTCCCAGAAAGATGTTACCATCAGCGCACATTTCTTTACATGTTACCAAATAAGGCCTAATTGAAGACCTAACATTCTAAGCGTGCTACGTACCATTTTCTTTTTTCAGACTTGCTTTTATTCATTCTCACGGCGCTACAGCCATGCGAGTGTATTACACTAATGGCGCTTCATCATATGATGAAAGTAACGAATATTAACAATTGCGCACAGAAGGCACTTGTGCTAGATCCACGGTCTTCTTCATTCTAAACGTGCTTGGCAATCAGTGTTGAATTACATCTGTTTAGCGTGCTAAGGTAATGGTTGCCGTATTGTTTTTCGTGCTGTGGAAGTAACACTTGTACATTAGCAATCGATCTGCAAACATTGTTTGCCCAACTCTTACACACAATCGAGTACGTTCTATTTGCTTCTCTGTTCATGCTCATAAGAACAGTGAGGCAATAATATAATTGTGACATAAGGTTGAAGGGTATCTTGAAGCTAACAACATAGCATCATGTCTATTCTATGTTCTGAACTGCACTAGTAATACCGTCAATGTTATTTGTAACAAAAGGAAATTTGTGATTTGCAGTGATAACTGCTGTGTACTTAAATATATGTACATGTTCGTAATGTCTTGTGACCTATTTGATTGCATATGGCATTAGTATCTAGTTTCAGACCACCGTCCCCTATCTCGTGACAAAAAATTTTGCCTTAATAGAAAACCGCAAGAAGATCATTATAAGAAGTAATTACTTCAGAACGCCCTTCTTTACCATTCAACACACTAAGAATGGAGGAAAAAGACTTATCGACTTCCAGAGTCCAGACTGCTGCTGCTGATAAAATCATCAACACAAGAAAGATACACACCAGTTCTGCTGCACAAATTAAAATCACCTCAGCTGGAATAGGACATTCAGTGACACTGAACAGTGGGAAAGTATATATACCCTAAAGAAATGCAAAACGGTTGGCGATTTCATCCATACACAACTTTTAGCACTGTGAAATATTTCACGATTGTCTGGTGAAAAAGAAGGACTTGCTTGTCATATATCATCGGCAGGTTTTTAATGTTTTAATGATATTGCAAACTGGTTATTTTTGTTTCGTATTGTTTAGATGTCTAAGATTTTTTATTTACGTGCGTTTTCCAACCATTATAGCATGATATCTGTTGGTCTTAGCCCGTTTAGACTAAATACGGTAATGTTTAAGGCATCTTCTGCTCTCAAGTTTTTAATTTTCTTTTTCTGTCGAATTAAAATGTAATTCTCTCTCACCTTGCAGTATAGCCTACATTTCCTGGATGATAATACATATTTAATACTATAAAAACGTGTGTGCTTATTTCGTATCTCACACAATATCGAATTTTTTTTTTGTTATATCTCAACACATTACTTTTGGTCCTTAGCACGTTTAGAATGTTAGGTCTTCAATGATAGGGCGCACGAGGCCTTTAAGCAGTCATCTTCTCGTAATCCATACGTGAATTGACCGGGGAAAAACCGGAATAACTGATACAATGGAACTTTACTTCTGCCGCGCATTTCATAGCAAGGGCGCCAATACGATAGTTTGTAGGAAATGTGGGGGAGGGGGGGGGGATGTATGGAGTGTTTTTAATATTTTGGAAGATGAATGGCGACTTGTAAGTATCCATAAAAATGTTCCAGTTCCTACCCTGTAAAAAACCTGCGTGATACCGACTTTTAAATCATTTTCTTGAAAGAAAACAACCTGATTACATTGCATCATTTTTTTCGTTTCCTTGGGGCACCTCCCCCCCCCCCCCCCTTACTCACGGGTACCGGCACCCTTGTTCATAGTGGTTGATAGATTGTAGGTGTAGATGCAGATCTGGATCGCAGTTCCCGTACACAATCACTACCGACTGGCAAACAAATGATAGCATTGTTGACACCGAGGTACTTCCACCGATAACTCTCACTGGCAGCGACTTGGACTTTGAAAACGGAAGTGGAGGGGCCGCATAACGAAAACAACTTGCAGAGAATTCGTATCAGCTGTTCTGTGAAACCTGGGAAGGAGAAAACATCCTCGGCTTTTTAACTGAGGTAACATTAGTTATTTGCAATATTACATTATTTTGAAAGATTGTGTTTTCAAGTATAAAACGTTTAACACGAAAAGGGATAACTCGAAACAGTACTGCGGTCTCTACAAAATACTACGTAATTTCATACTCTTTTTCCTTTTAACAAGGAACAAAAATGATTTAACAAGAAGAGATTTCGCTTCTCGAGTGAACAACTGCTTCCCTGAAAGTCGTTCTGAGTTATTGAGTTATTTTTGTCATGAGACTGAACAAAGCTGCTACTGTTGCTATTTTGGCACGTGTCAAAATTTTTCATCCAGTTTTCGAATTCCGCGATGGATGTATCGAAGTCGGCGGATTATGTATCGAAATTAGTGATTTTTTTTATCAAAATACGTTACCTGATAAAAAAAAATGATGCACCCAGAAGACGGATGTCAATGCAACTTCGAACATGTGCACACCTTCGATGGGTACAGTATAACAATTATTGAACTGTATGAAAAAAACGTAAATTTGGTACAAACTACGGCGTGTACACACTTTATTCAACATGTAAATGTCACTACTGATATTCAGATTTAGGTTATCACATGTTCGATATGCCTGCCATCGTTGGCAATTATGTGGCGCAGACGGATAGCGAAATTCTGCATGACCCGCTGAAGTGTCAGAACATTGATGTTGTTGGTGACCTCCTGAATGGTTGTTTTCAGCTCAGCGGTAGTTTTGGGGTTAATGCTGTATGCCTTGTCTTTAATAACCCCCACAACAGAGAGTCGCCTGTGTTCAGATCCGGAGAATATGGCGCCCAATCGAGGCCCATACCAATAGCCTCTGAGTACCGCAGAGCCTGAATGCGGTCCCCAAAGTGCACCTCCAGGACAGCAAACGCTCTCCTGCTTCGTTGGGGGTCGATCTCCGTCTTGCATGAACCACATCTTGTCGAAGTGAGGGTCACTTTGGATAACGGGGATGAAACCTTCTTCCAAAACCTTCACCTACCTTTTGGTAGTGACTTTACCATTCCGTGACTGGACATTGCCCACCACACACCTGTTGAGGGTGAAGAGACTTCTCGATCGCGAAATGTTGTGCTTATTGACTAACCCATACAAACGAAAGTGGGCTTCGTCGCTAAACCAAACCATAATGAGCATACTAATTCCCATCATGCCCCGCAGTCAATCGTGCATTTTGAACGTCCTAACGCAAACCGTTCAAAAGCTATGGCAATTTTATTTCGTATATTTCAATTGTCATTCTGTATGTAAATTACCAGTTCAGAGGCCGCTGCTTGGCTCACGCAGATTATATGGTTTGCAGAGATGTTTTTGTTTTTATCTAACCGAATTTTTATGTTGTTTACAAATAGCAACACCTTCTAAACTTTTCACGCTAATTAAGGCCATATAAGATTGATCTTTTCCGAATGTACTTCTGACCAAAAAGTCATTCTGGTAGCAGAGTCCAAAGTTTTTGTTCATCATGCCTTTTGCCTTCTTGTGGAGACATTTCCATAGCAAATTTCATCCCTTAACAAATATTTATTTGTATCTAACTGAGAAGTGATATACCAATTTTCTTAACTTAAGTTTTAAATTTTTTTTAATGTAACAAAACATTTTCTTACATATTTCATCCTGTACTGCACGCTCTTAGGTGTTGAAGTTCCAGACACACTCCAACACGTATTTTTTTATTTATAACCGAGAAGTCAAACACCAATGTTCATGGGTGTAGCTTTAAAAATACTTCAGCTATCCACTTCTATTTCACTACAGGATAAACTACTACTAACAGCGACGAACACTCCACCACCGGTTGCATGCAATCTATCCTTTCTAAACACCGTCTGTACCTTTGTAAAAATTTCAGCAGAATTTATCTCTGGCTTCAACCAGCTTTCTGTACCTGGTATTGTAATTGTAAACTGTCGAAGCTGCGTTGGTAAAGTACCGGAACTTCAAGCGCTGATAGAAAGCACCGAAGCCGAAATCGTTATAGGTACAGAAAGCTAGTTGAAGCCAGAGATAAATTCTACTGAAATTTTTACAAAGGTACAGACGGTGTTTAGAAAGGATAGATTGCATGCAACCGGTGGTCGAGTGTTCGTCGCTGTTAGTAGTAGTTTATCCTGTAGTGAAATAGAAGTGAATAGTTCCTGTGAATTATTATGGGTGGAGTTTACACTCAACAACCGAGCTAGGTTAATAATTGGCTCCTTTTACCGACCTCCCGACTCAGAAGCATTAATGGCAGAACAACTGAGAGAAAATTTGGAATACATTTCACATAAATTTTCTCAGCATGTTATAGTCTTAGGTGGAGATTTCAATTTACCAGATATAGACTGGGACACTCAGATGTTTAGGACGGGTGCTAGGGACAGAGCATCGAGTGACATTATACTGAGTGCACTATCCGAAAATTACCTCGAGCAATTAAACAGAGAACCGACTCGTGGAGATAACATCTTGGACCTACTGATAACAAACAGACCCGAACTTTTCGACTCTGTATGTACAGAACAGGGAATCAGTGATCATAAGGCCGTTGCAGCATCCCTGAATATGGAAGTTAGTAGGAATATAAAAAAAGGGAGGAAGGTTTATCTGTTTAGCAAGAGTGATAGAAGGCAGATTTCAGACTACCTAACAGATCAAAACGAAAATTTCTGTTCCGACACTGACAATGTTGAGTGTTTATGGAAAAAGTTCAAGGCAATCGTAAAACGCGTTTTAGACAGGTACGTGCCGAGTAAAACTGTGAGGGACGGGAAAAACCCACCGTGGTACAACAACAAAGTTAGGAAACTACTGCGAAAGCAAAGAGAGCTTCACTCTACGTTTAAACGCAGCCAAAGCCTCTCAGACTAACAGAAGCTAAACGATGTCAAAGTTAGCGTAAGGAGGGCTATGCGTGAAGCGTTCAGTGAATTCGAAAGTAAAATTCTATGTACCGACTTGACAGAAAATCCTAGGAAGTTCTGGTCTTACGTTAAATCAGTAAGTGGCTCGAAACAGCATATCCAGACACTCCGGGATGATGATGGTATTGAAACAGAGGATGACACGCGTAAAGCTGAAATATTAAACACCTTTTTCCAAAGCTGTTTCACAGAGGAAGACCGCACTGCAGTTCCTTCTCTAAATCCTCGCACAAACGAAAAAATGGCTGACATCGAAATAAGTGTCCAAGGAATAGAAAAGCAACTGGAATCACTCAACAGAGGAAAGTCCACTGGACCTGACGGGATACCAATTCGATTCTACACAGAGTACGCGAAAGAACTTGCCCCCCTTCTAACAGCCGTGTACCGCAAGTCTCTAGAGGAACGGAAGGTTACAAATGAGTGGAAATGAGCTCCGGTAGTCCCAGTCTTCAAGAAGGGTCGTCGAGCAGATGCGCAAAACTATAGACCTATATCTCTGACGTCGATCTGTTGTAGAATTTTAGAACATGTTTTTTGCTCGAGTATCTTGTCGTTTTTGGAAACCCAGAATCTGCTGTGTAGGAATCAACATGGATTCCGGAAACAGCGATCGTGTAAAACCAAACACGCTTTATTTGTTCATGAGACCCAGAAAATATTAGATACAGGCTCCCAGGTAGATGCTATTTTTCTTGACTTCCGGAAGGCGTTCGATACAGTTCCGCACTGTCGCCTGATAAACAAAGTAAGAGCCTACGGAATATCAGACCAGCCACAGGCTGGATTGAAGAGTTTTTAGCAAACAGAACACTGCATGTTGTTATCGATGGAGAGACGTCTACAGACGTTAAAGTAACCTCTGGCGTGCCACAGGGGAGTGTTATGATGGGACCATTGCTTTTCACAATATATATAAATGACCTAGTAGATAGTGTCGGAAGTCCCATGCGGCTTTTCGCGGATGATGCTGTAGTATACAGAGAAGTTGCAGCATTAGAAAATTCTAGCGAAATGCAGGAAGATCTGCAGCGGATAGGCACTTGGTGCAGGGAGTGGCAACTGACCCTTAACATAGACAAATGTAATGTATTGCGAATACATAGAAAGAAGGATCCTTTATTGTATGATTATATGATAGCGGAACAAACACTGGTAGCAGTTACTTCTGTAAAATATCTGGGAGTATGCGTGCGGAACGATTTTAAGTGGAATGATCATATAAAATTAATTGTTGGTAAGGCGGGTACCAGGTTGAGATTCATTGGGAGAGTCCTTAGAAAATGTAGTCCATCAACAAAGGAGGTGGCTTACAAAACACTCGTTCAATCTATACTTGAGTATTGCTCATCAGTGTGGGATCCGTACCAGATCGGGTTGACGGAGGAGATAGAGAAGATCCAAAGAAGAGCGGCGCGTTTCGTCACAGGGTTATTTGGTAACCGTGATTGCGTTACGGAGATGTTTAACAAACTCAAGTGGCAGACTCTGCAAGAGAGGCGCTCTGCATCGCGGTGTAGCTTGCTCGCCAGGTTTCGAAAGGGTGCGTTTCTGGATGAGGTATCGAATATATTGCTTCCCCCTACTTATACCTCCCGAGGAGATCACGAATGTAAAATTAGAGAGATTAGAGCGCGCACGGAGGCTTTCAGACAGTCGTTCTTCCCGCGAACCATACGCGACTGGAACAGGAAAGGGAGGTAATGACAGTGGCACGTAAAGTGCCCTCCGCCACACACCGTTGGGTGGCTTGCGGAGTATAAATGTAGATGTAGATGTAGATGTAATAATGACATATTTTGTAAAAAAAAAAAAAAAAGAAAAAGCTTTCGCCCACTATTTCACCCCATAGGGTTAAATTTCTAAAAATGCTGGAACATATATTTCTATTTCTGAATGATTTTCGTTGGTCTAGCTTCAAAATTGCCTTAATAGCGACATTTTTCAAAAAATCCTTCATTCCCTATTTCACCCCCTTAGGGTTGGAATTTCGAAAAATATCTTCTTAAATGACGCCTGCAGTATAAGAGCCACACCTTCTCCAAATTTCAAGTTTCTATACTTAGCAGTTTGGACTGGGCGATGATGAGTTAGTCAATCAGCACCAGTGGCGTAGAGTGAGGGGAGACTTTGAGACTTAGTCTGCCCTGTGCTCAAAAAAGATGCAATAGTAATTCATAACAAAAATATAAACAACTTTCTACTAAGAGCATTAAATGTGCGAAGAAATCAGTGTTGTAGACCGCGCCGCCGCACCCTATGTATTGGTGTATTTGCCTGCGTGAGACTCGACTGCTCCCAGTCTCTGTCTCTCTTCCTTTCAGTGTTGCCAACTCTAAAAAACCCGAGTCGCTAGATTCAATATCAAAAGTCGCTAGAAAGTCGCTAAAACTGATATTACTACGGGTGTACTGAAAATTTCGTGCTGTGAATGGTGCAATAAGCCAGTGGGGGTGGGGGTAATAAAATATTAATAAAAATTGCCTCATAAGTAATTGCTATATTGTCTTAATTAAATGACGCATCGCTTGCAACAGCATACATATAAAATACGCTAACGTTTAATTAAACATGTTATCATAATTGACGCAACAGTAGTGATTCTTTGTAACAAAAGAAAGCAAGAACTCAAATTAGGTTACAAAATACATACATACCGGTATGTGAGCTGTTCATCGTCGTCACTCAGAAGATCGAATAACTCTTCTGTTTCATGCTCTGACAGAACTGTAGTTGATGTAGAGGGTTGAACGTCACTCAAAAGATGATGTTGCAGTTCGACTGGTTTTGTCGCAAAAGAGTAACTCTTGTTCGTTCCAATAAGCTCCAATACGTCTGACGGTATGTCAAAAGATGCACAATCTTTATTTTGTTTCTTCAGCTGGTCTCTCAATATGATCAAAGCATTAATTGTCTTTAACGATAATCTGTTACGTTGTTTAGTTTTTATAATGTTCATAGAACTGAATATTCTTTCCACTTCTGCATTTGAATGCGGTAGGCATAGAACAGCCATTGCTAGCTGTGAAATCAAAGAAAAAGGTTTCTCCCCTGCGGCATTTTTATACTGCAAAACCTCACTCCAAAATCGAACAGTGTTAGTAGTGTTATTCCACCTAATGAAGTTGATATTATGCCATTCTTGCACCGTACCATCTATGAAATCGCCACTAAAACCCAATTATTTGGCTACAACCGCTACAGCACTATTTTTATTCACTTTTAGTGTTTCTTCAACATTCAGCATCGACGTTTTTTCCAGGATTGTAACGTTACTTGGCAGTCTTTGTTGAATTTCTTTTATGAGTTTCAGACTAAACTGAATTCATCTCTTCTTCAAAAGAACTTTATTTTCTTCAGACAAACTTGACTCAGACCATTTCTGTTCAAACATAAAACCAAGGTTCGGATTTTCGTATATACATTCGCTTGGAACTGGTGTTGTCAACAAATCAACAGTTGGAAAAACTATGTTTTGTCCGAGTGACTGCATTAGAAATACAAGTGTATCTAGTAATTTAGTGGGGTCATTGTCTCATCCTTCAAAAGATTTTATTGCTATTTGTACGTCATTTAAAGCATGTAAAGATGATTTGAGTCGTCACAATACATCTTGTGCAAAAGCTCGGCAGTGTAACAATTGTCTTGAACCATGGCAAGTGAAAAATGTAGCTTTAGTTCTTCCCACTGCTCCATAATTCTTCGTATTGCTGGTTCAATTGAAAGCCAACGTGTTGCACAGACCTTCAAAATTTTAGTGGCTGTTTACCACAATTTATTGCCTCATAAACCTTTTTATATTCATCTTGTCTTTTGGGTGAAATGGAGAACCAATTGTAGGTTTCCCGTACAAGAAACTCTACGTTTCTATGTATGGTATTCACTGAGGCGTGCGAAACTGCAAGCTGAAGAGAGTGACAAATGCAAAAGATCAATACCAAATGCTTCAAACACTATTCTCTCTTGAGTTGTTCGAAAAGCCCATTGTTTATTTCAACCATTGCAGAAGCATTACCTGTGCCAATTCCTATCATATTAGCGTTTGGAAGTTTGAGATCATTCAAAGAATTCACAAGAACAGCAGCCAGATTTCTTGCATCTGCAGTTTCTACTACAGCGAGTTTGATAAATGCTGATCTAATGGCTTGGTTGTTAACACTATAGTACCATATAACGATACCTAGCATTTTAGATATTGATACATCTGTGGATTCATCTATTAGTACACTGTATTTTTGGTTACCTATATCTTCAACCAATGATAGTGTAAAATATGGAGCCAAAACTTCAGTTATAATGTTAGGGCACTTTGTACGATGTAATTGCATGTTTTTAGCGCCCTCATCACCGGAAAACACCTTCTTGCACAGTATTCCTAAATGATCTACAGCTAAAATAGAACAATGTTCAGCAATAAATAAAGAAAGGGCGCCTTCCGCTCTGCTTGCAATTCTAACTGTAGTTTTCGGAACAATTTTCACAGTTAAGGTGGTTTATGTTTTTTAAAATCAATTTTTTGTTTATGCTTAATAGTTTTCGAATGATTTCTAATATCGCACAATTTAGCGTAAAACTCTGTTGCACATACTTGACATCTTGCCTTGGATAAGTCTCCAATGACTCGTTTCAGCCACCCATTGAATTCAGGTTCTGCCTCCCACGCATCTCGATTTTTTGAGCGTACTGCTTCTTCTGCGGTAAATCCATTATGTAAGCCACCACAACGTAAGTTTCACCAATTTATAATCACTGAAAATACATTAAAACTCAGACGAACTAGAGGTTATGAAACAATCTACTCACTCAGTAACTCGATATCAGTCCTATTGTTCATGTTTAAAACGTAATAACGTCTGAGATACCCCCACCGAATTGTTCTTGCGTTACCACAGTGCATGTGGTAATAATTTGACTGTGAATTAACATTTCGAAAAATTAGAGGTTGCTGGACAGAAATGTATTTTATTATACTTAATATTACGTATGTTTTTTGTCAATTCGAAAAATAAAGGGAGTTCAAAAGTTGAATCATAGATCGATAGGCTATCGACGATAACAGGCTAGTGGGTAATGAATAATGAATTGTTCTATAGTCGAGGTTTTCTCACTCTGTAGGCAATTCCCACGTTCAGGTTTACTGAATGCTGAACAATGCTACATGATCTGCTAAGAACTTAATTTAACTTAGTAAATCTAGAACAAAGTCAGTGTAGTACCCATTCTATAGTTAAACTCTTAGTTTTCTTAATGAAAATACTGGCCCAAAATAGCTTTGATTTGTGCTTCAAAAGTCGTCAGTACTTCAAAAGTCGCCAGATAAGTCGCTAAATAATTTTTGTCGCTAAAAAGTTTTTTTTTGTCGCTAAGACGAAGGCAAAAGTCGCCATTTCTAGCGACAAAGTCGCTAAATTGGCAACACTGCTTCCTTTACCTGGCTGCGTACGCCTGCGCTTTAGTGGCATTGTTGGCTCCCCTCCACTTCCCTCTTCCACGAAGGCCGGAAGGAGGTATCGAGACTAGTCTCTGCCGCTTCTATGCTAGCTTATAACACGAAGTGAACAGTTGGTTGGTTGGTTGGTTTTGGGGAAAGAGACCAAACAGCAAGGTCATCGGTCTCATCGAATTAGGGAAGGGCAGGGAAGGAAGTCGGCCGTGCCCTTTCAGAGGAACCATCCCGGCATTTGCCTGGAGCGATTTAGGGAAATCACGGAAAACCTAAATCAGGATGGCCGGACGCGGGATTGAACCGTCGTCCTCCCGAATGCGAGTCCAGTGTGCTAACCACTGCGCCACCTTGCTCGGTAGTGAACAGTTGTGCAGTTTGTGTTCACAGACATTCTTGTATGATTTTAGTGCATATTTTCGTTGTGTCGCCAACATGAGCCAGCAACTGAACACCCTTTAGAATTTTTATTAAAAACGCCTTTTTCAACATTAACGTACGAAAAAAAAGTGCGAATTGAAAGACAAACGACTTACTCCTATACTCAGTGTAGTTTTAAGTGAAGCCAAACAAAAGCGCACTTTTCAGACAGCCTGGTACAAAAAGTATGCTTGGCTGACTGCGAATGCAGTTAATAACAGATTATATTGTTATATAAGTCTTCTGTTTGGTGGCGAAAAGGAATGATGCAATGAGGGCATTTGTACAATAAAGTACTTTGACAGGAAAGCACAAAAGCATCAGATATCAAAACGTCACCTGCAGAACAAACAATCGTTTCAGTTGTTGGGCAAAAGTAGAATGAGCACGCCCCTTCTGAAGCCGCTCGTCTGACAGCAACAAAATACAACAAACAAGTTGCATTCAGCAGGAGAGTATTGGTTCGTCTTATTCAGGCAATTGCATTTTTAGTAAACAAGAACTAGCCTTTCGCGGCCATCGAGAAGACGAATCCTCCAGCAACAAAGGTAACTATCTGGAATTGCTGGATTTACTAGCTCAAGGAGAGCAGTTAATCCAAGACCATCTGTCATCATCTTCAACCTTTAAAGGAACTTCTGCAGATATACAGAATGATGTAATAGAAATGATAACTCTGGAAGTTAATGAGAAAATAAAATCTGAAATTCAGAACTGCAATTTCATTTCGATTCAGGCTGATGAAACATTAGACGTGTCATGCAAGAGTCAAATGAGTATAAAATTAAGGTATTGTATTGCAGACGAAATTGAGGAAAGATACGTTGGATTTTACGACGTTTCTGGAGATAAAACTGCTGAAGGTTTGTCAAACATTATTCACACAGTATTGAAAGAATGGAATGTGGAAGGAAAAGCGGTTAGTCAAACATATGATGGTGCTTCAGTAATGGCGGGCAGAGAAAGAGGACTACAACAATTGGTGAAGCAGTTCTGTCCCTATGCGCTGTTTATTCATCGTTACGCACACCAACTGAATTTGGTACTGTTACTTGCCTCCAAAATCATACGACAAGTACGCGTGTGTGTAAGTGAGCTTACTGTATTCCGTTCGTTTTTCAGCAAATCATCAAAACTAACTGTATTGCTAACTGAGAAAGGATTTAAACTGCCACATGCAAGCAACACTCGCTGGAACTTTCGTTCCAGAGCAGTTTCAACAACATCTAGTCATTTCTTAGGGCTATATAATGTTTTTAATTATATATTTGATGATACAGACACTCGGTGGGACCTTGAAACGACGAATGAATGATCCTTCGTTTGTCTACTTGCTTTGCTTCTACGGAAGGTGCTTTGTTTATGTTGATCATCTCATTATTGTAAATAAATTATATACAACTGCAACCAGTCACTTTTTTCATTAATAATGCTTTATTACATTAAACCCAGTTCCAAGCAAAGAAGGGAAAGCAGAAAGGTGGAAGGAGTATATAGAGGGTCTATACAAGGGCAATGTACTGGAGGACAATATTATGGAAATGGAAGAGGATGTAGATGAAGATGAAATGGGAGATACGATACTGCGTGAAGAGTTTGACAGAGCACTGAAAGACCTGAGTCGAAACAAGGCACCCGGAGTAGACAACATTCCATTGGAACTACTGAAGGCCTTGGGAGAGCCAGTCCTGACAAAACTCTACCATCTGGTGAGTAAGATGTATGAAACAGGCGAAATACCCTCAGACTTCAAGAAGAATATAATAATTCCAATCCCAAAGAAAGCAGGTGTTGACAGATGTGAGAATTACCGAACAATCAGTTTAATAAGCCACAGCTGCAAAATACTAACACGAATTCATTACAGACGAATGGAAAAACTAGTAGAAGCCGACCTCGGGGAAGATCAGTTTGGATTCCGTAGAAATACTGGAACACGTGAGGCAATACTAACCTTACGACTTACCTTAGAAGAAAGATTAAGAAAAGGCAAACCTACGTTTCTAGCATTTGTAGACTTAGAGAAAGCTTTTGACAATGTTGACTGGAATACTCTCTTTCAAATCCTAAAGGTGGCAGGGGTAAAATACAGGGAGCGAAAGGTTATTTACAATTTGTACAGAAACCAGATGGCAGTTATAAGAATCGACGGACATGAAAGGGAAGCAGTGGTTGGGAAGGGAGCAAGACAGGTTTGTAGCCTCTCCCCGACGTTATTCAATCTGTATATTGAGCAAGCAGTAAAGGAAACAAAAGAAAAATTCGGAGTAGGTATTAAAATCCATGGAGAAGAAATAAAAACTTTGAGGTTCGCCGATGACATTGTAATTCTGTCAGAGACAGCAAAGGACTTGGAAGAGCAATTGAACGGAATGGATGGTGTCTTGAAGGGAGGATATAAGATGAACATCAACAAAAGCAAAACGAGGATAATGGAATGTAGTCGAATTAAGTCGGGTGATGTTGAGGGTATTAGATTAGGAAATGAGACACTTCAAGTAGTAAAGGAGTTTTGCTATTTGGGGAGCAATATAACTGATGATGGTCGAAGTAGAGAGGATATAAAATGTAGACTGGCAATGGCAAGGAAAGTGTTTCTGAAGAAGAGAAATTTGTTAACATCGAGTATAGATTTAAGTGTCAGGACGTCATTTCTGAAAGTATTTGTATGGAGTGTAGCCATGTATGGAAGTGAAACATGGACGATAAATAGTTTGGACAAGAAGAGAATAGAAGCTTTCGAAATGTGGTGCTACAGAAGAATGCTGAAGATTAGATGGGTAGATCACATAACTAATGAGGAGGTACTGAATAGAATTGGGGAGAAGAGGAGTTTGTGGCACAACTTGACCAGAAGAGGGGATCGGTTGGTAGGACATGTTCTGAGGCATCAAGGGATCACCAATTTAGTATTGGAGGGCAGCGTGGAGGGTAAAAATCGTAGGGGGAGACCAAGAGATGAATACACTAAGCAGATTCAGAAGGATGTAGGCTGCAGTAGGTACTGGGAGATGAAGAAGCTTGCACAGGATAGAGTAGCATGGAGAGCTGCATCAAACCAGTCTCAGGACTGAAGACCACAACAACAACAACATTAACCGGTTTTCGAACCCTTTCAGGTTCATCTTCTGATTTCTCCCGAAATCATCTGAAGATGAACCTGAAAGGGTTCGAAAACCGGTTAATGTAATAAAGCATTATTAATGAAAAAAGTGACTGGTTGCAGTTGTGTATAATTTATTTACATTAATATACAGTCACGGTTCTAAAATATCCGTAATGGATAAGCATCATCTCTGTAACGTTCTTCAGTCAAAATCTGTCAGTATAACTGCTTGCCACGACGAAGTAAGAACTGGTTTTAGAAACTTACGACAATTAAGAATGGAAACATTCGTTAATGAATGCATTAAATTCACCTTGTGTTTTCTCTGCCTCGTGAAGACTGGGTGTTGTGTGATGTCCTTAGGTTAGTTAGGTTTAAGTAGTTCTAAGTTCTAGGGGACTGATGACCATAGATGTTAAGTCCCATAGTACTCAGAGCCATTTGAACCATTTTCACCTTGTGTTTGAATGGCAACTTATCATTCTGTGACAGTCAAAAGACATCTCTCAGGGCACTAACTTACGAGATACTGGATTTGCAAATTGTTCAGATGGATAGAAGGTTTCAAGACTTTCCCCAAATTCAGTTTGTTGAACTTTTGAACGAAAAGTGTTTCCCGAACTATGAAAAAGAATTCCCGAAGCTGAACCGCTTGAATTATTAGAACAGTGCCCTTTTTTCAAACAAGAACAACTTTAAAATGTACTGTGTAACATATAAGCTGATGAGATAAAACACTTATCTCCAAGTCTCCTCTTAAAGTACATTGTCAACAATGATTTAGACTCCGTTTATGAAGAAACAACGAAGTTCCTGCCTTTGGTTTTGACTCTACCCGCAACTACAGCAAGCAGTGAAGGAAGCATGAGTACTCTTAAAAGAGTGAAGAATTATTTGAGAAATTCAATGTCCAACATCTGGCTGTCGTGTTTGAGCACGTTAGCAATAGAAAAGACACTACTTGGAGAGCTAACCAGTGTTCAGATCTTTGTAGGCCGAGTTATAGACTTATTCGTGGAAATAAAAGTCGGGCGCATTGCACTTGTGTACAAGGAAATATAAGTGCTTCTTCTCTTGCTGCTGGAGTTCTACAAATGTGTCATCGTTTCTTGAGCAAGTTTGTTAGTTATAATAATAATAATAATAATAATTATGATTATAATTATTATTATTATTAGTGGCCGTGGTAGTGGTAGAGGTAGCAGTAGTTGCTGTTGTTTTATTTGATGCAGTTTGTTTCATTTGTTTAAATTATTGTTTAATATACTATTTTGTCTCCCTATAATAACTGCAGAGTCTCCGCAACCTTTACAACCACGCTACGCCACTGGTCAGCACATTGCCTTTATACAGTATTTAGAGATTACTGTTGCACTCCTCTGTGACACGTAGAACGGCCACTAGGGTGCAGTAGTGTTGTTCATATTTAGTGCAGTTACAGGGTCTGGTAGGGTTTATGAGGTGCGTGAAAGCGTCATATACTGAGTGATCACTGTGAAGGACACGGAGATGCCGCATACTCGTCTGAGACAACATTGTCACAAGAGTTTGAATTGGGCCACATTGTGAATCTTTATTTGGCCGAGTGGTCGAATCGTGCAACATCCGAATTTGTGAGACATTCTGTGACAGTGGCCCGACGTTTGAAATGAGTGGGGGTGTGAGGGCTGGCAGCCTCGTTGTCAATGTTCTGGTCGATCTCTTCTGACCACCTCTAAGGAGGATCGCCTTATTGTGCACTATATCACATAACCCCTTCATATCTGTGCTTCCCATCTGAGAAAAGGTGATGGACTCCCTGCAACATTCTGTGTCATATTGCACCTATGATCAGTGACAAGAGCTGCCGGATTTGACAATTACTGAACCATGCGAAGGCTACCATTGACAGCACGACACAAGCGGCTGCATTTGGAGTGATGCAGTGATGGAGAAGCGCGGGCTGCTGGTGAAGGGCATTGTGTTCAGCTATGAACCGCAGTTCTGTAGTACCCGAGATGGCCGTCGTCGGCGAAAATGGAGACGACCTGGGGAGAGATCATATTCTTCCGATGTCTGAGGAGGCACAATTGTGCTACTTCTGGCGTCATGGTGTGGGGACACATCAGATATGACTTCAGGGCACAGCTGTTAAGTGATCGGGGGAACACTGATGGCACAATGATATGCCACAGACATCCTGCGTCCTCTGTGTTGCATCTCATGTGATAGTATCATGGTGTCATTTTCGACAGGAAAATGCTCATCTGCATGTGACACATGTCTCTGTGAAATTTTGAAGTATACCCATAGCCACTATATCCCTAGATCTGTATCTTAACGCCCCCGTGTCAAACTCAACTATACTTGCCAAATATTTGACTGTGTACAGCGCAGCTTGGCATGTTTGTCAAGCCAAGATCGTGTTTGACGAGTCTGAGAGTAATTTTGATTGACAGAAAGTTTGACAAGATGGCGGACGTTGTTTGCGTTGACGTTTTACCGCATATGTTTAGTGAAAAATTGTTTTATTACGATTTATCTCATTGTGTCATGTGTTTCCTCTACTATGAAAACTATGATCAAGTATAAAAACATAATAGCACTGACAATTACCAAAATGGTTGCGGTATCACGTCTTTCACAGCCATATATCTGAGGTTATGAACAAAATCAGTCTTTTGCGCATAGGGTGACATACAATTGGAGTGGTATGAAATAAAAGAAATCGAAGTTCTCCGGTTTTTCCACGGACTATGTCGGCAATATGTTCCCATGTTGCAGTATTTTAATGACCTGTCATTAGATGGCCAAGTAGAAGAGAATAAATTTTTCCATACTTGTGTCTTCTTTTTCAATGTGAGGGCGAAGTAATGCTGAACAAGTTACTAAACGTTTCACTATCCATCCACAGAAAGTTGATGTAATCATCAGGTTCTGAGTGAACCATTTCATTAACAGGTTTCCAGTTGCATATTTCTCAGTTTAATCCATTATATGGACCAGCGTCTTATTTTCTTCTTCTTTAAGCACAGTCGCAGAGTTAATGTTAGAAATGCTTTATCTGCATTTGTAGCCATTCCCACTAGTGAGAAAATACAGCACACACGAAAGGTGTCTGCTTCAAAAGCAATATTAAATTCACAAGCTTTCTTAGTACCTGCATGGGCTTGTTTGACACATACGTGGCTAGACAAGAGCGAACTTGACAAGCAAGTTTGCTCTAGGAGAGGTTCAATAAGCTTTATATAGTTTCATTATCCATACGGAGAAAGTTGACATAATCATCAGGTTCTGAGAGTAATATTTCCTTTAGCACGTTTTCAAGAGTAAATCTCTAATTTTAAGCCATTCCCTGGACCAGAGTCTTGTTTTCGTCTGCTTCTTTGAACACAGTGCCAAAATCAGTGCCAGGACTGCTTTGTATGCATTTGTGGTCGTACTCTCTATGCTCAAAATACACACGAACACGAATAGCATGTGCTTCAAAGTGAGATTAAATTGACAAACATTGTTTGAAGGTGTACAGTCTTGCATGGCAAATTCATGGCTAGGTAAGAGCGATTTTGTCAAACACGTTTGATCATTTACGGGGATGTCTACAGAAACTAGCAAACGCGTCAATGCTTCACAATTGTTAAATATGAGTGGGAATTGGATGTATGTCCTAATCTCCTTAACCCCCCCCCCCCCCTCCTCTATCTCTCTGTCCATCTCTTCCTCCTCCTTCCTCTTTTTGTCTTCCTCCTCCTCTCTTCTCTCTGCATCCATTATCTCCTCCCCCCTCCCCCCTCAATCTCTGTCCACGTCCTCCACCTAGTACCTCTCTCTATCTCTAGCTCTCCATGTATCTCCTTCCTCCTCTCTTTGTTCATTTGCTCTGTTCCCTTCTGTCCCTCTCCGCTTCCCCCTGTCTCACTTTGAGCCTTGTTTATTGTTATTGTGAGCGAAATCTCAGTTGCAAATAGAAGTCGCTAAAAATGAATGGCTAAATCGGTTGCGATTGTTGGTATACGAGGTATTAAAGGCCTCCCCTACTGCTGGATCTTTCAGGTTAGTAACTTCAGTGTCAGTGTTTCGTATAGTTTTAATCTGAAAATGGGCGGGATTAAAAAGTGTCAGACAATTCGAGTACCTTTGTAGTATTGTAATCACAAGCTGATAAGCCATAGACACATCTTTGCTGTTTTCTGGTAAAACAGACTGCGAAGAAAGAAAACGAAAACAACATAGTTATATACAAATTTTTTGTTTAAAATTGTATATAATGAGAAAGAATATAAATGAAAAACTTAGTTCGTCTAATCCTTTAGATGCTCTCTGTAGTAGCTAAAAGTGAATACGAGAAATAAATCGATACTGCATATTTTCACAACATAGCACAGCATTTTCTTTCTTGCGGTCGTTTTCAACAGAAAATATGTACAGCATTGTTTAGAAATATTCGTCCAAACATTTATTAGAGTAACACGTAAGTCAGTCAAGAATTTTTCTGGATACTTCCTAAGAATGCGTCCTCTTTATAAGTATGTGTAGCCTATGTCTGGCCAACGTCAAGAGCGTTTCGAGACTTTTTCTGACAATGTTTCCCTTTTGTACGATATGTACAAAAAAATATATAGCCTCTGCCCGTCCAGATATTTATTAGAGTATTGTGTAAAAATTTGAAATAAAGGGGTCAATAACTCTTCGAGAATTTTGCTAACAACAATATGTAGCCACTGTTTGTGCGACTGTTATTGGAGTATTGTGTAATAATCTGAAGTAAATCAGTGAGTAATTTTTCGAGATTTTTGTTGGGACCAGCTCGGATACCAACTCTAGCAAGAGGGGATGCAATGTCATATGATAAGTGATTTCATACAACATAGGTCTTTGCAAATTTGACTTGCTTTGTAATCACTGAAATATCCTACAAGTATACCGGTGCCCTCTATATTCACCGATTGGGTTCTCAATTTGATTAACCAAAACAGCACTTTTTCAGTAAACAATAATATGTGGTTTAGTCACTTTAATTTGACCACCACTGGGTGCTCGACGTCAATCTGCGATAACAGCTCACAGGCGGCAGGGGGCATCGCAAGCAGTGGAGGGTAGATAAAGCGTGTGGCGGGGACGCAGAAAACAGTGCGGCATTCGCGTACCTACATGGGTCACGTATACTGTGGCAAAATGGCGGTATCCAAAAGCAGTGGCGACCTGACTGTGATGCACCACAAGCCATACATGACAGGGGTGAACAATGACTCCGGAGATATGTGCGGGCTAATAAACGTGCAACTGTTGGACAATTGACCGCCCAAGTGAACCACGGGACTACCAATGGTGTCTCTTCAACTATCGTTCAGCCTGCATTGCTGCGTTAAATCTCCACAGCAGGCACCTGTTTCATTCACCCATCCAAACTGCTGTTCAGCGGCGACAAAGGTTGGAATTTGAACACCAATACCGCAAGAGGACGTCCATTGAGTGAGGCAGGTGGTCTCTCCAGATGAATCACGTCTTACGTTCCATCGATAGACAGATGTCTGCTGACGTGTACGGCGTGAATATTGTAATCCCCAAATCCTCGAAGAATATACCTATTCAAAAAAGCAGATAAAAATTCACTTGACACCTGCGAGGTGCCAGGACTATCAGTGTATTTAACACTAAATTCTTCTAGAATCTTCATATGGAAATGGTGCTCTAAGCCCCCCCCCCCCTTTTCTAACTTCGACTTTTGCTGTTGCACATGGATGAAGAAGAAATGCGAACTGACTGTAATCGACCCTACAAGTGGAGTAGCAAAGAGTTTGGCACCTGCATTAATTTAACTTGATAAAGGAAAGTTTCATTAACGTAGTAAGAAATGAAAGGGTTGCTTTACCGATCCACAAAATGAATGTTCTGTCCAAAATGACAATAAGATTTATTATGACTAAACTCAAAATAATAAACAAAACACGTGAAACATTTACAATATGTCAAACTGTATACTCAAATAAATCTTGTGAAGGTGAAGTTGTCCATAAACTAGCTTGTGACGTTTATGACCAAGTGGTATGTGGAGCCAATTCCTTGCAACTCAAATTTTAAGAGAAACACCCAGCCAACCCAACATTAATTGCTGCTGCAGTAGTGAGAACTCAGACAATGAACATCCAAGATGGAACCACGTAATAAAAGACGGGAACAGGCGCCCTCTGCTGAGCTCTGATTATCACAGAGCAAAATTCCCTAATCTGCTGGTGCTGTGGACATACATAACCAAGCTGTCTTCTTAACTGCAAGGACATGATCTGGTATACCGGAGGCGATGGCTGGTTGCTTTGACGTCCCGCCATGGTGATGATAATGTCGCAAGTATAGCCCAAAACAAATTATCCTGGTGTGGTTGTTCCAGACTAAAGACTTCCTATCAATACAAATGCGCCTCTGAGGGAGACGGAGAAGGCTCGCCACACAATCACTGATGGTACAGTGATTGATTTTAACAAGCTAAGTCACACAGTAACTCCGATACAGTCAACTTTAGCCAAAACTGCTCAAGACTGACAACATAGGCCGTTTGTACACAGTACTCGGAAAGTTACGTTGAAGTTGAAACTTCAGCAACTTCGTCAAACAGTTACAATTAAATGAAAGTATATTAGACAGCCAACAGAAGGCAGGCTGTCCAGAGCAGCGAGAGCTCAGTCTTGTAACCTACCCCGAGAGCCAACTCCCTCAAGAGCACCCGTACAAGTCGAACACAGAACATTACCGCCCCCATGACAGTGGCCGTGGTTAAACGTTCCAATCAGCGACTCGAAAACCGGCGGAAAATTCCACTCTATTGCCGACGCACTACTATTCCACCAATGGAGATACTTGGCGCCAATTTCTGGGCCGATTTTGCTACGTCACGGAGCTATCCCCTGAGCAAGCCAATCACAGTTATGATTTTGCAGAAAACGCGGGAATTTTCCCGCCAAGACTGCCTGGGAACACAAGTCATTCCCACGCCTCGCTGGTAGCCTGCCAGAAAGTGTTTTCACTAAGTTTCTGTGAAGTAACGGAAGCTCTAGCCCAGCCGCTCCGTCAGGCCCCTGTGGGCGTGTCGCCCCCGCTCTTATGACAATGTCGGCGTCTGGAAAGCATCCACTCGACTCCCTCACACCCGTCGGCTTAACCCTTTCAAGATCTCACCGGACCACCCGGGTGACCAGAGATGCCGCGTGTGAAGGAATAGCAACTTTTCGCCGTATGCAATTAGAGAGGAAAATAGAATTACTCAGAGTAAGATAGAAATATGAGAGGGGGCTCATGCCACCTCACACACCTTCCTGAGAGACAGTCTCCACTCATTCCAAATTAATAACGTAAGTGTAGACCAGATGTGGCTTAAATTCAAAGAAATAGTATCGGCACCAATTGAGAGATTTATACCAAATAAATTAACAAACGACGGAGCTGATCCTCCTTTGTGCATAAAACGGATTAGAACACTGTTGCAGAAACAATGAAACAAACATGCCAAACTCAAACAGACGCAAAATCCCCAAGGTTTGCGATCTTTTAAAGAAGCTCGAAATGTAGCACGGACTTCAATGCGAGATGCTTATAACAGTTTTCACAACAAAACTTTGTCTCGAAACCTGGCAGAAAATCCAAAGAGATTCTGGTCGTATGTGAAGCATGTTAGTGGCAAGAACAATCAATACCTTCTCTGAGCGATAGCAATGATCGAAGACAGTACTGCCAAAGCAGAGTTACTAAGCAGAACCTTTCGAAATGTCTTCACAAAAGAAGACGAAGTAAATTTTCCAGAATTCGAATCGAGAACAGCTGCCAACATGAGTAACGTAGAAGTAAATATTCTCGGAGTAGTGAAGCAACTTAAATCACTTAATAAAAGCAAGTCTTCTGGTCCAGACTGTATACCAATTAGGTTCCTTTCGGAGTATGCCGATGCATTAGCTCCATACTTGACAATCATATACAACCATTCGCTCGACGACAGATCCGCACCCAAAAACTGGAAAGTTGCACAGGTCACACCAATATTCAAGAAAGACAGGAGGAGTAATCCACTAAATTACAGGCCCATATCGTTAACATTGATATGCAGCAGGATTTTGGAACATACATTGTGTTCGAACATTATGAATTACCTCGAAGAAAATGGTCTATTGACACACAGTCAACATGGGTTTAGAAAACATCGTTCCTGTGAAACACAAATAGCTCTTTATTCACATGAAGTGTTGAGTGCTATTGACAAGGGATTTCAGATCGATTCCGTATTTCTGGATTTCCGGAAGGCTTTTGACACTGTACCACATAAGCGGCTTGTAGTGAAATTTTGTGCTTATGGAATATCGTCTCAGTTATGTGACTGGATTTGTGATTTCCTGTCAGAGAAGTCACAATTCGTAGTAACTGACGGAAAGTCATCGAGTAAAACACAAGTGATTTCAGGCGTTCACCAAGGTAATGTTATAGGCCCTTTGCTGTTCCTTACCTATATTAACGATTTTGGAGACAATCTGAGCAGCCGTCTTCGGTTGTTTGCAGATGATGCTGTCGTTTATCGACTAATAAAGTCGTCAGTAAGACCAAAACAAACTGCAAAACGATTTTGTGAAGATATCTGAATGGTACGAAAAGTGGCAGTTGACCCTACGTAACGAAAAGTGTGAGGTCGTCCACATGAGTGCTAAAAGGTACTCGTTAAACTTCGGTTACACGATAAATCACTCAAATCTAAAAGCCGTAAATTCAACTGAATACCTAGGTATTACAATTACGAACAACTTAAATTGGAAGGAACACCTAGAAAAAGTTGTGGGGAAGGCTAACCAAAGACTGCATTTTATTGGCAGGACACTTAGAAAATGTAACAGACCTACCAAGGAGACTGCCTACACTACGCTTGTCCGTCCTCTTTTAGAATACCGTTGCGCGGTGTGTGATCCTTACCAGATAGGATTGACGGAGTACATAGAAAAAGTTCAAAGAAAGGCAGCACGTTTTGTATTATCGCGAAATATGGGTGAGAGTGTCACGGAAATGATACAGGATTTGGGGTGGACGTCATTAAAATAAAGGCGTTTTTCGTTGCGGCACAATCTTCTCACGAAATTCCAACCACCAACTTTCTCCTCCAAATGTGAAAATATTTTGTTGACACCGACTAACGTAGAGAGGAGCCACCACGACGATAAAATAAGGGAAATCAGAGCTTGTACGGAAAGATATAGGTGTTCATTCTTTCCGCTCGCTATACGAGATTGGAATAATAGAGAATTGAGAAGGTGGTTCGATGAACCCTCTGCCAGGCACTTATATGTGATTTGCAGAGTATCCGTGTAGATGTAGATGTAGACGTAGAAACGTCTGAAAGCAAACGCCCTGCAGGCATCCCTTAATGATCCTATCATTCTGGAAGGCACAATGGATCGTCACAAGTATCTGTCTATCCTTGAGGACCATGTCCACCCCTACATGCTGTTTATTTTTCCTCAGCACAGAGACAACTACCACCAGGACAATGTGATGCGTCACAAAGCTCGCAGTGTTCGAAGAGCACCATGATGCGTTTACTGTACTCCCCTGGCCACTAAAGTACCTAGATTTAAACCCCATCGAGAATCTGTGGGACCACATTGATTGGGCTGTTCGGACCATGGTTCCTCGACCAAGAAACCTGGCGTAGCTGGCCACTGCACTGGAGTCAGAAAGGCTCCACATCCCTGTTTCACCTTCCAGAACCTCACCGACTCTCATCCTGCACATCTCGCACAACAAATGGTGGTTATCCAGGCTTTTGAGAAGTGGTCACTTTAATGTGACTGGACAGTGTATATTGTATATAGATTTCCAATGTACTGTATGTAAGTACCAGAGTAAATTTTAGAAGTAAATCGAATTAATGTACCATACCGTAATAAAATTATATGAGGTGGAAAATACTGTATAATGGTTTATTCCTGCACGCCTTGTTTAATGCGAAAAAATTTATCTCCTCCGTTTCGTGTTGGACGTTTTTCACTGTGTGCTGAGCCGTACTGGAGGGGAACGTGGGTGGACGCCGTCCCCCCACTTTTTTCCGAATGCTACACAGCCCATCACTACAGAACTTTATATGGAGAACATTTTGATACGACAGTTATTCATTTTAATAACTTCTCTTAGTTAAACTATTATCAATGCTGAATTATAATTCACAGAACAGATTAGCTGCGAAGACAACTGAGCACTGGTTGAAACCAGAAACTGACAACAGTGAGATTTTTGGGGAAATTTTAAGTGTATTGCTGAAGGATAGGCAAATAGGAAACGTAGGTGGCGTATTTATCGCAGTAGGAAAAAAAAAAAAAACCTCAAATCTATCGCAATAGAAATCGAAGCTGCGTGTGAGATTGCTTGGGCAAGACTCAATATCAGGGGTGGACACAAAATGATAATCGGATCCTTCTATCGCCCACCAGACTCATCCTCTGATGTAACACTTTATAGAGAAAACTCACTTCAGTTGTACGTAAGTTCCCCACTCGCACTTCAATCATCCAACAATTAATTGGGAAAATTACAGTTTTGTTAGTGGTGGGCGTGATAAGACATCCTCTGAAACAGCAATAAATGCCTTGTTTGGAAACTACCTAGAAGAGATAGTCAGGACCCCACTCGTGACTGGAAACATATTGGATCTAGTGGCAACAAACAGACCTGATCTGTTTGAGGATGTCCATATCGAAACTGCTATCAGTGAAAATGACGCGGTTGTGGCAACAACGATTATCGAAGTACAAAGGATAACCAAACCAAGGAGAAAGATATATGTGTCTAGTAAACTAGATAAAAAATCAGTAATGTCGTATCTCAATAAAAATGGAAATGTCGTGTGGCTAGGGCCTCCCATCGGGTAGACCGTTCGCCTGGTGCAGGTCTTTCATTTTGTTGCCACTTCGGCGACCTGTGCGTCGATGGGGATGAAATGATGATGATTAGGAGAACACAACACCCAGTCCCTGAGCGGAGAAAATCTCCGACCCAACCGGGAATCGAACCCGGGCCCTTGGAATTGACAGTCTGTCACACTGACCACTCAGCTACCGGGACGAACATGTCGTATCTCAATGAGGAACTTGAAACTTTCAGAACAGGGCAGGAGCATATAGAGAACTCTGGCTTAAGTTTAAAAGACTATTTTGTAAATGAACTCACCGCCATTTGACTGTATTCTTGTTTATTTAATTACGATCCAGGTTTATGCCATTTTCAAGTGACTGAGCTCAATGGCCAATTTTGAGCTTGATGACATAAACTCAGTCACTTGAAAATGGCATAAAAGGCCGAAACCTGGGTTGTAATTAAATAAACAACAATACAGCAAAATGGGGCGGTGTTCATTTAAAAATTATTGTACTGTTGCTCAGCAACTTCAAAAACGGTTTAAAAGAACAGTTGACCACCAGTCGATACTGGGACGGAACCTCCATGGTGTACAGTCACTGTAAAGAGACTTCTAAGGGAACCAAGACTAGTGCATAATAGGTGTAAAACAAAGCGTAGGGCTATAGACAGAGAGATGCTGAATGAAGCGCATTTGGCTGTGAAGAGAGCAATGCGTGATGCCTGCAATCACTTCCGTAGGAGAATATGCAAATCATCTTTCACAGAATCCAAAAAAATTCTGATCGTATGTAAAGGCTTTTGTTGCACCGAAGTTGGTATCCATTTCCTGGCGAATGAGACAGGAACTGAAATCGAGAGTGACAATGCAAAAGCTGAAATGCTTAGCCTAACTCCATTTTCAAACGTTCCTTTAAAAAGGAAATCCCAGGAGAAATCCTCCAGTTTAATCTTCATACCATTGAAAAGATCAATAAAATATGTGTTAGTGTCAGTGTTGTTAAGGAACGGCTGAAATCGTTAAAATCGAACAGAGCTCCAGGGCTCAATTGAATCCCTGTACAGATACTAAATTAGTGGCTGAGTTAGTCGCTGCTCTAATTATAACCTATTGCAGATCCCTTGAACAAAAAACTGTGCCTAGTTCTTGGAAAAACGTACAGGTCACACCCATCTACACGATGGCTAGTAACAGTGATCCACAATACTACCGTCCAATATCCTTGACATCAATTTGTTGTAGAATCTTATAACATATTCTGAGGTCAAAAAAAAAGTGAGGTATCTTGAACAGAATGACCTCCTCAATGCCAACCTGCATGGATTCCGAAAACATCTATCATGTGAAATCCAACTTGCACTTTTCTCACATGACAAACTGAAAGCTTTGGATCAAGGCAATCAGGCAGATGTAGTATTTCTTGATTTCTGAAAAGCATTTGTCTCAGTACCACATCTACGCTTATGTCAAAAGTTTGATTACATGGGATATCAAGTGAAATTTGTGACTGGATTGAGGACTTTCTGGTAGGAAGGACACAGCATTTTATCTTGGATGGAGAGTCATCGTCAAATGTAGAAGTACCTTCGGGTGTATCGCAAGGAAGTGTTTTGGGACCTGTTCATGTTACGTGTTAATGACCTTGCCGACGATACTAATAGCAAGATGAGGCTTTTAGCAGATGATGCAGTTGTCTATATCGAAGTACTATCTGAAAGAATCTGCATTAATATTCAGTCAAATCTTGATAAGATTTCAAAGTGGTGCAGAGATAGTCAACGTGCTTTAAGTGATCAGAAATGTAAAATTGTGCACTTCCCAAAACGACAAAACATAGTATCCTATGACCATAATATCAGTGAGTCACTGCTGTAATCAGCCAATTTATACAAATACCTGGGTGTAACACTCGGTAGGGATATGAAATGTAGTGATCACACAGGCTCAGTCGTAGGTAAAGCAGGTGCTAGAGTTCGGTTTATTGGTAGAATATTGGGGAGGTGCAATCACTCTACAAAAGAGTTTGCTTACAAATCACTCGTGCAACCAATCCTAGAATATTGCTGAAGTGTGTGGGACCCTTACTAAATAGGTAGGACTAACAGCGGATACTGAACATATACAGAGAAGGGCAGAACGAAAATGGTCACAGGTTAGTTTAATCTGTGGGAAAATGTCACAGTGATACTGAAGGAACTGAACTAGAAAACTCTTGAAGATAGACATAAGCTATCCCGAGAAAGTCTATTAACAAAGTTTCAAGAACAAGTTTTAGATGGTGAATGTACGAATATACTACACTCCCCTAAGTATCGCTCACATAGAGATCATGACAATAAGATGAGAATAATTTTTGCACGCACAGAGGCATTCAAACAATCATTCTTCCCGTGCTCCATACGTGAATGGAATAAGAAGAAATCCTAATAACTGGTACAATAGGACGTACCCTCTGCCATGCACCTCACAGTAGTTAGCAGAGTATATCTGTAGATGTAGATAGTAAATGGCTTACTCGAACAACACAGTAACAAAATGAATATCTCTTAACAAAAGCAGAGTTGGAGACCGCCACCGACAAACTGGTAAAATTTGGTGTTGCTTAAAGTTGTTTTTGGTAACTGTTTTGGAGTTCAGGGTAAAACCATGTCTATAAAATGTGTGTACCTGGGAAAATAATACGATTTGACCAAGAAGTCAGGCGATTTCGAAGTTTTCGTCTGGGGTCAGTAATTTAAGTGTTGTTAGGCACACCTGACATATTTAGCTTTCTTGATTATTGTAAGTGGTACTCGTACATTAATATACATTCAATGTATATTAATAAATAATAAGATGCCCATTTTAAGTTAAATGATAGTTAGTGGTTTAGATGGTAAGCTATTTGCTGCTCTTATTCTTTTGTTAAAATGTGTTTGAAATGCATTGCAACCTATATCGCTACCTAATTATAAAAAAATGAATTTGTTGAAGTAATATATTCGCTGATTTCTGAAGCCATTTATTTAATTCAGTGCAATATGATACTCCATTGGGGGGGGGGGGGTGCGGCTATAGCCCCCATAGCCCCCCCCCCCCTTGTCTCCGCCTCTGGGGTCTTGGGGTCTATCAGAAATTATACTCAATGCATCTGACGTTTGGGAGATGGGTGGGAAGGGGGGAGGGGGGTTACTGACATATAATGGAGAGACAGTAGTGGCAGGTAAACATGGAGGTGTTGAAAATTTTGCTAAACGAAAGTGTCTGTGAGCTATATTTTTCCATGGTTATTCCCACAATGTCAATCCAGTGCTGTTGCATAGTTTAAAAAATATCAAGGCAGTTAGACTTTTCATTTACAACCTTGTAGCATTCCATTCATTTTTAGCAAGTCCTCAAAGAGAGCACAACTCTTAGAAAATAAAGGATTCGGATTATCTCAAACATGTACTGCACACTGGAATTTCAGGTCATGAGCTGTTCATAAGATATATCTTAAATACAGTGAGTTGAAATACATTTTCCAAATGAAGAATGGGATGCAGACTCACTGAACAGTGCTTCCGGCTTGCTAAGTATTCTTAAGAAAACTCGATTCCTTTTTCTGCTTTGCTTTACAAAGAAGTATTTATATATGATGACCATCTCAATGCACTTCTTCAACACAAAACTGCATATGACGTTAGTGTGTGCAGTGCTGAAATAATGAAGACCATTAGTTTGTTAAACGATATGAGATCAGAAAAAACTGTGACCTCATGTATTGAAAGCAGCAACAAGAAATTTCACAGTGAAGGAAATGTTAGCAAGCGTGACTTTCAGTCCCTTAAGATGTTATCTTATGAGATCTTCGATAACATGATGGAGCAAATAGAAATGCATTTTGCAGATATTCAGAGTATTCATTTAATAAAGTTTCTTGATAAGGATCAATTTGGAAATTACAAATCAAATTTCCCAACAGTGAAACTGAAGGCCTCATCACAACATACCCATTCTTCAACAAAGAACGACTGGAAAATGAGTTGCGAAACATTTATATTGACAAACATTAATATTTACCACCTACAGACCTTCTTAAATTCATAATTAACAATGACCTTCAAAATATTTATAAAGAATCAACAAAGCTTATCGAATTGAGTTGTACATTCCCTGTCACTACAGCTTGTTCTTAAAGAAGTATGAGCACCCTCAAAAGAATTAAAAATTGCCTTCGCTGTTCAATGGCAAATGATAGTTTAAGTTCTCTCTGGACAATTGGCATAGAAAAAGATCTGGTTAAACAAATTAAAAGTAACCAGAAATTTAAACATGATGTGATTGATAACTTTGCTATCAAGAAGAATCAACGCATGGATCTCTTGTATAAAAAGATGTAAGGTAAGCCCACCCCAAATTGGGCTACTCCATTAGATTCACCACTGGCCAGAAAAGGAATTGCTGAAGATAAAAGCCAACTATGTGAAGTAATTCTTTGGTGTATGGAGTTCCAAAACGCATCAAAATTTTCCTGTTTGTTGGAATGGCAGTAATTGAAGATAATTTAACATTAAATAAGAACTGACATCATTGAGAAAAAGATTCACAAACGTAGAAATTCTTAATCCTATTTAACCCATTGAGTACTACAAATGTGATATGCCACGGGGTCTGTGGCCGCTGCCGCTGAAGTAGGCTTTCTGCAGATGGTATTTGCAATGCAGCCTGGCTGGTACTTGAGTCCTAATGACGGCTTATACCACAGCATGTTCCACTGCCTGTGAACCTGCGGACTCCAACAGCTGCTCAGGGCTGCATGCCGGCACGTTGCAAGTTTTTTTGTCCTGAGCACTCCCTGCAATGGATGTACCCTATTTGTTGTTCTGTGCTGCTGTCCCTGCTATCTGGAAAAAACTCTGCTACGGATTTCGCAGTTGCTGTTCGACATTCATGCTAGCTGGTTCATGTGATGTTCTGCTTCTGTGGTGTCGTTTAGCTGTCTGCCGTTCCATCAGAATTTTTAGAGTGCTGTCGCTTTTGAGTTCCACAGACAAATGGCACATCGGCGTCATTGCACTGACGAAGAGATACTAGAGATACTGACAAGGAATGACTGTGACAGTGAGTGTAGCATCTCCAATGAATGTAGTGATGATGAAGATTCATCAGAAGAATCTCATAGTGATACACCTCCCCGCACTTCACTTAGTAGAGCTCGCCAGGACAGTTCTTCTTCAGATTCTGAAGGTGAAGACGGATCGATCCGTAAGAGGTGACGCCAAAGTGAGAATGAGAAATTTAATTGGCAAAAACGTGATTTCAGTCCAGCACTTCATGCATTTGATGACTCATCTTGAGGACATAATTGCCAACTACTGCCTGATTTAAGCATTCTATCCTTTTCCATGCTATTTCTATCAGATCTGTTGAACTTTATAGTACTTGAAAAGAACCAATTTTTCACTTTCACCATGGCAAATACATCCGAATCAGCTCGTTCTCAACTATCCACCTGGAAAGATGCAGGTTTTGAGGAAATGTGTAGCTTCATTGGTATTTGGCTTCTCATAGCTCGTGTTCAAAAGTTGAGAATAAAGGAATATTGGTCCAGAGGTGTACTTCTGAGTACTCAAATTTTTGGTGAAGTTATGTCCTGTGACTGTTTGATGTTACTTTTGAGAATGTTGCATTTTAGCGACAACTCGGCTAATCGTGGAGATGACAGTTTGTTTAAAATTAGGAAAATAATTGGTACAGTCGTGTGGCATTCCGCAGTGCATTTAATCCATATAGAAAACTCTGTGTCGATGAAAGCCTATTATTGTTCAAAGGTCGCTTATCTTTTAAACATTACATTCCTTTGAAACAAAGCAGATTTGAAATCAAAACATTTGTGTTGTGCGACTGTAAAACTGGATACGTCTTGGATTTAATTGTATACACAGGCACAACAACAGAAATTGAAGTCCATAATTTGTTGAAATCTGGTGATATTGTGACAACACTAATGAAGCCATACCTTGAATGTGGACATACCCTGCATGTCTACAATTGGTATACAAGTCCAGCCTTGTTCCTCTGGCTTCACAACTAGAGAACAGCAGCATGCGGTACTGTACATAGGAACAGGCACAACTTTCCAAAGCTACAAAAGAAACTGAATCGAGAGGTAGGAAGACGCTCAGTTGACGAGAATCCTCTTCGCTTTACTGGGAGACACTTTCCACATGTCATTCCAAGTGACCAGTCCAAGAAACGCGGGCTATGGTGTAAATGTGCAGTCTGCTCAAAGCAGAATGTGCGTCGACAAATAAAATATGAATGCAAAACATGCAATGTACCTTTGCGTGTTGACCCACGTTTTGAAACATGCCACACAAAAAAGAAGAACTTTTAGTCAGGTTGCTATGGCTGGAAGATGAAATGAAGCCCTTACTTCTGAAAAAAATTACTTAAAAATTTAAAATAAATTATAAAAATTTAAAAAATATATATATTTTAAACTTTGTGATTGCCAGTCCATACCCCCAGTCGAATTACTTTGCTGGCAAACACCTTATGTACGAACTTTTGAAACATCCAGTCTGTGCTGACAAACACAGACTGGATGCTTCAAATGTTCATAAAGAAGGTGCAAAAATAAAAACTTTGTACAAATTTATGGATTCTTCCAGAACTTCTTGGTAGAAGTTAAACCTTAAACTTGGTGCAAATATCATTAATTAAACAAAAAATTCTAGCATTTTTATTACTACAAAATTGTAGCCTGGGTTGCAGTAACAGATATTTATTTAAGCGGCGACTAGTTTTCCAACCACCATTTATTTATTTATTTATTTATTCATCCATGGAACAATAAATATTGTATGGATGTCGTCAGATTACAACACATGAGCACACATACATTTACAATTAAACAGGTTTCTCATATTTTGTGTAGTTTTTATAACTAGTCATACACATATTTATAATTACATAATATTTTGGTGATAATGTCATATGTTGCTAATAATCTACATCTATGTTAAATATTCTTTTACAGTATAACTTACTAAAAAGATTTTAAGCTTTTGTCTGAAAGTGAGGGGCTCATTTATTTCTTTAATTTCTTGTGGTAATTTGTTATACAGTTTTATCCCATTATAAAATATACTTTTTTGCATCTTTGCCTTGTTCTTTCTATCTAGATGGAGGTGGTGACAAGCTCTTGTTTCATGGTCATGTATTAGGCTGTTTGTGTTGTACATGTTGAGATTTTTTTTAATGAACATTATGTTCTGAAAGATATACTCACAAGAAACAGTTAGAATTCCTAGCTTTCTAAATAATTCTAGACAATGGGCCCTGTTGTTGCTGTTTGTTATTATCCTTATGGCTCTTTTTTGTACTTTGAACACAGTTTGTATGTTACTGGCACTTGTTCCCCAAAACATGATCCCATGGCTGAGGACTGAGTGTAGATATCCGTAATATGTTATTTTAAGACAGGTATTATTGCATACCGGTGCAAGGATTCTAAGAGCATAGCATGCTGTGGATAATTTCTTTGTCAAAATGTTGACATGGTTTGTCCATTTCAGTTGGCTGTCTACATTCATCCCTAAGAATTTGGTACTTGTTACACATTCTAATTCATTATTATTAACTTTTATTCTAGTGGCATTGTGTTTTTTGTTCAATTTGAAGTTAATATAGTTAGTTTTCTTTACATTTAGGGTTACTTTATTTTTTAATGACCAGTTGTGGACATCATTGAGAGCCTCGTTTGCTCTTTCTGACAGTTGTGTTGGATTTTCACCTGTTATTACTATGTTGCTGTCATCAGCAAAAAGTATTTTTTCGCCATGTCTGATACTTTGTGGGAAGTCGTTAATGTATATAAGAAACAATATTGGGCCTAATACACTTCCCTGTGGGACGCCTATATTCACATTTTCTGGGTCAGACAGGTGTTTTATAAGGGAATTGTTTGAAACTTGTGATATCTCAACTCGTTGAACTCTGTTTTCCAAGTACGATTTGAACCACTTCTTTGTCACACCTCTTATTCCTATTTGCCCTAATTTATGAAGTAAGATTTTGTGGTCAACTGTATCAAAGGCCTTGGACAAGTCTAAAAAGATACCACTTACATTTTCACCTTTGTCCAGTGCTTCTAAAATTACTTTAGTGAACTGTGCTATAGCATATTGTGTACCTTTTCCGGGCCTAAAACCAAATTGGTCATTGGGAAGAAGATTATATTTATTCAGGTAATTTAGCAGTCTCTTTTTGACTAGTATTTCTATTATTTTAGAAATGATAGACAGTATAGAGATCGGCCTGTAGTTCTCTACATTTTCCACATCTCCGTTTTTAAGGATAGGTATAACTTTTGCTTGTTTTAGGTACTCCGGAAAGTATCCATATTCGAAAGATTCATTAATTATGTTTGTTAATGGGCCCTTTATGGAGTCTATACAATCTTTAATTACGCAGACTGGGATTTCATCAAGTCCTACTGAAGTTTTATTTTTTAGTTGGTGTACTACTAGTGCCACTTCCCTTTCTGTAGTTGGCAAGAGCACCATTGAGTTTGTTGGCTGGTTCTGAGTAGGTAAATCATACGTATCTGGAAATTTCTGCTGTAATTTTTTTGCAATACTACTGAAATATAAGTTTACAAAATCAGCTAATTTTTTAGGGTTACCTACTGGTACATCTTAGTTTTTAATATGTGAATTGAGGTCCTTTTTAGCAGAGTTAGATGTTTCCTGTTTGACGATGTTCCAGGCTGCTTTGCTCTTGTTTTCAGCTTCAAGTAATATTTTGTTGTTTGAAAGTTTTTTTGCGGCTAGCAACACCTTTCTGTAAATTTTCCTGTACTTTTTGTAGGATTGCAGAACTTCTGGGTTAGATTGATTATTTTTTGTGGAGTTGAGATATCTAAGAGTTTCTGAGGATTTTTTGATACCTGTAGTCACCCACTGATTTCTCTTTGTAGTTTTAATTTGATAAAGAGTTTTGGGAAACATCTCTTCAAATCTGAGTTTAAAAATTGACATAAACTTGATAAATTTCTGATTTGCGTTGGTTTCTGCATAGACTTCCCTCCAATCTTTATATTCTAGCTGGGATTTAAACTGATGCAGGGCTGATTTGGAAAACATTCTTTTGTATGTGCAAAGTTTAGGAGGAGTTTCTACATGAATGTTAGTTTTTATGATCTGGCAGAGGTGGTCTGCTAGGCCCAGGTTTTGGACAACAATATGACATTTTTTGCTATCAATATCTGTAGCTACATGATCTATAGATGAGGAGGATTCTTTCGTTATTCTAGTTGGACAATTAACAAGGGAGGATATTCCATAACAGTTTAGAATATTAACATATATGTTGCTAGCCTTATCAGGCTTCATCATATTAATGTTTAAGTCACCACAGATAATTACATTTGCTTTTGGTCCAGAAACCTTGTCTACACTTTGATTCAGTTTCGAGAAGAATACATCAATGTCTCCACTGGGAGAGCGGTACACACAAAATATGACTAATTTTTTTGCTATGCCAGGTCCTATTATTTCAACAGCGGAAAGTTCGAAATGTTTGTCCTCACCTAGATCTAAAAGATCATATCTTACTTTAAATGACATACCTTTTTTTACATAGATACATGAACCTCCACCATTCATTGAGATTCTGCTATAGTAACATGCAAGGTCAAATGAGGCTAATGCAATGTGTTCAATTTGCTTCCCTTTGCACCAGTGTTCAGTGATACACAAAATTAGGCTATCAAATTTTTCCAATTCTACTTCTAGCTGTTGTGCTTTGTTCTTTGTGGCTTGAATGTTTTGGTGAAACACTGTTAGGCATTTGTTTTCACTTATCTTGGTGGCGCCTTTCCCTTTAGACCTGATGCTAAAAAATCCTTTAGATGAGCTGGTGGCATGGTTATTCTTCTGTTGATGACAGTGGAGGTGAGTCTGTTGCCAGTTTGACTTGGAAGTTGGTGTATCTGAAGGTATCTGCCTTATGTTAGTCTTGTAACTGAGGCCGGGTACCATATAAAGCAAAAGCTGTGACAACCACATTATAGCTGTTATAAAACCTTAGAAGATGGATAGCTATTGAATGGTTTTATTAAAAGCTATAATGTGTCCTTTTTGACATGGTTGTTTGAAAATAGGCTTCGCCTGAAACTAGTCACCACTTAAATAAATACCTTTTACCGCAATCCAGGCTACAATTTTCTACTAATATTCAGTAACAGATTGCTGTCATATTTTTCCAGGACACCGGATTTGTGAAAAAATTCTAGGCCTACACTTGGAAAGGGCGTCCGGCACACGTTGATCAGTTGCACACACTCACCCATTTCTGAAGCACAAAAGATCATTAGGAATTAAAGGTGATGTTTAATTAGGTAGTTTAGAAACTTGAGTATTTCCTTATCTAATTCTTAAACAAAAGTTATAAATCATTGTTTATTTCTATGGTACAATAACACTTGTGTCCCATATAAAAATAATTCAGAAATGTTGAATTTTTGATTTTGAAGTTTCCTTGGGGCTAATTTATTGGGTTAATGCTCTCAAAACATAGAGATTAGATTCAAAAGTGTGTCTCAGTATCCAGATGCTTCCCTCGAAGGTTGTTTGCAGGCGAATAATTGCGCTAGTACAGAAGAACATTAATATCTGGTCGTTACGGATTCTACAGCGTTTACATCGTAAGTTGCGTACAAAAATCTGATAATTAAGTGTCAGTATGCCAAATAAAACACAGATGTATACTGAGACCTTATGACGATTCTCAAGAACTAATTGCAAATGAAGGAAAGCCTTTGATGAGGAGTTAGCTGTTAGCAGCGTAAGCATTTTCAGTGTACATTAGGTCTGTCGAGCAATTCATATCCAGATTCAAAGCTGTGGGATAAGTATTCAGATATCCTGCATTTATTTGTAACATCTGCAATCACACTAACTGCGAGACTGTCATGACTGCCATGGTTCCAGAAATACTCAGGCCAGGGCGAGGACGCCTGAGCGGAGAGCTCAGGCACACGCAATAGTCCGCGGAAGTGGCTGCCAGTGCAGGTACATGGATTAGGTGGCCGCAAGGGCAGGCTTGACACGGCCAGTCATATGTGCCAGTGCAGCACTCAAAAGGTTAACTGCTTCCAGACAAGGGAAAGAAAGACAAGAAAGGCTTCTAGAAAACGATGTAGTTAAACAGTAGAAAGACATTTTTAAAGTACAGGGACTGTGTTACACAGAGCAAAAGTTAACAAGCTATTATTTGACCTTCACAAGCGTGTGGCTTTGCAAATGCAGAATTGTATCCACATGAGCCAAATAGTGCATAGTAAACTCAGTTGTGCCAGCATTGCAGACTGCACTGTGGCCACAATAAGGAAGAAACACAGTCCATCCATAATACTAAAGAATTCCAAGATCTCTGTATACATTGAATCTACATCCATGGCTTTACAGTTTCACTTGTGTATTTAAAGTAAAAAATTAGTGACTCTATTGTAAATACCTTCTTCTGGATTATCTCTGAACTTCTAAATACAGATGCAGAAGCAATAGGAGCTAAACTTCTAAGATGTTTCTCTAAGCATGGTATTCAAGTTATTTGAATGACTACAGATTGGAGCATGCAGTGATGGTGCTAGTGTAATGCTAGGTAAGAATTTATATGTTTGGGAATGACTTAAGAGCAAGCACAGCAAACTATTCAAATCACATTGTTTGAGAAACCAAATTGAATAAGGGGTTGCTGATGCAACTGAAGAGGTTCCTGGTGTGTGAATCATATTATCATTTTTATTAATAAGCTATATACATTGTACACTCTCCAAAGAATCAACGTGAACTGTCAACTGTTGCACAAGAGTAAGGTGCAGAACTTATGAAAATATCTATAGTGGTCTTGGCATGTTGGGTGGCCTGAGATTTTAGAGCAGTGCAGGCAGTATGAAAGTCCTACCAGGCTCTGAGTACTCATTTTAATAGATATTCAAACTGCATGACTAGAAAATCAAATGTATGGAAAGAATTCAAGGGACTGTAGAAAAAGCTACCAAGTCCCAAGTTTGTGTGCAACATTGCACTGTTTACTGACGTTCTTGAATAGATTAGTACCCTCTCACCAAATCTCCAAGGGAGTAGTGGTAATATTCCCTCATCATACAGGGCAGTTTTGAGGTTAGTAAGAGCGATTGAACAATAGAAGAAAATGTCAGGTGCTTGCATGAAGGAAGTAGACAGCCATTTGAGAAGGGTGCTAGAAGGGGAAGAAAATCCAAGAAAAATGTGTAATCATTTTCTTCTTTCTTTACCACATGTAAGAGAAGATTTCAGAGATCATGTAGACAGCAGTGGAGATAAAATTCCTGAAAACCTGAAACCAATTTTTGTTTGTGTTGGCGCACTCCATATGACGACACTGAACTGTGAAAAATGCTTCAGCACAATAAATTTAATTATGGCAACAAGGTGGAATTTGTTGTCTGTGTGCCATCACTCATATTTAATGTTTATTTCAATTGTGGTTCCTCTACTACATCTAGGAACCCCAAGGACTACATCAAAATATGGGTCAAAACATATACACATGCCTAGTACAACCAGGGCAAGAAGGCTAATCCACATGTACAGCAGTCTGAACAACATACCAATTAACTGGATCTTCTTTGGGTAAGTTCCCCACAATTTTTGTTAGGAATACAGCACTGACTGTATGTAAATTGATATTATTTATAAAGTCTGAGCTCTTGGGTAAAAATTGGTGGAAAAATTGAGCTATCACAACCTGCTAAGTGTAAGCTGTTACATTAAACCTGCTGAATGCACAGCAACCACCTGCAGAAAATACACTTACCACCTTGTTTCAACTACAAGCGGAATTTGTGATGCCTGATAGACATTAACAAATTTGGTCCATTGATGAAGGTCCAATGCATGAACGCGATGATCCCCAAGTTCCAGCACGGATGACAGTGGATTTTGTTGCACAGTCTGAGTGGGGCGACGCTTGCAGGCATCATCCCAGTGCCAATATTCAAAGCCATCAATTTATGTACATTTATACTGCTTCTCGAAGTTTCACCAGAAGTGGCTAACCAGTCCAGGGTTCTGCGAACATCATGTTTTCAGGAAGAGTTGACATCAGATCATCTGCATATGCAGTGCACGTAAAAACGAAGCCACCAAGAGACAAACCTGTGAGACAGTGTTGCAGACTTCACAACAAAGGTTAGAATGCTAAATGTTGTGACTCGCCGATCATTCAACGCGCCGCCGTGCAATTACGCGCTTCCTCTACGTGCGGCGCTGTCTGCCAGCCATGCAGCAGCTGCGCCACCTAAGCGGCCAGCCGAGCAGCGGCCGCTAGACTGGGACTCAGTGCTCATTCGAATGCTAACGTGTACACATGTCTTGCTTGTCAACTTACTCTGTGACTTATATGTGTTGTGTCGTTCTGAAATATATTTGTTAAACTTGACGTTATAACAATTGGCGACGAGGTAGTGGATTTTTCCTTTTCACCGTTGACCCACAGGGTTCCATGGCTACTGTCGAGCAACTACTGCAAAATCTCCTTGAACAGCAAACGCTTCTAACAGCGGCGATTCGCGATTTCGTCGCGGTGTCAAATGTGGGGCGTTTCTCGTCGTTGGCTGTACCTCCTTTTCCTCCTTACGACGAGACGGCAGAAGACTGGTCTGATTATGAAAAACGTCTTCGACAGCACTTCTTGGCATTTCATGTCACGGACGAACACGAACAACCATGTAAGTCTCTGTTCCTTTCCTGGATTTCACCTCAAATGTATCAGTTGTTGTCGCAATTGGCACCTTTGAAGGATCCTGCATCTTTGTCCTTTGCTGAAATGTGCTCACTTCTGTCTATTTTCAAAAGCAAACGCATGTGGTAGCCTCTCGTGTTGCCTTTTATCGTTGTCAAAAACAGCCACATCAATCCTATCGCGCTTGGGCTGCTGAACTTCACGGCCTCAGTCGAAAGTGTCAATTTGTTACTGACGTTCACAAAGAATCCTATGCCGATTCCATGGTACGGGATGCTATTATCCGGTCGGCGCCCGACAAAGAAGTTCGGCAACGTGCCCTTCAGTTGGCGATTCCGACTCTAGATGAAGTTCTCTCCATTGCGCAGTCTTCTGAAATTTCTCGCGCCGCTGGGGCGCAAATAGAGGCGTGGGGTGATGTCGAGGAAATACAACCTCTGTGTGCTGTTGACGACGCGTGCGGCGCGTCCCTGCCGGCCGACGTGGCCGCAGTGCGCTCCCACGCGCAGCCTCGGCCTTGCCGTAAACAACCCGCTAAGAAACTGCAGCAAAACCACCGGCAACTTCCTTCATGTCCGCGGTGTTTTACGAAACATTCACGCGAGGATTGTCCCCAACGTTGGGCTGTGTGTCACAATTGCAAAAAGAAAGGTCATGTGTCTTCCGTTTGCAAATCCGACCGCATACATGATGTTCATGAACATGACGCTGATTCTGATTCTGTGTTGTCTGTCAACTGCACTTCTTCCCTTTCAGGGAAGTTATTCCTCACTGTCCAAATCCTTGGTCGAGATATTCGCATGCAAGTGGATACCGGTTCTGCTGCCACCATAATTAATTCTCTGACGTATCTTCAGTTGGGTTCTCCACTCCTGTCACTCGGCAATTACGGACGTACAATAAACAGAAGATTTCTCTCTTGGGACAGTTTAATGCTGAGGTATCTTACAAATCCGTCGTTCGCACTGTTCCCATATTTGTGGTCGACCAGAGCAACGCAGAAAATCTTTTTGGTTTCGATGCCTTTCGCGTTTTTGGGTTCTCCATAGATGACTCTGTCAATATTGTGTCTGATGCTATTCCTTATGCTCAACTGGATTCCTTGTCGACGACATTTTCGTCCCTTTTTTCTCCTGGGTTAGGACGTTCAAACGACTTTGAAGCTCATATCACGCTCAAACCCACTGCTCGGCTTAAGTTTTTTCGGGCTCGGCCCATTCCTGTGGCCCTTCGTGATCGGGTAAAACGGGAGTTGGATCGTCTCACTACTTCAGGGGTCTTGCTTCCTGTCACTTCCAGTGAGTGGTCCTCTCCTGTCGTTGTCGTTGCTAAGCCAAATGGTGATATTCGTCTCTGTGGCGATTTCAAAGCCACTGTAAATGCTCAATGCCTCATCGACACTTACCCTACGCCCCGTCCTGAAGAACTGTTCACTAAACTTGCTGGAGACCAGTATTTTTCTAAAATTGACCTGTTAGAAGCTTATCATCAACTTCCTCTCGACGCTGCTTCCCTGCAGTTTCTGGTCCTTAACACGCCTTTCGGCCTTTATTAATACCAACGCTTGCCATTCGGGGTTGCTAGCGCCCCTGCTCTCTTTCAGCGATTCTTGGAACAATTATTACTCCCTGTCCCTGGGTGTATCAATTACGTGGACGACATTGTTGTCACTGGCTCCACCCCTGAAGAACATCTTCAAAATCTCCGCACACTTTTTCATGTATTACAGACTGCCGGTCTTAAGTGTAATCTTCAGAAATCACAATTTTTTCAGGCATCTATCACGTACTTGGGGTTTCAACTCTCTCAGGATGGTATTCGTCCACTTCAGCAAACTGTCGCTGCGATTGATGCCCTTCCTCGCCCTACATATGTTAAGGAACTGCATGCCTTCTTGGGGAAAATAGCATGCTATCACAAGTTTTTACCATCTGCGGCTTCGGTGGCTCAGCTGTTGCATCGCCTGTTGCATAAAAACGTGCCTTTTCACTGGTCCGCGTCATGCGATGCGGCTTTCCAGAAATTGAAGACTATGCTGAAACAGGCCCCGTGCCTGGCTACTTTTCGACCTGGCCAACATCTTGTTCTTACCACAGACACCTCTCAATACGGGGTCGGTGCAGTCCTTGCGCACCGTTTGTCTGACGGTTCGGAACAACCCATTGCTTATGCCTCCAAAACTCTCACGGATGCCCAACAAAAGTATTCTCAAATTGCAAAAGAAGCTTTGGCCATTATTTATGCTCTTCATAAGTTTGGTGTTTTTCTCTATGGCTCAAAATTTCATCTTGTTACGGATCACAAACCACTTGTTTCCTTGTTTCATCCATCAACGTCACTTCCCGACAGGGCTGCACACTGCCTCCAGCGTTGGGCTCTTTACTTGTCTCGTTTCAATTATGAGATTCATTTCCGGCCAACAGCTCAACATGCAAATGCTGATGCTCTGTCTCGCCTTCCCATGGGTCCTGATCAGGCATTTGATAGGGACGAACTTTTGTGTTTCCACCTGGATGTTGCCGAGCAGCGGGTTATGGACGGGTTCCCCATCACTGGGGACAGGCTGGCGGCTGCTACGGGTTCTGACCCTACCCTCTCCCGGGTTTTACGCTGTATTCAGAAGGGTTGGCCAGATCGCCCGTCTGCTAAGACTTCTGATCCATTGTGGAACTACTATGCTTTGCGCTACCACCTCACGGCTAGGGATGGTGTTATCCTCCTCTCCACTGACATTGCTTCGCCGCATGTTGTGGTACCTGCGTCTTTGCGTGCTTCGGTCTTGCACCTCCTTCACCAAGGGCACTGGGGTGTGTCTCGCACAAAATCTCTGGTGTGCCGTCATGTGTACTGGCCTGGTATCGACTCTGAAATAGCACACATGGTCGCTGCCTGCGGCCCTTGTGCGTCACAGGCTGCTGCCCCAAAGTCATCTTTGTCACCGTGGCCTTCGCCTGAGAAACCCTGGGAGCGCATTCATGCTGACTTTGCGGGACCCCTTTTAGGTACTTATTGGCTCCTCGTAATTGACTCCCACTCTAACTTTCCTTTCTTTGTCCGTTGCACGTCGCCTACCACTGCGGCAACCACCAGTGCTCTCGCCAGCATTTTTTCTTTGGAAGGCCTCCCCTCCACTCTTGTTACTGATAATGGTCAGCAATTTGCCTCTTCCGAATTTGCGGATTTTCATGCTCGTCACGGCGTTATGCACGTCACAGCCCTGCCGTTCCATCTACAATCCAACGGTGAGGCTGAACGACTGGTCCGCACATTTAAGGCTCAGATGCGGAAACTTCTGACTTCTTCTGCTGCTGATGATGCGCTTCTCCAGTTTCTGGCGTCTTACCGTTTCACCCCCATGGGCGACCACAGCCCGGCTGAGCTCTTACATGGCCGACAGCCCCGCACGCTACTTCATCTTCTGCAGCCTTCCACCTCACGGCCGCGGGTGCCTTCATTTGGCCGATTCACCGCCGACGACCTCGTCTGGGTATGGGGATATGGCAGGCGGCCAAAATGGAGCCCGGGCCGCATCTTAAGACACCGTGGCAGACGCCTGTATGAAATCCAGATGGACACGGGTGTTGCAGTGCGTCATTCGGACCAGCTTCGGCCTCGTGTGCCAGCAACGCCTGTTCCGAATGCCGCTACACTACTTTTGGCCCTACCTGACGCCCTCAATACTCACAACGCAGCCCTCTCACCGTCATCGCGATGCCAGCGCAAGAACGGACGCCACCAGGAGACGTGCCCATGCAGGAACTGGATGACCATCCTCTGTCAGAGCAAATCTACTCGCCTCCTCCTGCAACGGACGCCGACACATCTCCCATGTCTCCTGTTATATCAACTGGATTTGCCGCAACGGGCAGATTGGTGCAGGGGGCCCCAGCAGATTTGACCCCTACGTCTCCTGTCATCTCGACCCGTTATCATCGGGGACACTTCCGTCCGTACGGGAAGCCTCCTCCTCGAGACTTTACGGCGAGTCAAACAACGCCTATGAACATTAGCCATCTCCAGGACACCTCCATCAAGACCCATGCAACAATTTCAAAGGGGGGAAAAGTGTTGTGACTCGCTGATCATTCAACGCGCCGCCGCGCATTTACGCGCGTCCTCTACGTGCGGCCCTGTCTGCCAGCCATGCAGCAGCTGCGCCACCTAAGTGGCCAGCAGAGCAGCGGCCGCTAGACTGGGACTCAATGCTCATTCGAATGCTAACATGTACACATGTCTTGCTTGTCAACTTACTCCGTGACTTATATGTGTTGTGTCGTTCTGAAATATATTTGTTAAACTTGACGTTATAACACTAAAGCATACGGTATTGTTGATAATGGGCATCGCTGTCTAACAGAGCAGCGAATTTGCAAGGTGTTTGACAATCTACCATTGACAAGCACTTTCAGTTTTGCACCACGTCAGAGACAGAGTACCTCCTTGACAAAAGCATCCAGGTAATGCATATTCTGAAGAACAGCAGTTAAGTACATATGACTGACGCGATCAATTGCTTGACTGAAGTCTATCGCCACCAGCACTCCCAGTACGCGACACACCTTAGTGAGGACAATCAGTTCCCTGTAGCGGCACAGAGCAGTGTGGATGTTATGGATCCTACCTATTGATGCCTGATCCACTGATAGGACACACCAAATTGGAGATGCCAGTAGATGTGTGAAGATTTTCATGCCACAATTCAACAAAGTTAATGGTCAGTAGTCCATAATACGTGATCCTCTGGGAGATTTATGGATTGGGATGACGATACCGTTCACAAATGCAGACGGAAGTTGCATCTCTGGTGTCATGAGCTCCTGACATATAGTAGTCTAATAGGTACCAATAGTCTCTGGAACATCCTATAAAATTCCAAGGGTAACCCATCCGGTCCTGGTGACTTACTGGGTGCCCCTTTTCCTATGGTATCCAACACATCTTCAGTCACCAGTTCTAGCAGTTCCTGTTGGAGTTCTGAATTAATTGTTGCGTGTGTCAAACCAGCGAAAATAGTAATACAGTTGAGAATAATGGGTAAAACATGCACTGCTTATGTCTCTTTGCGTGATACGACAGACGCCGTCTTCTGTCATGGATCAATGTCCTGTGCCTGTGATTTCTTTCCATGGTTTTATGGTACATGGAGGGCTGTTCGTTGGTGGTTATGGCCATTTGATGTGTGTGAATGATGGTCCCTTCCAGGTATTGACATGTCGTCAAAATCTTGGCTTTTGCTTGGTTGACAGTCATCTGGCAGTCTGGTGATGGAGGCACAATGGAACACTCCCTGAAGATGGTGTAGCAGAACTCTGTAGTGCTGCACCTCCATGGCACAGCTTCCCTACTAAAAGTCTTGAAGGTATGTCAAAGGCTTGGCTTGGCAAAGTCCAGCCATAGCTGTAAAGCAGAGGTACATGCTCCTTTTTGTTGTAGGCACTGTCTCCACATGTCTCTGACTGCTGCTTGACATTCTGGTGAGGCCAGGTGAGCGGTGTTAAATTTCCATGGGCTGTGACTGGGCCACACTTGTTGGTGTCGAAGCATGATGGTACTGATGTGAGCAATGTGGTCAGTAAATGCTGCTGGCCATAACTCAGCTGCCGTTACTGCATCCCTGAGAGAGCAGGAGGTGTATATCCTATCAATTCTGCAAAACAAATGTTCCGTAAACTGTGTGAAACGCTGCCTATCAGCATAGATGATGTCTCAGATCTCTTCTACCAAAATGAGCTCATGAATGACAGTGCAAAGTGCTGGGCATGGTGAATGCTGAGGAATTTGGTTCTTGGGAGACTGTGTACAATTAAAACTGCCCCTGATCACCATATCACCCATCCTGCCTTGGCATAATTGTTTTAATTCCTCAGTAAAGAACAGTGAACCTTCACGCCTCTTGCTGGTAGTGTACAGTGCGTGAACGTTGATGAGGTGTATCCCTTGTACCATAAACGCCAAGCCTCTAGCATTCAGTAGGCAATGTATATCAGTGGCTGTTAACCTTTCTTTGAGAAGTATTGTGATGCCACTGCCTGTATCCGACGTGTGTGATATGCATGCCATGTATCTTAAGATGTCCTGGAAGCCAAGAATGTATACCTCCTGCAATAAGGCCACGTCAATGTCAGCCGCATGAAGTGTGTCACAAACTACTCGCGCAACCAGATGATATTTATGTTAATTGTTGTGAATTGATATGACTGTCATTTGCCTTCGAAGGCAGCAGCAGTCATTGGTGTATGCAATGGTGATGGGTTTGGTCACTTCCACGGCATCCTGTCATTTCTATTATCATGCTGTCTGCAGGAAATGGGGAGGATTGTGTAACTCCCACTCTCCCTGTAAGTGACCTGCCCGTCAAAGAGTTGTCTTCCACATTGTCAGCCCATGAGTTACAAGAGAGAGGCTGTTGGTGTGGCTCATTGGCTGCCAAAGAGGCCCTTGTTGTGATTCCTCATGTCTACGACGGTGTTCCTTCACCCCCTCCATCTCCGAATGGGTGTCTAGCAGGAGAAAAGTCCATTGCCTCAGTTCCTAAAGAGGTAGCAGTGTCGGTTGATGCCTCTGGAGCAGGGGCATCCATGACAATGTCAAAATCAGTACGATAGTGCGTATCTGTCTGCAAGAGACAGTTGTCAGATGGCATTCATCGGCATTTCTTGTGCTTGCGGGTCAAATGCTTCTTCCAGACATGCGTCCCTGAGTCAGAATGTGAATCTAGATCTGACTCCTCTGTGCCTTCTGAGCGGAAAACGTGGGTTGGCACAACTCTTGGATCAACATCCATCTGTTCATTGTGCAGTGGCAGCACAGGATTGTCTGGTGACTCCTTCTGCAGAGAGCAGATGGTGTGTGCCTCATCAATAACATGTCTGTCTGTCTGCGGTGGTAGACTATCCTGATCCCCACCGTCAAACGATGCAGGTGCTGCCACTTGTGCATCAGATGTCTTACGTGACATCATTTGTACATCAGATGTTGTAGGTGCCATCACTTTTGCAGGAGTAATTGGTAGAACTGATCGAGGAACATGTTGCACCACTTCTCCTGATGGATCTGGGTGATCTGCCACTGCAAACAGTGTAAACATGACCCTACTGTTCACATCCAGAGCACATGTGCAGTTGTCCACCATACATAATAATTGTGTGACAACTGCCAATGTTTAAGTATGAAGGAACATACTTCATCAGTTTGATTTTGACTTATCTTACTCCGTTGAATATGAGACACATTGTAAAAGTCTGCCACCTCTCAGCCAGGTGGCTAATGACTGTCCCGTATGGCTTAAGAGCGGAGATAACAGACTCGGGGTACCTCAAATGGTAGCTCGAATACCCGAAGGGTCCTCATGCCTAAGCCTGTGTGCTCAATGGTAACACCACCAATATGCCCATCTGAGTGCCTAAACTGGGGTTTGCTGGCATCCATGATTCTTAGTTAATCATGTTAACATTGACTACACTGGCCGTGACTGAAAAGTGAATACCAATTATGTCCTGTGAATCATGCAAGAACTTTTCTACTTCATATGCTCGCAGTCTTGGATATTTGGCTTGGAACGTAATCTTGATAGTCTTCTTCCTATATGAGTTCACCGTGTCACTGCAATGAGCTTGTAGTAAGTGACTTGTGCTCGCGGGAAGTAAAAAAACTAGTTTACACCACTAGACTGGTGGGACAGAAAGCACACATCCTCACCACACCATCAGTGACAGCCAACTGCGCATTCAAAAACAGGCAGCTGCTCTCTTCTCTGAGATGATCATTTTGTGGCTGACTGTCATTTCAGCACTCAACACCAGTTTCTAGCTATCATGAAAGACAGCATAACAAAATATGTTTTTGTTCACTTTACTTGCATCCTAGCATGCATCTGAAGAAAACTGGCGTTATTTTAGTGTGATTTCTAGATTGCATTTCAGTGGAAGTGACTTAATTTGAGTGCGATATTTACAGTATGCTGTAGCACATTGACACATGATCACCAGCTGCCACAGTGATCACCCTCAAGTTATGCTATCAGTAAAGAAATGAGGTGTTGTTATTTTGTTTGTTCAACAGAAACAAATCTTGTGCCATGGTTATTGCTGTTACTTCATTAAACATGACAGTTGGTGCAGTTTTTTTGGTGGCTCTGTGCAGCTGCTCAGCTGATTTTGTATTCTGCCACTCATCACATCAGTGTATCCATCGAGCACTGTTGTGACCTTTCTGGAATACAGACACATACTATGTAATTATGGAAAAAATAGTTCTTTTGTCTCCAATACCAATCTATGCAAAAGAAATCCTCCATCCATAATGAACTCTGCCTTTTCAAAGACAGTCATGCCTTTAGAGGCATCAAACAACTTGCAAAACACAGCTTTTTGTGTTTCCTGGACATCTATTGAAGATACTGAAGAACCAAACAAATATATGTGGACCAGCGTAACATACAAAAAAGACAGAAAGAAAAATTATAATAAGACAGAAAGTGAATTCTTTATTATAGGTGACACATTGTTGAAAAACATAGTTGTACCAAACTCCAAAATCGACGTTCGACCTGGAATCAGGATGCATCAATTGCATACACACCTAAACGTCTTAAACTCAAGAGAGAATGCAGCAGATAAGCATAGCAGAAATCCAAAAGGTGTTTCTATCCATGTGGGAACATATTCGCTTCAAAACAGTGAGGAAGAAATTGTAAACCACACAAGGAACCTCGTCTGAACGGCCAGGAGACTCCACCCAAATTCCAGTATAATAATAAGTGGCATTGTGTACAGAAGATCTGTGAGTGACAACTATGTGCAGAGAATAAATGGCAATATTAAAGAACAGTGCAATAAACTAGGAGTGCAAAGTGTCTTGCCAAAGATGGTCTACATCTGAATAGGTTAGGCTCAAAAATATTCAGTAAGATGTCCACAGATACTTGCCAGATCATAAAAAATAAGGGAACATTATAAGTAGTGATGGGGGTGAAAAAACTTGTTTAGCATTAAGAAAGACAGAACCAAACCAATATCTGGCAAGAAATATGCTAAAGCCTGTAAGTGATAGTCAAAGTAGGTATGTTATCCACTGGAATACAAATGGCTTAAACACTGATGCTTCTAACAATAAAAGCTCCAAAATAGATGAATTGGAAATCATTCTGTCAGAATGTGCAAATATTAAAGTTGTTTGTTTAAATGAGTACTGGTTTACTGAGGTCACAATTAAAATTCTAAACAAAATAGGGAACTTCAGATTAGCAAGTAGCTTTTGCAGAAGAAACAAGTCACGTGGAGGCTCATGTATACTTCTACATAGTGATATAAATTATAAGACCAGAAACTGTTTTAATTATTTAAATGAAGTATGTGTGTTCGAGAGCTGTTGTGTAGAAATAGTGGGCGCACTAGCAAATGTTATAATGATCTCAATATACAGAATTCCAGGGATGTCAACAACAGAACTAGTCTTATCTAAGCTTCAAATTATGCTAGAAGACCTTTGTAGAAAAAAAAGAAAAGTTGTAATAGATGCGGCTTTTAATACTGATATCACATGTGATAGTAGCAAAGAAATATGGTTTCAAATTGAATTTCTTTGAATCTACCAGAGACAATGGGCAATCAGCAACATACATTGACAATGTTCTAACTAATTATGTATATGAAGATGGGTATAAATTTTGTCTAGATCTAGGTATTTCAGATCATTGTGCATTGTTCATTGAGCTGCCACAGACAGACAGGAACACTTCATGTGTGAGAACCCATATCAGCAGGAACTTTAGCAAAGAAAACTTGCTAATATTTAGTGAAAAGCTAAGAGATAAAACATGGCCTTTTGATTATTGTAACTCAAGTGATGAAAACTTTGAGAAGTTCCTAAATAGTTTTCTTGGAGACTTTAATGAAACATTTCCACCTAGACTCTGCAGCAGTAAAATAAGAAATACAGTAAAGTGGAAAAGGCAACTGCACAGAGAACTAAAATATAATAAAGATATTGATTTCATTAAATATGTTAGACTCTATAAAACCATATTTAAAAGAGTCGTCAAGGCAGCAAAACAGCTGGCAAATAACAGGCTAATTTTAAATCATAAAAATAAGACAAAGGCTGTGTGGTCAGTCATTAAATCTGAGTTAGGTGTTTAAGCCTGTAACCAAGAAATTCCAAAAATTGACATTGAAGGAAATACTATTGTAAATCCAACTCAAATACCAGAGTACTTTAATGAATTATTTATTAATGTAGCAAAGTCTGATGTAGATGTAACAGATTATCACAACAAAGTAAATCCCTTTGGCCTAGGCGAAAAGTCTGAAAACTACAAAATTCTCAAAAGTTTCTGTGGAGGATGTAGAAAATGCTCTTCTAACATTAAGAAACAAAAAATCTACAGATTGGGATGGAATACCCACCAAAGTTATTAAAGTGGTACACAATAGAATTGCAAACCCACTAACTCAGATAATAAATCAATGTTTTGAAGAGAGATGGTTTCACATAGGTACTGAAATATGCTGAAGTCAAACCACTCTTCAAGAAGGGATCAAGAGAGATCATGGGAAATTATCATCCTATCTCGATTCTCCCAGTCCTACCTAAAATATCTGAAAAACTTGCTGTTGCACAAATCCAAAACTTCATTGCAAAATATTCTGTTGTTCTAAACAGTCAATTTGGTTTTCAGCAGGTGAAAAACACTATTGATGCAGTAAACAGTTTCATTGAGAAATGACAAGACAAGAGAAACAAGGTGTCAGGAATTTTCTGCAACCTCACAAAGGCGTTTGATTCTTTAAACCATGCATTGCTTGTTTACAAACTTGAAAAGTATGGCATTAGCGGCAGCGCCCTACAATGGCTTAAATCCTACTTATCCAACAGAAAGCAAAGAGTTAGCATTTCTTCATATGGCACATATTATTTTTCTGCCTGAAGAAAAAAAAAATCTCAGGGTGTTTCACAAGGCTCCCTCCATATTAGGCCCAGTCCCATTTCTCTTTTATGTTAACGACTTACCATTAAACATCAGCTCTCCATCAGTTCTGTTCGCAGATGATACTTCTGTGTTATTTGAAGCTCAGGACTCAGAAAAAAATTCCCAAATCTGTGATCAGTACCCTCAGTAGCTTAGAAACTTGGTTTCAACTAAATGCGTTGAGTCTAAACATATCTAAGACTCATGTGATGCAGTTCAAAACCAAACAGTCAAAATGTGAGCAGATTAAGATTGTACACAACAACCGAGGTATAGAAGAAGTTGACTCAATCAAATTCTTAAGTTTAAATGTAGATAAAAATTTGAGCTGGCAGGCACACTTTGAATACCTGGCAAACAAACTGAGCAGCTTTGCATTTGCAGTCCACATATTACCAACTGCAACTGACATGGACACACAGAAAGTAGCATATACAAGCTACTTCGAATCCATTATTAGATATGGTATTGTTTTTTGGGGTAACTTGACATACATATTGCGGACACTAAAAATACAGAAAAAAAATCATACAAAATATGTGCACTGAAAATCACAAAGAACCATGGCAACCATTATTTAGAAAACTTAAAATATTAACTCTGCGATCCTTATACATGTATGAGATTATTATATTTTTGTACACCGGACATGAATTATTTGAGGGAAACCATTTTGTCCATTCACATGATACCAGAAACAAAGAAAATTTTATGCTCCACACCCACTGCCTCAGACTGTATGCCCAGGATCTCAATACATGGGAATGAAAATTTGTAATAAATTAAAAGGGAAAAAGTTGATACAGATGAATTTAGGTTCACTTAAAAGAATGCTATATGAGGTACTGACACTGAAGTGTTATTACTCAGTGGGTGAATTCATGCGGGACAAACTGGAAATTTGAGCTGGGTACAATGTGTTACATATTCCTAGAAATATCCCTATAGTGTTGTTATTTATTATAGTGCTATTATTTATTAATGTAAAAATCATTGTAATTGTTTTATAAATTTTTGACATGTCTCCTGTACGCAAACCAAATGGATTGCAAATGTACGTCATAAGATGAATAAAACACAATTCTATATCATCAAACGTAGACAGAGGATATGGGGGTCAGCTTATATTCCAAATAGTGATGATGCTCTTGTTTGTTGGACTTGTTGTGGAAAGTGATTCTGTGAAAAATTGTTTCACCACTGGTAAGATGACCTCTTCGTGTGTTGTGACTTTAGATGTCATATACTTAGAGGTTGGCACCGATTTCTTCTTTGAAATTTCACAGTTTGATGCTCTGCAACTTTCCTTAGATAAAACTTTGTGTCAGTTCTTCTATGCTGCACATTTTATTATGACAAAATCAGTGTTTTTTGAAACGCATAAAAAATTACTGTTTTCTCACTTACCTTTTCTATAGGAAATTTTAATCAAATAAAAAAGTCTTGGTTCCCAATCGATGCAGAATTTAATGCTCTACATTTCTGGTAGATGAGGCTTTTTTGATTAAGAGATTAGTTTCGGAGTAATTTGAAATAACTGAAAATGTCCTAAATTTTTGTGGTTTTCTTTTCATCATAGCTGAAGCTCCACTCCGAAATTAGGGCAATCTTGGATAATTCATACCAGAGGCCTACTTGAGTGATTAAAACGGTTTCCAGATTTCCACTAATTTTTGGAAGACAGAACTCTAATTTTCATACCCAGTTTCAGATGGAAACTCATTAAGGGTTTAGATATTTTTGTGTGCTTAAAATAAAGATGTTGCATGCTAGGTATTTTTATGTTTGGGATTGGACAATGATTAGAGGCTCCAAATTCAGCCAAGTAAAGTATTTTTTTTGACTAGAAATTTTTGTGTGCTTAAAATGAAGATGCTTGCCAGGTATTGTTATGTTTTGGACTGGTCAACAGTAAGAGGCTTCAACTTCAGCCAAGTAAAATATTTGTTATGACAAACAGAACAGCTCCATAACATCTCAAGTTGTTTTTGTAATTTTTGCAGCAGTGGTGTTCTCTGTAACTAATGAAACTTTTTTTTTTAATTTTAGGATCACTGGTATCTATACATTTACGTGTACTGACAAAGGAGAAGTTTCAATATGTCACTGAAAGTTTACTATGATTTGATTTCACAACCATCAAGAGCACTTCTCTTGTTTTTGTTGACAAATGACATTCCTTTTGAGGCACGAGAGGTGAAACTCCTCCAAGGTTAGTATTCTAGAAATATGTAACATTATTGCATAGAAACTGGGATGGAATGGCAGAACGAATAACACCTGATTGGAAGATCTACTGAACAAGTGAAAAACATATTAGAAATGAAATATTCTTGTGTTTATTCAGGAGACTGTTAGAAAGGAATGCACTTGTTTTGTCACTGTCAGATCTTCTCAGCAAATGAAATGTGTGCTTTCATTTGTCATATTTCCATAGTCTGACATGTAGGCGTAGTGGTTTAGCACTGATATTTTTAACTTGAGAATATTCATAGTTATTCAATGTACAAGGTATTCCATAGGTGTGGAAGCACCTCTCCAAACCAAAATAAGAGGATAAACAGAGTCTGACATGTGAGAGGAAGAAAACATCTGAGGACATGTCATCGTCCGCAGCTCGTGGTTGTGTGGTAGCGTTCTCGCTTCCTGCGCCCGGGTTCCTGGGTTCGATTCCCGGCGGGGTCAGGGATTTTCTCTGCCTCGTGATGACTGGGTGTTGTGTGCTGTCCTTAGGTTAGTTAGGTGTAAGTAGTTCTAAGTTCTAGGGGACTGATGACCATAGATGTTAAGTTCCATAGTTCTCAGAGCCATCTGAACCATTTTTGAGGACATGTCATCAACATGGTGGCCATTTGGAAGCTGCCATCTTGAATGCAACTCATAATTTTCAAATGGAAAGAGGGTCAGGTGACACATCTGACAGACAGAGAATTATTTGAGAGAGATAAGGTTTTCATTTGAGCATAACTTTATTCATTTTTGAGTTATGATTGACATTTCTCCCATGTAGGTGATGTGAAAGTTGATAGCAGTAACACAAATCGAACACTGTCCTGATTTCAGGAGAGAGCTGCACCATTGTTATCACAGAGGATTTCAACCACTGTCATCCAGATAGACTTTCCATTATCTGTGGTGCAGAGGTGAATCTTTTTGTGAACTTCTGTGAAACTCTCTGTACCAAACAAATTGCTTCAACGATGCTATACACGAAGAAACATCATCTGCTGTCCTGGCATTGTTCAGGAAGGATCCAGAGCACAGACTTGCTGCGTCTTGCAGGAAACTGGGGTCGGTCATACATCAATAATGAGAATTTTGACCACATATAAATGGTACCTTTACAGAATTCAACTGTTACAATATCTCACAGAGGATGGTCCAGACCATCAGGTTAACTTTGCTTACACAACCTGGACAAAGGCCATCATTTTCCCTGTGATGTACTATTTGGAGATGGAGCTTATTTCTACATGCTCATAGAGGCAAATAAAAAGAGTAACAGATACTGGTCAGATGTCAGCCCTTGGGATGAATCCACCAAAGATAGTGTGCTGAAAGTGATGGTTTGGTGTGGAATATCAAGTTTTTGTATTGTTGGGCTCATCTTGATTCAGCTTACAGTAACAGCAGCCCATTATCTGCAGTTATTAAACGAATATGTGCAGCTGTCACTATTGACTAAAACAGGACATCTCCCACTTTCTTTCAGCATGATGGTGCCTCAGCTTATTATGAGCAAGCTGTCTGGGTATATCCAGTTCCCCTGGAGATGGGTAGGTCACAGAGACCCAGTGGAGTGGTCACCCAGATGTAAATCCATTAGAGTTCTATCTGTGGAGATAAGTGAAGGCAGTTCTGTAAGTGGTGAAGTTTAATAACTTTGCACACCTCAGGTAATGGATGATTGTTTATGCTTAGTCTCACATTCTGGTACAAGAGGAACGGATGAAACAGTTAAAAATCATCTTACCACTTGCTGGACAACATATTAAGCACTTTCTTAGCCTTTGTTTTATACCAGCATTTGCCTTCTACACAAAATGCAACATAGTATGAGAAGGAATAAAGCTATGCTCAAATGAAAGACACCATTGGTTTACTTGTGAAATTCTCTATCAGCTTGATTTACCAAATGACTCATTTCCCATATGAAAATTATGAATTGGATCCAATATGGTGGCTTCTAAAATGGCTGCCATGTTGGTAACATAGCCTTTCAGGTGTCACCCCACTCCCATCTCATACAATTTTACTTTAAATTTTTATATACCGACCTCTTTTTGTCTAAGAAAAGTAGTTCCACAGATGTAGGCCACCCAGTAGGTTTAAGATTAGTAGATATTTGTGACAGTCATAACAGCTTCAAAGTGAGAAAATGTTGTGCTAAAATGGCAAATTTAATACATTCAAAAAATGAAACACTGCCCATGCAAATCAAAGACCTGATGATCAGAGATAATGGATGTCACCAGCCGGGTTGTGAATGGTAGTGTCTGTTCTTAGATGGACTCGAGCACATATTTTATACAACTGAGGTAGCAACATTGCACTAATTTTCAGTCATAAAATACATTTCCTAACAAAAAAAGTGAAGTGTCCAGAAGAGGAGGAGAAAATACAATTAAGCTTCACAGCTGGGGAGAGTATGTGATATTATTGCAGTATTACAAAATAAAATTTACAAAGAACTTGGCACTTTGAGTCCACTTATCAGTGTGCCATTTTCCCCCTATAGCTTCGATGCATAAACTGATTCAGCTGGGGAGACTGTCATAAAGCCATTCTATCTCTTCTGAGGCAAGATGGTACACAACTGTTGTAATTGGTCCTTGATATCCCATTTACTGACACTGGGGAGGAATTGATAGCTGAGGCAGTCCCACACATGAGCTATCAGGGAGAGATCTGGGGATCTCACTAGCCATAGGAGTACCTCAACATCACACAGACAGTGCCATGTGTAGATGAGCAGTGTCCTGTTGATAAATGGCACCACGATACTGTCACATGAGAGGTAACACATGAGGATGCAATGTGTCCATGACATACCATTATGCCATCAGAGTTCCCTCAAACACTACTAGCCATGACATGAAGTTATACCCAATGACTCTCCATTTCGTGAAGCCAGGACTAAGACTGCTGTGCCTCTCAAAAACAGTTGAAAAATAAGACCTTCTCTCCAGGTCACTGTTGACCCAGTGGCAATGGTCACCCACAGTATGGCAGAACTGTGATTCATTGCTGAACAAAATATGATGGCATTTGTCAGCAGTCCATGCTTCCTGGTCACAGTGTCACTCTAAATGCAGCCTTTGACGTTGTGGTGTTAATGGAGCCTATGCATAGGATGGTAATTCTCTAGTCCATCTGCAGCTAGTCCATTACTTCTTCATGGATGATGGAGCAGATCTGAAGGGGTTTTGATGGGCTGGGCACACAACTGATGATCCTCCCTTTTGTGGTCAGATATGGTTGATTGGAACCTTGGTGAGAGATATCCCTGCTCTCACTTTCCCATGCTGTCCAACACTGGGCCACTGTCATAGCTGAATGCCCCAGAAATCTGGATATTGCATGATTTGAGAAGCTGGCACAAAAGAAGACCCACAGTGACGCTCCTTGTAAATTCTGTCAGTTGCTGATAATACTGTCTCACATGAATATGTGGCACCTCTGTGTCCTTCATTGACAACACAACATCTGACACTGTTCACTCCCCTTATGTAACCTACCAGGTCTAGTAACACCACCAGATATAAACAACTATAATGCAATCTGGTGGTTCTTCTGCTTGTCAGAGACAATTGAAATTCTAATCATTTTCATAACCCCTGATAGTGCGTAAATGTACAAATTTACATTGTCATCTGACCATGTCTTCTTGGTGCTTTACTATTTTTGTCAGGCAGCATAAATAGACTTCAAGTTATTAAAATAAAATTGCATGCAGTCTTTGCAATGAGGAAAAATGTTCTTCAGACAAGACATTTGTCAGGGATCATTGCAGGTATGAGGAGACAGGTTAGGGAGAAAAATCTCATAATTCAAACAACGCTGTTTTTCACAATAAGAGAGATTGAGAACTAGGAACTGGTGTAATAAACCGAGGATGCAAGACTTTTTGTCATGTTTTTGTTTGCTGTTTATTGTGTAAGGGTAATAAAAAAACTGCAGCTACCGGAAGAATGAGGATTTTTTTAATGCATTTCATTATTCTCTGGTAGAGTATCATCTAGATGCCAAAATATACTGTAGTACTGCTTTAATGTTTGTTTATTATACAGAGTGAATGTGAATTAGACTGACAAAAATTTGGATGTCATTAAGAGATATTTTCTGAGTATTTTGGTATAAGGATGCAAGGTCTCTGGTGACTCATTGAAGAGTAATAATGTAATTATGGTTTATTTACTTTTGTTGCCCTATTTACCTTTGTTTTTGTGAAAACACCTTCACAACAATGAAAAATCTAGTAATAGGCAATTTCCAAAAGCTAAAACATAAAACATAGAGTTATGGGAAACGGAAATACAGATAACTGTATATGCAACCAACTGTTCCCATAAATGTCTATACATACATATATTTCAGCACAAAGAAAGATACACGTGTACACCATACAAGGTACAAAGGCTGACTGGAACATTAACAGGTTGGCTCATCAGAGCAGTTCGAGTTCAAAGATCATGCTTTATGTGGTCAATACAACCTATCGACGCCACCCCCCCCCCTCCCCCGCTCCTCGTAGCGTGGAGTATGGCCTGTGAGACCTGAGGGAGGGGAGGTCATATGGGTTTCGGCTTCGGAGTGAGTAGTGTGAGGCAGCAGGCGCATGACTGGATGCTCCATCTCAGTCAGGGCAGCATGTGAAGGCACAGTGACAGGCTGCAGGTCCACATAATAATCAGACAGCCAGCAGGAGCGGACAATGCATCGGCCGGAGGTGTGGGGAGGGGTGCGAGTGTGCCTGCCCCTAATGCAGATCGAGCCATCCGAGGAGATCTCTTGATGGATCACACTCTCGGGGGAGGGACAGGCTATGCACTATCTTGACATCTAGTTACTCATTGAGTGTCAAGTCTGCAGTGTCTGTAAGGAGCACGAGCACACGGTCGTCGAAAGCGACAATTGACATGTCGTCGACGTGGTTAGGTGGTACACTGCAGCGCAAGTTGAAAGTCGGGGAGCAAATCTCGCCAGTAGATGAAACGTCATAACCTGCACATGGGGTTGATGACGACATGCTTGGGAAACCCATAAACTGCTGTGAAGAATCATCAGAAGAAGAAGGCCCTACCATGGGATGAGCCAACTCATTACCGGTCTCAGAAATGGAAAATTCTGGATGTTCTGACTGGGACGGCAGAGGGGAGTCGGAGTCCACAAAAGCAGGCTTGAGCCTGTGTAGTGGAATGGTCTGCAGGCAATCTTCAACCATAATGTCGAATGTCATCTCGCCCCTCTGGAGTACTTCAAAGGGGCCGAGGTATGGGGGTTGCAGGGGTTGTCTAACAGAATCGTCCCTGAGCATCACGTGGGAGCATATGTTGAGTGTGGTTGGCACGTAACTGACCGGCAGGGAATGGCTAACAGGCGAGTGTAGCTGTGCATGTCTAAAGTAGGTGCGCATTCTACTAATAAAGTCTGGGGAGGTGGGGAAATCCTTGGGTGCTTAAGGCAGGATAAGTTCTCCAGGTAGAACCAGGTTCTCGCTGAAAATGAATTCGGAGATGATTCCCTGTAAGTCAGGTTTAAAGGTCGAATGGAGACTGAGTGACACCCAAGGAAGTGCCTCACAGCAGAGGCAGTCATGGCAACTGAGTGCTGTTTTAAGGGTGCGGTGCCGTTGTTCCACTAAACTGTTGCTTTGCAGGTGGTAGGCTGTTGTATGAATTTTTTTAATACCGCAAAGGTTAACATAGAATCTTGAAAAACGCAGACTCGAACTGTCGTCCCTGGTCGGTGGTGATGGTGGACGGGCAACCAAACCTAGCGATCCATGATGAGACAGATCCCTTGGCCACGGTTTCTGCTGTGATGTTGGGTAAATGAACAGCTTCCACCCAACGAGATATGTGGTCGATTGTGGAGAGGATATATCTGTGGCCCGCTGACAGTGGCAGAGGGCCGATAAGGTCTATATGTACATGACAAAAACATCCTTGCGGAATGTCAAATTTGCCAAGGGGGGAAGAGGTGTGGCATCCGATTTTGTTGCATTGGCAGGAAATGCAGCTGTGTGCCCAGGTTTGACAGTCCTACTTAACATTTTTCCAAACAAGACACATGGTGGCGAGGCATGTGGTGGCGCAGACGCAAGGGGGGGGGGGCGAGATTATGCAAGCCATCGTAGGCTTGTCGGCACAACGTGGGAGGGATTAACAGCCACAGAGTGCCAGTAGAAGAGTTGTCCAAAATGCCGGGGAACTTGGCTTTGGTAAACACAAACGATGTCTGAGGATCTGTGAGGATAGCTTGAGATTCCTCGTCAGAGGCCTGGAGAATGTCGAGATTGGATAAATTGATGATGTGTGAGACAGTATTGATATGCGAAAACAAATCAGTGGGGATGTTTTCTGTGCCTTTGATGTAGCATACGTCTGTAGTAAATTGAGAGACCAGGTCAAAGTGGCGGAAACGCCGAGGTGGTGGGTCCTCGGGAGGGTTGCAGAAGGCATCCGCCAGTGGTTTGTGGTCAGTAAGGATGAAGAAAGAATGGCCCTCGATGTCAGAGTGAAAGTATTTGACTGCTTCATGGACTGCCAGAAGTTCTCTATCAAAAGCGGAATATTTCTTCTGTGCTGTAGACAGTTTTTTAGGGAAGAAATGAAGGGGTGAAACTGTCGCCTTTGCGTTGCTCTAACACTGCCCTGAGTACGATGTCAATGGTGTCCGTAGTGATGAACAACTCGGCAGATGGATCGGGCTGGGCGACTACCACAGCATGAGTCAACACTGTCTTTAGGGCCCTGAAGGCCTCTAGCATAGGTTCAGTCCAATGGACTGGCTTAAGGCCCGAAGTCTGTTTGCCAGACAGCGATTCCGTCACCGGGCCTGCACGTTGGCGGCAGAAGGTAAATGTTGGTGGTAGTAATTTGTAGTACCCAGGAAACGTCGGAGTTCTTTGTACGTAGCTGGGTGTGGCAATGACGTGATAGCCTGCACGCGGGATTTGGGGTGCTGTATTCCACCTGCGGAGACGGTGTAGCCCAGCAATGTAACAGAAGGCTGGCGCAATTGGAATTTATCTTTGTTGACCTCGACACCATTGGAGTTCAAGGTCTGGAGGACCTGGGATAAATAATCTTCGTGGTCCTCAGTCGACTTGCTGAAAATCAGGATGTCATCCAGGTATGCAAACCAGAACTCGAACTGTTGTAAGATTGAGTCACTGAAACATTGCCACATTTGTGCCGCATTCTTTAAGGGGCTCCGGAACGCCCTATACTTGCAATGTTAAAATAACGCTTATAAATTACATCTTTTCTCACAAAGTATTTGAGGTAGGAAGTTGAACTTTTTACAGATTATTTATTGGAATATGGGCTACAACTTAATACAGGGATTTTACAAAATTTTAGTTCAGTTATTAAAGATGATTTTTTTTCAATTGTAATGAAAATTCACAACATTTTTTTGCAATTTTTTATTTATATATTCAAAAATATACAGTTTTTTGGAAAAAGGCTGTGTTAAATTATGCAGAAGGTACTGTGTAACATTTACTGAAAGTTTGAAACAAATATGTTTGGAAGATCCTTAGAAAACATGTAATTAGTATGAGAAAATAAAAGTTTTGGGAATCGAGCGACAAAGATTGGATTAACTTTTTAGTGCATTCCAGGTCCATAGGATGGATTATCTTCATCCTCTGCAAACTCCTCCTCCAGCTTCCTCTTGTTCCTCCTCCTGTTTACTCTTGCTTGTATTTCTAGACTCTTTACAGCCCTGTCTGCAGCCCGAAGGCGTTCCTTGTCTAAAGCAAGCATCGCTCGTTGTTGTGTTTGTAGATTTTGCTACCATTTTCTTGAGTTGCAGTTACTGCAACACTGTTCCAAAAGGTGGTCATGTATGAACACTTATCACATTTCAGTTGTATTTCACTAGCAAGTCCTACGTGCTTTATTATGGAGAGTTCCAGACCAACTTCACTACAATGAATACATCTTACACAGTTTGAAAAAATTCCTTTGAGAACCGACATATCAAAATATTCCTTTGAGAACTGACATATCAAATATTTCATTCACATCCGATTCGACCATAAAACATTCATAGTTTTCACTCATTGAACCAAGCTTCTTCTGTGAAGTATTTTCTTTCCCACTTTGACTGCTATGGGCAGGTGTACTTGAGAGGTTAGGTTCACTCACTTGGTTATCGTCTTTATTGTTTACAGTAATAACACATACCTTTGGCTTTCCAACATTTCTCCTTTTCTTAAAAGCCTTCAGAGGATTTCTAATAACTTTACTTTTACTCATTACTATACTTCAACAAAACAGAGACTCAAGAAACAGAGTTAATTACGAATATTTTCGAGATAACGACTGACTAAAGAAACATGAAACAATCAACAATCACACCAGCGATATATATTGAACCATCACAGGTTAGCCACAACACACACTTTATCTCACATCACTAAAATGTACCTGATGAACACGGACATTAATAATAACACCATTTGACAGCAGTTTAACAGCGCCACAGTGGGTCACGCCCATGTAGAACACATTTCAAAAAAAATTTAAAAATAGTTGTAGTCTTCGGAATTGAATAAATTATATATCTATTAAAAGGTAATAGTCTGCAGATTTAGAAAACGCAAAAAAGTAAAAATTGAACTTTTCATGATTTTGAGCCTTTCCGGAGCCCCTTAAACCAAATGGCATGAAGTTGTATTGGAACAAACCGAGCGGCGTGATGATCACTCTTTGGAATGTCTTCTGGCACTATGGGGATCTGGTGATAGGCACGTTTACAGCCAATCACACTGAAGATTGTGGCGCTCGATAACATGGGTGAAATTATTTATGTTCAGCACTGGGTAATTGTCCATGACAGTATGAGCGTTTAAGCATCTGTAATCACCACACATTCGAAAAGAACCGTCATGTTTGGTGACGAGGTGAATCGGTGAAGACCAATTCCTGTCGGATGGCTGTAGAATGCCCGACTCCAGAAGTTCAATAATTTGCTGCCGGGCTGCACGCAGGTTAATGGGGTTGAGGCATCTAACCTTGTGCCTAATAGGAGGGCCGGCAGTGGTAGTTATCTTGTGTGTCATTCTGTCACTGATGAAAGAGACTGAGAACTGCACACGAGGCTGAGTAATGTCCTGACGTGAAGTTTTAGGATGAGTGGGGCGCAATGAGGTGTAGCCGTTAACACGAGTGGGAAAAGGCAGCATGAAAGTCACATGCCTATTATGTGAGCGCGGCGTGCACTTGTATGGAGATGTCAGTTGCATGCACAGCACGGAGCGGATGGGGGCGCACAGTGACTGTCTGTTGTTAGCTTTGCCTTGAGTAACCGGCGCGTGTGAGAGAGGCATTGGCGTCGTGCAGGGAACGGCGATGGCTGCCGAATCACGTGGTTGGCATGCGAGAGAGGGGGAATGTTTACCAACACCCGGGGCGGCTGCCTGTGCGGTGGGCACATTTCCATCGCACTTGCAACTGTCATTAGAAGCACTGTTTGAAACACATGGCACTGCACGTAGCAGGCATGTGGTGGGTGCAGAGATCACTGAATGCAAATCGTCAAATGCAATGAATGTTTTTGAACTAACCTGCTGAGTGTCCATGCTGGTGTCTGCTGATGAAAGTCAATTGGGTGAAGGAACTGTGGATTGCAGATGCAGCAGCAAGGTACGAGCTGCGGTGAGATCATCGAAAGTGTGAGCAATGCGTTATTTCAACTTGTCATTTTGCCGACGGAGTTGCGCCGCTCCGTCGTACTCTTACAGTAGATTATTGGTGCAGGTCACAATTTTGTCCATGAGGTTGGAGCACTCATGAACCAAATCACATGTTGCAACAGAAACGGAATGACAATCAGAAGTGCCTGAGCACGGTATCTGAGTGTCAGAAGGGTGGTGTAGCACTGAACCTTGGACTATGTTTGGGGAGAGTTTGTAATGGGACAAGAAATCCGTACCGAGAATTGGTTCATCAATGTCAGCGATGTAAAAAGTCCAAGGGAAATGTAGAGAAGGAGATAGATGCACCATAACTTTAGCAGAGCTGACAGATTGTATTGTTGATTCATTGACAGCACATAGAAGCGACTTCGTCAGTGAAAAAAATGGGACAAGCCAACGATGTAGGTATGATGGACATGTCAGTGCCTGTGTCAACTAGGAAAAGAAGCCACGATGAAATGTCAGTCATGTATAAACAACTGCTCGGCTGAGAGGATGAGTGGATGGAGTACAATGTTTGAAGACACCTCTGAAGTTCCCCACAGGACTCAGTGTCTTTTAGATCCTGCATAAGGCATTTGGGTGCTGGCAAGGTAATCTACACTTCTTGGCCTCATCCCTGAATGTCTTGTGGTACCAACAGTATGGATGAGCCGGATGTGGTGGTGGCGGTGATTGTGACAGCGGAGGAGGTTTGTCCTCGTTGATCTGTACTGGAATGTCAACTGGGACCTATGGTGCGTGTGCGATTCTTGAGTGCTTGGAAAGGGGAGAGAGTGAACGAGTACTGCCAGGTGGTGTAGATGGCGTGGAGGCAGAACGAGCCCTGCCTCTGCCTGCAGACAGCCGGTAAACAGGCAGCGTAGTGCTCACCAGCGGTGAGAGGTGTGCTGGTTGATTTTGTCGCAGTAGTGCATACAGCAGACATGCGATGTGAAGGCGAGAGCGGATAGACTCGAAGGAGTGTGGTAGAAGGTGTATCTGCAGGTCGGTAGGTAACTTGGCAGACCATACTGCCCACAGGGTAACGTCTGGTATCATGTGTTCACTCATGAGTAGCCGAAGGCGGCACCAGTGTTCTGACGGAGTGCGGGCCCCCAGGTGTTCCTCGTAAAGGATTTTCATTATTAATTCCTGTGGTGAGCAGGTAAGTCAGTCCAATATTGTCTTCTTGGCAAACTCATATTTTTGCGGCGGTGGTGACGAAAGAAGGAGGTCACAAATGAAATCTGAGTGGTCACGGAGGTGCATGACAAGACATGGAAATTTATAGTTGTCGTCGGTCACCTGATATAATTCAAAAAGGTGCTCCACAAGCGCGAACCATGAAACGGGATTGTCCTCGTATAAAGGAGGTAGCTTCAGCAGACGGCCGGGGGGAGGGGGGTGGGGGGGCAGTGGCTTTGGGCTTTGGCGTATCTTGGAAGGCCTGCTGTCCCCTAATAGGATAGGCTGTCCTGCAGTAACCCAGCACTACTGGCGTGGGCATGTTACTAGCAAACACGTCCTGAACAATGGCCAGTTGCAATGTCCATGATGAGTCACAGAAGCACGACATGGCGGGCACCCTCCACCTCAGAAATGACGCGGAAGGCCGGCGCGGCAGGTGCAGACGGTAGTGCAGAAGGAGCGTGTGGCTGTATGGTCGGAATTGGGGCCCCCCGTGAGTGAGGGGGGGGGATGGTTTGGTACTTGGTGAGGCAACAGTGAGAGTTTTCTGTGCAAATCAGGAATGCACCCCATGTGGTAGGACCATAAATCACTGGTGCACCCCATGTGGTAGGACCATAAATCATTGGTGAAACCTGCTGGTGGTCACGTTGACATGGTACAATGTTCCTGGATGGACCATAAATCATTGGTGAAACCTGCTGGTGGTCACATTGACATGGTACAATGTTACTGGATGGCAAAGTGCTGTCGGGTGTGCTGGATCTGGTGGTTGAGCCTGGCGAACTTGATGTACTGGCATAGCTTGATAGCAGTTGACTGGGTGGGTGTGAGTTTTGCATGAATGGCGGCGCTGCACACAGCACTACTGGAACTGACCTTGTGGCACATAGAGGATCAAAACACGTGTGTGAATTTGGGTCTCTTTGAACACTACACGAGCGATCGACTGTTACACAATTCTGGAAATCGTCCACCTCACCTTTCACATGTTGGTGTGCACAGTCCGGTGACACGAAACATGAGTCCATTGTTTGAGGTAACTGTGTAACACTCGGCTGTTGTAGAGCTGAAAAGTTTGAGGTTAACTTTGTTGGAGATCGCGAATCACTGTCCGTTAATGGCAAAACAGCCATTGGCAGGGGATTGGATTGGCCTGGTAGTAGTAGTTGAGCCTCCCAATCCTCATACAAAATGTTGGGTGAGGCATCCATGGGGTCAAACGTAAAACCTGTTAATTCCACACAGCCGTCGCAGAAGTCATGGAAGACGTAGAAACTTTGGGGTCACAAATATGGGAAATGGGAATACAGATAACGGTATATGCAACAAACTGTTCCCATAAATGTCTATACCTACATATATTTCAGCACAAAGAAAGATACACATGTACACTGTACAAGGTACAGATGCTGTTTTGAACATTAACATGGCAGTTCGTCAGAGCAGTTAGAGTTCAAAAATCATGCTTTACGTGGTCGATGTGACCAATTGATGCCACAGAATAGTGCAACAACCCTCTGATGCAAAAGCCTGCTCAGTATAGTGTCATTGTGCCACTCTTCCACTGCTTTCAGTGAACCCACTTACACTGAGATGCCAAAATTGTGTTGGGACTTCCTTCTGCCCAGGCGCAGTACAGCAACTCAATGTGGCATGGACTAAACAAGCCCCCTGCAGAAATATTAAGCCAGGCTGCCCCTTTAGCCACCCATAATTGTAGAAATGTTGCCAGTATAGAATTTTGTGCACAAACTGACCTCTTGATTACGTCCCATAAATGTTCGATGGGCTTCATGTCAGGCAATCTAGGTGGCCAAATCATTGGCTTAGATTGTCCAGAATGCTCTTCAATCCAATTGCAAACAATTGTGGCCCATTAACATTGTGCATTGTCATCCATAATAATGCCATTTTTGTTTGGAAACGCGAAGTCCATGAATGGCTGCAAATGGTCTCCAAGTAGCTGAACACAGCCCACACCATTATGAAGCCACCAGAAGCTTAGAAAAGAACCTTGTTGACAACTTGGGACCATGATTTCAGGGGTCTGTGCCACAGTCAAACCCCATCATCTGCACTTAACAACTGAAATTGGGACTCAACTGACCAGGCCATGGTCTTACAATCATCTGGGGTGCAAGCAATATGGTCATAAGCCCAGGAGAGGGGCTACAGGTGATGCCATGCTGGTAGCAAAGGCACAAGCATCAGTTGTCAGCTGCCATAGCCAGTTAATGACAAATTTCACTGCAATGTCTTAATAAATATGTTTGTCAAGTCCCACAACAAGTCTGTGAATATTTCATGCAGTGTTGCTTGTTTCTGATCACAGAAAACTCTTCACCAACACCACTGTCTTCGGTCATTAGGCAAAGGCCATTGGCCACTTTGTTGTCCATGGTGAGAGGTAATGCCTGAAATTTGGTATTTTCGACATGCTCTTGACACTGTGGATCTTGGAATATTTAATCCCTAACGATTTCCAAAATGGAATGTCCCATGCATCTAGCTCCAACATGAATCACCTGAGTACAAATGAAAAATGATGTTAATTCCTGTCGTGTGCCCATAATCACATCAGAAACATTTTCACGTGAATCATCTGCATACAAATGACAGCTCCACCATGCACTGCCCTTTTATACTTTGTGTATCAATACTACTGCCATCTGTATATGTGCCTATCACTATCCCAGTACTTTTGTCACATCAGTGCGTATCAACCAACTGTTCCTCAGTAAACCTATCCACACAGCTGTGTATCACTGTTAACTTACAGTTAATATTGACAAGAACCAACCAAGCCATTCTGAGCTTGAGGGCGGAAAGTAACGAGGGCATTACTGTTGTCAACAGCAAGTATCTTGTTTTCAAACAATACACGTGCCACATATTGTTAAAATTTGCTCTGTTGTGTAGATATTTTCAGTGTATTCCTGATACAGAGATAGATGGGGGCAAGAAATCAAATGAAAAGTAATTACTCTGTATTAAGCCACTGGAGACTGTAGATCATTATACCAAAATACTCAGAAAATGTCCCTAAACAAAATCCAAAATGTAATTTGGTTTAGTTCTGGTTCAGCCTGTGATTTACATGTTTATAGTTTTAACAGTTCTATTTTCACCACATGTACCAGTTCTTGTGAATATGTAGCCTCACATAAGACAGGTTTTTATTCCTACCACAACAGGGCAGGCCCCTGCATTCTGTCTTGTATATGAAGCTATCAAGGCTTTAACAATGTATGTATCAGTAGGAACCTTGAATAATTAGTACAGTTGAAATTATGATTCAAACTATTGTGGTATCATTTACAACATAATATGGTTGGAAATATGAAACAATAGCAAAATTTCAGTAAATACGCAAAAATTTTCACTTATTTGACATTGGAGATATTGAAACAGTAAATAAGTAGCAGCCATTAAGAGAGAGGATTCGTTATTTCATTCTAAATATTGAATTTCCTATGTATAGTATCTGCCAATGTCTCTCAGAGTTCCATTTGATTTTATCACAGTAATGGTGTCCATGGCACAGACAACTGTTGGCTTCAAATGTTAATGTCATCAGTAAGTGAAATTTTGGTAGTTCCTTCCCTTTATTGTGTATCATTTCTTTTACAGTTATCTGGGGTTGACATAACCCATCACTTTATCCATTTGATACATTTAATATCTTCTGATGAGATCAATATTATTACTGCATACTATAAATTACCTCTTGGACTTTCAGACACATTTTACAATGTGCCATGCGGAGTGGCCACATGGGTTGAGGTGCCACGTCATGGATTGCACGGCCCCTCCTGTTGGAGGTTCGAGTCGTACCTCTGGCAAAGATGTGTGTGTTGTTCTTAGCATAAGTTAGTTTAAGTAGTAAGTAAGTCTAGGGATTGATGACCTCAGCAGTTTGGTCCCTTAGGAATTCACACCCATTTGAACTTTTTTACAGTGCTGCGTTGTGCCATATCTTATGAAAAGCAGCATGCAGGTATTCTCATCCAGCAAGTGATTGATTAAAGACTTTGTTTATGCACTACAGCAGTAAGTGTCATAATGTGGCTGTTGCTCAGCGATTTCTGCACGGTGTGACCTGTCTTTACGTCACACAGTGAGGTACTAGAGACACAAACATTAGACTCTCCATTAAGCTTAGCTCCACATCCACATTAATATGCAGACACTGGAACAAATAACTTGCTTGAAGCTGGTGGTAACTGCTGCAAATAGTGATGGCACAATCCTATCCCCAGGTATGAATGTAACACACACATCAGATGGTGGGAATGACATGCCAACTGCGACAATGAAACATGGAGAGAGAACTAATAGAAACTGTTGATGACGTTCTTGCAGACTTCCAAGCTGAATTAAAACAAAAAAGCATAACCTCAACAATCACAGTACCTTTTAGACAAAAAATTTGGTCACCTGCTCTTGTTCAGGTCAAACTTGCAGGTAACAATGCAGAATTAAGAGTGGAAAATGAAAGACTAAGAAAGGAACTTGCAATAGCCAATGCTCATATGTATCATTCAGAATTGCCAAAATACAAGCATAAATCAAGGCACTCAAGGAAGAGAATTACAAACTCTGAAAGGAAATACTGAATGTTCCAACATATGCTGCTGTAGGTTCTACTCCTAGTGTCACAAAACTGAAAAATGAAATGGCTAGTAAACTTGAGAAAGTAAAGGCAGACAAAACAGTGTTCTGTTTTTTAAGCCAACAAACAATCAGGACACAAGGGCAAAGTGATTAATCCATGTCAGGATAAAATCAAAATAAAGGGGATCAGATCAACTAGAAACACAATCGGTCGGGCACACAGTTTTAATCTGCCAGGAAGTTTCATAGAAACACAATGATTATCAAAATGGAGATGAAGACAGAGGCCATGAAAATTGCAGAGAAAGCATTGCAGCTAAAGGACATCAAATGCAAAGAGGATCAAAAAAACAGACCACTAGTGACCATATACAACGTCCCCATGTTCATTTCGGACAAGGATTTCATAGAGAAACTGTACGAGGTTAACCTCAGTGAGGATGTCACCAGAGAAATGGTTGATGAAGAAGTGAAGCTTAAGTTTAAAACAGCCCCAGAGAACAAGTGTACGGTGAACAACAGTATTGAGGTTAGCCCTCAAATATGGTATGTCCTTATGCAATGATAATGGGTATACATCAATTTCAAAGCACTTAGAATAAATAACTTCATAAGGGTTCAGAAATGCTACACTTACCATGACTTAGGGCACCAAGTTAAGTGCTGTAGGCAAGGTACAGCAGTCTGCTACAAATTTGTCAAACTGGGACACTACCAAACCAATTGTACTGAAAAGGCGGTTGGTTACATACCATGTATGTACAGACACTGTACTTGTAATAAAGCTGGCAGTCCAGAATGCCCCACATACAAACAGTTACTTGAAACACTGATCGCTAACACAGACTACACTTACCAAAACTATGTCTACTAAGACCACTACCTGTCAAGAGACCCTTCATTCCACATATCACAACAGTGCATACAAAGACATTCACCACTGGGAACACAAGTCTCCAGCTACTAGGGTGAGGCCAGGGCGCCACGCAATTGCACAGCAGCAACAAATGGGCTTCCTCTTGGAGACATTCGATGATACTGAAAATCTCCTGTCATCGGTTTCCAGTGACATGGTTCAGCATCATTACTTACAGGCAACGGAACACATAGCCAGGCACCTAAAATGTGAAATATATCTATGGGCTACCATGCACACATGCTTATTGTTAAGAACAGAAGAATTAGAAACAGCATTAGTAAAGATTGTGGAAAGCATATACATCACAAACAAGAACAATACGAAATTAATGATGAAATGTGCACCAACAACTACACATCTCATGAAACTTGACAGACACACAAGGATACAACCAAAATGCAGACATAGGAAAAATCACTATGACAGAACACAAACATGACACACAGAAACACAACAGGGTCTACAATATTGAAAAGTGCAAAACCTATATTGAACCAGTGATGCTCATTTCAGGGGGGTTCATGAACATAAATAACACAGTACAAAATATCATAATGCATGATGATGAACTGCATGGAAGGAAAAAAAGTGAAAACTTGAGGATTCCAAAAGAATGCAAACAGACAACTCAGTACAACTTCAACCAAATAAGCTCAAACGTAAACATGAATACAACAAAAAACAGGAAATACAGACACCTGCAACACACTCACAGCCTGAGCTGACAGTGAGGGAATGTCAGACCCATACAAAGAACACGGAACTTGGAGAATAGACAACATTTTAATTCTGGAAGAAAATATATGCCTTTAGGGGCTAGAAAACAGTGGCAACTTCCAAACATCACTGCGACTTGTGACTAAAATTGGCAACTCAAAAGGTGCCACAATTTGGTATCTGACATTTCAGTCAAAGTGTTTGTATGCTTCTCAACAACAGATTCAGTGACCGATGGATTGGTAGATGCGGACCAATTCCATGGCCTCCATGCTCTCCTGACCTCAACCCTCTTGACTTTCATTTATGGGGGCATTTGAAAGCTCTTGTCTACGCAACCCCGGAACCAAATGTAGAGACTCTTCGTGCTCGTATTGTGGACGGTTGTGATACAATACGCCATTTTCCAGGGCTGCATCACCGCATCAGGGATTCCATGCGACGGAGGGTGGATGCATGTATCCTCGCTAATGGAGGACATTTTGAACATTTCCTGTAACAAAGTGTTTGAAGTCATGCTGGTACGTTCTGTTGCTGTGTGTTTCCATTCCATGATTAATGTGATTTGAAGAGAAATAATAAAATGAGCTCTAATATGGAAAGTAAGCGTTTCCGGACACATGTCCACATAACATATTTTCTTTCTTTGTGTGTGAGGAATGTTTCCTGAAAGTTTGGCCATACCTTTTTGTAACACCCTGTATATTCTAGAAAATGTGTCCATAACTGTGAAGGGCATTTCATATGCCTCTGGCATTAACCTCAAGCAATAATTCACTCTCTGTTGAAATTAGACCAGAAAACTTCATTTTAATATTGACATTATCCAGATCCAAGAAGCTGCAAATTTTCTACAGGGAACTGGCAGCTGATTTTCTTCTAGAGCTGAAGTTTCCATGTGTTAAGATTTTAAAATTAAGTTCGCTTTGCACAGAATTCATCCTAAATAACATGCAGTGATATCTCACTCATCTCTATCATCTATCAATAATTTGTTCTTTTTTTCTTCTTTTTTTAGTTATACAATTAGTCACACTCTGTGTAACTTTCAGCTTAGGCTTTGCAGTCTGGCCTCAGTGGACCATGAGCTGGCCCTTTTGACCTGTTGGCCTGGCAATGTGGATGCAGCCCACTGGGCCAGAGACAATGGGATAGCAGAACAGTCTTCCAGTCTATCAGATTGCCACTCCAGTGCACTATACATTTTGCTCACAGTACTAACCACTACAGCCCTTCTAATGTGCTAAGGGATGCCTTGCATGTATCTGTATTGTCCTAAACTTATGGGGAGAAAATATGACTCATTAATATTTTGTTGACTGATAAGGGATATTTTCTTGTTGATAATCAGCCCTGCTGAGCTAAAATTTCTTTTTGCCAATGCACTTATTGAGTGGACTATTAGCATAGTTAGTGCTGATCTGAAGAGCCTCAGAAACTTTTTGTTGCGGACTCCCCACCATACCAGCAACTACACTGGATCCCCATTTTCAGAGTATCCTGTTCTAAGTAAAGTGAAATTTCATCTTATACTGCTGCTCGTCCTCTTGTAAGGGTCCTCTAGTTCATCTACCCATTCCCAAATCTGATTGTCTTTGTTTTCACTGAAACTGAAAGTAATTTATAAAGTAAAAAATACTGTTTTTGTATTTCCAGATGTTTGCAACAATTAATTTACAGAGAATGACTAAATAAACAGAGGCAAACAGTAAATTAAAAGACAGAGAGCAAGGGAGAAGTTTGAGATTGGGTGGGAGGGAGAGAAAAATTTCAACAAATGGAGAGACACTGAGAAACAGAAGAAAAGGTGGGAAAATGAGTAAGAGAAGAGGACACAGAGAGGCAGATATTTGCTTGCACTGATGCTAGAACACCACACTGACAGCACATTTAAGTTGCACATTCCTCTAATGCATCAGACAAGCTATACTTAGTACTGTGCACTTCCTTCTTTCTTCTGGCTTCAAATTTGTATGATTTTGAATGTTTGAACACTCAAGTGTTGAAACAAGATGCTCTTCACAAATCTCTACTTCCTCTTTCAGGGAAGATTCTGCTCTTCACTTGAGAGCTATGATGTCTGTCTCAAATGGACAATAAGACATTAATAATGATGTCCTTTGGCATCAATGAATGCACATGAACAATGAATTCATTTGGATATCTTCTGAGTATACTTTTTTCAATGATGCATTGTGGTTCCTGAAAGGGTGCAATGAGCAAGCATATTGTAGTACCTTGTTAAAATAAAATGAAGTGTTGAGTGCTTCTTTGCTTGAAGCTCATTAGCAATATCTTGAAACTTCAATAGGAGGCCTTAACTCCCTTCCTATCAAAGTTTCAAGACATCACTAATGAGCTTCAAGCAAAGACACACTCAACACTTCCACTTTGTTTTGTCAAGGTATTAAGATATGCTTGCTTCTGTTCTGTCACCACAACACTAATCTTGTCAATGGCATTTACCACAGTCTCTTATCGTATTAACAATAATATTCCAGGGTGTGTCTATCAGGAGCTGTACTGATTTGGTGAGAAGCTTACTTAAACAAGTTTATTTAAAAATGTAATTCATATTCATCTTTCAAGTTGTTATTAATTTAAGTATCCAAGGTGCATTTTCTTTGAGAAATTTCTGTGTATCTAACTTGTGTCATAACATAATGCAGTAGAATTTGCTTAAATGGTTGAAGTGTCATCTTGATGTTGGTTGACTGGTTTGTTACAAATGTTGCACCTTCCACATCTGTGACAAAAATTTCGTAACTTTGTAATTCAAACAAACTTTCTCTCTGAATATTGAGACCAGGTGTAGCATCTTCATCAGGAAACTTCATGATGCACAATATGTACAGTTTCATCTGCATTTTGGGAGCAATATAGTGACCAATGGTGGTGAAATGCTTAGTTTTACTATATTAATCGGACCATAAACCATCTCAAAAGCACATAAATTGGTTGCTGCACAAGCTTTGGTTTTCTATTGGACATACCTTCTCTGATTTATTCAGCAGTATCAGAAATCGTATGGCAGTTGAGGAAGGACTTCATTAACATTAATGCAGCCAGATTTTGCATTTTATGCATCTATGTCTATAAGTTTTGAAATAAATTCATTAACACAACATCTTAAACAGTTTATAAGAATGTAGATCCTGGGTGCATGTGAAATGCAACTACCAGTAACAATGCATTTTTTTCTTGATGGGATGCCTCAGTTTATCAAGAGTTTCTCACTATTAACTCATTTTTATCTGATTAAAGATGAAATTGCTGCCACTTTCGTGAAGCAATAAACAAAATGACATAAGTTGCAATCTACAAAATCAACATAGTCAGTTGATTGTGTACGGTGTACAGCCAAAAACGTTTCCATATTGCTAACAAGAAAAAATTCTTTTTGAATTAATGTTTCCTTCACTAACTGCTTGGTAAGAATACCCTGTGGTGCTGGTGATGTTAACACATAAGATGAAGGTGGGAGTGACAACTGTAACTTAAGCCCCATATTTAAAATTTACAAAAGCTCCATATCTGTTCTTGAGATGTGTGAGCCAAGTTCCAAATCTGCTCTGTGAGATACGGCACCTCCACCAACTGATGCAGCTCCACAGTTGGGAAGTCAATTGGCAGGTGGATGGTCTCACTTCAGCATGTGACTGTTAAGGTACTGGAGTCACTTGTGGCCCAGAGAGATGTTGACTGACGCTACTATAGCATAACCAAATACAGGTTACAACAGCATGAGGTAGAGAAGGACTCCAGGCTGTGCTGGCAGTGAGGATGATGGATTCCAGCCATTGTGCTGCTGTTGCTTGAACATGGTCTATGTGAGAGCTCCACATAAGGTGCCTGTTTGAAGTTACACCAGAAAATTTGGCTGTCTTCATCAATGGGAGAGGGATGCCCTGATTTGTGTCTGCTGGTGTCTTCTGGGATCAATTCCCTGCAAAGGGCATTCACTTTTGTCATAGGGGCATTAAAGGACAGGCACTATTTCGTCCATAGTGGGTGGTGGGGTTGCATGTCCACTGGAGACAGCATCCACTGGAGGTGCCCAGCACTCATGCCATGTGAGCACCACTCGTACTGTCAGCAAAACAGCATGGTGCTCATTCTGGACTCAAATATTCCCAGTACTGGTTGTTGATTCTGTTGTAAAGGGTTCTGCTGTTCACATCATGCTGATTACATATCTTGTAAAGTATGGTATATAAATAAATCTTCAGTACACTGCATTCATGAATTACAAATTATTTTATTTGAAAATGGAAGTCATTGATGTTTTAAGTCATGAGATGGCAATAAAACTTATATCAGTCGGTAAATGTTGCAAGCATCACCTTGAGGTTTTATAAATGGTTTTGAGATACAGAGTTTGAACATTCATTCAAACTTCTGGCAACCTTTGCCCAATTAATTGAAATAACTATAGAGCTGGATAAACGCAGGGCTTTATAGACAGATACAAAATGAAATCTAGCAAAGGCAACAGGCTGGCCCAGTGAGTAGCCTCAGCATGTAACCCACTGGGCTGGAAAAGCATCAGGCCATTGGGGCATGTTAACACAGCATGGCTGTGTAACACTCCAGATTGACCCCTCTCAGCAGTTTTGCACCAACTGCCTTTCCATTTCTTGATTGTCTCGTTTAGGTACAAAAAAATTTAGCTGTTAAAAATTTAGCTGTTGTGGCTAATGTTGGGAGCTTTTGTTTTGCAGTGATTTTCATCACAAGGCAGATAATCCTTCCATATGTTGGGAAATATAACTGTTTTTCTTTTTATTGTTGTTGTACATCTCACCTTTCATTCTTATTTTCTTGTTTGTAATTTTTCTGTTCAGTTTCCACATATTTGTTAGCATTTTAAAATCAAATGTTTACAATACAACTCTTTAAAATATGGGGATTTAAATTTATTTGAAAAAAAAATCCTTTGGTACATCCATAGTTTTATCATATCTACAGGCATAATTAAAATTTTCTGTTGAAACTTTCTGATAGGTGAGCAATTTGGTGAAGAATTTTCAAAACTGAATCCTATGAAAAAGGTTCCTATGATCATAGATGGAGATTTCACATTGACTGAAAGGTAACACACAGTAAATTCTGAGCTTTGGCACCATAACTTTGCTGCCAACAGCAATTCATTTAGACTGTGAATGGATTTTTGTTTCAGTGTAGGAATTTTAAGATACTTGAGTCGGGAGAGAAATGTTCCTGACCATTGGTATCCTGCTGACAGCAAAAGACAGGCAAGAGTTGATGAATATCTGGAGTGGCAACATACAAATACAAGGAGTAACTGTTCACTGTATTTTACTAGCAAGGTTAGTAAGATAAGTGATATGTGCACTTTAGTAATGTTTTAGTTCATGGATTTACAATGTTCTACATCCTGTTTGTCCTTTTTTTTAGTGAAAGAACTTCTGAAGAATATAGAGGTTGATGTACAAGTCTACATTTTTTAAAGCTAAGGTGGTAGTAGTGGTGGTGGTGGTGATTAGAGGTTTTGGGTGCTAAATTTCATGGTGATCAGTGCTTGTTTAAAACTAATGATGAGCATTTAATCACCTATAGGTGCACTAATGGTAGGACACAAAGATGCTGTACCTACTATAATACAAGTCCAGTGTAAATCAAATCAAAGACACCAAGGTGATCACTGGGAAACCTCTCACCTAAAACATAACGTTCGCTTGCAGCTTTAGAACTTAGTTAAAGAAAACAGCATAATAATGGAAAAAATAAATAACACACACACAAAAGAGGAAAAGGGGCCATAGCAAGCAATAAAATACTAGATTTATTCAAGGAAAATAGCCCAAAATGGCACTCTTTCAACTGTGCTTGATCGTAGTTGAAAAACTGCTAGTTCATACTACAGTAACAGGCTTACAGGTCATCAAAGCAGCATTACATAACACCAAAGACCTCAGCGGGTGGAACAACTATACTATACTTTAAAAAACAAAATTCTGTTTAAAATTTGACAGGAAACAGTCTAGAATGAATATCATGAAAAATACAAACATGCTAAGAATATGGGAAAACAGTTGCAATATCGAAAGATAAAGCTGACAGGATTCTTGTGAATATCTAGAACATGCAAGATTTAAAAATAATAATAGCAACAATTTCAGAACAACTAAATACATAAAGAATGAGGAGGACATGTTATCTTACAATCAGATAAAGCTATACATAGGCAATGGTATGGCTATTACAAACAGTGACACAAGAAAGAATTCTGGATTAGACTAGAAGTCAAGTTTTACATTAGCAGATGGAGACAATCACTGCATGCTATTTATGTAACCTGTACTTCACTGCTCTTCCACTTACACTACTCAGCAGCCATGTTGCCTGATATGTGAAACAAAACATTTAAGGAACTTTACGTAGAGCATTATCAGCTATCTATAACCTGGCAAAGTAAATACTTACTTATTAGGAACATCAGAATAGTGGAATTTACATCCCCAAATTGAAACGTCCAGAAAAATTGTGGAAGTAGTGGCTAATAAGGTATTCTTTTAGTTTGTCCTGCCCAATGTCTAACCACAATTTGATACAGGCTTTTGTGCTACAATATAGAACACCATTCTAAATCATAGATAGTGACATAAGGTCTACACGGAAATTAGTTTTGTGGTTACAAATTTCACAATTCATCCTAAACCCACTCTTGCTATTAATTACAATTACCATTAGGGAGAGCATGAACTGCCACTTGAAAGAACCTCAAGGTTTTTTTTCATGCGGCTTCTGCAAGAATACGGCTATGAACTTTGTACAATATTCTTACTGCATTCTGCTGTAGAAATAATAAATCTTGACCTTAGCTACATTACCCCAGAAGATTATACTATTTATTTATTTGAATTTCATAGATCTATATTGTGATGAATCACAAGGATGTGGAATGAGTCAGGTTTACATTATTACATAGGTACAATAAACTGTCTACAATAAAATAATGTACACTATTGAGAATATTTTAGGGTACAAAAAGAAAAGTATGTATATTTATAAATTGACCATCATATATCAGAAAGACAAATAATGGTTAGCACATTAGAGATAGAGTCTCAAAACATAAATAGAAATTGCAATACTAGTTTACAAAAACAATCATTGATTAATCTTCATATTCTCATCAAGAGAGTAAAATGACTTAGCCATGGATATTTTCTTAATTTAGATTTAAATGTAGATGGGTCATTAAAGTGGACTTTAATATCTGACAGAAGATAATTGAAAACTTTTTTAGCAGAATAGTGAACACCTTTTGTGCAAGACTTAGATGTTTTATAGCCCTATTTAAATCATTTTTAGACCTTGTATTGTGATGATGGTATGCACTATTAGATGTTAAGAGAGAGTGCTTATTATAGCCAAATTCCATCAGAGAAAATAAGTATTGAGAAGTGGTCATTAATATTCAGAGCTTATGGAACTGGTTTCTGCAAGAACATCTTGGGTGAATGACACTCATGATTCTAAGTGCTCTCTTTTTCACAAAAGAGATTATTTGGCTAAAAGTTGTTTACCCAAAAAAAATATTGTATGATATGACAGTATATTACAAAGACAGTACTGACTGAAACTACTTAAGCAACCATTGTGCAGCTTAACTCAGTAAGAGTGATTTCTATAAGCAAAGAAGGCAGAATTGAGGTTTTTGGTTTATGTTCTGTGTGCTGGCATCAGCTCAATTTATCATGCATTCATATGAGTTGGAACTTCATATATGGAGTCTCATCCAGTGTGTGCTAGTTGGATCATTACTTCTGATTCATGTCATTTTTATTTGTGTGTAACTGCAAAATATGAGTCATTGTATGATTAAGAGTTAAGCTATTTGCTGTCAACCAATTGTAAGACTGAGCCATCTCTCTCAGCTGTGTCTGGCACAGATATTGTATCATCAAGCAACACAGTTTTTGAAGACTCCTCCAATGTCCCAGTCATTTAAATAAGCCAAGAATGGGAGTGGACTTAGCACCTGAACGTTGTGGAACACCATTTTTTATGTTTCTCACACTGAATTTAGTATTATTCCTGTTATATGATTTGACATGACTCTTTTTCTGTTGTAATGATTCCATCCATGCACCATTTTCCAAGTTTCTATAGTAGAATTTTATGATGTTCAGGGTGAAAGAACTAGACAAAAGTCAGACAAAGTCAGAATATTTAGCACTGAAGGACGTGCAGATCAGGTCTTGCAAGATCCAGGATGATGAGCTGAAATCGGTCTGAAAATTTAAATACCTGGGGTCATACATACAGAGGGATGGAGGACTGGAAAGTGAGATACAACACCGAATAAATTGTGGTTGGAACAACTGGAGGAAAATGAGTGGAGTGTTGTGTGACAAGAAAGTGAGTATTGGTTTGAAAGGGAAAGTGTACAAGTCAGTGGTAAGGCCTGCTATGATATACGGGGCAGAGACCTGGACAACCACAGTAGCCCAGGAAAGGAAGATGGAAGTGGTGGAAATGAGGATGCTGAGGTGGATGTGTGGGGTAACAAGGAAGGACAGGATTAGAAATGAATTTATTAGAAGAGCTGTGAAAGTAGGACCCATGGGGAAAAAGATACAAGAGAGCAGACTAAGGTGGTACGGACACTTACAGAGAAAAGGGGAAGAGTATAACGGAAACAGAGTTGACGATATAAAGATTGAAGGAGCGAGAAGGAGAGGAAGACCGAAGATGAGGTGGAAGGATAAGATATCTGGGGACCTAAGGGAGAAAGGATGGAAGAAGGAAGAGGCAATGGATAGAGAACTATGGAGGAGAACGATGCAGAAGAGCAACACCGACACTACGTGACGTGGGACAAGCCGACGATAAAGAAGAAGAAGAAGAAGAAGAAGAAGAGTGAAAGAACTAGACAAGATCACAGAAAACACCAACAGCGTAATTTTTCTTTTTTATCGCTACCAAAGCTGAATACATTGCTTTCTTAGTAGAGAAGCTCTTATGGAAGCCAGACTGAGCTGTTAAAGGTGAAACCATCTCCTGTAAGCTACCTTCTGAAATACTTTTCGTAACATGGGAAGGAGGGAGATTGGTATATAGTTAGAGGTCATCTGTTTTCTCAATTTTTACAAATTGGGCTCACTGCTGCATACTTCATCTTTCATGAAATACAACTTTACTTGTCAACTGTCTGATATCTTGTGGTGGAGTAAGTGTTGCCTATGTAAGTAATTTTTAGTTACCTGCTTTCAGTTACAGTTAGGCAGAATTATTTGAATTTAGTGCCCAACAACTTGACTTTAACATCATATGTCTCACTGCTACTGTCATCTGGGAATTTAGTACCAGCTGCATTACATACGTTGTTCATTTCATGCCTAATAATGCACCAAATGACCTTTGCTTTATTGTAAGAATTTTAAATTTTTTGTACATAACACAAAGTTTTGCTTTTTTGATGACAGTGAAGAATTTTGCATGCTGTTTGTAGTGCGACAAATGTCCAACTTTTAACATTTTTCATTTTTGAGTCCTTTTCTACAACGCATTACACATATGTAACATTGAGATTCAAGGTAATGGTATTGGCATGGGTACGATAAATGTATAATCATAGTTTTACATTCTGAAATCAGATTATTACAAAAACTCATATAATAATGTAACAAGAATTGTATTTACATACATTTCTTTTAGTAGTGGAATCTTCTGAAGCAGTTTCTGTCTTTGTTCAAGCACAGAAAAACTTTGAATTTTGGCATTGAACAGAAGTGTTCTGTTTCCTGCAAATTTTGCACCTTCCTCTTGTGTTATTCCACTGAGGAAAGTGGTCAATTTTGCCCTTCTGGCATTCTAGCACTGGAGTTACTGTAGTAGCTGGTTTCTTGAATTTTTTGGAGATATCTTCAGTGCTTGAATTTTAATTGTTCAGCAGATATCAATGCACTTGCAACATTAGCTTGAAACAGTCTGAGAGAAACATGTTTTTCAGGCAGGACCTTGCAGTCTTCTCTGTATTTCTGCCAGCTATTGACAATAGCTATTGTTACTGTGTGCCAGAAGGTATACAAATACCATCTTCTGGATTTTATGGGATATTTGTACAGTGATGTCAACATATCATAAAGATCTACTCCTCCCATATTACAATTGTACATTAGAACAATGTTTGGTCTTGAGACAAGAATATGTTCTTTATTAGTCCTATCCCATCTTTTTGCCATGTCCTTTGGCTCTACACCTGTTAGCAAAGATAACAATGTAACGCATTTGTTATCATACCATTTTGCAACCATGAAATTTATTTTTATTTTTTTTATTTATTGTATTTTTTTGCATGGAGACACCAACTGGTGTCTTTTGCAAACGTCATAGCATTTTTTTACAAGTTTAGTACAGTCATACATACATATGTGATTACATATACATGATACAAATGTACCATTGTACCTAATAAGGCACAATATTTGGTGTTACATCGAACCTATTATAAATATTCAGATTTTACACAACTCATATATATATAATCTGTGTGTGTGTGTGTGTGTGTGTGTGTATATATACAATATTTTATTTTAGTTTAATATTAATATTCACTTAAAGAATATAAACACTTGTCAATCAAGAAATATTTCAGTTTCACTTTGAATAAGTTCCCTTTGTGGCACCTTACAGAGCTCGGTAATCTGTTGTACCATATTTGACCACTAATGCATGGACTATGGTCTGTTGTTTTCAATTTTGTTCTTTGTCTGTAGTAGCAGTCTTTATTTCTTGTATTATAGGCATGCGTATCAGAGCACTTTGTTGCTTTGTTTTGATGTGTCACAAAAAATATAATTAATTTGTAAAGATACAGAGAGTAGACTGTGAGGTATTTATGATGGACAAAGATTTCCCTGCATGAATCTCTATACCCTAATCCATGGATAATTCTGATTGCTCTTTTCTGTAGGGTTAATATTCTGTTCATATGTATGTCGGCAGCACAACCCCATCTCTCTATCCCGTAATTAATCTGTGCAAAAATGGTTCCATAATAAATTGTTTTTAATGTCTGATGTGGAACTACTTTTGATAACTGGCTGATTAGATGTAATGAATTGCTGATTTTATTGCATAAAAATTTGATATGGTTTACCCATCTTAGATTTTCATCTTCCACTACTTCAATTCCACCTATGTTACTGATAGAGGTTTGGTGTGAGTTTGTAAGTTTAATTGGCAATAACTGAGATTTACTGATATTAACTTTCAAACCTTGATCTTGGAAATAAGTAGTTATTTGACTTAGTCCCTCAGTTGCTACCAACGTTAACTCATCATTTTGTTTACCAAGAAATAACAGTGAGGTATTGTCTGCAATTGCCCGTTGTGTCAACTTATGAAGCTATAGTACCGCGTCCTTGCACTTTCATCTGCTTTTCTTCAGGAAGAGTACATTGCTTGAATCTTCCAGCTCTTATGGTGCCTGTATAATAAATACCCCTCTTCAGGAGACTCTCAGCAACATGATACAATTTGAATAAATTGTCTGGATAAACCATAAAAAAGCAATTGTCTTCCAATGCTGCAGTTAGCTTCATCACAACTTTATAACCAAGATCCTTTACAGGCACATGCTTTGTTGCCTTAGAAGCCGCACCTTGGTAAACATCAAAATCACACAAATATCCTAACGAACAAGCTCTAGCCCACATTTTGAATCCCCATCTTGTTGGCTTGTTTTGTATATATTGTTGAAGACTACTGAATCCTCTGAAAAGGATCATTATTTTGTCAACACACTGATCCTGCTCTGGCAGTTTTCTCAGGTAAGCTTGTGGGAACAAAATAAGCCAAGGTCAAATTTTCCATAACTTATCTTCTCTCTGTGTTAGTCTAGTAACAATAAGTTTCTGAAAGCGGCTTCAAGCAGAAACCAGATTATACACCACATTTTTCCCAATAACATCGCACACTAGGCATCTGAGCCAAGCCCATTCACAAATAAATATCTAAAAGCTGCTCCAGCTCAGCTAGGGCAATGTCAATAGTTGTACCAAATTTCTGAATACTATAAATATTAGTTTGTTGAACACAGAGTTCCAGCATTTCATGTGTCACAAGAGATTGAAGTACTGCAAAGGGGTAAGCACTTCTTCAGGTTTGTCTTCTGGAAGCTGCACAAATGGATGAATTTCTGGAGTAAGGCCACCATCGATACACAACAACTCTGTATCTTCTGGAACATCCTCAGGATTTACTGAATCAAAAACAGACAACTCTTGCAACACCTTTGGAGTTGAAGTTTCTCCACTGCCATGATACGTGCTACCATTAGTTGAAATTTTATCATCATCCTCATCATCAAGTTAAAAAAAAATCACTTTCATCAGGATTATTTAGACTCTCAAGAATGTCATCAATAATTAACTGGAAGTAAAAGAAAATGCCTAAGCATCACAATATGAACATTAATAAACACAACCCTAAATGCCCACATGCTGTTACACATACGTAACATGAGTTCATTTCAACAATCCTATGGTATTTCAAAATGCAGAGCCAAAAGAATACAAATAATTGGTCCACTAGTACTTATTTAAAGAGACAATACTTAATATATACTAATTAAAACATATTATCTACACAAACAGAGGATCCCAAATACCTTCCACGACATGATTGTGACCAACTTCTGCTCTGGAGCAGAAATTACAAAGATGGTCAAAGATAATATTTCTACAGTAGTTCCAATTATTCCTGGCAGAATGCACTGCAAGGCTTGTGCAAATGTGTAAACAATAGGCATTGGTGAAATAGCATTAACTAAAGACCAGTAAAACCCATATAAAACTTACGTTACATACACTCCTGGAAATGGAAAAAAGAACACATTGACACCGGTGTGTCAGACCCACCATACTTGCTCCGGACACTGCGAGAGGGCTGTACAAGCAATGATCACACGCACGGCACAGCGGACACACCAGGAACCGCGGTGTTGGCCGTCGAATGGCGCTAGCTGCGCAGCATTTGTGCACCGCCGCCGTCAGTGTCAGCCAGTTTGCCGTGGCATACGGAGCTCCATCGCAGTCTTTAACACTGGTAGCATGCCGCGACAGCGTGGACGTGAACCGTATGTGCAGTTGACGGACTTTGAGCGAGGGCGTATAGTGGGCATGCGGGAGGCCGGGTGGACGTACCGCCGAATTGCTCAACACGTGGGGCGTGAGGTCTCCACAGTACATCGATGTTGTCGCCAGTGGTCGGCGGAAGGTGCACGTGCCCGTCGACCTGGGACCGGACCGCAGCGACGCACGGATGCACGCCAAGACCGTAGGATCCTACGCAGTGCCGTAGGGGACCGCACCGCCACTTCCCAGCAAATTAGGGACACTGTTGCTCCTGGGGTATCGGCGAGGACCATTCGCAACCGTCTCCATGAAGCTGGGCTACGGTCCCGCACACCGTTAGGCCGTCTTCCGCTCACGCCCCAACATCGTGCAGCCCGCCTCCAGTGGTGTCGCGACAGGCGTGAATGGAGGGACGAATGGAGACGTGTCGTCTTCAGCGATGAGAGTCGCTTCTGCCTTGGTGCCAATGATGGTTGTATGCGTGTTTGGCGCCGTGCAGGTGAGCACCACAATCAGGACTGCATACGACCGAGGCACACAGGGCCAACACCCGGCATCATGGTGTGGGGAGCGATCTCCTACACTGGCCGTACACCACTGGTGATCGTCGAGGGGACACTGAATAGTGCACGGTACATCCAAACCGTCATCGAACCCATCGTTCTACCATTCCTAGACCAGCAAGGGAACTTGCTGTTCCAACAGGACAATGCACGTCCGCATGTATCCCGTGCCACTCAACGTGCTCTAGAAGGTGTAAGTCAACTACCCTGGCCAGCAAGATCTCCGGATCTGTCCCCCATTGAGCATGTTTGGGACTGGATGAAGCGTTGTCTCACGCGGTCTGCACGTCCAGCACGAACGCTGGTCCAACTGAGGCGCCAGGTGGAAATGGCATGGCAAGCCGTTCCACAGGACTACATCCAGCATCTCTACGATCGTCTCCATGGGAGAATAGCAGCCTGCATTGCTGCGAAAGGTGGATATACACTGTACTAGTGCCGACATTGTGCATGCTCTGTTGCCTGTGTCTATGTGCCTGTGGTTCTGTCAGTGTGATCATGTGATGTATCTGACCCCAGGAATGTGTCAATAAAGTTTCCCCTTCCTGGGACAATGAATTCACGGTGTTCTTATTTCAATTTCCAGGAGTGTATATGTAACTGGGGGTACTAAGCAATGGCATTTAAAACATTTGCTTCTGAGGCTTTGTACACTGTAAGAACTCCTGTCTGTTAGTGAAGAACAGTATTCAAAGCGCTATATGATGTATTACTCATTCACGTCCATGATGTGGAACTTTATTCCACTTATAAGAACTACTCCCCCTCTCTTCATGTTATCCCTACAGTAATGTACCCCTGGATCTGTGAAGTTGCTGATCTTTTGTGCACTCATTAATTTCTTGGCATATTTTCCATGAGATTTAGTAGAGTAACCGAGACACACAAGGACAATACTTTAAGGGGGTAAAGCTATAAACATGATTTAGAATCAGCAGTGCAGTGACAGGGTGGAAGCCAGCCACCAACAAAACTAGTCAGTGTTGGCCAGCAGGCTACATAGTCAGTAGCTTTGCATCTGCCTCTTTGGCAACAGAGTACACATGCTGATGCTGTGCAACCCTCAGGGAGGTATTACAGCCTGATTATAACAACTACGTCATTGGTCCCATCCCAGAACTTTCTGTGCAACCCATTGACTCTGAAATTACAGTAATATCAGCATGGAGCTGCAGGAGGCCCTACTTAAGGATGCATGAACCGGCTCATCATCGTCGAACACACGGGCAGCAATGCAACATTGTGCCTGTGCTACTCCATGCTGCACCAATGATGCAGACACTCTTGCCTCTGCCGGGACACGAGCTGCTGCTTGACACCTAAGCATCTGGGCACCAGTGGCAGCCTTGCACTTGGCTGCTATCCCAAGAGAACAACAAGAGTATCTAGCCATCTCTGGCCTTGCCAGAGTACCAAAACTATGTTCTGAACCCTGGAGTGGGATGCATCCTGATGTCCTCACAGCAACAGGTGACACCACACCGTCACCATGAGCATGGCAATGCAACAGTGGTGGCGGGCAGTCAGCAGCTGTAGGCTACTGCACCAGATAAATACTCTTGTATTCACTGCACTGCCCACTAATGGCTGTTAAAAAAAATCCCCAATACAGAAGGTGCTGTAACCATCATCAGTTATTCTTCAGCTGCACAACATCCTTCCTTGGCAGAGAATCGTAGCCCACGCTCAGCAATAACAATCACCCTGTTGTAACACATTTGGTAGTGAAAGATGGCTGCTGACACTTGATGTCATCATCTGAAAAAATGATTCTGGCTTTAGAAAAGGATATATCAGCTGGCATTGCAAAAAGTGATTTAAGTGTGTAATGAAATAACTCTGTGTTAGACCACAGTGTCACTGTCAGTGAACATGCAGCACAAAAGAAATTGACACTGATGTGAATTAAATAAATCAACTTCTTTGTTGTGTCTCCTGAATGTAGTTAAAAGGGGTTATATTTATTACAGAGGACACATTCTGGATATGGCAATATCAGTACATTATGTCAGGTGATATACTTGCCTGTTATCACATTATAGGCCAATTTATGGTGAAAAAACTCATTCATAAATCATGACAAGAAACGTATTAGAAAATTTATATAAACAGAAATGTTTTTTTTTTATATTCTGAGACATTCATGGCCCTCTTTTAGTTGTCAGCAACACACTTAAAAATTAGCATATCATGGCTGAAATACACTAACTCTTTTAGCATGTCTTATTGATCAGCAAATTATGCCTGTTTTTTCAACAGTTTCTGTTTCCAGCAATGAAAGGAAAACAGCCTAATCTTGAAACAGTTGCTAGACGAGAACAAATAATGGCAGCAACATTGAATGAAGTGGAAATTATCTGGTTGAACAAAAAACCATATCTGGCTGGAGACGAAATCAGTATTGCTGATCTCCTTGGGGCATGTGAGATTGAACAAACTAGTGAGTATTACATCATTGGGAAACACCATTAAGGAACTTGCTTCATCCTCTTCCTGCTCTTGCTGAAAAAAAAATTGTGAACCATACAGCAAATATAAAAGGTTTTTCTATCACAGACTGCATATATTTTTACTCCTTTGTTTCCATTTCTCTTCTTAACAGAGTGTTTCTTAAAATCCCAAAAGAAATTATGAGGAATATAACTTCAAGGAGATAAAATAGATACAAAGACTTTTGTCCATTAGTGTGTAAAATGAGAGCTTACAAGTAAGTGCTTCATTTGGAACAAGAAAGGAAGATATAAAGAAAGAAAGGTGTATAGACTTTTTAACACATTTCTTCCTAGTGTTGCATATGACATGCAATAAAAAGTTTAACTTCACAAAATGCAGTCAAATTGAACTCACACAAAACTCATCATGCATGTGTTAAATCAGTCACAAGTTCTCTGGCAATGTTCTTATGGTTCACTATTAGTCTAACACTTCATGAAAAAAATAAATGACTGAAAACTTTGTGTTGCACCACTGGGAAGAAATAGGGAAGAAATAGTTGTTTAACAACTAAATGGGAAAGTTTGAACTGCCTTTTACCATTAATTCATTCATTGCATATTACTTGGGATGTGACTCACCACTGTGTAAGCTTTATAGCAGGCTTAAGATTGCCTTTTCTAATTCAGAGTGGAGAGGTTGTATTAGCTTTTTAATAATTATGTTTCCAGGAATGGCAGGCTACAATCCCTGTGATGGATTTCCAAAACTCTCAGCTTGGTTAGAGCGAGTTCATCGTGACACACTACCACATTATGACAAAGTTCATGCGATGGTAAGAAAGATAACAGAGAAGTATGGAGGTGTACCACATCCTTCACTCACAAAGCTGTGATACTGAACAACAAATGCAGATGTTGGAAAGGCTTGGTACATGGATTTATATTTATCTTTAAATTGAACAGCCTTTCCTTTGTTGAGTGCTGTACATAACAACGTACAATTTAAAATGTTAAAACATTATGTGCAGAGGTTTATTTTAAAGCCACATGAAAAATAATTAGTGTCTTATTATAACGTTACTTCAACATGTATAGCATTTTTTATAAGAATATGTGCTTCATTCCAGAGGTGTCATCACCCAGTGAGCTATTCAAGATACACAAACAGAAAATATATTCAGCTGAAGCAATAACAAAAGTTTTCATTTAATACTTATTTGAGACTGCACCTTATATTCCCTTTCACTGCCTATAGCATTAAGGGCAACTGTGCAAAATCTAATGATTTAAGCAGTAAAGGCAACAACTCACTGAACAGCTGAAGCAATGAGCCCTTGATTGACACATAAACAAGACAGAGAACATTGGTAGCTTAGCTGACTACATTGTGCAATCACTGTAGCTCCACTTGCTTAAGGCATTGTATTGTGTGGAGTGGGGGGTGGGGGGTAGGAGAAGGCTGGGTCTTGGAGGGAGGGTTGGCCAAAGGTGGCTGGCAGTTGAGAGCGAGAGGCAGCTGGCACATGGATTAGTGAGCTTGTTCTGACTACAGGCAGGGGGTTGCATGCACTGCACAATGACATGGAAGAGTGGACTGGGTGGAGAGGAAGACATTGTAGGTACAAAGAGAGCAAAGAAAACAAAAATCTCGCATGAAATGTGACAGCTATTTATGAAAAGGTGAGAATTTCAAGCAAACACTAACACAAAAATGCTAGAATGTGCTGAATTAAACAAATCTGTTCAGAAGATACAATGAAAATTTGGTTAAAAAACAACTGAAAATAATAAAAGTATGAAAATATAAAATAGTAATTTGTTGAGTAAATGTCACATTTCATCAGTTAAGATGGCAGATGGGACAGTAATTGACAACATAGAGAAAAATTGTATTACAAGCTTTCCAAGATTTCTTTAAATGTTTGTATAGTTCAAGAGATGACTCAGAAATACAGGAGGCCACTAATAAAAATAATTACATTTCAGAACTAATGCTAGATAAACTATGCAAAACCATTAAATGTTTGAAGAATGGAAAAGGGCCCAGAAAATAATGGATTTTTAAAATAACAACATTATGAAAAGGATATTTGCAACTCACCATATAGCAGAAATGCTGAGTTGCAGATAGGCACAACAAGAAGGCTATCACAAAATGAGCTTTTGGCCAACAAGGCCTTTATCAAAGATATACAAAACACACACACATACACCCACAAAAGCAATTCACACAAACATGACCACTGTCTCTTGCAGCTGAAGCCAGACTGGCTCCCACAGAATGTGGTCAGGTTTGTGTGAATTGCGTTTGTGTGTGTGTGTGTGTGTGTGTGTGTGTGTGTGTGTGTGTGTGTGTGTGTGTGTGTGTGTGTTTTTTTTGTCTTTTACATTACATTACATTTATCATTCTCCATGGATTCCTTGGAGAGGAGCATCGGGTATGTGATAAGAGTGAAAGTCTTTATTTTTATTTTTTTTAATAGTCAGATACATGGATATTGTACAATTCTAATGCAGACAGAGTTATGAGCTTAATCCTTGTTAAGATATTCATCGATGGAGTAGAAGGAGTTGGCCAACAGGAAGTTCTTTAATTCACTCTGAAACCGATCTTTATCCCTTACAACACCTTTGATATGCTCTGGTTAGTTATTGAATATATGAGTACCCATGGATTTGACTCCTTTTTGTACTAATGTTAAGCTTTTATAGTCCTTATACAGATTGTTTTTGGTTCTGATATTATAATCATGCTTTGCACTATGTTGTGTAGAAAGAGACATGTTGGAAATGACAAAGGACATCAATGAGTATATGTACCAAGAAGTAGTAGTTAGAATACCAAATTTCTTAAAGAGGTCTCTGCATGAAGCTCTAGGACTGACACCAGATATAATCCTAATGACTCATTTCTCAATTTTGAAAATGTTCACTTTGTGAGAGGAGCTTCCCCAAAAGATGATTCCATAACTCATTGTTGTTGTTGTTGTGGTCTTCAGTCCTCAGACTGGTTTGATGCAGCTCTCCATGCTACTCTATCTTGTGCAAGCTTCTTCATCTCCCAGTACCTACTGCAACCTACATCTTTCTGAATCTGTTTAGTGTATTCATCTCTTGGTCTCCCCCTACGATTTTTACCCTCCACGCTGCCCTCCAATACCAAACTGGTGATCCCTTGATGCCTCAGAACATGTCCTACCAACCTATCCCTTCTTCTAGTTAAGTTGTGCCACAAACTTCTCTTCTCCCCAATCCTATTCAATACCTCCTCATTAGTTATATGATCTACCCATCTAATCTTCAGCATTCTTCTGTAGCACCACATTTCGAAAGCTTCTATTCTCTTCTTGTCCAAACTAGTTATCATCCATGTTTCACTTCCGTACATGACTATGCTCCATACAAATACTTTCAGAAACGACTTCCTGACACTTAAATCAATACCTCATTAGTGAATGGAAATAGGCTGAATAAATTAACTTCTTCATTTTTAAATCACGTATTTCTGCTATCAGGCATACTGCAAATGTAGCTGAACTAAGTCGTTTCATTAAGTCTAGAGTGTGAGTGTTCCAATTTTTGACAAAGGCATTGTTGGCCAAAAGCTCATTTTGTGACAGTCTTTTTTTGTGCCTATCTGCAACTCAGCATCTCTGCTATATGGTGAGTAGTAACTATCCTTTTCGTAATATTGTTACGTTCCGTCCTGGATTTTCAATTGTTTGGTGTTTTAAAATAAAAAGTCAGTCTAAAATTATCTCCGACAACAGAGGAGTATCATTAGATTTTAATCAGGCATGCAAATGTGCTGGCCTTAGAAGGGGATATAGCACACCAGAATATCCGCAAATTGATCATATTTACAGAATGGAGCAACAAGTATGAATTACCACTCTCTCTGCAAGTCATAGATTCTCGCAATGCTTTTGACACAGTTTCAACAAAATCTGTAACAACAGCACTGAACAAAAGGCATTAGTGGATATCAAGTAGATTATTGTGATGAGGACCATTAAGAATTTAATGTATGGGGATATTTAATAATTCCACAGCCTCTGCAGGATGATCATTTAATTAGTTTACTCAGTATTGCTCACTTTTGCTGAATGAATGCATTCCATATTTTAAGACAGAAGAGAATATATATTTGTTTGGTACATCTGCTTAATATTAGTTGCACTCTGATACTTATCACTTAGAACATAATTATCGAAGAGAAAGCATTATTCTATGAAAATTGCAGTAGTATCTGGTGACTTAATTTAATTACTCACTAGAGAACCTGGCAATATTTCACAATTGCTAAATATGTGTGGGAATTGGATACATGTCCTTCTCCCCATCTCTCTGTCCATCTCCTCCTCTCCCTCTCTTTGTCCTGTTCCCTCCCTCTGCCCAAAACCTCCCTTTCTCCATCTACTCCTTCTCCCTTTCTCTGTCATCTCCTCCTTCTCCCCTGTCTCAGACCTTGAGCCTTGTTTATTGTTATTGCAAATTAAAATTCCACAATTGTATTATAATCATAAGCCAATAAGTGATCAATACAACTTTCCTGTTTTCTGTGACAGCCGACTGCAAGGAAGAAAGAAAAACAGCATTTTGTCTGTGTATACAACTTTTGTTTAAAATTATATATAACAAGAAAGAACATATATGGAAGAAACAATCTGTTCACCATATCTTATGGAGTATAAGATACTACAGAATCTAAGACACACTTTAATTTTAAGCAATTTTTAATAAATGACATTTTTACCATTTCTATTATTAGATTGCAAAGCCAGAAGAAGAAAAAATTCTTAGCTTATAAAATTGAACTGAGCTTTAAAATCCCTCAAAATCATCATCCAAACTTTCTCCTTCATTTTCTTCTTCTCCTTATTCATCATCGTTGTCTTCTTCATGTATAAGGTGGTCTTCACTGCCATTGACAGTGTTACTTATGCCTCACTTCTTGAAATATTAACAATAATGTCTTCTCTCAGTCTAGACCATGACTGTTTTATCCACTGGCACACTTGTTTGATTGTATGTAACTTTAAAGCTCCCTCCAGCATGAACTCATGTTGGGTTTCATCCATCATCCATATGCTCCGTTGCGCTCTAATACACACTTTAAATGGTTTATTTATCGAGACATAAAGAGGTTGCAATGGTGAAGTATGTTCTACCAGAATAACAGTGAGCTCTTTATTTCCCTGTCTCATTTTCTCTTTCAATAAAGCATCTTTCCTTCTCTCCCACGCTCTGTTAATCCAGAATTTCATACCAGCATCGTCCGCCCCTGGTAGATGAGTGGTCAGCGCAACAGAATGTCAATCCTAAGGGCCTGGGTTTGATTCCCAGCTGAGTCGGAGATTTTCTCCACTCAGGGACTGGGTGTTGTGTTGTCCTAGTCATCCGCATTTGATCCCCACTGATGCACAAGTCGCCGAAGTGGCGTCAAATCGAAAGATTTGCACCCAGTGAACAGTCTGCTCAACAGGAGGCCCTAGTCACATGACATTTCAATACCAGCATCGTCCACCCAACCCTTGTCATGTACATGAACAACAACACCTGGCAGTATTACAGAAGGTTTGGGTATTGTTTTGCACTTGGAAATGATCATTGGGCCACCACAACATGAAAGGACAACACTGTGGTGCATTTTTTGGTGTCCTACAGTTTTTATAGTTACAGTTTTAACACCTTTCATGGCAACAGTTCTGTTACCTGGCACATCAGATATTCAGAGGAGTTTCGTCCATATTTGCTATTTGACTTTGTTTCACATTGGTTTTCTTTTGAAGTTGAATAATAAAGTGATGGAGAGATAACATTTCCAATTCATACTCTTGTGGTATTTTCCAAGATATTTTGGTTTTGGTTTGCATACTAGGTCCATGTGGTTCATAAACCTGTAGCACCAACCAGCTCCACCCTTAAAGTCATTTAAGTTCCACTGTGGCACTAGCTTATGAGCATGTATTTAAATCATTTTTTTTATTAATTCCAATGCCATTTTGATGGCGTCCTCAAGTCCATTTCAATACGACGTATTCTAGTTTTGGCCATTTTGCATTCAGATCTTTATTTGCACATTTAGTCTTTCTCATTTTTTCAGTTCCTCTTTACCAGCCCGCCATTTGCAAATGGTTTTATCTGTTGGTGGAGGGTCAAAATGCCACTCAGCTCTCTGTTTCCATGTTCTTCTGCATATGCTGTTACTTTCGATTTATAGCATGCATCATATGAATACCTTTTATTTTTTTCCATTATGAAACTAGCTACTAATAAAAATATTGTACTGTTACCAATAACACAAATCACTTTCACATGAAGTTCACTGGCGCCGTTAACTGCAATGATGCATCATTCGCTAGACAGTGTTCTTGGTTTGTGATGGCAGGGTGGGAGGGAGAAAGTGTTAGCAGGCTTGTGAATTGCCACAACTCATTTTTGTGACATTGATGCACTGCTGCTGGTAGTTGAATCCACTGTTGCCAGACAGACAGATCAAACACTAGACATTTCTATGTTAATTTTGAGTATAAGAAGCACCTCAATTTTGGAGACAGTTTTTCAAAGAAAAAAGTGTGCCTTGTAATGCATTAAATACAGTAATGTTTTAAATGCCCTACTATCGTAGTTAAAACGGAGTGTGAGAAAGAAAACAAACCACACATTTTCACAGCAGAGTACAGCACAACGTTTTATTTCTCACAGTCACTTTTAGCAGAAAACATCTAAACTTTTGTTAAAAAAAGTAGGCTATGTTTATCTGAGTATTCATTAGAGTACTGTGTAAAAATTTGAGGTAAATCAGTCAAGAAATTTTCCTTATTGTAGACTACATATATATATTAAAATTATATAACCATTGTGTGTCTGAATGTTCATTAGAGTACCATGTAAAAATTTGAAATAAGTCAGTCAGTAACTTTCCGAGATTTTTGGTAACAAGATTTTCCATTTATACATTACATATTCATACATTATTTGTGTATTAAAATATATAATCCACATCAACCTGAACATTTATTAGAGTAACAAATTAAAATTTGAAGTCTGTCCCCTCCAACAGGTATACAAATAAACCACATGAATATTCAAATGCAATGTTGTGTCAAAATTTGAAAGCACTCAATTCAGAACTTTCGTAGATTTAAGATTTTGAATGAAATATTATTGAGGTTTTTTGAAAGACTACATCTGTGTTGTTAATAATTTAAATAATGAAATACTACACCAGTTGTACTTTTATTTTTACTGGTTCAGAATTTTATATTTAATTCATTAACACCTGGTGAGATATGACAAAATTTGAGTCTGGTGCAACGACTGGCAATAAGCCTTTAATGCAGAGAAATGTAATGTCGTGTACCTCATAAACAGCAAAAAAACTAGTGGCCTTTGATTACAGGATTAATTAGTACAATTGTGACTTGTATAGTTTGATTGTGTGTTGTACAATTTCAGCAAGATTTCAATAAACCTAGTTACTTATTGTTATTGTAACATGAGATTTTATTTAATCACTGCTTTTCCTGGCTAATGATCGCTATTTTGTTAAAGAAATCTCCACCTGGGAACGTGTAGCAATGTTGTATATCAAGCAGTGTAAATGACACTAAGGTCATGAACAAAAGTAATCATACGTAGCCAGCAAACAAGCTAGATGTATGATAAGTGATCTGACCTAAACAAGAGTAATAATTTTTAGTAATTTTCAGTGCTGTTGTATAATAGTCTCTTTACTAGTTGCAGATTGTTTATCGAATTTAAAGCTACTGTTATTTGAGGTGGCAACACTTTTCCTTGAGCAAAATGAACAGTTTTGTCACGCAGTACCACACGCACACAACACTAATGTATTTTTTCCTGTCAAAACATTTCATAAAAGTTGTTGCAAAATAACCAGGCTTCATACATCAGCGGATAAGAATTTATGTCATGGAAGATACTGTTTGCATTCATAGATGTTCACTGTACTCACAATCTAACTGGAATTTTATTACCTCAGAGTGGGTTCTGGGCCACCAATACACAATTATTATAGCAGTTATGACCAACAACATTTATGTTTGAATAGAAAAGCAACTTAAAACTGCCGCTGCAATATTATACTAAGATGGCAGCTGACATAAGAAAATCGACTCTGCTGCAGGTCCTGTTTTTACTACTAACAAATAATATATATTAAATCTTTTTGTACCTTCACGATATGCATTAACATTTGAAAATATTTCTTAATGTTAATCGCTTCTTTTTCAGCATTTGCCAATAAACATCGCCATAGACCAATAGCTCTAACGGCTGTGCTCTTTTGTAGCTGAGCAGAAAACAACATTTATATAGGATGAGAATTACAATGAAATAAAACTCCAAACAAAGAAGATTCATTTCAATAGCACATAAACTCCATTTTTTTAATATTCAATTGGCAACATAATACTGTTTTTTTACAGACCTCTGTGTTATGAGACATCATTCACAGCCTATCAGTATAACACTTAGAACAAGAAGAAGGACTTTTCTAGAAGAATCTTAGATAACAACAGATTGAGATTTTCATTATCTTTTTCCATGGGTATTGTCTGGGATACAATTTTTTACAAAATGTTAAATTATGTCACTGACAATAATTATTTATTACTTTATTAACGATGAAGTCCTTTTTTATTAATATAACGAGAATGCAATTAATGTTCATTCACATTCCACACATAATGCTGTCTCGAATATTATTCTGAATAAAATATAGGTGTGGATATTACAACATGTGGCATGGATCTCAAATAAACTCAGTTCTGCATAATGCAAGTGGCAGAGTTTATTGGTAAAATACTGATATACCGCAGTTTGTGTATGAAGGAAACACACAAATGTGATATCAGTACGAGGTCAAACAAAAAGGACATCAAAAACTGTAATGCAGATGATGACAAGCTTCTTTACAGGAAAGAGTAAAGGAAAGCCTGAAAAAATTGCAGCTGTGAAATATCTCACAAATACTATTTAGAAAATCCCTGAACCCATTTTGAGGGTGGAGTTTATGCACATTCTTCATCCCTCAACCAGTTGATTCTGTTGAGAACACAAAGTGACAAAGCTGTACTAATAACAGCAAGAATAAGATTCACATAAGTAATTATTTTTCCTGTATATGTTCCATGAACAGAACTGAAAGATATCTGAATATATGATACAGGAAAGTATCCCCAGTCTACAGTTCTTATTGATTTTGCACTACAGACGACCTAATTTCAGCTCTATCTTAAAGCACCTTAAAATTCATTGCTGCATTGTCCTATGCATATGGTAAATATACAGGATGTTTCACAGTTCCTATTACAGGCTTCTAGGGGTAGTAGAGGGGACACAGTAGATAAAGTTTTGATAAGGAGTCCATGTTCCTAAATGAACTGTTTGGACATAAAATAACTTTGAAGACTGGATCACTTTCAACTCTCCCATTTCACAGCACACCTACAGACTGATGAGAATCCCCTCCCCCCCCCCCCCCCCCCCCCTACATAGAAGAGCAACAGGTCAGAAAGTGATCTAATATTCAGAATAATTATACGTCTAAGCAGTACACTTCCAGACACAGTTTCTTCATCAAACTTCATCTACATACCCCTCTGTAACCCCTAAAAGCCTGTAATATGAATTGTGAAACATCCTGTATAATTGACCAAACACAGGATAAGATTATTTGGTATCTCGCTCAGTGTTCTTCTTGACTTGGTATTAATGGAATGTGGAATTCAGGCAAAACACCCACATAGAAGATAACCAAAGACACATCCAGTGCCTCATTGGTAATATTTTATGTTATACAAAGTCATTGTCACTCCAAAAAATACTGCCCTCATACCAATAATGTGGCTGCATTGAGCAAAAACTTATTCTCTTGACATAGAGATGTTAATTGTCCAGAATAAGTATCAAACTTTTTATGATCCCATTACACATTGCCAAAATCAGTTCAGATGTGAAGAATAGGATAATCATTATACATTGTTGCAAACTAGTGATTCGTGGATTAACAAATGCATAATTATTATGGGATGGTTAAAAAGTCTTTTGAACTCAAAAACTGTCAAAACACATATTTGCACTTGTCAAGACAATGTTATGGTAATCTTAGTAACTGGATACTTGGAAAGAGAAGCACAATACATTTTTAATGTATTATACAAGCACAAAGTGTTACTTTCTTTCTCTCATGATGTATTTACATTAATTTTCCCACATTGTTTGGCACATCTTTAAAAATACACTGCCTCACAAAAAAAGTGAAGCACCCAGAACACACATCTACATCTACATCTCTACTCTGCAAGTCACCTTAAGGTGCCTGGTGGAGGGTACTTTGTGTAACACTGTCACTTTGCCCTTTCCCTGTTCCAGTCGCATATCGTTTGCAGAAAGACCAACAACTGATAAGTTTCCACGTAGGCTCGAAACTCTCCAATTTTATCTTCATGGTCTTTTCAAGGAATACATGAAATGGGACTACCTTCCCATCCCTATCTGAAATTCCTTCCTCATGTCAACATTCTCTGAAGAGGTCATTTTTGGCTTGAATTGTTAACTCTCTGGATTTTATACTGTTATATGTATACCCAGTTCCAGAAGCAAATTGCCCTTTAAAATGAGTTTATCATCTCAGATTAAATTTCACATTAATATACTACACAATTTATATTAGCAACTAAGGGGTATAACCCATTTGTTAATAATCCAAGTTTGAAATTTTGTGATATCAATTGTGCAGTCATGCTGCACCAGCCATTCTTGAAAATTTACCTCTCCCTTATTTCTGAAAAGCTATGATGTTTAGTTATTATGATCACTTAAACTGATAGCTCTACTTGATAGCAAATCGAAATACTGTTAGTAATTTTTATTCAAAGTAATTTGTTTATAATTAACTAAAATGTAACTTAAATTGTTGTACTGTAAATTCACTGAAATTATATATGAATTTTAGTAACCTTTTCCAAATTTAATATCGGAACATGTAGCGCAATAGTGACCCATTTTTTGATCCAAGTAACTAAAATTATCTCGTGACTTTTGTCACACAGGTGCATTAAGCTGTGCGGCCTCAATCAGCTAGAAACTGTGGAACGTGGACAGTAATTGACTGGCATACTTGTAATGTGGTCTGACATATCAAGTTTTTGCCTATATTCAAGTGATGCGCATCGCTGAGTGCACAGAAGGCCAAATGAAACATTTCACCCCAAATGTAAGGTCAGATTCAAGCCAGAGGAGGGACTGTGATATTTTGGGGGTGTTTTTCTTATGAATTGGGGCTACTCACTGAAATTACCGGTAACATGAACCAGCACATTTTTTTAAACATTCTGAATGACCAGGTGTTGCCATTCAATCCACACCAGCTTGTCAATTACACTATTTATATCCCAGTTTTTCAAGACAATAACAGCAGAATTCATTGAGCTGGAAGAATATGTGACTGGTTTCCTCACAATATAATCTAATTGGATAGATAAGAACACTAACTCACTGAGTGTTGGCAGGAGAACACACGTAAAAAAGGTTTTACTTGTGCAAGTTTTCGGAGCCCGTTGCTGCTTCTCTTCTGGCAGAAGTGGTGAAGGGGAAGGAAGAGGGGGCAAAGGAAAAGGAACTGGAGAGGTTTAGGACGAAGGGTAGAATTTGGAAAAGTCACCCAGACCTCTAGGTCATGGGAGACTTAGCATACAGGATGAGAAAGAAAGACTGGTTTTCTGATCATTCCCCACTCTATTACATCTTGACGGGCCAATAAAATCACCTGACTTGAACCCCATAGAAACTCTGTGGAACATGTTGGAACAGTGAGTAAAGTGCCAGCATCAATAACCCTGCAGTTTAGTGGAATTGTGTAATCAAACTCTTAGTGAATGGCTTACCCTGGATACAGCATACCTGCACAATGTTACGGACACACTTCCTATCCTAATCCAGGAAGGTATCACGTCCATGGGTGGAATTACATGGTATTAATGGTGTAATGATTTCTTTAGGGATGACTTAATTTTTTGTATGGCAAGCTTACTTTGTTTCATACAAAACTGTACTGAACTTCTGTCATGCAAAGACTTTAGCATCTGCACAACTGGCTAGCTTTATATGAAGTGCACTGTTGAATGGAAATGTAATAGTTGTATGCTACTTCACTTATCATATATAATGCTTGAAGTGGAGTATGCAGATTATATTGTGCTAATAAACTGCATATACTACGCACACTGACATACAGCCACTTTATCTTGACACTGCCACCTAATTCTTAATTCTATGTTTTGTTTTTCTCTCTCATGTCACAACACACAGTTTCTCACTATAAGTTTATGAAACAAATGATACACATAATCCATCTAATCTAATGTAAAGCTTGGCTACAGTAGTTTTTAGTTGTTTGTGGCAATGAAGCCAAGAAGGACCTCAATTTAAAAATTTGGCTGCATAACTTGTGGCATCATCTTACTCCATATTTACTTTCATTGATTTATGTTTTAAATTTTCCCATTAATTAATTTATGAAGCCATATGGGTTAACAAGTCACGGCTGCAAAATACTAACACAAATTCTTTACAGACGAATGGAAAAGCTGGCAGAAGCCGACCTCGGTGAAGATCAGTTTGAATTCCGTAGAAATGTTGGGAACACATGAGGGAATACTGACCCTATGACTTATCTTAGAAGAAAGATTAAGAAAAGGCAAAACTGTGTTTCTAGCATTTGTAGACTTACAAGGGGAGGCCGCCAATTGTGAAATTCAGATTCGATTCATACTGCGCATAATAAAAGCTCATGGCCAGAGGTGTAATGTGGCAAAGCACCAAGATGCACTTCTCAGCCGTTGTCGAGACAATGGACAGTTAAAAGAAACCGTTGTCGTGAAATACTCTCTATGATTAATAATTTTCTACAGCGTCGTGGCGCAGCGGTAAGCGCTCGGGTTCGTAATCCGAAGGTCGCCGGATCGAATCTCACGCCATGCAACCCTTTTTTTTGTATTTGTTCTGAGGCATCAAGGGATCACCAATTTAGAGTGTGTGTGTGTATATATATATATATATATCTCCCTTAAAACCCGCTTCCTTTTGTCTTCCCCTCTCCTTCCCTCTTTCCTGGTGGGGCGGCGGTTTGTTGCGAAAGCTTGAATTTTGTGTGTGTGTTTGTGTTTGTTTGTGTGTCTGTCGACCTGCCAGCGCTTTTGTTCGGTGGGTCGCCTCATCTTTGTTTTTTTATATATATATATATATATATATATATATATATATATATATATATATATATATATATATATATATATATATATATATATATATATATATATGGAAGGAAACATTCCACGTGGGAAAAATTATATATAAAAACAAAGATGAGGTGACTTACCGAACAAAAGCGCTGGCAGGTCGATAGACACACAAACAAACACAAACATACACACAAAATTCAAGCTTTCGCAACAAACTGTTGCCTCATCAGGAAAGAGGGAAGGAGAGGGGAAGACGAAAGGAAGTGGGTTTTAAGGGAGAGGGTAAGGAGTCATTCCAATCCCGGGAGCGGAAAGACTTACCTTAGGGGGAAAAAAGGACAGGTATACACCCGCACACACGCACATATCCATCCATACATACAGACTCAAGCAGACAATATGCTTGAGTCATTCCAATCCCGGGAGCGGAAAGACTTACCTTAGGGGGAAAAAAGGACAGGTATACACCCGCACACACGCACATATCCATCCATACATACAGACTCAAGCAGACATATTGTCTGCTTGAGTCTGTATGTATGGATGGATATGTGCGTGTGTGCGGGTGTATACCTGTCCTTTTTTCCCCCTAAGGTAAGTCTTTCCGCTCCCGGGATTGGAATGACTCCTTACCCTCTCCCTTAAAACCCACTTCCTTTCGTCTTCCCCTCTCCTTCCCTCTTTCCTGATGAGGCAACAGTTTGTTGCGAAAGCTTGAATTTTGTGTGTATGTTTGTGTTTGTTTGTGTGTCTATCGACCTGCCAGCGCTTTTGTTCGGTAAGTCACCTCATCTTTGTTTTTTATATATATATATATATAAAAAATCAGTTGCAACAATTATGCATATAATAAGTTGTTGAAAGTCGTTTGTCGTGCAAAAACTGGTGACTTCGAACATCATTATGTTTTCCGCAAACAAAGTTCTATTTCACAAATGTTATTAATTGTCTTCATAATGTTAACCACGTATAGTTAACGGAAGACGTACAAACGGTATTCCGAAACGAATACGTGTAGCGTAAGTCAAATGTTAGAATTAGAATAGAGACCCCACAAACACAAATTTGCTGCGGCATGTATGAAATATAAACTCCGTTACTCGCTCGTTACACTTGAAGGACAGATGTTGAATGGGCCGAAACGAGCCGCCGCATAACAGCGTAGTTGCCTGCTAACTTCGAAAGAAGGTAGATGCGGTCCCTAGCGCAATTTATAACATCGTCGAAAATCAGTGCGGACGGGAGAGCTTTGGTACACCCTGTTAAAAAAATGGAAAAATGGAGGCGGTACAATTGGAGAGCGATCCGCCTTCACCAGTATGCATGAGCAATTCATTAATAGTGTGTGTGTCTATATATATATATATATATATATATATAAAAAATTACAAAAAACTAATAATAAAATTTGCATGGTGCGAGATTCGATCCGGCGACCGGATTACGAACCCGAGCGCTTACCGCTGCGCCACGACGCTGTAGAAAATTGTTGATCGTAGAGAGTATTTCACCGCAACGGTTTCTTTTAACTGTCGATTTTCTCAACAACGGCTGAGAAGCGCATCTTGGTGCTTTGCCACATTACACCTCTGGCCATGAGCTTTTATTACGCGCAGTATGAATCGAATCTGAATTTCACAATTGGCGGCCTCCCCTTGTTAGAGAAAGCTTTTGACAATGTTGACCGGAATACTCTCTTTCACATTTTGAGGGTGGCAGGGGTCAAATACTGGGAGCGAAAGGCTATTTACACTTTGTACAGAAATCAGATGGCAGTTATAAGAGCCAAGTAGCATGAAAGTGAAGTAGTGGTTGGGAAGGGAGTGAGACAGGGTTGTAGCCTACCCCAATGTTATTCAATCTGTATATTGAGCAAGCAGCAAAGGAAACAAAAGGAAAATTTGGAGTAGGAATTAAATCCAGGAAGAAGAAATAAAAACTTTGAGGTTTGCCAGTGACATTGCAATTTTGTCAGAGACAGCAAAGGACCTGGAAGAGCAGCTGAACAGAATGGACAGTATCTTGAAAGGAGGACACGAGATGAACATCAACAAAAGCAAAACGAGGATAATGGAATATAGTCGAATTAAATCAGGTGATGCTGAGGGAATTAGAGTAAGAAACGAGAGACTTAAAGTAGTAGATGAGTTTTGCTATTTGGGAAGCAAAATAACAAATGATGGTCAAAGTAGGGAGGATAAAAAATGCAGACTGGCGATGGCAAGGAAAATGTTTCTGAAGAAGAGAAATTTGCTAACACTAAGTAGAGATTTAAGTGTCAGAAAGTCTTTTCTGAAACATGGCTGATAAATAGTTTAGACAGGAAGAGAATAGAAGCTTTCGAAATGTGGTGCAACAGAAGAATGCTGAAGATTAGATGGATAGATGATGTAGCTAATGAGGAGGTACTGAATAAAATTGGGGAGAAGAGGAATTTGTGGCACAACTTGACTAGAAGAAGGGATCGGTTGGTAGGACATGTTCTGAGGCATCAAGGGATCACCAATTTAGTACTGGAGGGCAGTGTGGAGGGTAAAAATTGTAGAGGGAGACCAAGAGCTGAATACACTTAGCAGATTCAGAAGTATGTAGGTTGCATAGGTATTTGGAGATGAAGAAGCTTGCACAGGATAGAGTAGCATGGAGAGCTGCATTAAACCAGTCTCTGGACTGAAGCCCACCACCACCACCACCACCACCAACAACAACAACAACAATTGGCTAATTAGACTAAATCTTTGAGGGAGTGACTGTCGCACACTACTAAACTAATTTGGACAAACCTTCAAGTTTTGTTAATAAATTGGATAGCTCTTAGTGTTCTGGTTTATTCTTCTTTAGAAGTGTTTATTCATTAAAATGACCTTTTGCGATACTGCCATATTTTTCAAGCAGACAATAGAATAGAATCTTCAGCTGTGAAACCACTGACATCACCAGCCTGAATACACCGTACAAAACATATCTTCGTTCATTGGTTGGACTGGTGCTTTGAAGTCTTTTTTGTTGTGCCTGTCTGTAACTCAAAATCTCCACTGTATGGTGAGTTGCAATCTATACTTTTCACAAGACGGTCATTATTCCATCCTGGATTTTCCATTGCTTGATTCTTTTAATCCTTTTTTTCTCATCCCATTAGCATGTGTCAGGGATTCAGTCTTTCTCAAGTGCAGCTTGTGACTTTTGTATTGGGGAAGGCTATGACATTTATTGAATGGAACTAAATGGGACCTTGGATTCTGCTATATATCCGCGTCACCACAATTGATTTCAGGGTATCATGTTCCCTCACACTATCACAACAAATCATACAAAATGTAATGTTTTAGAGATATCTTTAATGCGTTATATGTTAACTTTACTGCATGCTCAATGTTTGCATCTTTAGCTCTAAGCTTTAGACATTTAATGTTTTGTGCATGTTCAGGCTGCAGTTTTAGTTCGCATGATTAAACAGTGATGTTTCCATGGTGTCATGGATCTTGTGCTGTGAATGACTGAGAAAAACATACTCAGCAGGTGCCATGTTGATCTAAGCATCTATGAAACTACCATACAGTATTTAATGGTTTTCAAATTTATGCTTGTGTACTATGGAAATGCGCAGTTTGAATGATACACCACATTAATGAATTCTCCAAAACACAATTTTTTGTACAGTTTGCAGTGGTAAAATGTTAGAAAATGTGACATTGGTGGATAAACTTGTTACAACCCTTTTTTATGCACTTCATTTAGTAGGCTAAATAGGTAGTAACAACAAAGGAATTACTTCTATCACCTATTAATGCATGTTTTTCTTACCTTAATTCATTTCCTCACAGATGAAATCAGTTCATCTCGACTTCTGTGCTGCAAAATCATCTGACCGTTTCACCAAAATTTGTATGGTTCAATAGAGCTTTTTGAAGTTAAAAAACACATCACAAATGCACAAAGTCTGTCCTCATTCATGGTGTTTTGTATGAATGTTTTCACCAATTCTAATGTAATGACGCAGTGTTTTGCTTCTCCAATTATCACTGGGAAGGTCAAAATTATACGCATTTGTTTAACACTTTCAAGAGAAGCATTAGTCAAGTTGCATCTATAAAAAATGTTTAATAAGGTCAAAGCACCTGATGCTTTCATGAAGTCCCTCATCTTTTAATATCTTTAGGATGCAAGTCTGACGACTTTAAGTGAAATAAATTAACAGCTACTTTCAGTTCTTTTTCTGGGGAAAAAAATTGTTTCAAAAATGGCAGTCAAAACAGCTGTGCATCTGACAATTGATCATTAAAACTGTATCACTCACTGATCAAAGTCATAATGTGGCTACAGACATCTCATGCACACACCTTTCTTGATTATGTGAAATGTCTCTGTTATGAAGGTTGTCCTTCTTGCTCCCAGCGGTGGACTATGTCACGTGAGGCCCTGAAATGCTGGACAGATGCTTGCAAAGTAGCAGGATGGGATGACCCTGGACGAAAATTGAAATTCTGATTGTGTTAAGTACCCAATACTATCCCACGATGTTTACACATACTAGTGCATGCACTAAACAATACAAATTCGATATACTAATGTGATTAGAATACCTGGAACGTAATTATCATAAAATACAACGAAAATGTGACAAAACAGAGCTACTACTCAAAAATCAGTACAATAGATGTAAACAAACGTTAAAACCTGTACTTACAAAATTTGTACACACAAACTTCATTATAATTATTGTTCAGCTACATGTAAGGGTGCAGGATTCATGTTAGTATCAAATTCAAACCTGTACTTAAAAAGTTATTAAGAATTCTACATAAAACATTACTGTAAGAAGATATTTCATGTACAGGGTGTTTCAAAAATGACCGATATATTTGAAACGGCAATAAAAACTAAACGAGAAGCGATAGAAATACACCGTTTGTTGCAATATGCTTGGGACAACAGTACATTTTCAGGCAGACAAACTTTCGAAATTACAGTAGTTACAATTTTCAACAACAGATGGCGCTGCAAGTGATGTGAAAGATATAGAAGACAACGCAGTCTGTGCGTGCGCCATTCTGTACGTCGTCTTTCTGCTGTAAGCGTGTGCTGTTCACAACATGCAAGTGTGCTGTAGACAACATGGTTTATTCCTTAGAACAGAGGATTTTTCTGGTGTTGGAATTCCACCGCCTAGAACACAGTGTTGTTGCAACAAGACGAAGTTTTCAACGGAGGTTTAATGTAACCAAAGGACCGAAAAGCGATACAATAAAGGATCTGTTTGAAAAATTTCAACGGACTGGGAACGTGACGGATGAACGTGCTGGAAAGGTAGGGCGACCGCATACGGCAACAACAGAGGGCAACGCACAGCTAGTGCAGCAGGTGATCCAACAGCGGCCTCGGGTTTCCGTTCGCCGTGTTGCAGCTGCGGTCCAAATGACGCCAACGTCCACGTATCGTCTCATGCGCCAGAGTTTACACCTCTATCCATACAAAATTCAAACGCGGCAACCCCTCAGCGCCGCTACCATTGCTGCACGAAAGACATTCGCTAACGATATAGTGCACAGGACTGATGACGGCGATATGCATGTGGGCAGCATTTGGTTTACTGATGAAGCTTATTTTTACCTGGACGGCTTCATCAATAAACAGAACTGGCGCATATGGGGAACCGAAAAGCCCCATGTTGCAGTCCCATCGTCCCTGCATCCTCAAAAAGTACTGGTCTGGGCCGCCATTTCTTCCAAAGGAATCATTGGCCCATTTTTCAGATCCGAAACGATTACTGTATCACGCTATCTGGACATTCTTCGTGAATTTGTGGCGGTCCAAACTGCCTTAGACGACACTGCGAACACCTCGTGGTTTATGCAAGATGGTGCCCGGCCACATTGCACGGCCGACGTCTTTAATTTCCTGAATGAATATTTCGATGATCGTGTGATTGCTTTGGGCTATCCGAAACATACAGGAGGCGGCGTGGATTGGCCTCCCTATTCGCCAGACATGAACCCCTGTGACTTCTTTCTGTGGGACACTTGAAAGACCAGGTGTACCGCCAGAATCCAGAAACAATTGAACAGCTGAAGCAGTACATCTCATCTGCATGTGAAGCCATTCCGCCAGACACGTTGTCAAAGGTTTCGGGTAATTTCATTCAGAGACTATGCCATATTATTGCTACGCATGGTGGATATGTGGAAAATATCGTACTATAGAGTTTCCCAGACCGCAGTGCCATCTGTTGTTGAAAATTGTAACTACTGTAATTTCAAAAGTTTGTCTGCCTGAAAATGTACTGTTGTCCAAAGCTTATTGCAACAAACGGTGTATTTCTATCGCTGCTCGTTTAGTTTTTATTGCTGTTTCAAATATACCGGTCATTTTTGAAACACCCTGTACTTTGGTCATGACAACTGTATTATTTTGGCAAGCTAACCATTTTAAGAGGATTACGAAAAATTATAAATCTAAATTCAGTAAATAGTTTCAGAAAACCAATCAATTTTTAATTGTACACTTAAAAATTACTGTTTGAAATAATGGATGCTTTCATATTCGATTGTTAAAACATTTATAAGGACCAGAGGCAACAGCTGTGATATGGCTAGTAGTCTTAGATTTTGTATGGGCAATTTTATGTCATCTTTGTGGTGCAAATAATTTTTTTAAAAGCAAGTCATTATTTCTATTTGTTCAATTTGACTTTATATCAGGTGGAGACAATTTGCATTGAAGAGAGAGACACCTCAAATTACGAACTTAAAAAAAAAAATGGAGTGTCCAGTTCCGGTACCCTGAAAGGTCGTTATGCTTTATGTTGCAAAGGGAGACACACATTCAATAGTTTTCACTGCATCATCATTCCTTTTCTGTAGTTCATCACACAAAATTCCACAATTAGGCATGACTTTATTTTTATAAAATTGTTACCAGAAGAGGAAATCTTTGTCTTGGAGCATACCCTCCAGCCTCACTTATTGTGTCATCTTAATATGGCAGTCAGTAATTTTTTCCATGGACAACAAATCCCTTTTGGTATTTGCATATACAGGTTACATTCTGAGATTTCAAATTCCATCTGATAGACTGAGAACAGGTAGGAATACATTTCTTCACTATCTTGTCAAGAACTGCTGAGGAGTTAGGCAACTGGGGGAGAAAAGAGAAATTTCTTCCTAGTTGCTGAGGGAGATCCATATTTGACTATTGCCTGTTACACAACATTCAACAACTAAATTATCTGGTGTGCCTAGAGATCAATAAGTGAGCATTTTCATACACCACTTCAACCTAAACTTTTAACTCTACTTGTGACCAATCACAGGAAGAGTAATGTCATACCACTGCGCTGCCAGTTTTTTAGGTGTTTCATTTTGTCCACCTCACTGAGAACAGCTGTAGTTACACTGTCTACAGTGCAATTTTTTGGTCATACAAAGGAAATAATCTCAACTATTTTCCCTAGTACCATCTTTTGGAGTTATTTTTAATACTTACTCTGAAGCCATTCTGCATCACAACAATAATTGGAAACACAATAAAATGTATTCCAAAATTTGAGGAATGTTCCTAATGGAGTTTTTCTATAGGTAATAAAATTGTAGGTCAATATTTTATGTTACAAAAACATGAAAATATGGGTGTTGCAAGTTACACCTTGGTAGGGGGTTTCTTGAAGCACTTCTCTTTCTGACATTGGATCACATGTTAAAAACATCAAGTGTTAGTGGTAACAATGAAGGAACATTTACAAAAAAAAATTTAACTGTAAAATTATTAATTACTGTAGTAGAAGACATGAGGAATCTAACAATGTAACAATTGGACACTTGACTAATGACTTCAATTGTGAAGAAATTTGTCACCTGGTGCTTTACATTGCTTCACACACTTGACAGCTAAAGAAAGCAACTAGCTACCAAATTTGTTTCTTTTTTTAAATTTGAGAAACAAATCTGTCTGTAGTTTCCTTCCGTAAGCCTTCACTGCACTTTAGGGGCATTACAATATCATCAGTCACATTTGGATTACAAAATTCTTAAAAATTATATTTTCTGACTTTTTCTCAGTTATCTTCAAATTCAGCACTAGATTATTACTGAACTGTAGTCAGCAACGCAAACGTGATCATGACCATCATCATCATGTCTCATGACTGAAGATGAAATGCAGTATTTATAGTTGTTCCAAATTACCTCACTTTATATAAGCCTGGTGAGATAAAGAATTGTTAATGTGACATCAGCACCAACAAGGTAGGCTATGTTTATATTTTCATGAAACTGACAAGGATTTTCATATGGTGGCTTTTAGAAAGGAAGTTTTCAAAGGTAAATTTTCACATCTAAAATTGTCAACAGGATATTAACATCACTCACTTACCACAACTTCTTGTTCAAACTACTGGTCATCATATGGTTGTTCAGAATCAAACACAAACTATTATAGCACCCACACCATCATGTCAACATTAAAAATAAGATGGTTGAAAATCACATCAAGTTATCCTGCAGTTTCAAGTAACCCCATTTTACGATAGCTCATACGAAATTATTAAGACCAGTTGAGACAAAGTGGCACATTCAGTGGTTTCATCAACTTCAATTGTGAGGAAATTTGTCAGTTCACTCCTGATGTGGTTGAGACACACTGCAAAGACTCATCCCAGGAGTTCATTTTGAATCATTTTGGGCAGACCAATTAGCCCCCAAAAAAATTCTGGGTTCTTGGAATTTTCTGTTTTGTTCTGGCCCCATAAGGCAAGCTTGAATTTTCACCCGTTCTCTGACACATTTTTATTACATGTTCTTATATGAAGGTGGCCTGCATCTGTGGTCTAGGAGCAGCATCTTTGATTAGTAATCAAAACATCCTAGGTTCCGCATTCAAAACCCGCCATTGCTTGAATTTTGATTAACAAATCAGCATAGTGGCTGAAGACTTCCAGCATAAGAAGTCACCCTCATTCTGCCAACGGCCTTGCCAAAGAGAGCGGAGGAGTGGACCGGAGTTCAGGGCACTCTTGTGTCCTTGGGATGGGAAATTGCCCCTAAAGGTGGGAGAATCAGCAATGGTCAATGGCATGAGGATGCAGAAAGCAATGGAAACCATTGCATTAGAGACACGTAACATGTATCTACAGGACACGTGGCCTCAAATTGATGATCTCTCCATTGGCAAAAGATTCCGCAGTAGTCCCTCATTTGGATCTCCCAGAGGGGCAGCCAAGGGTAAGGTGACCATGAGAAAAAGACTGAACAGTCAAGAAAAGGATAACATCCTATGAGTCAAAGTGTGGAATGTCAGAAGCATGAATGTGGTATGGAAGCTAGAAAATCTGAAAATGGAAATGCAAAGGCTCAATCGACATATAGTAGGGATCAGTGAAGTGAAATAGAAAGAAGATAAGGATTTCTGGTCAGATGAGTACAGGGTACAATCAACAGCAGCAGAAAAGGGTATAACAGGTGTTTGGGCTCGGCAACTCACTCCAACTGCCATCTAGCAGCAGCTTACAAACTGGGTAGGTAGATTGTCCAGTATAGTCTGCTCCCTGTCGGAAGACCTTGTAACCTGCGGCAGAAGTGGATCCCCCGTGTCCTTTGGGGGCGCAGGTAACATTGGCGCCATTGTAACAGCCAAGCAGGTAGCTTTGAGACCCCGTAACGGATGGGCGTGTATGTCTCTCAGCTAAGACAGGAGCCGCAGATGGTGTGTTGCCTCTGCACATTGTAAATGCCATTACAATAAACATTTATACTATATACTGTGTTCCGTCTAATTATTGTTAGTGGGAATAGGGGGAGGACAGTGAGTCCTCTCGCACTACATGATCAAACTGAAATGCGCCACCATGGGAGGAAGAACCCGTGTGTACATTTTTTGGTCCTCCATATTGCATACAATGACCATGTGAACTTTAAAAAAACCACGTGTGAGCTGCGCACATTATCGGTTTCATTGGTGACCGCTATCGAGTGTCCCAAGAACTGTTCGGGACTTCGACAATAACAGCCTTAACAACAGTGACAGGGGACATATTTATGAACGTTTAATGTGTCTTGAAATCAAACGCGAGACACACAAAAACGTGTCAGTGCCAGCATCATTGGTGGTGTCACCTCCTGTTCCCGCCAAAACTTCATGCCATCGGAGACAGCAACGCCTGCCACGCCAGCTGCCACTGCCCGTGACGCCACTGCTATTCCAGTCTGTACTGCCTCATATTGCCACTGCAGCCTAGTAAGTGCAGCTGTTGGCTTCCTGCTATCATCTTCCCAGTCCTAAAATGGAGGGTTGGTTTGGGTTGTTTGGGGGAAGAGACCAAACAACGAGGTCATCGGTCTCATCAGATTAGGGAAGGAAGGGGAAGGAAGTCGGCCGTGCCCTTTCAAAGGAACCATCCCGGCATTTGCCTGGAGCGATTTAGGGTAATCACGGAAAACCTAAATCAGGATGGCCGGACGCGGGATTGAACCGTCGTCCTCCCGAATGTGAGTCCAGTGAGTTAACCACTGCGCCACCTCGCTCGGTCCTAAAATGGAGTCCTCAGAGAAAATGAAATTAGTCAAGCAGAGAGGTGTAGCAAAGGCCACTCTTGCGTGCTTAGCGAGCTTTGTGTAGTCTGCAGACAGTGCCAGCATCGAAATGCTGGAATCAAAATTAAGTCGACTGACTTGGATTCAGACTGATTTTGAGTTGTCTCAAACATGGCTGGAAACTGAAGACAAATCAACAGATCATGGTAAGGACAGGGCAGAATTCAAGGATTTGTGGGACTTTGTTGAATCCACTATCAAGGGTTCAATGAAGATGTGCACCCAGCTTTCACAGCCTTTGAGCTATAATCCATCAGGCACTGTCAGTTCTTTGAAACTACCTGCTATTAACTTGCCAAATTTTGAAGGCGACAACCTTAAGTGGTCATCATACAGGAATGCATTTTCCAGTCTCATTACTAATAATAATTCAATTGATGACATTCAAAAACTTCATTAACTTAATTTTTCTTTGTGACATGAAGCTAATACCTATTGAGACATATACCTGCCACAGCAGGAAACCTATCTATAGTCTGGAGCCTTATTATGCAGAGGTATAACAACTCAAAAACAATAGCAGCCAGACATGCTAAGGCTTTGTTGGCCTTACCTATGGTTGGCCATAGCACAGCGAGCAATTATAGGCAACTAATTAATCACGTATGTAGCCATTTGAAGGCCTTTGAAGCTCTTAAACATGATGTTCCACTTCATGAAGTTATTCTTTTGGAAGCAGTTCTGTCTAGTACGTGACCCACGGATTGTCATCAGTGGAAGGCAAAGATGTCTGGGTTGACATTCACTACATTAAATCAACTGATAGATTTTTTGGAAACAAACTGTCAGGCCTTCGAATTGATAATTTTTAGGGATAACACCTCAACAGATCTGCAAGGAAATGCCAATAATTCAAATGAAATGAGACGTGAGGAGGGCTCATATGGCTAATACTGATACTGAGGAGTCATGCAATTTTTGTAGTGAACCTCATGTTATCACCAAACGCAAGGGATTTCAATCACCAAATATTGATGAGGGGTGGGCATATATGACAAAAAATAAGCTTTGTTTTTTGTGCATCCGCTCTGGTCATTTCTTGACTAAATGAAAGATTTCTCCTTGTAAGACCTGTAAGGGAAGGCACAACATACTGCTCCTCAAGCTAGCTGATCCAAGGAATAGGCAGAATAGTGAATCCAAAGACCATTCCTTGGCCCATCAAGCTACGAAGGGGAACGCAAACATCCACTGTAATGTTTTGCTGGCAACAGCTGTTGTCAACATTAAGGACAGCACGGGCAGACAGCAGGTTTGCAGAGTTCTGCTAGATAGTGCGAGCCAGCTATCCTTTATATATAAGGGCATGGCAGAGAAATTAAAACTGAAACTAAGTAAACATTCGTTTCCTGTGAAGGGCATAAACAACACCTTTGCAACCTCAGTGTCTTAAACATGTAATGTTGAACTGTCATCTAGGCTCAACGACTTTCATGTTAGAACTACCTGTGCTATCATAGACAATGTCACCAGTAACCTACCAGCGAGCCCTGGTGTGTCCCATGTAATCTTCCGCTCGCTGATCCAGAATTCAACGAGCCTGCCACAGCAGATTTAATTCTTGGTGCTGGGGTTTTCTTTGATGTTGTACAAGGAAAGGCTGTGAAACCAATTCATGTTTCAACGATGAAAACAAAATTTGGCTGGATTTTGTCTGGTAGGATGCCTTCGGCTGCATGCAACATGTCTTGCTTACAGTGACCTCGTGCTTTTTTTTAGAGGTGATAATTTAGATGCCAAACTGCAAAGGCTTTGGGAGTAGAGGAACTGTCTACGAAAACAATAAATAAGCAGGATAAAATATGTGAGGCTCACCTTCAGCACCGCACAAAAAAATGGTTAAAATGGCTCCGAGCACTATCAGCACCACACAACACAAGATGAAGGGAGATCTGTGTTCGACTGCAAAACCTGACTGTAAATCTTTCGATGAATCATGACAAGCCTCTTAAATCCTTAGATGAATCATGACAACAAGCCTCTCAGAGACTGGAGCATCTTGAGAGGAAATTCAAAAGGCAACCGAATCTGCAGAAGGAATACACTGCATTTATGCATAAATATGTTGAACTGGGGCACATGGAGGTCTCCAATTCTCAAGGTATTGTCGGTCCAAGGCATTACCTTCCACATCACCCTGTCTTCAAGGAATGCAGCTACACTAAGTTGAGGGTAGTTTTTGATGGCTTTGCTGCCACTTCTAATGGAGTACCTCTCAATGATATTTTGTCTCACAGTCCAGTCAGATTTATTTTCATTATTATAAAATGTCACTCCTTTAATGTGGCTCTGACAGCTGACATAGCAAAAATGTATCGTCAAGTGTCTCTCCGTCCTGATGATAAGAATTTCCAGAGAATTCTGTGGAGGGTGTTCCAACAGTCACAAGCTCATGGAAAAAATACCTGTGCAGGACAGAGAAGTGCCTTTCGTTGTCATCTTTCTGGTGAACAAGCCATAAAAAAGTTAGGAATATTATGGCACCCTGGCTCTGACACATTCCAGTGCCATGTGCAGCTGAAGTCATCGGCTCTCTTAAGTTACCAAGCGCAATGTCCTGTCTACAAATCAATCTATGACCCACTGCAGCTTCTAAGTCCAGCAGTCATAAGATGTAAATTGTTCTTGCAGAACTTGTGGCGACTAAGCATTGATTGAGATGAAATTCTTCCATTCAACCTGACTGACAAATGGAATCCCATTTGTGTGAACCGGCTTCCCTTAATGGTATTTTGGTTAGCAGGAAGATCACTCCTTGCTCACAGTATGTTAAATTAGAAATTCATGATTTTTGTTATGGTTCACAGTTGGCACATGGTGCGTGTGTATACATCAGATGTGTTCTTCCCAATAACAATGTGTTAGTCTCATTGGCTGCAGACAAATCTCGGGTTGCCTCAGTAAACCAAGTCTCTTCTACAACTGGAACTATGTGGTGCTCTGCTTCTTGCTCAACTCATCCACAAGCTGGCCAATGCCTTAGACATCACAGGTAGTGGTGACAATCATTTGTGGATGGAATCCACAATAGTTCTCTGTTGGCTGCAGTGTAGTCCTGGTCATTAGAAAACTTTTGTTGCTAACAGAGTCTCTGAAATTCAGAAACTGAGTTCAGTAGCCAAGTGGAGACAAGTCAAATCAGAGGATAATCCTGCTGATCACTTAGCAAATGGTATTAATACAGCTGCTTTGAGTTCACTTGTTCATTGGTGGTGTGGCCCATCACGGCTATCCATTTGTGATCTTGACTGCAACACCTGTACTTCAGTTAGTGTAGGAGATGCACCCAACAGAAGGTGTACACAAGTATCCTTGATGTCGGTCATTAAACTTGATGATTAACTGCTGTGTAAATATTCATCATTCAAGAAAACTTACAGAGTTTTGGCCTATGCACTGGGGTTTGCTAATAATACTAGGCTTCAGCAATGACATGATAACAGGGCCACAAACTCCACAGGAATGCCAAAAGCACTATCAAAAGGGCCATAGGCACAGCTCAACACAGTGGATATGGTAGGGAGATCGCTTTGTTGAAGGCGAGTTCCGCTATTCCGTGTAATAGCAAATTAAGGGATTTGCACCCATTTGTTGACGCCGAAGGTATTTTACAAGTGGGAGGGAGGTTAATGAATGCTGATGTACAATATGATGAGCACCATCCTACTATCGTACCATCTAAGCATCATTTGACAAAAATTCTCTTAATATATGAACATGAAAATCTGTTGCACACTGGGTCACAACTTTGTTGGCTATGTTGCATAGGAGGTTTTGGATCTCCAATGGACGTAACAAAGTCAAAGGAGTTATCAGGAAATGTTTAAAATGCTTTAGGCTTAAATATAAGACAGCAGTCCACCTCATGGGTCAGCTAGGGTAAACCGGTCTCGTCAATTCCAACACTGGAGTAGACTATGCAAGTCCTATTGCTGTAAAGCATGGTGGAATACAGAGTAAGGTTATCACCAAGGCTTATATTGCCTTATATCGCATGGCAACCAAGGCCATCCACTAGAATTAGTTACTTGGTAACAAGTTCATTTTTGGCCACCCTCAGGAGATTCATTGCAAAGAGAGGGAAACTTTCTCAAATGTACAGTGACAATGGCACCACATTTGTAGGTGCAAACAATGAACTTAAAGGTGTTTTTCTCTAATGATGCTACTGTGAAGGTGTGGTGAATTTTTCGACCTCTGAGGCAATCAGTTGGAGGTTCACTCCACCTCATGCCCCTCTTTGGTGGACTCCGGGAGGCAGAAAAAAATGTATGAATTCACATCTCAAAGACGTCATCAGCAATGCGGTACTGACATTTGAAGAACTTCATACTGAAGCAGGCTTGAATTCAAGGCCCTCCTGCCGCTGTCACTCCTGGTCATTTCCTAATTGGACAGGCCCTTTGTGCTCATCCTGAACCGCCTGTCCTTGAGGTTCCCGCCAACAGGTTGCACAGATGGCAACTTGTACAGCAGTTGCATCAGTGCTTTTGTAAGAGGTGGTCCACAGAGTATATGCATGATCTGCAGCCATGCAGGAAACGGACGTGCAAGGATAACTTGCCTCCTCCTGGTGTGGAAGCTGAGTGTCACTGACCAGCTGTTTCCTGGTCCTGATAGGTGTGTGCGAGTGGTGATAATGAAAACTGCTAATGAGCAGATTAAGAGGCCTATAGCAAAATTGTGTCCTCTGCCTAAGCAGTGAAACAGTTCAAGTGTTCCTCAGATCTGTGTAATGGTAAATGATACAGACCCACTGCCAAATTGCCATTTACAGGAATAACCGATCAATTCATAAGATCAGCTTATCAGCTTGAGAAGCTGTCAATGTTTTCTTGTGGACTAACTGCTGTTAGTACTGAGTTTTATGTCTTTATGCATTACGATATTAATACTTTATTGTTTTGAGTCCTACATGTTAGTATCCATCATGTTTCACGTGCAGTGTGACAGTGGTGTTGGCATCCCAGATGTTAGTGTATTAATGTTTTATGTCATTGATATTGTGTTTAGTTATATTTTTGTTTCTTCCTTGTTTTGGATTTGTTGTTTGTTAAAATTATGGTTATTTGTAAAATTGGAAGACTCATTTTAGACTGGGAGTATGTTTGGCCTCTGCAACTCATTCCAACTGCCATCTAGTGGCAGCTTCCTAACTGGGTAGGTAGACTGTCCAATATAATCTGCTCCCTGTCGGGAGACCTCGTAATCTACATGCAGAAGTGTATCTCCTGTGTCCTTTGTGTGCAAAGGTAAAATTAGCACCATTGTAATGGCCGAGCAGGTAGCTTCAAGACCCCGTAGCGGACGGGTGTGTATGTCTCACAGCTAAGCCAGGAGCCACAGATGGCATGCTGCCTGTGCACATTGTAAAGGTTATTACAATAAACATTTATACTAAATTTTGTGTTCCATCTAATTATTGTGAGTGGAAATAAGGGGAGAACAGTGAGTCCTCTTGCACTATACATTCAAACTCAAATGTACCAACATGGGAGGAAGATTCCATGTGTAGAACGGGAGTACGATTTGTTATGAATAGGAAGGTAGGGAAGAAAGTCTGTTACTGTGAACAGTTCAGTGATCCGGTTGCTCTTGTAAGAATTAACAGCAAGCAAATACCGAGAATGATAGTTCAGGTGTATATGCTGATGCCACATGCTGAAGATGAAGTGATAGGCTAAGTATATGAGGATATTGAAAGGGTAATACAGTATGTAAAGAAAGACGAAAATCTAACAGTCATGGGGAACTGGAATGCAGTTGCAAGGGAAAGAGTAGAAGTGGGACAAGGAATGAGAGAGGAGAAAGATAATCGAGTTCTGTAATAAATTTCAGCTGGTAATAGCGAATACTCTGTTGAAGAATACAAAAGGAGGAGGTGTACTTGGAAAAGACCGGGTGATATGTGAAGCTTTCAGTTGGATTATGTCATGGTCAGACAGAGATTCTGAAATCAGATACTGGATTGTAAGGCATATCCAGGAGCAGATATAGACTCAGATTAAAATGTGGTGATGATGATGATGATGATGATGACGAGTAGGCTAACGTTCAAGAGGCTAGCCAAGAAGAATCAATACACAAAGAAGTGTCATAAAGAAGTACTAAGGGATGACGAGACACCCTTGAAGTACTCTAAGGCTATAGATACAGCAATAAGAAATAGCTCAGTAGGCAGTACGTTTGAAGAGGTATGCACACCTCTAAAAAGGGCAATCATAGAAGCTGGAAAGAAAAACATAGGTATAAAGAAGGCAACTGCAAAGAAACCATGAGTAACAGAAGAAATGCTTCAGTTGATCGACGAAAGAAGGAAGTACAAAAATGTTAACAGAAATTCAGAAATACAAGTTGCTGAGGAATGAAATAAATTGGGAGTGCAGGGAAGCTAAGACGAAATGGCTCCATGAAAAATGTGAAGAAATTGAAAAAGAAATTCTCAGAAAGTCTGACTCAGCATATAGGAATGTCAAAGTAACCTTCAGTGAAATTGAAAGCAAGGGTGGTAATATTGAGAGCGCAATGGGAATTCCACAGTTAAATGCAGAAGCGAGAGTGGATACATGGAAAGGATACACTGAAGGCCTCTACAAGGGGGAAGATTTGTCTGATGGGACAGAAGAAGAGGAAGGAGTAGATTTAGAAGAGATAGGGGATCCAGTATTAGAATCAGAATTTATGAGAGCTTTGGAGGACTTAAGATCAAATACGGCAGAAGGGGCAGGTAACATTCCATCAGAATTTCTAAAATTATTGGGGGAAGTGGCAACAAAACAATTGTACCCATTGGTGTGTAGAATACCTGCACCATCTGACTTTCATAAAAATATCATCCGCACAATTCTGCAGGCTGCAAGAGCTAACAAGTGCAAGAATTATCGCACACTAACAAGTGCGAGAATTATCACACACTAACAAGTGCGAGAATTATCGCACAATCAGCTTACCAGCTCATGCATCCCAGTTGCTGACAAGAAAAATATACAGAAGAATGGAAAAGAAAATTGAAAATGTACTAGATGACTATCATTTTGGCTTTAGAAGAGGCAAAGGCACCAGAGAGGCAATTCTGACATTGCAGTTGATAATGGAAGAAAAAAAAAAAACAACACACACTCATAGGTTTTGTTGAAACGGAAAAAGCATACGACAATGTAAAATGTTGTAATATGTTCAAAATTGTGGAAAAAACAGGGGTAAGCTATAGTGAGAGATGGGTAACATACAATATGTACAAAAGCCAAGAGGGAATAATAAGAGTGCATGGATTAGGAAGGGTGTAAGACAGGAACGTAGTCTTTCGTCCCTACTGTTCAATCTGTACATTGAAGAAGCAATGATGAAAATAAAAGAAAGGTTCAAGAGTGGAATTAAAATTCAATATAAAAGCATATCAATGAACGATTTGCTGATGACATTGCTATCCTGAGTGAAAGTGAAGAAGGATTACATGATATGCTGAATGGAATGGAGTACGGAATATGGACTGAGAGTAAATCTAAGAAAATGTAATGAGAAGCAGCAGAAATGAGTACAGCAAGAAACTTAACATCAGTATTGATAGTCACAAAGTAGATGAAGTTAAGGAATTTTACTGCCTAGGCAGCAAAATAACCAATAACGGACAGAGCAAGGAGGACATCAAAAAGCAGACTAACATTGGCAAAAAGGGCATTCCTGGCCAAGCGAAGTGTGCTAGTACCAAACATAGGCCTTAATTTGCAGAACAAATTTTTGAGAGTATACACCTGGAGCACAGCACTGTATGGGTATGAAACATGGAGTGTGGGAAAACCGGAACAGAAGAGAATCAAAGCACTTGATATGATGTGCTACAGGTGAATGTTGAAAATTAGGTGGACTGTAAAGGTAAGAAATGAGGAGGTTCTGTGCAGAATCGGAGAGTAAAGGACTATGCGGAAAACACTGACAGAAAAGGGACAGGGTGTTAGGACATTTGTTAAGACATCAGGTAATTACTTTCATGGTACTAGTGGGAGCTGTAGAGGGCAAAAACTGTTGAGGAAGACAGGGATTGGAATACATCCAGCAAATAATTGAGGACATGGGTTGGAAGTGCTACACTGACATAAAGAGGTTGGCACAGGAGACGAATTCGTTGTTGGCTGCATCAAACCAGTCAGAAGGCTGATGAAAAAACATGAAGGTGGTAAGCACTATCTTTGTGATACGTCTACTTTCCCTAGCACTGAAAATTTCACAGAACAATTTAAATGTACCTCCATGTAAAAATTATTTATGTCTGTGATATCATTTGCACAAGGAGAGATCCCAGGGATGAGATCAATTTGCACAGGATCCTCTTGGCCTGTAATCAATAACAGAGAGTTTAAAATATTTCTTGAGAGCTTTATAATAAATATATTTATTACAAGCAGTAGTGAAGCATATGGGTTAAAGTACGTCTTGTGCTTTGCCCATGTGATTTTAATAAATTTTATGCATTAACTGATTTAATTTCTTCCTCCTTATCATTTTTATATTTTTGTCCACATTATTTCAATCACTATCATCCGTGTCAGTCATGTGACATATTTCCAATGTATTTGAAAAATACGATAAGCTTCAGGGCACACATTAATTAGTTAAAAATAAATACAAAACTGCTAAACGTGAAGCTGCATTACAAATCCATTCAATTATTTATATTCTGTGTGCACCACTGTTAGGAATAATATATGGTGTGCCTGATTTGGATCGAAGTGACGAAATGAAAAGACAAAATTTTTTATGTTAAAAAGTGTGCTCTCCTCTGAATTTGATAAAAAGAAAACAATGTGAATGTAGAAAGATGGCATTTATATTTTGTCCGTGGTGTGAGAATAATTTATGCCTAAGTGTTTGTAGGACAATTACCATCTGAATAAACAGACCTCACAATGAAAAATAAACTTTTGTGGCTGTCGCACAGCCATTATAAATACTGGTATATTATTTCATCTTTCATTGCTACTTTTATACTATTAAATATTACAACAGATAAATATACGAAATCACATGGACATAGATTCCAAATGAAGACAGAATTATAGCAAAAAAATAAGAGCTATTAAAAAAATTAATATAACTAAAATGACACAGCAATGGATTTAGAGAGAGAGAGAGAGAGAGAGAGAGAGAGAGTGTAAAACTACCAAATGCAACAGGTCATTCTGTACTACTTCCTTTTATTAATTCACTCTTGATTATATGCATCAGAGGATCTTATGGTCCAAATCTTACGAATATATAAATGTAAAAATTCAAAAAAATGTTCAGGTTGGAACAAACTGGCACACAAACTACTCTGACACTCAAGATTTAAACAAAGTGGTTAAACAGAAATAAAAAATTAGTTACAAGTATCACAGTACGTATTTATTCAGTCCAAATGAGGCAAAGTGCTATAGCTCAATATAATGAAGTGCTAAATGTACTTTCACAGCCATGGGAGCTGTCTGGCGTATCTCGTCTCTACAAATTACAAATCTTCCAATGTTATGCATAAGCCCTATGCAAAAGGATACTCCACTGTTTTTAAATATTTTAAATGACATACTGAAGAATGATTAAACTAAAGGTGAATATACTATTAAAAATCACTAAGCAGATATCTGAAGCTACAAACAAATAACTTCCCCAAAATATTAAAATGGTTGAGAATGATAATTACAATATAAAAACACAACAGAAAGCACTTCCTCTTTTTTTTAATTTGAGGATTGAATACAGTAACACAGTCTCTTAATTTCTGAACACAAAAAAGTGAAAAATAAAGGCTGGGTCCAATTAAGTTTCAGAGTGTCATTAAGCACAATTTATATTTAAAACTTGCGGATTACAAACTTACGTGTTGCATACAATCTTTATCAATTAACATGAGTTACACAGAAAATTTCAACATTAATGAAATTAACAGACTGAGGAAAACAAAGCGGATAACCATGTGGTTCCGGACACAGTTAAGCTGCAAAAGCATGACTCGCTGAAGTAAACTTAACAATGTTTCTCATAAATTTTTAACGGCCGAGTAACAGGTGACACGTAACTTATTCGAAACCACGTGGTCAATGTCCAGATACAAATGTCTGTATCACACCCCATACCGGCAGTGCGGCACAGGTTTGGCATGTTGCTGTCCCACATTTGGCAGTGTCCATCAGGCGCTGTCATGGATGCTCAGACGGAATATATCATGTTGGCAGTAAAAAGAATTTCCCACTGGCTTCAGCACAAACACTTGTGAATAGGCGTGAGGCGGGTCTTCGTCACACTGGTTACAAAGGGAAGAAAGAGTCAGGAAAGTTGTGTGTAACAAGATTTGTTTATTTGCATACAAATTCCATCAAAATAAATGCTTAAACAATATAGTGAGAATCTGCAATGGCCTAAAGGGGTATCACATAAAAATGAAGTTAGTTCTTTCACTTGGTTATTAATGAAGTAAATCTTTCTTGTAACGAATCAGTAACTAATGAAATGCTAAAGAAGTTGAAAGTGCTCTACCTATTTTTTGTTTTAATTATTTGGGCAAGACATATGCTTAAGTGTTATTTAACACTATAATCTTAAAATCGATCAACACTTCTGAATTATTGAATTTTTAGGCTGACGGCTCGTAAGTACAGAGGTTGAGATAGTGTAACAGAGACAAAAGTTATTTACAGATGTCAATCGTTAGTAATTTGATAATATCCTGTATCTTCTCCTGCCTACTGCTTATCTTTTCAGCTCTATGTGTATACAGAACAAAACACCGTCAATAATCCGTAATGTGTACGTACATCTTTGCCTATCATTTCTCCATTTACTCCTTCCAATGACATGTCACTTACACACACTAGAACTACAAGCTGAAAGGGGAAAAAAAATGTTTAGAGGGTTTAACACTGCATGAAAATTGAGATCATTACAGCCTGGTATTTGACAGCTAGCAGAATGGACCACCAACATAACAATGACAGCCTAGCAACGTCGGGTTCCACTGTGTTGGCCCTTTCGTTGTGCAAAGCATAGTACCTGCCAAATCTCTGTAAGCCGATGCAATAGCAGATTTGTATGTTTGGTTTCATGTGCTTTATAATGGGTAATGAAATGACTTTAAAGAGGCATGTACAGTACATGAAAGTCCTTTTAACCAAATCTTGTTAATCCCTACTGGCAACATAATACCACAGGTGTGGAGAGGGAGAGACCTCAAAAATAAAATTCCAAGAGGTTACTGGAAATATAAATGTCAGTTTAATCCTGACATATGTTTGATCCTCATGGTTTCGCAACTTAATGATTTCCTTTTTCCAGTTGATGTTTCACGTGTAAGTATTTTAATCGCATATGTTTCAGTTCACCACCGAATATTATATATAACTGAAACATACACTTATATTCACACACACTTCAGTTTTATCTCTGGAATCTACAGTGATAAACCTATGTCCTTTTTTCTTGGTTCCCAAGTGATCAAATTCCCTCTCTGAAATTTAAGGATCAATACTATCTGACATTGCTGCTGGGCCAATCAAAGCATAGCTTCCCTGGGAATGGTTATTTTATGAACATCTATGAAAAATGTAGCTTACATTTTTACTGTTCTTTCCAAACAAAACATGTAGGTGTGCATACACGTAAGAGCAATTACATGGTACAATTTTAGAGGCAGTTTGTTTGTGAGGTGACCCAAGGGTGCACAACTGTCCACAACTGGAGATTTGCAGGAACTAGGTCCAATGAGCACACTTTCACAGTTACATCCTTACATCAGAATAATTTGCCTGAAAGATGCCCTGTTTGCATGCCAGGTTGCATTTTATCATGTAGCTTTTGAAGTCTCGCACTGTGTGTACGAATGTATATGATGACACACTAGTACAAACACACAGAGTGCCCAATAGTGGTGTTCCTGCACGCATGCTGGTCTCTCTACCCCGTGACATGCAGTGAACAGCAATACGCAGGTGAGACAGTAACTTCTCTACCCTGTACTGAGGAGGTGACTGAGTGATACGGCTGTTCACTAGTTGTTGGTTCCAGCACTGAACTGAAAAAGGACTTCCCCACCTGAAGCCTGGCTACATGCTGTGACAATAAATGATAATTAATGGCAACAGTATCGTGAACATATTGTTGGCCACAAAAGTTGTATAGTGGTAGCAATTTCATCCAAACAAAGCTGCTCATAGCAGATCCTTGCTGGAATGGCATGTGGAAAGCCCAGTGCTTGCATGACTAGGAGATGAGTGTCTCCTGTAATGAACACACATCAACTGGTTATCAATTTAGACATTACTGCCTGTCCTACAATATCATGCTAACTGCCAGTACAAGGTCCGAAGACATTAAAGTAGTATAATACACACATGTACTCCATTAACGCTGTAGGGGTTTCAAAAAAATCAGAATATACAGCACAATTTTCACACAGCTACACAATTCACTTCAAGGTACCATCTCTGCTATGGCCATCTTTTGAGACAAATATGACACTGAGTGCAGAAAAAAAAAACCCTCACTTCAATTTTACACAAATTGAACAACAGTATATTAATTTTTGAAATTGCATATATTTATTCTCAGTTTTTGTTTATCTTTATTATTTATTTTATCCAATTGCTTGTTGAAATTCAAAGCCGGATATTGCTCTGTCATACACATCACTATGCATGGAAAAATGTGGAAATAATAATTTTATTCATTTCAGCAGAGGCAACTCAAATAATGTGTTTGATGGAATAACAGCAGAGTATATAATAGACTGCAGACATTGTGTGCTTCACACTTTTGCCCATTTAATATTATCTTATAACTTCCCCCAACTCCAAACACCTTTTATATCCTTACATTATTAAGAAGGAAAATGCAGTTGCAAAAATTAATGTAATGTCATTTCATTTCTATAATGTCAAGTTTAAATTTATCTCACTGAAAGCAAGCTATATTAAGAGAGTTCAAAAAATCAATAATTTTGTCTTGATTAGCAGGAAGGTTATAGCAAATACAACAACTGTTGATAGTTAATAACATTAGAATTCAAAGTGATTAAAGAAGTATTACACTACCCTGAATGTATTTATTTCAAATTTAGAGTAACACAAAACATACTATCACTCTGGCAAGTACTGATGTCTGGACTATTGGTAGATAAAAAGCTGGGCAAACAGAAAAAGGCATACCATTAATTACAGCATCCATGCAACTGTCAAACACCATTCTTTTTTTAAATTTAACTGCAAATATGGCATACTGCAACTCCAAAAACCACAAAATATGTAAAGCTTTTCACAGGAATAATATACCAACCAGCTGTTGAAACTACATGCTGCACAATAACATGCAACTGCTGTGTGAACATTACATGCTCTGGCAAATCATTCAGAAAAGTGTAACAAGCATGTGCCAGAAACACACTGAGCATTTTCTGCTGTTGCTCTTACATGAAGTACCAATAGAACCTGTCAAAATACGTATCCATATACTAAACCCTCCACTTAAAACAGTTTCCCTAGACAGGCAGTTGGTCAAATTTAAAACACTGTAAGTTTTATTTCTTTATATTTACACTGAGACAATCACTCACATCCCTCCTAAAATAACTATTTTTGTATTGTGAAAACTGCAACACTGAAGGACTCAACATAAAAAAATGTATTAATGGCACATACTCATAACAGTGAAATAATGTACTTAAATGTAATATTAACAAAAATCCCCTATCAGCATAAAGTAATCTGCAGTAAGCATAAACACCTTGTATCAATGTATAACAAAAGAAAATGGCTTTAGCATTGTAGTAGTAACAAAAAGTTTGTACTTCAGATGGGTGTGGCCAAATGAATTCAAAATGCTACCTGCTTTGCCTTGGACACTGGTGTCATACATACATATTAGCTGCATATGTTTCAGACATGACACACTAGCTGGTCTCTCAGCTAACCAGTAACCATGAAGTACTGCAGTGTCAGGTACCATACCACATTCATTCAGTAACCACGATTATTGGATGCTATCAGTGGGCACTATTAGTTCAGAGAAAATGTGTATTTTCCTAGAGCTCACATAATTCTATGATGAGAATGACCATGACCACATACTACTCAAAATTTTCAAGCTACCTTCACAGCACAAACTCTTTTTTGGTCCAAATGCTAAGCATTAAATACCAAATGATCAAATGATCAGAAATATAAGGAAAATCATAAATGTGGAAAAAATTTCACAGATATACAATAATAGTACGTCAATAAATGGCACAGTAACCAACTTTCATATAACCGAGAAATGTGAAGGGTGCTTTTGAGGGTTCCTGTGCACCTGCAGAAGACAGGAGGAAGGAGCACTATGACTCCACAACCTGTGTATGTTGCCGTAAATTATAAGGCAAAGCATATAGCGTCATGCAGCTGAGCAACTAAATATGAGCAAAGACAGTGTCCACTATGTTTTCTTCTGATAGCACTACGCATCATAGTTAGTTGGTATGGGGGAAGCATATATACCAAAGATGAGGTGACTTACCGAACGAAAGCGCTGGCAGGTCGATAGACACACAAACATACACACAAAATTCAAGCTTTCGCAACAAACTGTTGCCTCATCAGGAAAGAGGGAAGGAGAGGGGAAGACGAAAGGAAGTGGGTTTTAAGGGAGAGGGTAAGGAGTCATTCCAATCCCGGGAGCGGAAAGACTTACCTTAGGGGGAAAAAAGGATAGGTATACACTCGCACACACGCACATATCCATCCACACATACAGACACAAGCAGACATATTTAAAGACCAAATATGTCTGCTTGTGTCTGTATGTGTGGATGGATATGTGCGTGTGTGCGAGTGTATACCTATCCTTTTTTCCCCCTAAGGTAAGTCTTTCCGCTCCCGGGATTGGAATGACTCCTTACCCTCTCCCTTAAAACCCACTTCCTTTCGTCTTCCCCTCTCCTTCCCTCTTTCCTGATGAGGCAACAGTTTGTTGGGAAAGCTTGAATTTTGTGTGTATGTTTGTGTGTCTATCGACCTGCCAGCGCTTTTGTTCGGTAAGTCACCTCATCTTTGTTTTTATATATAATTTTTCCCACGTGGAATGAAACAAAGATGATGAGACTTACCAAACAAAAGCGCTGGCAGGTCGATAGACACACAAACAAACACAAACATACACACAAAATTCAAGCTTTCGCAACCAACGGTTGCTTCGTCAGGAAAGAGGGAAGGAGAGGGAAAGACAAAAGGATGTGGGTTTTAAGGGAGAGGGTAAGGAGTCATTCCAATCCTGGGAGCGGAAAGACTTACCTTAAGGGGAAAAAAGGACAGGTATACACTGGCGCACACACACACATATCCATCCGCATATACACAGACACAAGCAGACATTTGTAAAGGCAAAGAGTTTGGGCAGAGATATCAGTCGAGGCGGAAGTAAAGAGGCAAAGATGATGTTGAAAGACAGGTGAGGTATGAGTGGCGGCAACTTGAAATTAGCGGAGGTTGAGGCCTGGCGGATAACGAGAAGAGAGGATATACTGAAGGGCAAGTTCCCATCTCCGGAGTTCTGACAGGTTGGTGTTAGTGGGAAGTATCCAGATAACCCGGACGGTGTAACACTGTGCCAAGATGTGCTGGCCGTGCACCAAGGCATGTTTAGCCACAGGGTGATCCTCATTACCAACAAACACTGTCTGCCTGTGTCCATTCATGCGAATGGACAGTTTGTTGCTGGTCATTCCCACATAGAAAGCTTCACAGTGTAGGCAGGTCAGTTGGTAAATCACGTGGGTGCTTTCACACGTGGCTCTGCCTTTGATCGTGTACACCTTCCGGGTTACAGGACTGGAGTAGGTGGTGGTGGGAGGGTGCATTGGACAGGTTTTACACCGGGGGCGGTTACAAGGGTAGGAGCCAGAGGGTAAGGAAGGTGGTTTGGGGATTTCATAGGGATGAACTAAGAGGTTACGAAGGTTAGGTGGACGGCGGAAAGACACTCTTGGTGGAGTGGGGAGGATTTCATGTAACCGCCCCCGGTGTAAAACCTGTCCAATGCATCCTCCCACCACCACCTACTCCAGTCCTGCAACCCGGAAGGTGTACACGATCAAAGGCAGAGCCACGTGTGAAAGCACCCACGTGATTTACCAACTGACCTGCCTACACTGTGAAGCTTTGTATGTGGGAATGACCAGCAACAAACTGTCCATTCGCATGAATGGACACAGGCAGACAGTGTTTGTTGGTAATGAGGATCACCCTGTGGCTAAACATGCCTTGGTGCACGGCCAGCACATCTTGGCACAGTGTTACACCGTCCGGGTTATCTGGATACTTCCCACTAACACCAACCTGTCAGAACTCCGGAGATGGGAACTTGCCCTTCAGTATATCCTCTCTTCTCGTTATCCGCCAGGCCTCAACCTCCGCTAATTTCAAGTTGCCGCCACTCATACCTCACCTGTCTTTCAACAACATCTTTGCCTCTTTACTTCCGCCTCGACTGATATCTCTGCCCAAACTCTTTGCCTTTACATATGTCTGCTTGCGTCTGTGTGTGTGCGCGGATGGATATGTGTGTGTGTGTGTGTGTGTGTGTGTGTGTGTGTGTGTGTGTGTGTGTGTGTGAGCGCACGCGTGAGTGTATACCTGTCCATTTTCCCCCTAAGGTAAGTATTTCCGCTCCCGGGATTGGAATGACTCCTTACCCTCTTCCTTAAAACCCACGTCCTTTCGTCTTTCCCTCTCCTTCCCTCTTTCCTGATGAAGCAACTGTTTGTTGCGAAAGCTTGAATTCTCTGTGTATGTATGTGTTTGTGTTTCTATCGACCTGCCAGCGCTTTCGTATGGTAAGTCACATCATCTTTGTTTTTAAATATATTTTTCCCGCGTGGAATTAACAAGTAGACCTACAAGTACTCAGAATACCATAAATATTGACTTAGGTCCAAGCAACAGGCCCAGCCATATCTTCCAATAATTCTGACAAAGAAGCATTCATTCAAGTGATGCTAACATTGCTCTCCTGTCAGTCTTGGTTGTAGTACATGTGGTTCTATGAGATAATGGTAAAGGTTTAACATATCACCAGATCTAGACACCCAATACTTGTTGACAGCCTCTTACTTGTGTGCTGGGGAGGTTTTTTTCTGTCCGCTCGTATATACTATATATGAGGTGTGTGTGTGTGTGTGTGTGTGTGTGTGTGTGTGTGTGTGTATTTGCTGACTTACTATGAAGTTGCCAAAGTGGAAAATTTGTCTATCAGCAACAATACCTGCACCTTCTAGAAGTAAAAAAGAAATGGAAGAGTAACTGTAGAGTTAGCACACAATGGGGCTTTGTGACATTTCTAGTGAAGTGCTGCAAGATCTTGTGCTTATTCTTTGGTTCTATACAACTGTTTGTAGCAAATTCTCTGTCATCACAACATACTCTGTCAGTCAGCTCTGGTCACTAAATGCTAGAGATGGCAAAAATGCACTTTACACCTCAATTTTCACTCCCTGAGTTACATTTTTTTCCCTGATTGGAGGTAAATCCTGGGAACTTTTTCTTCATACAATTGTCTTACAATCCCTGATCTTTCTTATGCAAGCTCACAGGCCAGGTGCTTGCTGTTCTACTGCAAATTTGTGAAAGTTGCCACAGAAGCATCACTGTGAGGGATTCATCTTCAGCTGCTGGGTTGGAGCACGTATGGTAGAAAAAAACAGCGCAATGCTACAGTAAACAGAATTCTTTCTTGAGCCAATTGTCGCTCTTTCCATTTCCAGCTCAACCTTCATGAAACAAAGACTGTTGATCTTTCATGTTGGCAGCATATGGTTAATAATGCTGTAAATGACTACTTATACTCTATGATCAATTGAGCTTTCTCCAGTTTCTTTCCAATGATGGATGACTTTGGTATGTCCTGTGAAAAATATGCGATAGAAAATACATGGTAAATAAGTCCACAATATAAGAAGTGGCAACTGCTCTTGACTTCTTGCACCACATGACACCATGAGGTCTTCTGAATATTTTTCATTATTTACGACTCATCAGATATATATCACTGCCAACACCTTTCCCTCGCAATACTTTTAAATGAATGAAAACTAGGAAGTAAGCAGAAGTTTATGGGGTTTTGAATAAATGAACAGTTCATAATTATTTTTTATGTTATTAAACTAACTCATTCCGAGTATGCACAAATCTAAGAGAACTGCACATTAGATATGACAGACTGAAATGGTGCATTTGTTAAAACAAGAACCCCAGACTTGGGTGTGTGAAAGCTCATGTTCTGTGCAGTTATCCTGATGTAGGTTTCACGTGGTTTTACTTAATCACTTCATACAAATGCTGGAATGGTTCAATCAACAAGGCTAGTTCTTGGCCATATACGAGATAAAGGGGAGGCTTACCAACAACGAAGTGCAAAACTGGGGCACAGACAAACATTAAACAAAGGGGGTCATTTCTCCAGCTATCACAAGTTCTGAGTGGGAGAATCTATAACAGAACATAGATATACCCATCAGTATGAAATTCAGCACTCTGGACTGAGACGATATCCAAAACATGAAGTTACTTACAATTTTTTCTTTCGCCTGATGTCTAATTTTCAAGAATCTGGTGCATGTTTCCCTTGTTTTCTCTCTTCCTGCTGTAAATGGAAATGCTTAGCAGATCAAAAACCTAGACATTTGTTTCCAGTTTGTGTATCAACTATGCATACACTGTGTGATTTGACACTGCACTAAAATTACCTGGATAGTGTTAGCACAGGGTGTACACGTGGACAAGGAAAAAAAATTCCCGGATTTTTGCCCGGTTTCCTAGTTAAAAATACACTTTCTTCCGGGTGAAAACACACTTTTTCCACGCTAAATGACTGTATACTTTTCCTCGGAACTGTAAAACTTATCGATCCATTGAATTGTTATTGTTTTATATGCTGCATAGAATTTACCAGCACTTTACAAAACGAAACTTAGGTGGGGGGGGGGGGGGGGGGCGCATGTTTTAATGTTAATGTTTTAAAGTTAATGGTTTAAATTAATATACATAGTGTTGCTACAAGAAAAGAAAAGCTTTCACACATAATGTTGATCTTTTTTAAGCGTGTTACCCTTTAAGATACATCACACAAATGCGCCAGTAAAGTTTTTGATGAGGACATAAATGTCTGATCATCTAGGCTTTAAATTCTTCTAAAGGTCGTCTGAAAGAGTTGATTTTTAAATGAGAGTCAAACACTCTGCGATTTAAGAAATTGATCGTACATTCTCGCACATAGTTCATCTTGCACAAAAGGAAATTTACTTTGAAAGCAACACTTTTCAAAGCACCATTCACAATATTTTCCCTTGACCTGTTAGAAATAGCTTCGTTTCAGCAGTTGCCAGAGCGCGCCAGTTGATAGGTGTCACTGTGCCTGTGCAGTTATGATGATGCAGGAAGCCCGTATGTTTGTACGTGTAAAACATTAAAAGATCTTACATTATGTCATAAAAGAAACAAGACATCAGAGGACACTCCAAGAGCATCAGAATCTCATGAACCATACAAAAAATGCACGATTCAGCTTAAAGTGCACACTCGTATGTCCAGATTCAGATGTAAATTTTCTCGGGGTACCAGTACTGTATTATCTCATGTTTGGTTCTTTATTATGGCATAATGCCATACATGCTAGAAGATGAAAACGTGCACTTTAAATGCAGCGAACAGTTTAAACTAGCCAGTAGTGAGAAATTAAACACTTCGTTTTAAATAAATGGACAGCCCTCAGCAGAAAAGGTTAATAAAAGCCAAATTTCTTTTGCAAACTGACAAAAATAACTTCATTGTTCTGCAAGGCGATTAATGCTTGACTGTCAGTATGCTGGAAATAAAATAAAATCTGAAACTAATAACATATTTTAACCTTTCGTAATTATGTGAATCTATTTTAATTCACTTGATTGCTGCCGGCTACAGAAAGCCTTGTTTTCATTTGACATGAGAGCAATAAACAAAGAGGAAACAGCAAAATCACTAAACTTAAGCACGGGTCATGTGGAGACTACCCAACTCCCCACTACAACTCGGACTGCTCTGTGTATCAATCCCGGATCTACGATATTTCGAAACCGAGGCAATACTAGATAGTGACACCCCCCCTCCCCCTAGTGTTTGAGGTAGGACGCCAAAAATTAAATGGACTTTTCAAAAAATGATCATTGTAGTGCACATCTTTCTGAAGATGTCTCGTACATAAAATGTATAGCTTCCAGGAAAATGTAAGCCACATTATTTGGTCTTTAAGTGTTCCAAAGTGCAGTGCCACGCCTCTTCACACAGCACTGTTCTATCGCATGTCACTGTATTTCACTCTGTCGAATTCAAATGTGTTTGTTTTGTAATGGATGCCATCAAACTACACTCAGGACAGTGGACATTAGAATGTCCCATGGAGCCTCTCCTCCTCCCAGTCGGCCGGTTTGAGATCCTGCCCCTCTTAAAACAAACTTGCAATTATTACTGGATAGGATTATTTGTAACCGAGAGAACAAGAAATCCTCAGAAAATTAGCACTATTTATTGCCTATTAGCTAATAACTTTCTCTTTTGTGTGACATATTAAATATAGGATACATAAAACCAGTAAAGGCAAGAGACAAGCGAGACAATGCACATTTCTCCAAACCTCAAGTCCTAGCATTTTTCCTCTCTAAACTTGCTACGGCTTTTCAGGAGTGCTTCCCTTCCTGCGAAAGAATCTATTACCTCATCAAAGTTCGTCAAATGTTTTGCTACATGGAAACACGAAATGTCATTGTCTAATACTGAAAAAGCTGTTAATACAAGTAGTACCCACGACTGGTTTGATTTCTTGAGCTTATTATGTGTATTTTATCACTGTCTGCTAGATAAAACAAAATAGGCCGGTCTGATATTGCAGTAATTGTAATACACACCAAATAAACGAGACGGTTTTGGAACAAATGGTCATATAATTCATGAAGTATGAATATCAAATGCCGAGGCCTACTACAAGCAAAAAGCTTTATGTTAGGAAATAGTTTCACATTTCATTCATAGGCAGTAGCTTCTAAAGCACAAGATCGAAAAGCAGTGGTACGAAATTTTTGTATAAATTTGAAATTGTCATATTCTTCCACAATTTGTGTGATACCCTCATTCCTTCTCCTTCCTCGTTCGTGTTGAAACTTATTCTCCAGTTAACTTCACTAACCCTGCCACAATCACCCGTTTAGTTATCCTACGTTTATTCACGGTTAGGCATTATTATGTGTTCCTACAATGAGTTTTCCGTGCTACTCCCACAATAAAACATACGTGCATGTTAGCTAGGGACTGTACAACTGGCCCTTACTAGTGTAGTGATCTGGCCAAATATTTGTGAAAATTTCATTTTCTCGGATACACAGGGAAGATAACACGTAATTTTTCTTATCTGTTATTCCTGTTAGTCATTTATTTCCACTCTGGTAGTCTGAATCTATGGCTTTCGCTAGTAATTATAACAACACTGATCATTCACAAACCCAGTCAACCACTTAAATTAACTGCGATTGGAATTTACCCGTTCAGCTTTATTCCGCTCAGCTTGTACAGCCCCGTCCCCTTTTGTTTGCAGGAAAGTTTCTTTCTAGGTGCGACGGTGATGCTCCTGGCAGAGACATCATGTACAGTATGCATGCATTCAAATATCAACTTATGATATATTCAGAAATCAACTTAGAATGCATTCAAAAACCAACAGGGATGCGTTTCAAAATCATGAGAATAATCAATAGACCAACGTGCACTGGATGCTCAGCACTTTGTGAAAAAAGGTTTTTCCTCAAGAATATGAATTTGGCAGTGGGAATCTAAAGTTCCACTGCTTTACTCTCCTGTCCTGTGAGAATTAATAAAGTTTTCAATGTGTTGAACATTCCTTGCTTCTACTGGTGTAAGGATATGAGATTAACAGCCATTTGAATTATTTGTACCCCACTGAATCTGAACACATTCGCAAAGGGATAGTACTGAACCCAAATGAAAAATTAGGTGTTAGGTACATATGCGTTTCAGAACCTCACAGTATCGCTGGAGAGCTAAATTAAGACTTCATTAATGTGATATTGTGTATTAAAAACTAAATCAGGATTTATCGATTTCCAAGACTATGAAACCCACCTCCAATCAACACAAATCTGTGCATGCCAGTAATGTGGAACAAATTCTGAAGGTAATGTCCACATGATTCACATTTTACCTAGAAAGCACGTTGGAAATAAAGGATATTAATTAACAAGTGATGCACGAAATAGGGCTGCTTGGATGTTAATAGTTTGTAAATTATTTCATCATACTGCTTTTATTACAAGCAGGGCATTGCACAATGCAGTAGCAAACTTATGTTACTGTTGTGAAGAAATTACAGAACAAAAGCTAAAGAACTGATTCCAAGCTAAATGTCAGTAATGTCTTGCCTGCAACATGAGGGATGTGCTGCCACATTCACGTCTACACAGTGTCGTGCAGAGCAAGTCGGAACAAGTCATGTTGCACGAAAAAACTTGTTCCTATAGGCTTCAGTACAAATGTCTGGAGATAAGCATGTGGCGGATCTTCATCTGTCTGCACAGAATACAATATTCCTCCATCTTAAATTTAACAAAAATGTACGAATAATACATTTCCAATGATAGTGACAATTCTGAATGATTATTAACAGTGGCTGAAATTACAGACCATCTCTCACTCTTCAAATATTGTACTGATAGCAGATGGGTACATAAAACACATTAAGAGTGACTGCTAAGCTAACATTCAGTCTTCACAGCAGGAATTTTAGACACATGCTACTGTCAAAGCAATGTGTGTAAGTTTCTTGCTGTTAAGAAAAATGAAAAAACTGTAGTTCAACAATTATTCACCTCTAAATTTTATCTGCCTGCTCATCATCTAACAGAGTCTTATCATAGAAAAACCAGTAACCCATCCTCTGAAAACTTCATACAACTCATGTTGTCATATGAACCTCTGCATCAACAATCTCTCTCTCTCTCTCTCTCTCTCTCTCTCTCTCTATCTATCTATCTCTCTCTCTCTCTCTCTCTCTCTGGTACACATACAGACAGAAGACGTTGCAGAAAAATATTTGACGGAGGAGCAGAATCTTAGAATATCTTACCTGCAATCTTCCCAAGACATTTATTAATACACCACCATCAAACATTGGTTGAGAGTCAACAGCTGTAATAATTCGGTTTATCTTTTGGAATGCCAAACTCTGAAACACACAAAAAATAATAAATGTAAAATTTATTCTCAGAACAAGGTCCATCCATATATTTATACTTTATAACATTATTTTAAAAAAATACTAATATACCGTCACTAACATTACAGTTACCAATATTAGTAGCAGCTGCTGCTACCACCATCACCACAATTAAACAAGTAAAGGGATTCATTAATGAGCTGGAAACAACCAAAGGTTCATTACTAGTGACCTGAAAGTACACTGTCCAGCTTCATAATACTCCAACTGAACCTCAATCAAATTAATGAAATTAGGGAAGGGGACGGTGATGTCAGTTCCTATTTGTCTACAAACACACAATATGGCCAGAACAGCAGTAGCTTTATGTCCCTGTTCTGGATATACTCACATGCTGTTCATAAACATGCAGTACTGGGTTTGCTTGGTAGGGTGGAAACTCATCACATTTCTGTGTACTTTCACAACTAGTTAAGGACATAAACAAGATGAACTGAAGAACACTGCAAATGAAGGTGAATCACAAATGTTAAAATAACGGCCACAAGCATCATCTGCAACTGAGTGTGGTAACTGGCACCTGAGGTAGAGTAATGTGCGACAGAGTAACAAGTGTGACCACGATAATTTGTGACTGGTTGCATAGCTGCCCAGTAGAAAACTACCTCTCAACCATCTTGTTAGTCTGATCCAAGTCTGCATCCATTAACTAGAAAACCCCAATCTCGCCATATTGCTCTCCTTCCCTTCTTGCCAACTTTACCTGACTCATGTCACTTAATGCTGTCACAGCCTCCAAATACAAATCTTAATTTTTCCATCATTTACTTCCACTCCACTTCATTACTATACTTTCCATTTCATATCTAAATGTGCATCAACTTCATTGTACCTGCAGATGCCTTCTGATTACTCAGCTCTCATCTACTACCTAACCATTGTCTGATTGCCATCATTAATACACTATACTCTTGCTAAACCAGTCATTCCTCGCACATAGCGGAAGTGCCAGACTGTTGAGAGCGTCTACAATTTAGTATAAACACATAGGGATTTTACTTTATCAATCAAACAATATGTTCATTTCTAAAAAAAAAAAAAAAATAAAAAAAAAAAAAAAAAAAATTGTCCTCGAGTGTGTGCATGCATATTAATATCACTCGACATTTGCTGTGAAACATGTCCCAAAGTTTAAACTCATTTATCTACTGTGGTGTGTGTATAGATTATACTGACTCGGGAATCTCAATGTTTCCCTATTACAGCTGATTTGTGTTTCCCTTTCTATTACTCTTACTTCTTTTATAGCTCATACAGTTATGCTACAGGAAAGTAGAGTTCTGTTTGGGGAGAAAATAAGATGCACCTTAAAACCTTCGACTCACACTAGCAATAAAACAAGGGAAATACAATAGATAGGAACAAGGTACAGTTAATAATCACAAAAAAATAATGAAACACAGAATCTACAACTTGAATTGAGCTATGCAGCTAAGGTAGACAGATCAATACCAAAAGGATAAATCTTAAATGAAGTCTTATCACATTCTGGAGGAGTGGAGGGGGCAAATATTTGTGACAACCACAAATATTAATATGATTGCTGCTTGTTTCACTCATTTTCCAATGTGCTCTTATGTTCCTGCCTAACCACATCCTTGGAAATTGTGACAAATTCAGATTAAATAGCATAGTTTACACAAGTTACCAAGAAAATCACAGATAATAACAGGCTGCTCACAGCTAAAACTCATGACGTCACACATGATATCATGACTCAAAGCCAAAAATTGAAATCACAGACTAGATTTGACCCAAAAATACTGTTCCACCTCTAACAGTCCCCAAAAAATATTTTTCTTTTATCTTTTAATTTTTTAATCAAATCTTAGAATCTCTTCTCTAGCTGGGATTTCAAGAGTCACTATCTTTTATTATTCTGAACTAAATAATTACTTTAACCATGACATTACAAACCATTTACGCATATTGCAAACCCATTTCAACACTGCAACGATATTAGGAAAAGGATAGACTGCAACTCACTGTGAAGATGTCCTGTTGAGTTGCCGACGGGCACAAAGAAAAGACTGTTGCACAATATAGCTTTTGATCAAAGCTTTCTTCAGCAAATAAAACACACACATTCACAAAAGCAAGCACACCTCATGCACACATGATCAGTATCACCAGCAACTTCAATCATAATGAGACTACTATGTGAATAGCAATCTGGAGTGGGACAGGGAAGAGAGAGGGTAGTATGGTGTGGATTCGGGGGGAGGCGGGTGAGAAGAATACTGTCTAATGAGGCATGAATGGACTAGAGACTGCTCGGCACAGTGTTGGGAGGGGGACATGGATGGGGGGGGGGGGGGGGGGGGGGGAATGGGGACTGGAAAAGAGGAGAGAAACTGGGAAGGAGAAAGGACAGGTAAGTACATCAGCAGATAGCAGCACACAGAAAGGGTGTAAATGTGAAAAGGAAGGAGGTGATAAGATGAGGGGGCAGAAACTGTTGGGCAGATGGTGTGGGGACAGTAGGTTATCGCAGGACCAGACTGGGACAATTTCAGGAGTGGAGAATTTGTTGTAAGGTTAACTCCCATCTGTGCAGTACGGAAAAGCTGGTGGTGAAGGGGATGATCCACATGACTCAGGTTGTGAAGCAGCCATTGAAATCAAGTGTGTTGTGCTCAGCTGCACCTTATGCCACAGCATTGTCTACTTTGCTCTTGGTCACAGTTTGACGGTGGTTGGTTGTTTGGGGAAGGAGACCAGACAGCGTGGTCATCGGTCTCATTGGATTAGGGAAGGATGGGGAAGGAAGTCGGCTGTGCCCTTTTAGAGGAACCAGTGATTTAGGGAAATCACAGAAAACCTAAATCAGCATGGCCAGACCCAGTTTGACGGTGGCCATTCATCTTGGTGGACAGCTGATTGGTAGTCACATCAATATAAGAGCTATACAATGGTTGCAGCAGAGCTGATATACACAGCATGGCTGCCTTCACAGGTGGAAGACCAAGGCCCGAGACATCCACCCACCTAGCACTTCCCATTCCAGACCTGTCACAGACTTATATCTTATCCCATCAAAGGTCTAACCACCTGTGAATGCAGCCATGTTGTATACCAGTTGAGCTGCAATCACTGCACAGCTTTTTATATTGGTGCAACTACCAACCACCTGTCCACCAAGACAAATGGCGACCACCAAACTGCGGCCAAAACAAAGTAAAACACCCTGTGGCACAAAATGCAGCTGAACACAATATGCTTGAAACCAATGGCTGCTTCACAAATCAGGCCATCTGGATCCTCCCTTCCACCACCAGCTTTTCTGAACTGTACAGGTGGAAATTATACTTACAACACATTCTCCACTCCCAAAAGCATCCTGACCTCAGCCTATGGTAACCTCCTGTCCATGCACCCTCCCACCCAACAGTTTCAGCCCCCTTGTCCTATTACCTCCTCCCTTCGAAATTCCCTCACCCTCTTTATGTGCTGCTCTCTGATAATATACCTGCTCATCCTCTCCCCTTCCCTCCTCCTCTCCTCTTGACACTGCACCTGACAGTCTTTAGTCCTTGCACATCCTTCCAGACAGCACTCTTCTCTCCCACCACCTGTACCCTGTTATCCGCACTCTTCCCCAACCCACTGCAGATTGCTATTCACACAATAGTCACATTCTGGCAAGAGCTGCTTGTGGTAGCAGTCCTGTGTGCTTCCTTGTGTGTGAATCGTGTGTTTTCTTCTGCTGAAGAAGGCTTTGGCCAAACACTATAATGTTGAACAGTCTCTTAGTTGTGCCTGTCCGCAACTCAACAGGTCATCTTTATGGTGAATACCGATTTATCCTTCTCCTAATATCATTTATATTCCAACCTGGTGTTTCCACTGTTTTATTTTAACACTGTATTTTACGAACGACATTTTGGACCCTATTACTGTCATACAACATCTCATATATACTAATATTACTCTCAATTATAACTGAAATATATATTTACTTGTGTGCCCACACAACTTAACTAATAACCGTGTAGCAGCAAAGATTACACTGATCATTGGATATTGCCGTAGTGGACTTCAGTCCGAAGACTTTTCATGCAATTCTCCACCCGTGACTGTCATCTGAAAGCCTTTTTTCTCTGCATAATTACTGTAACCTGCATCACTTTGAACACACTTATTGTTGTCAAGATTTGTCTCCTATTATGTTTATCCATCAGCCTTCTCTCCACACAATGACAATGCCTTGCTGCTTCAGGACATGCCCTTTCAATCAGTCCCTTCTTTTAGAGAAATTGCACCATCAATTTTTCTCTCCAATTCAAACCAGTACTTCTATACTAGATATCTAATCTATCCATCCAGAGTACCATGTTTCAAAACTTTTATTCTCTTCCTGTCTGAACATACTGGGCAACACTCCTGACAAATAACTGCAGAAGAGACTTCCTAACACTTAAATTTATATTCAAAGTATTTTAAGAGTTGAACTTACTGTTAGCTTTTCCATTATTTTGACAGCACCTTGTATTTGCAGCCCTTCGAAAGTCATGAAAGATGTCTCAGTCTGTAAAACAGTATAGATATTTATCAACATTAAACATACTGCATATGTCTGCATTATTTATCTTTCCTATTAATTCAAGTGATACTAATACTATGCAATAACAGTGTGACAAACCAGGCGAGAAAATTATTTACAAACTGACAGTCTTCCTTGAACATCTGACATTAAAACATGAAATCACAAGAGTTAAAACAAATGAACAAAATGTATACAAATACAAAAACAAAAGAAAACCATGGATGAAAGATATGATAATGCACATAACACATTGGCAGAAAGAAAAAAATTACTACAATGATAAAATGCCAAATATCTGCTTGCAGTGCCTGGTTTGACTCACAAATATATGATTAATATCCCTTGACGTACTCGCTCCCACCTTTTCTACCAGCATAGGCTATTTACTACAGCTGACATTTAAAACAACTTGCTGCAGTCTTTCTTTCTATAAATATTATCTTCTTCTTGCTCACTCCTTTGCCAAACCAATTCTCCAAATTTCTTGAAAGCTGTTCCATCATCTCATACATGTAGCAGTATTTTGCCATAGACATTTGATGCAGAATTTACATATTGCCTCCCCCTTGCATTTAATTCAGTGTTGATAAATGGTGCATATACGTAATAAGTAACAATATTTTAGATTTATGCATTACATAATATGACATTTCTGAATTTACTTTCGAGTTTGAGTCATTTACAAAGAGAAGTGCATTAAATATTGAGCAATGTTGGCTATGATGGAATCATACTGAAATTAGAAAAACCAATCACAAGAGACTTCACATTTTTCTCTCATTTCACGAATCGGCAACCTATAAATTTGTGCGATTTATTGTGCAACCCAAATTTAACAGTGTTTTTAATACTCTCGCAGAGAACCTAACTTTTTTTTTTGTTCAGGGACAACTGTGGCTCTTTTTACACCGTGCAATTATCTTGTCTAAACCTCTGCAATTTGTTTTCCTCCTCTAATGACTTTAATAGATGCATCATCTACAAACAATCTAAGAGAGCTATTCACGCTGTCTCATTTAAAGATTCAAAATATAGCAACTGTTCTATGTGAATAACAACTCTGCTTAATCTTCTTCACTCTAACAGTTGACAAACATGATATTCCAACTTACCACTTGCTTAGGTTCCTCCATTTTTGTTATAACCTGATTAAAATAACTTAGTCACTGACAGATTGCTGTGGCAGGGGGACAGCATTGCCAGTGTGCAGTCCATCACATTAGACAAGGCTCTGCATATATCTACAAAAACAGGCAACACTGCAAACACATGTCACTCAAGAGAAAGTTATAACTGGTTGGTGGCTGGGCCAAATCATTCAACTAGCTGAAATATCAATCACAAAGTTATTTTAATGAGAATATAACTTGTACAATATGTTTCTCTGGTTTGTAATCACTATCAATGCAGCCTCCTTTTTACCTTGCTAGACATTACTTGCTTACAAAACCTGCAAACAGCTTTGGTATCAGTTAACTCTTTTTCCCTTGTTTCACCCTTCCAGTTCTGTCACCTTGCTTTTATTTTTATTTATTTATTTATTGTTCCGTTGGACCACATTTAGGAGAAGTCTCCATGGTCATGGAACGAGTCAATACATGAAATTATAGCACGATTGTAGAAACAGATAAAATGAAATATAAGAAACATATTCAGGCGACAAGTCGTTAGTTTAAATAAAGAAAATCAAGAATGTAACACTGGAATTTGCTTAATTTTTTATCTCTTCCAGGAGCTCCTCGACAGAATAGGAGTGAGCCATGAGGAAACTCTTCAGTTTAGACTTAAAAGTGTTTGGGCTACTGCTAAGATTTTTGAGTTCTTGTGGTAGCTTATTGAAAATGGATGCAGCAGAATACTGCACTCCTTTCTGCACAAGAGTCAAGGAAGTGCATTCCACATGCAGATTTGATTTGTGCCTCGTATTAACTGAGTGAAAGCTGCTAACTCTTGGGAATAAGCTAATATTGCTAACAACAAACGACATTAAAGAAAATACATACTGTGAGGGCAATGTCAAAATTCCCAGACTATTGAATAGGGGTCGACAAGAGGTTTTCGAACTTACACCATACATAGCTCGAACAGCCCGTTTTTGAGCCAAAAATACCCTTTTTGAATCAGAAGAATTACCCCAAAAAATAATACCATATGACATAAGCGTATGAAAATATGCGAAGTATACTACTTTTCGTGTTGAAATGTCACTTATTTCAGATACTGTTCTAATGGTAAATAAAGCGGCATTTAGTTTCTGAACAAGATCCTGAACATGGGCTTTCCACAACAGCTTACTATCCATCCGTACGCCTAGGAACTTGAACTGTTCCGTCTCGCTTATAACATGCCCATTCTGTCTGATTAAAATGTCAGTTCTTGTTGAATTGTGGGTTAGAAACTGTAAAAACTGAGTCTTACTGTGATTTAGCATCAAATTATTTTCCACAAGCCACGAACTTATATCATGAACTACATTATTTGATAATGTTTCAATATTACACACAAGATCCTTTACTACCAAGGTGGTGTCATCAGCAAACAGAAATATTTTTGAATCACCTGTAATACTAGAAGGCATATCATTTACATAAATAAGGAACAGCAGTGGCCCCAGCACCGACCCTTGGGGAACGCCCCATTTAACAGTGCCCCATTGGGACTGAACATCATTACCACTCTCAATATTTCGGAGAATTACCTTCTGCTTTCTGTTCTTAAAGTAGGAGGCGAACCAATTGTAAGCTACTCCCCTTACTCCATAATGTTCGAACTTCTGCAGTAATATTTTGTGGTCAACACAGTCAAAAGCCTTCGTTAAATCAAAGAAAACACCTAACGTTCGCAACCTTTTATTTAATCCGTCCAAAACCTCACAGAGAAAAAGAGACTATAGCATTTTCAGTTGTTAAGCCATTTCTAAAACCAAACTGTACATTTGACAGCAAATTATGTGAATTTAAATGCTGCAGTAACCTTGTATATACAACCCTCTCGATAACTTTAGCAAACACCGATGGCATAGAAATAGGTCTACAATTGTCAACATTATCCCTGTCTCCCTTTTTATAAAGTGGCTTCACTACCAAGTACTTTAATCGGTCAGGAAACCAACCACTCCTAAAGGAAAAGTTACAGATATGGCTAAGTACTGAGCTAACATACGTGGAACAATACTTCAGTATTCTGCTAGATACCCCGTCATATCCATGAGAGTTCTTGGTCTTTAGTGATTTAATTATTAACTCAATCTCCCTCTTGTCAGTATCATGGAGGAGCATTTCAGGTAACAGTCTCGGAACACTTTTTTCTAAGAGCGCTATATGATTCCCTGTTGGGACTAGGTTTCTATTTAGTTCACCTGCTATATTCAGAAAGTGATTATTAAGTACTGTACATATATGCGACTTATCAGTAACACGGACATCCCCACTACGCACTGATTCTATATTCTCGACCTGTCTCTGCAGACCAGCCATTTCCTTTACGACTGACCATATGGTTTTAATTTTATCCTGAGACTTAGCTATTCTATCTGCATACCACATACTTTTTGCCTTCCTAATAACTTTTTTAAGCACCTTACAATACTGTTTGTAATGGGCTGCTGCATTTAGATTTTGACTGTTTCTAACGTTTTGATATAATTGCCACTTTGTTCTACAAGATATTCTTATCCCTTTAGTCAGCCACCCAGGCTGCCTGTTTGTGCTAGTACCCTGTTTTGAACGTTCTAACGGAAAGCAACTTTCAAAGAGCACGAGAAAAGTCTTGAGGAAAGCATTATATAAGGTTTACAAAAGTCTGTACAGCAACTGGATCAGCTTTCCTAAAAAGTTGGTAACTATATTTAACATGTGTTGCAGCACAAAAATCTTTTAGACTTAAAATTTGTGCATCATGATCTGAAAGGCCATTCACCTTTTTGCTAACAGAATGCCCTTCTAATAATGACAAATGAACAAAAATATTGTCTATGGTTGTTCTACTGTTCCCTTGCACTCTCGTTGGAAAGAATACGGTTTGCATAAGATTATATGAATTAAGGAGGTCTACCAGCATCCTTTTCCTTGCACAATCACTTATACAATTAATATTGAAGTCACCACATATAACTAACTTTTTGTATTTCCTATAAAGTGAACCAAGAACCTCCTCTAGCTTTAGCAAAAATGTTGTGAAATCGGAGTCTGGAGATCTATAAATAACAACAGTAAGAAGTTTAGCTCCACTAAATTTAACCACACCTGCACAACATTCAAACACCTTTTCAGTGCAGTACTTTGAAACATCAATTGACTCAAATGGGATACCGTTTTTCACATACATGGCTACTCCCCCACACCGCAAAGAGCTCCTAGAAAAGCTGCCAGCCAACCTGTATCCTGGTAAAGGAAGCCTCTGAATTATCTCCTTATTTAAGAAGTGTTCAGATATACCAATAATTTCAGAGTCAACATCTATAAGCAGTTCACTAACTTTATCTCTAATACCTTGTATATTTTGATGAAATATACTAATTCCCTCATTAATCGGATACCCAAGCTTTGTAGAAAGTGGTTTCTTTGTTAGAGAGACTTCCCTTAAGCAGGAATACCTATCAGCTGACTTCAATCTAAAAAAGGTACAGCTCTAACACCCACAACTACCGGAATTTTCCCACGAGTGATCCCACCACCCCCACCTATGCTGTCACCTATAAGTTTTGCCAACCTCCCCTTCACATACCTGTTGAGGTGCAGGCCATGTCTAGTGAAACCCGTCCTACTGATAGACTCCACCGACACCACTGAAATGTGACTCATGCCTTCTGTCATCAGCGCACCCCCAAGTCTCATGTTATTACGCCTGACGGCTGTATTAAGATGAGGCCGATCGTGACGCTGAAACAGTTCCACGAAATGCACATTCGTGTTGCCAGTCTGAGTGGCTATCTTTTCCAGGTCACCATCTATGTCATACTCCCCATCCCTATCAATACTATTACCAGCCCCACCCACAATCAATCACTACCTGATCCTCTTTAAGTAAAATCCCTACATAACCCCCCTATGTTAAAAGTCACCTGAGCCAATCCTGCATTAGGCTTCACAATGCTGGTGACCTGGTACTCACTCCCCAAAACTTCCTGCAACTGCTGGCCTACACCTCTACCATGAGAACTACCTAACAGCAGAACCTTCTTCTTTCTCTTAGACTTTGCAACTGTCCTAGCCACCGTAACTGCTGAGGTCTGCTGCATACTTCCTACATCTACAGCTACTAGAGATTCCTCTCCACTAGACTCTGACAGTTGCTTTACAAGTTGTTTTCTGATACTCTTTAATAAAAGACAAGAGAACATTCTTTTACAGAAACTTTCCTTTGCTTGCCACTATTTCTCAAATGCTAAAACACATTCCTTTACTAGAACGATATTTTAAAACTGACAGTTTAGCACCATCCGCTTCAACAGTACACTATGCTACCAAAGTCCAAAATGTGGCTTGTTCAACTAAATGTAATGAAAGTCCAAAAATCTTTACATCTCGGCCAATCTACACAACAGACAATCTTATTTCTGTATTCCACAATACTTCTCATTATTTATAATTTCATTCAGGCATGTTTTGCTTCTTAGCCACTGTAGCTGTTAAGCATCCTTCTACATCTATTGTGTACAACATAGGTATTAGCAAGACATGACAGTAATGTTAAACTACTTACAGTTATTGAAAGATTATGCTCCTTAACTTTAATAACCAATTTATCTGGGGATATGTACCAATCTTTTATTACAAATTACAGAACGCCCTCTTGCAGAAGTTTCTGAAATAAGTTTCATAATTTGCAGTCTTTATTTGTAGAATATACTGTTGCTGTCTTCAGTCCAAACACTGGTTGGATTCAGCTCTCCATGCTACTCTATCCTGTGCAAACCTCTTCAACTCCGAGTAACTACCTACCCCCTGAAACTGCTTACTATATTCATCCCTTGGTCTCCCTTTACAATTTTTAGCCCCATGTTTCTCTCCAGTGCTAAACTGGTGACCCCTTAACACCTCAGAACATGTCTTATCAACTAATCCCTTCTTTTAGTCACATTGTACCACAAATTTCTCTTCTCCCCAGTTCTACTAAATATCTCCTCGTTAGCTACATTATCTACCCATCTAATCTTCAGAATTCTTCTGTAGGGGTCGACAGAAGCGTCCGATCCCACGCGTCGGCTTTGACCCGTGACGTAAGGGTGTCGTCGTGAGTGACGTCATGACAACGCGGAGTTTGGGTTGTGAGTGTGGCATGTTTGTAGATATCATCGTGTTGTGGTTTGTTGTGCTCTCTGGTGGTATGTTCAGGGTTTTCGTTTATGTGGTGTAAAGGGCTCAGTTCGCTTTTGCTCATTATCCAGAATTGTTCGAGTGTCGGCTGTGTTTGTAGTTGAATTCGTTTCAGTGAGTTAACGATTTTGTGTGAAGGTTAATTTAGTGTTTTTCGCTGTACATCGTGTGGTAATTTTCGTAAAATTAATTGGTTGTTGTTTTTGTTCAGGAATGGATATGACAGATAAAATTAACAGTGCGCAGGTCAAGGGAAGTGTTCGTTCCCAATGTGTGGCTGTGTATGTTGACATTGGTATCAGGAGATGTTTTTGAGCTCTATAGGCCAAGGGATGTTGGATCCTAATTTATGGGATCGGGAGCTGCTGTTGAGCTATATAGGTCAAGGGAAGTGTCCGATTACAGATGATATTGTGTTTAGTGGTATTTGGGGAGTTTTGTGATGTCGGTTTATTTTCGTGTCATTTTGTGTGGTTTTGTATGGGGGTGGGTGTCTAAATTTGATTATATTTAGTTTGCCCCCACCCAAAAACACCCCATTTCCCGCACTTGTCCCGTTAGTGTCATTAGGCTTTTTGTGGAAAGTGTGTGTGTTTGTTTTTCGATGTATTTTCGTCCTCATAATGTGTACGTACCGACTTTATGTGCGCCATATTGGAAGCATGGTTTATGGTCGTTTCCACCATATTTGTGACGTCGTGGGTCAAAGCAGACGGGCGGGATCGGACGCTTCCGTATTTCCACAGTTCGAAAGCAGCTGCTTCTCTCTTCTTCTCTAAACTGTTTATCGTTCACATTTCACTTCCATACAAATACTTTCACAAAGGACTTCGCCATATTTAAATCTGTACTCGACATGAACAAATCTCTCTTCTTCTGAAGCACTTTTCTTGCCATAGCCAGTTTACATTTTATATCCTCCCTACTTCGACCATCATCCATTCTTTTGCTTCCCAAACAGCAAAACTTGTTTACTACTTTGTCTCATTTCCTAATCTAACTTCCTCAGCATCACCCAATTTAATTTAACAACATTCCAGTAACCACATTTTGCTTTTATTTAGATACAACTTATCCTCCTTTCAGGACACTGTCTATTCTGTTCAACTGTTCTTCCAATTCCTTTGCTGTCTCTGATAGAATTACAACAACATTGAGAACTGGCTACAACCCTGTCTCACTCCCTTCTCAATCACTACATCCCTTTTGTGCCCCACGACTCTTATGACTGCTATCTAATTTGTGTACAAATTGTATGTAGCCTTTCGCTCCCTGTACTTTATCCCTGCCACTTTCAGAATTTGAAAAAGTTTCCAGTCGACACTGTCAAAAGCTTTCTCTAAGTCTACAAATGCTACGAACATAGGTTTGCCTTTCCTTAACCTATCTTCTATGAGAAGTCGTGGGGTCAGTATTGCCTCGCGTGTTCCTAAATTTCTCTGGAATACACAAAGATCTTCCTCAAGGTCGGCTGCTACCAGTTTTTTCATTCTTCTGCAAAGGATTTGTGTCAGTATTTTGCGGCCATGACTTATTAAACTGATAGTTCGATAATGTTTCCATCTGTCGGCACCTGCTTTCTTTGGAATCGTGATTATTATATTCTTCTTGAAGTCTGAGGGTCATAAAAGACAAGACAGATACCCTGGCGCACCAAATGGAAGAGTTTTGTCGTGGCTGGCTCTCCCAAGGCTACAAGCAGCTGGGGACTAGTGTAGCACGGGATACAACCCGTTTGCTTTGGACAATGACGTCACAAGTCGCCAAACGAGAAGCGATTCTCCTTAGTGTTGTAGCTCCCTTCAGTAGCTGATAAGTGTTTTTGGCTTTTTTTAAAAAAATCTCACGAGATAGAATAAACAGATCCACTTTATTAAGCAATCAGTAAAAAACGAAACTGAAACATAACAGCAAAAGCGAAAATGGTAAACTGCTCTCTGGCGACTTGTGACGTCATTGTCCAAAGCCGACGGGTTGTATCCTCTGCTACACTAGACCCAGCAGCTGTAACACAATGTTGCCTACTGCAGGGGCCTATTTTTACTTAGGTCCTTCAGCGCTCTGTCAAATTCTTCACACAGTATCACATCTCCCATCTCATCTTCATCTACGCCCTCTTCCATTTCCATAATTTTGCCCTCAAGTAGACACACTATATTCTCCTTCCACCTTCCTGCTTTCCCTCCTTTGCTTAGGGCTTTTTTACCATCTGAGTTCTTGATATTCATATGGTATCTATCTTACAGCTAGTGATGCTTCAACATTCTTACATTTCTCATCTCGCCATTCCTGCTTAGTCATTTTGCACTTTCTGCCGATCTCATTCTTTTGTATTCCCTTTCACCCACTTCATTTACTGCATTTTTATATTTTCTCATCATTGATTTCCTGCGCACCTGCGGAGCCAGTTGGCATATAACCTTGTACTATTGTGGTGGGTATGGGCTTTGTGTCTATCTTGGCTACAATAATGCGTTCACTATGCTGTTCAAAGTAGATCATCCATCTTCCTATGTTTTTAGTCATTATTAAACCTACTCCAGCATTGCCCCTATTCGATTTTGTATTTATTGTCTTTTATTCACCTGACCACAGGTCCTGTTTCTCCTGCCACTGAATTTCACCAATTCCCACTATATCTCAGTTTAATCTATCCACTTCGGTTTTTAAATATTCTGACCTACCTGCCTGATTAATGGATCTGAGATTCCACACCCCGATCCATAGAACGCCAGTTTTGTTTCTCCTGATAACAATGTCCTCCTGACTAGTTCCCACCCAGAGGTCTGAATGGGGGATTATTTTACCTCCGGAATATTTTACCCAAGAGAATGCCATCATCATTTAACCACACAATACAGCTGCATACCCTCGGGAAAAATTGTGGATGTAGTTGCCCCTTTCTTTCAGCCATTCGCAATACCAGCACAGCAATGCCGCTTTGGTTAATGTTACAAGGCCAGATCATTCAATCATCCAGACTGTTGCCCTGCAACTACTGAAAAGGCTGCTGCCCCTCTTCAGGAACCACACATCTGGCTGGTCTCTTAACAGATACCCCTCCATTGTGGTTGCACCAATGGTTTGGCTATGTGTATTGCTCAGACATGAAAGCCTCCCCATCAGTGGCAAGGTCCATCGTTTATAGGGAGGGGAGCCGGGGGTTTGTAGCATGCCTAATGAGTGTGAAATAATTTCTTATTCATGTTGTGAAATGCACTACCAATATTTCAATTATAATCTTCCACAAAACGTAGGATGGTCAGGTGATAGTATTTGGGAATGAAAGCAGTACTCCTTGGGCAAAATGAAAATACAACAGACTCTACTACTTTTTCTCCCTGATTGGGATAGTAGCTGCTCAATTGTCAAAATGTTGGAGATATGTTACTGTGTTTAATTTTCAACATTCAAGTATCAGCAGACACTCTGCACACAAGATTATTTTTCTTATCACACTAGGAAGGCCCTTGTAGATGACTCACTGAAGATATAAACAAGGGCATAAATGTTACAACTTAATTACTCAGCCAGATGTTATTGCATGGTGGTCACCATATTTGCTATAACAGTTTGACCGAATGATGAAATAAAGGTACATTATTTGATCACTCTCAAACATAGGTGACAGGAGTGCACCAGATACAAAAAAAAAAAAAAAAAAAAAAAAAAAAAAAAAAAAAAAAAAACCAACTACTTGGTGATTTTTTTTTTTTTACTAGTATGTATTTTCAAAGACTATCCTATCCAGAATGTTCCAAAACAGACTTACGCAACCTTCTGATCACGGCTCATTTACCTTGTTTCGAACTGTCAGGTAAACATCACAATACACAATGATTTTTACTTTGGTACACGACAAAAATGGTCTAATTTATATCTTCACATTACCACAGCAAGAAGTGTTCACAACGTCTGTATCAATATTATCACATGCGACTTTGTACGTTTTGAAATATGCTTTTATTTGGACGAGCAAAGAGATCATAAGATTTGAACAGTTGTTGCTCAATAACTTATAAATATTGCAGTTTTTGTAATAGTGTGTGTACTAACATAGTACTTCGGCAATGTAAACGAAAGCCAGAATGATTATTAACAATGTATCCGTTCCGTTAAGCCCACCAAGATAAAATGAATCATCGTTTTCCAGTTAAGTTTGTATAAGTACGACCTCAAATATGCAGAAAGTACCGGCTTGTTGCTATGAATAACAAGTTCTGGTATTCGTCAATTAACGTTTTCAAATTGTGCTGCACAAAACTTCAAGTCCTTCTCAAACTACAGATCCGATACATCAATGTTTAAAAACAACTTTACACACATATCAAGGATTTTTTCTGGATACGTACGTTGTACATGTTAATCAGATTGGGCCGCTGAGCTGGATCATCGAAAAGAGCATAGTACTGGGCAACAAAACCCTTCCCGATCGCTTCGTATGCAGGATTTAATGCCATTTTAATCACAGCAATTAACCACACACAAAAAAAGACGATCAAGAAAACTGAACGTAAACGCACAGAGTCTCTACACAAAGATAGCTTTTTAGTTATTCCTTAACTTTCTGAAACACTACACAAACATGTGTGCCATTAGATGGCAGCAGCAGTTGTGAAACTCAAAGATTTTCTTTTCAAATATTAGTTCAAAGATTTCCGTTACTAGAGCGCACTCGATAACACAAACCCCCCAAAACAATATACTATGAGGTCGTATCTCGTCGTAGAGATTGTGAAGATACGATAGTATGTCTGAGATTTCTTGTGTTATTTCATAATTTCACTGTCGCAGCGCACTGACACCAGTAAAGGTGTCAGCTCTGCTCTTCAGTCGTACAGATATTGGAAGTTGGAAATAAGAGTATAGATAGGTCATTTACATTTTTTCCCCTAACCTAGTAATAGAACAGATATATAAATCATGTATAGAACACTTGCACTGAAAGTCGTAAGGGCTGATTCACATTTGACGGAACGGAACGTTACGTCCAAACTTTCGACAATGCATTTCAAATGGCGACATTCCCACAGGCCGTCAACGACGCGGAACAGCAATTTACGTCAACGTTTCTGAGGAAAAAAGTTTTGTCGTTGGTGCGGCAAAATATGTCGTCCTTTGCTAAAATCGGAAGCCAACCTATTATCGCCGCCCTCACCCATAGTATAGCAATATATGTTATAAAAGAGGATTTTGAGCATTTGCCTTTTCTTTGTCTTTATTTTGTTGTCTTGTTTTCGTGACAAATTTCAAATTCTGTGACGACTTGGAAACTTTCTTCATTGAGTGATTTTCCACATAGCCAGGTTCACACACGCAACAAAAGAGTCGCCCCAGATAGTGGTACAATGCACTTACATGTGTGAGCATTGAATTTTTAGCGCCACAACTTACGAGACGCAACTTACGTCATGCCAGAAAAAGTTCAGCTCGGTTGTACTTTGTTGCAAAACTTTCTTTTCACCACTCCTCGATGAGGGCTGTATATCGAAAAACTAGCATTCCGTTATATTTATTGTGGAGCAACTGCTTCTGTGCTCCATTTGATTTCAGTGTGTTTTCATTTAATTACAGAAAAAAGTGAAACAGCTATCTTCAGGTACTCTTTCGCAGATTCTGGTACTATAAGACATAGGAGTGCGAGACATTTGCTGCCCAATGATGTAACTCACAATATTAAAAGGTTTTTGAATAAGTAGAAGGTTAAACTTAATGTGTAACTAAAAAAGCGAGTCACATAAACTTGTGATTTGTGAGGCCAAGCACCGTATAAATTGTGAATTATATGTGCCAAATAACCCCCCAATTGTCTATTGCCAGCTGTTAATCTAAAGATTAGTTATTAGAAATGCCTTCATGAATGACTACAATAACATTCTAAAATCTTGCAAATGTGAAAAGTTTGCAGATAATATTTACATGCCAGCCGTTGGTTGGTTTGCCATAGCAAACAGCAGTTTCATCTCCAAGTGCTATTTCTTTTTGTTGCCGCTGATTTATCCTGTGGGAAATCTATTTTCGGATCCAACGTTTGGGTTTCGTCTTCCTCATATTTAACTCATTCACAGCTCTAATGCTGTAGCCTGTACTATAACAATGACTATTTGAAGTGACGTCATGTTGAAACATGGGGTAAGTAGAGTCTGTGGCGTCGTGTGTGAGTGGTAGCTCACTACAGTAAGCCAAAGCTGAAGGGTCACATTAGTTGTGTGTGTGAACCCATCTTAAGAGAACCAAATATCTGAATGCGAAAACTTATTCACATTCTAGAATACTTGGACGGAGCTGGCAGCTACACTGTGTAAAATAAGAACAGAATTTAAGAAGCAAGTTTCATTACATAATCTTTTATTAAGTGAAAATGCCAGCACTACTGAATGAGAACCGGCAGCTGTGGCCAAGTGGCTCTAGGCGTTTTAGTCCAGAACCGTGCTGCTGCTGCTGCTGCTACGGTCGCAGGTTCGAATCCTGCCTCAGGCATGGGTGTCCTTAGGTTAGTTAGGTTTTAAGCAGTTCTAAGTCTAGGGGACTAATGACCTCAGATGTTAAGTCTCATAGTGTTTAGAGCCATTTGAGCTGAAGGGGAAAAGTCATGTTTTCTATGACGTTAGTTGCTACATAGGGAAAAAACACCATAATGCATTAATAAACTGGAATCCACTGGATACCTGAAGTGCACAGTGACCGCCAAATATTCAAATGTAAAGACAGACAGCAGTTGGTTGCAGAATCCATAATTTATTGCAGATCTAGGTTACGACTGTAACATAGTTATCGTAAGTGCATTACCAGAGGAGTCATGTAGGCACAAGTATGTCAGAGCATAAACAGGTAACAAATGATGCTACCATATGCATGACATGGCATGTTAGTTATCACACATTTATGCTCTGACCCAGTAGTGCCTAGAAGACTGTTCTGGTAATACATCAACTATAAAACTGTTAGTGTCATGTGACTAGGGCCTCCCGTTGGGTAGACCGTTCGCTGGGTGCAAGTCTTTCGATTTGACACCACTTCAGCGACTCGGGTGCCGATGGGGATGAAATGATGATGATTAGGACAACACAACACCCAGTCCCTGAGCAGAGAATATCTCCAACTGAGCTGGGAATCGAACCCAGGCCCTTAGGATTGACATTCTGTCCCACTGACAACTTTTTTTTAGAATGATTCTGAGTGAACTGAAACATTAATGTAATCCTAGTAATACAGATGCAAAACTAAACTTAAACTATACTAATAAGAAACTGCACTTGTGAGAAAACAAATACAGTATTTATATGCTGAAAAGTTCAAGTGACTAACTGTTCAATAGGATCATAAGTTTCTACATTATAGTGTTCAGATGTGATTCTGATATGTGTTCTTGATTGCTTTTTCTTGAGCATTAAATGTGACGGAAACTTAAGTTATAATGGCACTACTTCTGGTATGAGATGTCTTCTCGAAGTTCCAGGCATCTTTCTAAGACGAGATGTCCACACACAAAAATTGCCCCTTATAGGAATATAGTCTTTTCATTTAGGTGCAGCGACCTTTCGCTTTAACAAGTGATATTGTTTGCCGAGGAAACCTGTTTGAAACATAACAAACATTGTAACTTGCAAGAAAATATGTTTTTTTGAGATTCTTGCCACTTATTGAAAATGTGGAATGTTAAATCACTTTCATTGCTCCACTGATTCGTACAGTTGTATGTAGAGGATGAAATATACCAGTTTACACTCACAACATGCCAACACTTCATTATCAGCAGGTAGATTTTCTACTACACACTTTTGCTTGTGTATAAAGCTATTAGTTATCTACATATAATTTGTGATAACCTTCCTGATTTATCTTAAAAACACATTATAGGTAAAGCTTATTCACAAAATCATACTACAATATCTATTTGTCATTTCAGCTTACAGAGTTTTATTGAACAGATGAGATGAATGAGATTTCTCCTGAAGATTCGAGGATTTTCCGGTTTTTTTGTCAAGAGTATCCATCTTGCTGCAAATTTTTCGGCATCAGAGCAATGCAATGAACATCTATTTCTCGTAATAAAAAGTTTGTAAGTGTTACAATTTGGGAATGAATTCTTTGGTTAGTCAGTGTTATATTCATTGCAGTAAATCCATGTTCACATTTAGCCATAGGTACAGGTATAGTTTCGACTGCTTTCAGAAATTCTTTCACAGAAGTGAGATGTGTTGAGGATTTTTTCATACATACAAAAATCTTTAACTGGTCATGCACACATGCTTTTACATAATTTAAAATTGACCTTGTTACATAAATGAGGAATTGACAAGTCACTGTAAAACACACATTCATTTTTGTCTGAAGGGCATGTGTCTGAATTTAATATAACAGCATCCAAAAAGAAATCCAAGTCTTCTAAGTCGTTTTTTTATCGTCTACCAAAGACTGAAGAAATTCGTCCAATATTAGTTATGTTCATCACAACATAGTACTTTAATTACAACTCCTTTGAATGTGCATTTTTCCTCAAATTCTTGTACTATCAACCTAATTCGTGTTGTCATTTGTTTTCAGTGTTTCAACAGTTTTTACAGCCATGTCAGTTTCTTGTTTTGCCTTAAGGGCTGAAAAATTTCTGTTTTGCATAAAGAATTATTACTTGCAGAACTTCTACAATTTCAGAAATCAACCAGTTTCATTAAATCAGCCACTTCATGAGATATTTTAGCAACCCTTCAAATTTAGATCTCTCACGAGTTGATCAGGAACCAATGTGTCTCAGTTTTCAAAAAGATGGTCAAGAAAACTGTGACTTTCAAGAAGAGTTTGAATAGCATTAAATGCAGAAGTAACCCAACATACATGAAAAATAAGGCCTAATGTAACAGTTGAGAGGATAACTCTTGTGAAACGCTCTGTAATAGTCTTTAAGTTCTGGTACTTCGAGAAAACACAATATATAAGGAATCTAAAGAAGTCTACATATGGTACACAACTGCCACATCATTCCTAACATCATAGACACTTAGTAACAGTTTTCAATTCATACAATGTATGACAATTAAGTCCTTTTGTAAATGATTATGCACTAGAGCAGCTATGTCTTTGTAAGGTGCAAGCATTGTTGATACACCATCTGTTGCAATACTTGAAGTTTATTTTTTTTTTGGTAGATCATATTCAGTGCTATACCTTTCAAGGGCTGTTAGCAATGTACTGAAAATACCTTCAACCATCCCATGTTCTAGTTCAACAATATCGAAAAAATAGCTGCAAGCAACTTCCTCAAAGGAAAAACATACATATATTATTAAACAGGTTTTATTGGAAATCATAGCACTTTGATCCATTATGATACTAAACCTCGTATCTGATTCTATAAGGAAGTAAGCTAGATTCTTTTTCATTTTTTTCTCTTATAAACATTATGTTATTTCGATATTAATGGTTATTATGACACACATTGCCAACTGACAATCGTTAGACCTCTGTAGTTCAATTACTGTGGGATATGATTTGAATAATAATTTCTGTTGAGCTATAACAAATGTAGGTCTGAACACCTGTTGTGATTAATTTTTCTTGATGTTGCTTTTCCCACAACTTTTCACTTTCATCCATGCATTTTTCTACACTTTGTTTTTCTTTGCTACATATAATTTTTACAGATTTCATGTGTGATATGCACTTTGCATGATCATCAATATTATTATTTTGTTTTTTGGTGTGCACAAATTCCATGCATTCCACTGAAGTTCACAAACTTTTGAACACACTGTGCATATTAGCACATTTTTTTTCTTTTACAGACAACCAAAGTTTAGTCTTTTGCCAGTTCTGAAAACGTGATGAGCCAACACAATTTCCCACTTTAATTTCGAGCCTACAGTTACTCTTATTCCTACCTTGGCTGTCAATGCTTGCAAATGTTTTCAGTAATGCAAATTGCTGAAGAGATGAATTTTGCTTTGTCTGAAAGACACACTGAAATTCCATAGTTCTTACAATCTGCAAGCACCTAACTCACTAATAATGCTACTTGCTTCGCAATCTAGCAAGTAATGGATTTCAGAGTTTAGCTTAAAGCAACAATGACTGCACGAGAATTCCTATTCAGTCTGAAATATTCCTAATTGTTAAACTATGTAATCCTTTTTCCAAAATTATTGAGAAAACACATTAAGTTTAAAATAATAGTACTGTATTAATACTTTCTGTGTATGGCTCCATAAATTTAAATTAAATGTTAGGTTCTACATCTCCAATGATTGGGAAATAAATGTCCCTGGTTGTGATAGGTAATTTAAAATCAGAGGTTGAGATAGGTTGGTACAGAGGAGGAGATATCCCCCCATCCCCACTTGCGAACTGCACACTGACTGGAAGATGGCACACTACATGGACAAACAGTCAAAGGTGGCACTCAAAAACGCTATGGTCTAAGACAGTAGATGTATATCCAGATAATATACAGACCACTGTATGAATCGTCTATCATAACAAACTTTCATTCTTAGGTACTGAGTAAAGCAAATTGACATGTTAGTGTCCTATCTAATATGAACCAAATTTCTTTGCAGTTTACAGTGAAGAGCGAATTAGTGACCAAACAGTTGTTGCTGGCTGCTTCAGACACTTCAGACATTAAAAAAATAGCCTTTGCCACTACAATATATTTCAATAAATAAAGGGTAAAAAGTTGTAAAAACGCGAAATCGACTTGCACAATATGAGTGAGTGCAGCGAAAATCGGTTCACTTCAAGAGTTAACAGATGATGACACTATTTCCCCCATCAATGTCAATATCAAATCTTCTTACCAAAAAAACCTTGACATTAACATTCCATTCCATTGACAGTCTGTGAGAACGGTGCCGTTTAAGGCAACAGGAAGCACTAACAGATCTCAACACCTCCAGCTAGCCATAATCAGCTGGAGGAATGGGAATTGAACCACACACCACAAGTAGTGACAGAATCATGATGTGATAAAACTTCCAACATTTTGCCTACATGTTGATTCACACTTTATATGACAGAACAGAATATCAAAACATTCGGAAATGTATCTTAAAGGGCACCGTTCTCACAGACTGTCAATGGAATGGAATGTTAATGTCAAGGTTTTTTGGTAAGAAGATTTGATATTGACATTGATGGGGGAAATGGTGTCATCGTCTGTTAACGCTGGAAGTGAACCTGTTTTCGCTGAACTCACTCATATTGTGTAAGTCGATTTCGCGTTTTTACAATCTTTTACCCATTATTTTATTATTCTGCTTTGTTTTCATTACACAGTGCAGGTATTCCGTGATGACTTGCAAATTTTTCCATTGAGAGTTCTTCCGAAAGAGAGGAAAACGAAAGATTATGGTGGTTTTCCAATACCTGGATGGACAAAAAAACCTTCAATGTGCGTAAATAAGAATAAAAATGTCTTTAACGGTTTCAACTAAATAACCGTTTTTAGCTGTGAAACTGTAGGGCCTGTTGAAGGATCAAATACAGTAATTTTTGCCATTATTTGGGCTTAGAAAAAGAAAACATAATGAATAAAGTAAATTTGCTCTATGTGTCGCTTTATGAGTATCATTTCATAAATTTGTCTGTAAATTTTTCGCTAGCAAATAAACGCTAGAGTTTCTAAGTGTTTGAACATTGCATTCCCTGTTTTTCCACTTCTCAGAAGTTTACGACAGAAAGTTAATAAAAAACAGCCGTTTTGAAATGTGCTTTGGCCATTAATAAATGTTTGTCATTGCTAGTTCTTTAATTTCAATAATATAATCTACATTTTTTATCATTGAAGGCATCTCATAGTCTCATTTCTATCATCAGTACTGGGCTAAGTATAAGAAATTGTGTTGACACTCCATTTATTGTGGACACACCATCATTATGTGGCAACACAGCCTACTGTTCCATTTCGTTCTGTTGATCCACCCTTCCTATTGCAGGTAGTTTTCATAATCAGAGTTACTACTTGTGGTGTGTGTTTCAATTCCCATTCCTCCAGCTGATTATGGCTAGCTGGAGGTGTTGAGATCTGTTAGTGCTTCCTGTTGCCTTCAACATAGTGGTTATAAGTGTGTAGTATGTCATCTGTTCAACAACATTTGGTCCACCCAATATAAGTAACTGGCAACCAAGAAAGTGGGAGCCTGTGTCCCTCTTTGGGGGTTCATTTTAGACAGCCATTTTGCTATCTTTATGGCTTCTCTGACTTACGTCGTAGTCATTGCTTTATAACACCACTATACTGGCACCTAGAAGAATCTTATTGCTATGCTAAAAAATTAGGAAAATATTTTTACTTTGGAAGTGTGACAGAAAACCGATTCCTGTGTATATGAATATTCAACTTGAAATATTCGTCTTTGGGGACAAATATGTAGAGTATCAAAGAATAAAATTTAGAAATAGTATACAGTACACATTAAACGCTTATTTGCCTTACAAGCTTGTGAGAGATGAGATTGACACTCTGTGATTCAACAGCCATGTTACAACTTTCTTATTGACAGAGCTTCATCACAGATTTTGACCAAGTGAGTGCCTCGTTAACATACAAAAGCTGAACGTAGCCAGAGTCAGTGGTAAAGACAGGAATGTGGGAATCTTTAAATCAATATGAAAGCAAACCTATACTTACGAAACGAAGGAAAAATTTCAATAAGTTTTGGTCTCACATACAACTGGTAAATTGCACAAAATCAGATACATAGTAAATTAGTTATACACTTGCACCAAAATGGTGCACTACACAAAAAAGTGCGAATTATTGAATTTGGTCTTCAGAAATAGTTTTACTGTGGTAGGTTCCAGTACAGCTCATTCCTTCAGTAGTTATATACTGAGATAAATAATCACGGAGAGCAACACCATTTAAAATCACTAAATACTGAAAAAGTGACTGGACCTGATGAGAAACATATACGAGTCTATGAAACTCATATATACGTACTTACTCGCCACACAACAGCCGCTTATCGGCAGTCACTGGAACTATGAAGCATTACAAGCCTTTCGAAAAACACATACCTCATTGAAGTTTTTGAGAAGGAGTCTTTGGGCGGAAGCACCTAAATACAAGCCAGTGCCGCTGACGACAGACAGTTGCAGAATTGTGTAGGCCAAAAATCTTTTCTGTAGTAACCAAAGAAACACAAACAGCGATCTTATGAAACTTAGCTGCACTGTTCGTTGACTAGATGTATAAGACCATTGGCAATGGTGGCCAGGTTGATAATGATGTATTCCAATTCATTTGGAAGACATTTTAAACAGGCCTGTAACCTGACTGACGCTGCACAGCGGAAGAAAGTTACTCACCAGTATGCTAGAAGATCAGAAGAAGACAGTTCTCCAAAATATCGCACAATATGGACGATGCCATAGCGTTGAATAACCATGGGGATATCAAAAAGATCTTCACTGTTCCCTAGTAAACAAAATACTTCCATACAGCATATCTGATAAAATATGAGACTGGAGTGAAGACTTACTTGTCAGTTGTTATCAATATGTTATTGTTTATCAGAAGGTATCTTCAGAAATGACTGTAGCATCAGCCGCACCTCATGGCACTATGATAGAGCCATTTCAGCCCAAAATATACACAGATGATCTGGCACATAATGTCATAGCACTCTGAGTCTTAGATTGAATTAGATTCATTATTCATTACATAGATCCACAAAAGAGGGGATCTTCCTGTGTGTGGAACATGTCAGATAAACACATTACAAAAATTTAATTAGAAATACTTGGGTTCCATTAATTTGAATGATACTCAGTCAATAAACAGTAAAATTATGTACATGAATTAAAATTAAACTTCCAATAATTACAGGTTTAATACTTATATCTACTTTCATTAAATCCATCATTCAAACAGTAGCTAGTTACTTGGCTATTATAACCAAGTATTGTCAAAAATTAAAGTAAATTATTCATTTCAATGATCCTCAGTTAAGAACAGTCAAATTATATACAAGATTTAAAATTAAACTCCCACTATTTACAGACTTAAGACTTACATCTGTTTTCCATACAGCCATCATTCACACAGTAGATAGTTACTTGGCTGTTACGACCAAGTATTGTCAAAAATTAAAGTATAATACATTTTCATTAAAATGGTCCACTGCACTTGTTGAGTAATTCATGTGCGGAATAAAAGGAGTTGGCCACCAAAAATTCTTTTAAATTATGTTTAAATTCTTCCTTGTCTGAAACTTAACTCTTAATGGTAGCTGGTAACTTACTGAAAATATGCATTGCTGAATACTGGACTCCTTTCTGGGCAAGAGTAAGTGATTTTAAATCTTTATGTATATTGTTCTTATTCCTAGTGTTGGTACTGTGTATGAAGCAGTAAGTTGGAAAAAGAGATGTATTATTTACAACAAACTTCAATAAGGAATAAATACACTGAGAAGCTGTGGTTAGTATGCCCAATTTTTTGAATAGGTTTCGACATGATGGTCTTGGATTTACACTACACATTACTCTTATTATACACTTCTGTACTCTAAAAATTTTTTCTCTGTTTGTGAAGCTACCCCAAAATATGATACCATATGACATAATGGAGAGGAAATAAGCAAAATATGTAAGTTTCCTATATTTATATCTCCTATGTCTGACATCATTCACATTGCAAACACAGACTTGTTTAGGCACTTTAGCAGTTCGTTAGTATGTCACTCCCAACTGAATTTATTATCAAGTTGTAATCCCAAGAATTTTACACTCTTAACTTCTCCTATTTCCATGTCATCATATTTTATACACACACTAGAAGGAAATCTCTTGGAAGTTCTGAACTGCATATGGTGGGTCTTTTCAAAGTTTAATGAAAGTGAATTGGCTACAAACCACTTATTAATGCCAGTAAAAATTTGATTAGCTGCCTTCCTAAATTTACATTTGATTTGCTATTTATTGCAATGTTTGTATCATCTGCAAATAAGACAATCTCAGTGTCTGGTAATGTAACAATGACAGGTCATTAATATACACAAGAAAAAGTAGTGGACCTAGTATGAAACCTTGGGGAACACTACATGTAATTTCTTCACAGTCAGATGATGTCTGATTGCTTACTGCTGAAGTGTTACACAATGACTGCCTTTGTTTTCTATCAGTGAGATATGACTGAAACCACTTTGCAGCACTACCAGTGATGCCATAATATTATAATTTACTGAAAAGAATGCTGTGATTCACACAGTCAAAAGCCTTTGACAAGTCACAGAATATGCAAGTTACCTCTAATTTGTTGTCTAATGAATTAAGGACATTTTCACTGTAAGTGCAAATAGCCTTCTCAATATCAGAACCCTTAAGAAACCCAAACTGCGACTTTGACAGTATGTTATTTTCATTAAGGTGCTTAAGTAGACACTTGAACATTACCTTTTCAAAGATTTTTGAAATAGCTTGCAAAAGTGAGATCGGTCAGTAATTTGACAGCATTTCTTTGTCCCCTTTCTTGTGGAGAGGTATAACTTCAGCATATTTAAGCCAGTCCAGGAATGTTCCTGTAGTAAGTGATTGATTAGACAAATAACTTGACTAAGTTCACATGAACATTCTTTTATTAACTTTGTTGATATGTTATCATAACCACTAGAATGCTTCAATTTCAAGGAATTTATGATGGATTCGATTTCTTTGGGTGAACTAAGTGTCAATTCCATTTTACTGAGATTGCTCGTGTGCACTGGTCTCAGATATTCCATTGCATTATTCACTGAACCTGAGAACCCCATGCTATCAGAAACAGAGACAAAATACTTGTTTAAATGGTTTGCAACACAACATGTGTTTGTTACCAGGGTTTCATTTATTTTTATAGCTATTTGTTCCTCCTCATTTCTGGTCCTGCCTGTCTCTGACTTAACTATAGCCCATATTGTTTTTATTTTATTGCTAGATGTAATTATCTTCTTCTCACAATGCAGGTGTTTAGATTTCTGGATAACCTTCTTGAATATTTTGCAGTAATTTTTGTAATGAGCTATAATGCTAGTATCAAAGGTGTCCCTACATGTCAGATGGAGTTTCCTTTTTGTCTCACATGATATCTTTATCCCTTGTGGGATCCATGGTTTCTTATTCTGCTTAATTTGAGTTATCTTCAGGGGAAAATAATTTTCAAATAAGGTGCTAACTTTATTAATGACTGTTTTGTATTTTTCATTTGTGTCTTGGATGCTTTAAACATCCATACAATTAATTTCTTTGAGCAATCTCCTAAATTTCTGAGTTTTTGACTGTTTTATTGGTCTCCTGTACTCAGTTCTGATAGATGTTTTACCTTGACAATTTTCATGGTCAGATAGCCCATTTACTACTGGATTTGTAATGTGGCTTAGTTCCATAGAATTGTCTATAAAGATATTAGCAATGGCAGTCTTAGAACATTTGTATACTTTAGTTGGGAAATTTACAGTAGAAATTAAATAGAGTGACATGTAACTGATTTCAGTAACTGTTCACTGACAGTGTTTTTGAGGACATCTATATTAAAATCACCAGCAGCCACTAGTTGTTTGTCTTTAAATTTTAATGAGATACTAAATCTTCAAGACCGTTTATAAACAGGCTGAAATTTCCTGAAGGTGCTCTGTATAAGGCTACTATTATAAAGGACATATTATGAAATTCTATCTCTCTTGCACATGCTTCTAAGTGCTGCTCTAAGCAAAATTTATTAATGTCAGTATTCTTAAATTTAAAACCGTTTTTAACAAATGTGGCAACTCCTGATTTGTCCATATTTTGTCTACAGAAGTAAGAGGCTAAATTCTGTAAGGTTTAACATATCTATACCATTGGTCAAATGATGTTCAGAGAGGCAGATTACATCAACTGGGTTTGATGACACTAATTCATCAATGCACATAAGTAATTCATTAATTTTACTTCTAAGCCTTCGAATATTTTGACGCACTCAAGATAGTTGGCATTTCACAGCTGTTGGCAAGCGATTCACCTGCATACAGGGAAGTGATGTTAGAGTTCATGGAACATGAGATGTTGTGATTGGATCCACCATTTCCTAGCTGATAGAACTCAATACATACTTAAGCGAAAAAAGTCGTCAGAGATGAAAGTACCAGTACGCCTTCGATTCTTTAAAGAATCGAACTCCCATATATATAAAAGCTTCAAGCGTCTTATTACTTTACAAACGATGTAATGTATTAAATACTTGTTTTTAAGCATGTAAGCGAGGAGAAGTTTAGGAAAGGTTTGAAATGACCCGTAAAGGTTGTTGAAAACCCCTAAGCCATCTCATTATGAAACACTGGATGAATATAAACTGGGATTTTGCGCTCCATTTTAAGCAAAAGCTATTTTTTTACGTATCTCAATGTTCATGACATCTTGCACCGTGTGTTTTACAATGATAAAATATTGCAGGTACATTCAATGATATACGTAAATACTCTAGGCAAAGTCTGTTGCCAATAGAATTTGTAGTAAAGAAGAAATAAATTAAAACATCAAGCCTGAAGTTGAAGTCGCAGTGCACACCATTTTAAGCAAAAGCTAGTTTTTCACATGTCTAAATGTTTACAACTTCATATCTCTTGAATTATGAATCACAGAACGATATAATTTTGCATGTACATTTGGCGGTATATGTGGATACTGTTTTGGCAAATAGAGTTAGTGATTCAGAAGTAATAAATTAAAATGTCATGTTTGATGCTGAAGTTCAACTGCATGATTAGCGAAAATGAAGTAAGCAAGAATCTTCTTTTCCCTCATAATATTGTGGGGGAAGTCAGCGAGAAGAAGTTCCTTAATGGTATGAATTTAAGGTTTGTTGGAAGTCGCTAAGTGCTCTTATTCCCTAACAATGAATGAATAAAGTAAGGGTACTTGCACACCATCAGTTACGAAGTCTACAGACAAACCCACAGTTTCTAACTGTAACACTTATCTTGATTTCTAAACTTTTAATGTAAGATTATGCCTGTTAATTATGACAAAAATTATTATGACAAAATTTAAAAAAATTTAAATTTGGCCAATAATTACATGAAATATTAAAAATACAATTTTTGTGCCCTAAGCTGCAACTGGACTGGGTTCCTAATTCTGACATAGTGTTTTAGTAGTATAGATTTTGAGCATATCCGAATAAAGTGTTGTAGGACCACTATGTTTAAGGATATACGTGAATGTTAGTAGTGAGGCAAAGAGATTCTGGTACATTTTGTATATGCAGGTTACATACATCAGGGGCAAGCATACATCCAGAGTAAAATTGTCCCTTAACCTATTGTTATGCTAATTGATTTATGAATCCTTGGGTACAATTCATCCTTCTAAGAAACCCCTCAACCCATCTCTCTCCCCCTCCTCATCTCCCACCACTCTGGGAAAGCCCCAACACGTTTCCATCCCAGTCACTGATTCAATTTGATATCAAATTAATTGATTCGTTAATTACATTGATCAGTTAATTAACCTCTCCCCTTTGGGAAATTCCCCAGCCCCCCTCTCCTGCCCCACCTGGAAATGGGGGGAAAAGACTGAGTCTGTGGTGGAGATGAAGGATTCAATGTCAATTGACATAATAAAACCCAATCTTCCTTCCTCCACACTCCTCCTACTCCCCTCCTGGATACCCTGTGCCACTTTTGATATAAAAATATTGCTGGGAAATAGTTCAATTGTGGTAACTTCACCTTATGGGATCGCCTCACATGCTACTGACGGATACTGGTGCAGTAAGGTCAAAACCTATACTGCATAGATCCCACAACCCATGGGTTTCCTTTATATCTTGAGGCACTTTTGATTGATCACTACACCTCATTTAAACATTTGCCAGGAAATATCTCATCAAATTGATTAACTGTGTGCAATATCACAATCTGATGAGAAAAAGCTCACTTAAAGCACTCATTGCAACAAATACCTGGCGAAAAATATCTTATGATCATGTCGTCTGCCGACTTCAGGCATATTGAGAACCACACTGGCTGGGGCATTGTGCCTTCATGTGTGCCATACTGCACCACACGTGTTGGACCACTGGTAACCATTTGTGTCTTGAGCACTGGACTGGGAGGTGCCAGTTGCCTCTTATGGAATGCATAATACCAGTTGTTGGCTTCTTTTGAATTTAGATACCAGACTCAGTTCCTGTTTCGTTCCCAAAAGCACACCTTCTGCACCAGGTCAGTGGAAGCAGCTACTCTGTGTGTTCACCCAGCTGTGCAGATACTGACTGAGTTAGCTCACAATACCACCAACAGAGGATGCTGGGATAAGCAACCTCCCAACACCCTACACCCCTTCAGTTACTTCCTGTCAGACAAAGCATCCGGTGACAACAACTCTTTGGTACACTATGTGATCAAAAGTATCCAGACATCTGTCTGAAAATGACTTACAAGTTGATGGCGCCCTCCATTGGTAATGCTGGAATTCAATATGATGTTGGCCCACCCTTAGCCCTGATGACAGCTTCCAACCTCGCAGGCTTACATTCAATCTGGTGCTGGATGGTTTCTTGGGAAAAGGCAGCTCATTGTTCATGGTGTGCTGCACTGAAGAGAGGTATTCTACAGAATTCAGGTCAGGAATCTGTGCAGGTCAGTCCCTTACAGGGATGTTATTGTCATGTAACCACTCTGCCAAAGGCCAAGCCTTATTAACAGGTGCTCAATCATGTTGAAAGATGCAATTGCCATCCCCTAATTGCTCTTCAACAGTAAGGAGCAAGAAGGTGCTTAAAACATCAATGTAGGCCTGTGTTGTGATAGTGCCATGCAAAACAACAAGGAATGAAAGCCCCTTCCATGAGAAACAGGACCATACCATAACACAACCACCTCTGAATTTTAGTGTTGGCACTACACACACTGGCAGACGACGTTCACCAGGCATTCACCATACCCACACCCTGCCATCGGATTGCCACATTGTGAACCATGATTCGCCGCTCCACCCAACGTTTTTCCACTGTCCAATTGTCCAATGTTTATGCTCCTTACAACAAGTGAGGCGTTGTTTCACATTTACCTGCGCGATGTGTGGATCATGAGCAGCTGCTCGATCATGAAATCCTAACTGTCATAGTACTTGCAGTGGATCCTGATGCAGTTTGGAATTCCTGTTTGATGGTCTGGGCAGATGTGTGCTGTTACACATTAAGACCTTCTTCAACTGTTGGCAGTCTCTGTCAGTCAACAGATGAGGTCGATCTGTACGCTTTTGCGCTGTATGTGTTCCTTCACGTTTTCACTTCATTATCACATCGGAAACAGTGGACCTAGGGATGTTTAGGAGATTGGAAGTCTCACATACAGACGTATGACACAAGTGACACCCAATCACCTGACCACAGTCAGTGAGCTCCACGTGCACCCCATTCTGCTCTCTCACATTGTCTAATGACTCCTGAGGTCGCTGGTATGGAGTACCTGGCAGTAGGTGGCAGCACAATGCACCTAATGTGAAAAACGTATGTTTTTTGGGGGTGTCAGTAGGGGGACAAAGTGGGCACGAGCGCATTTTGATAGTGTGTGTTGCCTACATCAGGGGCAGGTATGCACTCAAGGGCAAACCTATTGTTCTCCTTTGATTGACAGGTCCTTAACCTATTGCTCTGCTAAAAGGATCCTTTCTTTTGATTGACAGTCACTTAACCAATTGTTCCCCCCTCAGGAAACCCCTCCCCCCCCCCCCCATCGCTGCTACAGGTGCACTTTCAGGTCTGGGTTACTGGAATAGCTCCGCTCACTCTTATAAATTTGACTGACTGCTTAATTAAATTGATCAATTAATTAACCTTTTTTGATTACAACATGTTCCCTACACAACTTGTACCACTACTATGTGATATATATTTTATTTGCCACCTGACGTATTTCCAACATATGAGCCACACTTTAAGCAATGTGACTCGAGTGCGTGATGCCATACTGATCAGCTGCCATTAGCGTCACTTATTTCACTTTAGTTTAATTTTTACAGCAATGTGATCCTCTGTTTTCTGTGTCGTGTAGCAGTTAATTTGTGATTAGCGTGTTTGGCTGCTTCAAGTGAACTCAAAGTGTGTAAAAGGAAGTCTTCATTCCAAGAAAAAACATTCACACGAATGTTTCTTCATAAAACGAGGGAGGCGTGACTACGAAGCAGAATGAGGATGGGGAAACAGCAGATATTAAGCATCATTTAGCTGAAGTAAAGCACAAATCAAACATTGACTCTGAAAGCACTTACTTTGTTTTAATTTCATTCAAACAGGGGCAATTAGTAACAGCAGCGAAATTAGCAATGTGCTGTCATGCCATTTAACACCATTATGTCCTAGCAATCAGTGAACTATACTTTCATGCTAAGCTCCAAACTGTTTTATATTTCTGAAGCCGCAAAAAAAAAAGTGAAGTTAGTTGTAACAAAATCGATAGCAATTGTGAAATAATTCTTAGCGCCCAACACTGTCAAACAAATTGCAGCATTTCTTCCAATCTATTTAACCTTAAGAGAAGTAGCTCGCTTTCCCCCAATTTTCAATTTGACAGAAATGTTCTGGTTTGCCAGCCAGAAATTGTGGCAGCTCTAGATACATAGGATGCTGAACGTAAAGTTATCGCGAAATCTTACGTTTGATTTTGTTGAATATCGAAAATTCCACAACCAGCTGGACAAAGGCAGTGCTCGCAGACCGGCACAGACTTGTCCAGCGTGGTCAGACTGGCACCGACCTGTCCAGCGCGCTCACACAAGCATTTACCTGCTGGTGGGGTAGAATGCTGCGTTCGTATTGGCCCCCTGAGGGAAGCAGAGGGTTGATGGGGCAGAGGGTATATACTTTCATCAACCACCGTAGAGTGAAGTCGATCGTCTTGTTCTTGCTTGTGCGCATCAGTTTGCTCCTTTCTTGCATGCGTGTTACCAGTTTAGGTACAAAACTGAAACATTCAGCAGGGGCATCAAGCACTGTCGGTAGTGTCACTATCGGCAAACGGCAGAGACCGTTAGAGTATGGAGGGGAATTACCTGGTAAGTACAGATTCAAATCGGTAACTGTAACTTTCCTCTTCTCCTAAGAATTTCATAGTATTTAACTCATTCCTTCTTCTTATTGTTTCAGCAAATATCCACCATCACCAAAGCGTCGATGGTATGAATCCTATCGTGCAACAGCAGACACACTGGCACCAGCTGGTCAATCAGCAGCAGCAGCATTGGCAGCATTTTAAGTATATATACCATCTTGGTAATACTTGTGTGACCAGCGAGGCCATAGATCGTTTTGAGAGAGATAAAAATCGACAATGGTAACTTTCTTTTTCACTGAGGATTCCGTATTGAATACATATCTTATTGTTTCAGCATATATCTAGTGGGTAATTGATGAAGCTGAGAGGCAACAGCAGCAGCAGTGGCAGTAACAACAGGGGTTGCAGCTGCACCACCAGCAGCAACTGGAACAACAACTGTGTCTTCAGCTGCAGCAGCAACAGCAACAGCAACAGCAGTGACATCAGCTGCACCAGCAGCAGCAGTGGAATGAACTGCAGCAGCATCAGTGGAATGAACTGCGGCAGCATCAGCAATATCATTATAAGCAGTATACACATCTTTCATCAAATATGTAATGTGTTGCGACCAACGAGACTGATGTTCTTGTAGATGATTTAGACGGACCAAAATCGATAAATCTTACTGTTTCACTAATAATTTCTTATTCGTGCAGTATATGTTGTGTATATATAGTTTCTTTGTAAAAAAATTCATCGTTCTCGTAATATGTTGTAGTTGGTGTTGTAGATGATTTCGAGGATCAAAAACGATAAAATGTTCCTCTTTTCACTAGGAATTTCGTGTAGTGCTGTGTATATATAATTAAACTGTATCGTATATGTAATATACTGTATATTCTTTGTTGTCATGGACGATTTCCTGATATACAAAGAAGGGGGACAGGGAGGGGTATGTGCTGGAGATATCCAGGAACCATCGCAGATGTCATGTAAGTATATACTCTAAATACACACACACACACACACACACACACACACACACACACACATATATATATATATATATATATATATATATATATATATATATATAGAGAGAGAGAGAGAGAGAGAGAGAGAGAGAGGGAGAGAGTTTCTCATAGTTTGTGTGTGTGTGTGTGTGTGTGTGTGTGTGTGTGTGTGTGTGTGTGTATGTTTTGTTATTATTAGATCATTATGTTGCAGGTGATATAGGGGGAATGAATCGATGGGCCCTCCTCATTTCAGGTGGAGGTGAAATGGCACAGTGAGTGGAGGAGATGGAGAGAGACCTTCGTCATTGTGAGGAGATGAGGGAGACATCAAGGAGCCAGAGCGAAATAGGTAATACATATACTCACTCTTACAAATACTTACAAATAATCAGTATGCTTTCTTCCCTTGCAGCAGTAGCGACAGCTGGCGATGTCTAGAACATTGTGTTTAATTTTTTTTCGTTATTCTAATGTGGTCGAGTCAGGGGACAATTGCAATACGCTGTGGCTCGGGTACTGGGGGCGGTGAAGACTTTAACATCTAAAGGAGATCCTGTGAGGCATGCTTCGCCAGCAAGAGCGTCGCTAGTCGCCACGCTGGAGGCGGCCGCCACTGCCACTGCTTCTGCCCCTGGCCCCGACCCTGCCCTGGCCGGGGTCGCCACAGCATCGCTCTGGCGTCCATGGGCCACCCTCCCTCAGGCTAGCGGATCAGGGCTGCAGCAACCAAGCTCCTCGCAGCGGCCAGGGTCCACAGCGTCTCCTCCTCCGCCGTCACGTCCTCGCCGATCACGTGAGGCACAGCACATACCCCTGTCCACCTCGCCAATTCCATCGACCAGTTGTAGTTATATTATTAGTAATAGAGAAGATCCTATGGCTTGTGGTAGTTCCTTCTCTCATCCTTCTAGTGAAGGTCTTCAGGTCAGTGACACCATACTGCAGTTAGAGTACTCGGTGATTCCAGACGCTTTTGAGGAGCGAATCTCGTTCACGAGGATCGAGAATCCGAAAAATTTTCATGGGAGGTTGATAAGCTTTACAGCTGCAACGTGCCCATGACCAAATCGAAGGAGAATGAAGATTTGTATAATAATTCAACTGATTGTCATATTTGTGGGCTGCTGTTAGACAGAAAAGCGGAAACTCCTTGTAGGGACCACTGTCATCTTATGGGGAAATTCCACAGTGCAGTTCACAACGCATTCAATTTGAAGTACCAGTTACCAACACACATACCCGTTTTCTTCCACAATTTAAGTGGATATGAAGCTCGCTTTCTAGTTGAGCACTTGGCTGATTTCGGTTCGTAGAAGGATCAGGTCAGTGTCCTACCTGAGAGCCTGGAGAAATACATTTCATTCTCCAAATGAATGACGCCAAGAATTACGCTCCAGTTCCTTGATACACTACATTTTATGCAGGCGCCACTCCAGAAACTCTTTGAAACTCTACCTTGGGGGATATACATATCACTCGCACTGCATTTCCTGACGAGGAAAATTTTGAAATTGTTACTGGGAAGGTTTTTTTTTCCACATGAGTATGAGGATAGTATGGCAAAACTCAACAAAACCAGGCTACCCGACATAACTGCATTGTCCAGCAACCCTACAGGCGATGTTATAATGGATGCCGAGTCTGATGCAGAGTATGAGCATCCCGTGAATGTCTGGCGGGAATTCAATATTTGCATTTTAGGCTTTACATGAACACAGGCATGCACTTGCTTGTGAACGTTTTAGAGAAATTCCGGAGTCTATGCATGACCACATATTCTCTGGATCCCACCTTTTATTACATGGCACCTGGGTTGTCTTGGGATGCAATGCTCAAGAAAACGAAGTGCAGCATTTAATTATTGACCTATGCTGACATGCCTCTTTTATTTTAGCAAGGGATCTGTCGGGGACTTCCCCAGTGTGTCCATAGGAATGTGAAGGCAAATAGCCCGCAGATGGATGATTGGTTCAATGCATCCCTTGGTTCGAGTTACATTATGTACCTGGATGTAAATAACTTATACGGGCATGCCATCAGCAATCACTGCCGACTGGTGAGTTTTGATGGGTGCCTGAAGACGAATGGAAGGGATTAGGTGGAAAAATCATGGGGGGTGTGGCAGCTGATTCTGATGTAGCGTATGTGGTAGAGGCAGAACTCAAATGCCCTATTAGTTTGCATGATGCTCACTCCAATTTGCTGCTGTGTCCAGAGCAACTAGTTCCACAAGGAGGCTTCACGCCAAAACTGATGACAACACTGGGGGATAAGTGGAGATACATCATTCATTATTGTAATCTCCAGCAGTGTCTTAGCTTCGGTATGAAGGTGGTTAGAATTACCCGAGCTATCTCCTTCAAGCAGTCCCCTAGGTTGAAGGAGTATATTGATTTGAATACGAGACAGAGAGCTTCCGTGACATGTGACTTTGAGAAAGATTTTTATAAATTAATGAGTAACTCAATTTTCTGTAAAACAATGGAGAATTTGAGGGAACGAAGTAAAATTTTGATTAGAACCGAATGGGATGTGCATTATGGTGTAAGAAAATGCATTGCCAGACCAAATTTTAAGCGGATCACCATATTCAATAAGAATTCTGTTGCTGTGCAGATGACGAAGACTGTACTAGAGCTTACTAAACCTATTTATGTAGGGATGTGCATACTAGACCTATCCAAACTCTATATTACCGCTTTCATTATGAGTTTATGAAAACTCACTTCGCAGATCCTAAATTACTTTATATGGATACAGATAGCTTCATCTATTGGGTGAAGAACGGTGATCCTTATGAAGTAATTAGCTGCATGGTAATAAATTCGACATGTACTTATACATGGCCGATAATCCTTATGGTATTATTCCACAGAACAAGAAGGTTATTGGTCTTATGAAGGACAAGGTGAACGGATTGCCGATTCTGGAGTTCGTAGGTCTACACTCAAAAATGTATGCATATTGCACATTGGAAGATGCCACCCAGAGGCGGGCTACGGGTATGTGTCATATGGTATCGAGAGCCCTCTCTATCGACGACTATTTGCGGTGCCTGAGCAGTGTTGTTCGCGGTGCTGCACCACAACCAACACGTATGGTACGGCAGACCAGTATTCAATCAACAGGACACGAGGTGTACACTGTGTTGCAGTCTAAAATCGGTCTGTCGCCTCATGATGATAAAAGGGTCATTAGTAATGATGAGACTGAAACTCTCCCTTACTCACACTACTCACTTGTTACGAGAGATGGGGTGGGGGACTCAGACTGAGTGAGAGAGAGAGAGAGAGAGAGAGAGAGAGAGAGAGAGAGAGAGAGAGAGAAAGAGAGAGAGAGAGAGAGAGAGAGAGAGAGTCTGCAGAGTAGTAATATGACCCTTTTATCATAGTGTAAGTAATTTTGTGTGTGTGTGTGTGTGTGTGCGTGTGTGTGTGTGTGTGTGTGTGTGATGTAAATATTTTTGTCTACTATGTACACATGTATATAGATACATAGAGAGAATGTGTGGAAAAGAAAAGATAAAAAGAAAAAGAACAAAATTTATATATATACCATGTGTGTGAAAAAAGAAAAAGCATAAACAAAACAAAAAATATTAAAAAAGCATAAACAGAAAAAATGTTTATATACTGATTTATTTGTTCATATGCAACATATATGTAGCCTATATATATATATATATATATATATATATATATATATATATATATATATATATATATATGTGTGTGCCCCATGTGCATGTTGTAAATAAAATAGCTTTTAAGTTTTTCACCTGCCACTAGCCATCCAAGTCAGAATAGTTTTAAGTGTATATAGCTCACAGTCCATCAGAATTGTTAGTGTAAAAGCTTTTGCTATTGTGAACAGTTGAAGTTAGATTCTAAGCGTGTGCAATCCATCAGAATTATTGTAAATGCTATGCTACTGGGGCTGTGGAATTTACCTGTAGAAGTAGAGAAAGTATCTCTGCATGAGTTTTTAGTGCACCAGCGTTACTGTTGTAGCGTGTAAGTTAAAAATATTTCTGCATTGGAATAGCAGAGTCAATTTGTACCTCAAAAACTCCATTGTACCTCAAGAATTATATTGTACCTCCAGAACTATATTGTATTTGTGTGAACTGAATAAACCAAGGATAAGAAATTCTTCACCATACGTCTTTGTTGTTGTTATTTACAAAAAAAACCCTATCCCCTATTACATTATATATGTTTATTTATATAAAAAGGCTGTGCATGTCGCAAGTGCCATTAGTTTTGCTGAAGATGAGTGCTATTAAGGAGGTGAAGTTTAAGATAAAAGATAACAAAATATATAGAATGGTTACATGGAATTACGCCTATCATGCAGCACGAATTGAATTATGGGAGCAGGAGGCACGTGACAGTGTCCGCTTCCAAAGATATATAGCACACATGTCTAAAACTGTATCTCCTGTGCTTGAAGAAAATCACAGACATACACTATCAAAGTGGGAACAAGGTTGAGAAAGAACAACAGAGAGGTTGTGAGGTAAAAATTCATTTATTTCTTATCCAACTTAAAAGTAATTTTACATTTTCATATGCATTCGATGGAGAGAAGGACACCTGTAGAATTCCAGGTCTTGAATAGCAGCAAACTTAAAGATTCAACGCATCTACGAGATGATCTCCTTCCCCTTCACATAGATGATGGTATCCGTGTGATCGAATAATTTAAGCACAGTCACCATAACTTTATAGGGTATGCCAGGATCATCCCAGTGAATTCCATGGTAGAGATGTGTTAACCACATTGCACTCTTCTGTGTCTTAGCACACTTCACATACTTGAAAGACCTATTATTCCAGCATCTTGTGTGTATGCTACAAATGCATCATCATAGAAACCATGAAGTAAAGAAATAGTTCATTAAAAAAGTAATAGCATCTTACATGGCTACAGTATAGGCATTATTGTTATTATTGATCTTTCCAGCTGTACACCGAGTACAATACGTCTTAACTGTGTGGCATCATGCATTCGAGTCATAGAGCTTAAAGTGTGTCTCGTACTTTGGAAATAAATCAGGTGGCAAATAAAACATATATATATCATAGTAGCGGTACAAGTTGTGTAGGGAACATGTAGTAATCAAAAGTGTTCACCTGGCGACGACTCTTTATCAGTTTCATATAAATATCCAAGAGCACATTACACACATTTCTTTATTTCACCAGCTAAACACGCTGTAAGCAGTAACATTCTCTTTTCTCCTGAATCCATAGTTCTCAAGGTTAATTGTCGTAACATATTAAGGAAGTAAGACGTATGGAATATTTTTCCTAATGTGTGGCTACAGCTCTGTTGTTGAACAGGCAGAGTCAAGCAGTCACTATCCCCCGCTTTAATAGTGATAACTAAAGCCTGACCATACTTTGCACACTACACTCACTACCGCTCCTCAGAACTTCGGCATTGCCTTATTTGTAGACATCCAGGACATACATGAAGTTGAATAACTAAATGACGATGGATTCCTAGTGATTATTCAATTACGTGAAGCTAGTGTGCTAAACGAGACTAGCAAAAGTCTATTGCATGGTTGTAATAAAGTATTCTTTGCATTCAGGCCTATAGGAGGTTTCTACGTAACATGATATACCGTTGTGAAAATTCAGTTCCCGCACACACACGCACACACACACACATACACACACACACACACACACACACGCGTTATAGGATCTAAACAGGGCTGAATTACTAAGTCATCGTTTCTCGCACACGCAGCAAAGAAAATTTTTGTATGACGCGCTAACAGCCTCTTTTGTTTTTTCGTAACAAACTTAATTTTGCCAGTTGAAACAACATATCCGTCTCGCGGTGATCCTACTCTTGCTCCAAAGTGTTAAACAGGTACGGTGCTTAGTAACATGAACTTAAAAATGCACTTAGCCTACAACAGTTTTGTGGTTTCTCCACCCACCTGCTCCGCCAGTGAAAATTAACTCCGAAAAAACGTACTCGAGTATATTTTGCACTCACAATGATTTCTTAGTCAAGGGGAAATTGTGTGATCTGGATGGTGGGAGCTATGCATGGAATGCACTGACACAAACCCCGACTTGGCTGGATTTACAAGTATCGAAAATATCAAAAGGTTTCGTGAAAGTGGTGAACTCGATAAACTGAAAAGACTCTAGGGCTTTTTTAAATTGTAATCACATCCTTTATTCTCGACAAATACGTAATGGTTGGAGGCTTTTTGAAGTGCGAAAACGATTCCCAGTTGCTGCAAGTGTGGACGTATCATTATTTTTTTTTATACACCTATAATTGATAGTAAGAAATGTTATGGTGCTGCTTGAACATAAAGGTACCATGGTTTATGTTTCGACATACGTTTGTGGGAAGTAATTAAACTACTATTCACGTAAAAACAAAAAAACAAAAATTCTTATGTCTAGTCGTAATGGAAGGATAGATTGGACATGGTGAATTGTGATTTCAGTGCACTGAGGAGTAACCGAACGTAACTGGTGATAGATTAATTTTGTAAACAGCTGCACAATATAGCAATTCAAGTGTTCAACTGGACCTGCTATAGTGTAAAAACAGGACAGCAATACAACTGTAACAATACATCCCCTCATCAGCACCCCTAAGCGTACCCTCGTATTTTCCTTGCTGTTCTATCGATAGTGATGTTGATTACAGTACACCAACCCACGTCGGTGATGTCTTTCCAAACATTACGTCCGCGGTTGCGTATTCATTATCATACACAGTTCTGGACGCCTGTCCTTCATAACACTTGTTTGAGAGAATCTTGGCAGGATGCAGCACCTTCTAGAAGCGATGATTCGAAGACTTGTCGGATAATTTCCTAGGACTGAGGAGAATCGAGACATATAGCCAGTGTGAGTGTAGGCATACCATAATTTTTTCGGGTGCTGTACAGATGTAAAAGATAACTGCACTCTTCTACATCTACATTTACACTCCGCAAGCCACCCGACGGTGTGTGGCGGAGGGCACTTTACGTGCCACTGTCATTACCTCCCTTTCCTGTTCCAGTCGCGTATGGTTCGCGGGAAGAACGACTGTCTGAAAGCCTCCGTGCACGCTCTAATCTCTCTAATTTTACATTCGTGACCTCCTCGGGAGGTATAAGTAGGGGGAAGCAATATATTCGATACCTCATCCAGAAACGCACCCTCTCGAAACCTGGCGAGCAATCTACACCGCGATGCAGAGCGCCTCTCTTGCAGAGTCTGCCACTTGAGTTTATTAAACATCTCCGTAACGCTATCACGGTTACCAAATAACCCTGTGACGAAACGCGCCGCTCTTCTTTGGATCTTCTCTACCTCCTCCGTCAAACCGATCTGGTACGGATCCTACACTGATGAGCAATACTCAAGTATAGGTCGAACGAGTGTTTTGTAAGCCACCTCCTTTGTTGATGGACTACATTTTCTAAGCACTCTCCCAATGAATCTCAACCTGGTACCCGCCTTACCAACAATTAATTTTATATGATCATTCCACTTCAAATCGTTCCGCACGCATACTCCCAGATATTTTACAGAAGTAACTGCTACCAGTGTTTGTTCTGCTATCATATAATCACACAATAAAGGATCCTTCTTTCTATGTATTCGCAATACATTACATTTGTCTATGTTAAGGGACAGTTGCCACTCCCTGCACCAAGTGCCTATCCGCTGCAGATCTTCCTGCATTTCGCTACAGTTTTCTAATGCTGCAACTTCTCTGTATACTGCAGCATCATCCGCGAAAAGCCGCATGAAACTTCCGACACTATCTACTAGGTCATTTATATACACTCCTGGAAATTGAAATAAGAACACCGTGAATTCATTGCCCCAGGAAGGGGAAACTTTATTGACACATTCCTGGGGTCAGATACATCACATGATCACACTGACAGAACCACAGGCACATAGACACAGGCAACAGAGCATGCACAATGTCGGCACTAGTACAGTGTATATCCACCTTTCGCAGCAATGCAGGCTGCTATTCTCCCATGGAGACGATCGTAGAGATGCTGGATGCAGTCCTGTGGAACGGCTTGCCATGCCATTTCCACCTGGCGCCTCAGTTGGACCAGCGTTCGTGCTGGACGTGCAGACCGCGTGAGACGACGCTTCATCCAGTCCCAAACATGCTCAATGGGGGACAGATCCGGAGATCTTGCTGGCCAGGGTAGTTGACTTACACCTTCTAGAGCACGTTGGGTGGCACGGGATACATGCGGACGTGCATTGTCCTGTTGGAACAGCAAGTTCCCTTGCCGGTCTAGGAATGGTAGATCGATGGGTTCGATGACGGTTTGGATGTACCGTGCACTATTCAGTGTCCCCTCGACGATCACCAGTGGTGTACGGCCAGTGTAGGAGATCGCTCCCCACACCATGATGCCGGGTGTTGGCCCTGTGTGCCTCGGTCGTATGCAGTCCTGATTGTGGCGCTCACCTGCACGGCGCCAAACACGCATACGACCATCATTGGCACCAAGGCAGAAGCGACTCGCATCGCTGAAGACGACACGTCTCCATTCGTCCCTCCATTCACGCCTGTCGCGACACCACTGGAGGCGGGCTGCACGATGTTGGGGCGTGAGCGGAAAACGGCCTAACGGTGTGCGGGACCGTAGCCCAGCTTCATGGAGACGGTTGCGAATGGTCCTCGCCGATACCCCAGGAGCAACAGTGTCCCTAATTTGCTGGGAAGTGGCGGTGCGGTCCCCTACGGCACTGCGTAGGATCCTACGGTCTTGGCGTGCATCCGTGCGTCGCTGCGGTCCGGTCCCAGGTCGACGGGCACGTGCACCTTCCGCCGACCACTGGCGACAACATCGATGTACTGTGGAGACCTCACGCCCCACGTGTTGAGCAATTCGGCGGTACGTCCACCCGGCCTCCCGCATGCCCACTATACGCCCTCGCTCAAAGTCCGACAATTGCACATACGGTTCACGTCCACGCTGTCGCGGCATGCTACCAGTGTTAAAGACTGCGATGGAGCTCCGTATGCCACGGCAAACTGGCTGACACTGACGGCGGCGGTGCACAAATGCTGCGCAGCTAGCGCCATTCGACGGTCAACACCGCGGTTCCTGGTGTGTCCGCTGTGCCGTGCGTGTGATCATTGCTTGTACAGCCCTCTCGCAGTGTCCGGAGTAAGTATGGTGGGTCTGACACACCGGTGTCAATGTGTTCTTTTTTCCATTTCCAGTAGTGTATATTGTGAAAAGCAATGGTCCCATAACACTCCCCTGTGGCACGCCAGAGGTTACTTTAACGTCTGTAGACGTCTCTCCATTGATAACAACATGCTGTGTTCTGTTTGCTAAAAACTCTTCAATCCAGCCACACTGCTGGTCTGATATTCCGTAGGCTCTTACTTTGTTTATCAGGCGACAGTGCGGAACTGTATCGAACGCCTTCCGGAAGTCAAGAAAAATAGCATCTACCTGGGAGCCTGTATCTAATATTTTCTGGGTCTCATGAACAAATAAAGCGAGTTGGGTCTCACACGATCGCTGTTTCCGGAATCCATGTTGATTCCTACATAGTAGATTCTGGGTTTCCAAAAACGACATGATACTCGAGCAAAAAACATGTTCTAAAATTCTACAACAGATCGACGTCAGAGATATAGGTCTATAGTTTTGCGCATCTGCTCGACGACCCTTCTTGAAGACTGGAACTACCTGTGCTCTTTTCCAATCATTTGGAACCCGCCGTTCCTCTAGAGACTTGCGGTACACGGCTGTTAGAAGGGGGCAAGTTCTTTCGCGTACTCTGTGTAGAATCGAATTGGTATCCCGTCAGGCCCAGTGGACTTTCCTCTATTGAGTGATTCCAGTTGCTTTTGTAGTCCTTGGACACCTATTTCGATGTCAGCCATTTTTTCGTTTGTGCGAGGATTTATAGAAGGAACTGCAGTGCGGTCTTCCTCTGTGAAACAGCTTTGGAAAAAGGTGTTTAGTATTTCAGCTTTACGCGTGTCATCCTCTGTTTCAATGCCATCATCATCCCGGAGTGTCTGGATATGCTGTTTCGAGCCACTTACTGATTTAACGTAAGACCAGAACTTCCTAGGATTTTCTGTCAAGTCGGTAGATAGAATTTTATTTTCGAATTCACTGAACGCTTCACGCATAGCCCTCCTTACGCTAACTTTGACATCGTTTAGCTTCTGTTTGTCTGAGAGGTTTTGGCTGCGTTTAAACTTGGAGTGAAGCTCTCTTTGCTTTCGCAGTAGTTCCCTAACTTTGTTGTTGTATCACGGTGGGTTTTTCCCGTCCCTCACAGTTTTACTCGGCACGTATCTGTCTAAAACGCATTTTACGATTGCCTTGAACTTTTTCCATAAACACTCAACATTGTCAGTGTCGGAACAGAAATTTTCGTTTTGATCTGTTAGGTAGTCTGAAATCTGCCTTCTATTACTATTGCTAAACAGATAAACCTTCCTCCCTTTTTTATATTTCTATTAACTTCCATATTCAGGGATGCTGCAACGGCCTTATGATCACTGATTCCCTGTTCTGCACGTAAAGAGTCGAAAAGTTCGGGTCTGTTTGTTATCAGTAGGTCCAAGATGTTATCTCCACGAGTCGGTTCTCTGTTTAATTGCTCGATGTAATATTCGGATAGTGCACTCCACTCGATGCTCTGTCCCTACCACCCGTCCTAAACATCTGAGTGTCCCAGTCTATATCTGGTAAATTGAAATCTCCACCTAAGACTATAACATGCTGAGAAAATTTATGTGAAATGTATTCCAAATTTTCTCTCAGTTGTTCTGCCACTAATGCTGCTGAGTCGGGAGGTCGGTAAAAGGAGCCAATTATTAACCTAGCTCGGTTGTTGAGAGTAACCTCCACCCATAATAATTCACAGGAACTATCCACTTCTACTTCACTACAGGATAAACTACTACTAACAGCGACGAACACTCCACCACCGGTTGCATGCAATCTATCCTTTCTAAACACCGTCTGCACCTTTGTAAAAATTTCGGCAGAATTTATCTCTGGCTTCAGCCATCTTTCTGTACTTATAACGATTTCAGCTTCGGTGCTTTCTATCAGTGCTTGAAGTTCTGGTACTTTACCAACGCAGCTTCGACAGTTGACAATTACAATACCGATCGCTGCTTGGTCCCCGCACGTCCTGACTTTGCCCCGCACCCGTTGAGGCTGTTGCCCTTTCTGTACTTGCCCAAGGCCATCTAACCTAAAAAACCGCCCAGGCCACGCCACACAACCCCTGCTACCCGTGTAGCCGCTTGTTGCGTGTAGTGGACCTATCCAGCGGAACCCGAAACCCCACCACTCTATGGCGCAAGTCGAGGAATCTGCAGCCCACACGGTCGCAGAACCGTCTCAGCCTCTGATTCAGACCCTCCACTCGGCTCTGTACCAAAGGTCCGCAGTCAGTCCTGTCGACGATGCTGCAGATGGTGAGCTCTGCTTTCATCCCGCTAGCGAGACTGGCAGTCTTCACCAAATCAGATAGCCGCCGGAAGCCAGAGAGGATTTCCTCCGATCCATAGCGACACACATCATTGGTGCCGACATGAGCGACCACCTGCAGATGGGTGCAACCTGTACCCTTCATGGCATCCGGAAGGACCCTTTCCACATCTGGAATGACTCCCCCCGGTATGCACACGGAGTGCACATTGGTTTTCTTCCCCTCTCTTGCTGCCATTTCCCTAAGGGGCCCCATTACGCGCCTGACGTTGGAGCTCCCAACTACCAGTAAGCCCACCCTCTGCGACCGCCCGGATCTTGCAGACTGAGGGGCAACCTCTGGAACAGGACAAGCAGCCATGTCAGGCCGAAGATCAGTATCAGCCTGAGACAGAGCCTGAAACTGGTTCGTCAGACAAACTGGAGAGGCCTTCCGTTCAGCCCTCTGGAATGTCTTTCGCCCCCTGCCTTACCTTGAGACGACCTCCCACTCCACCACAGGTGAGGGATCAGCCTCAATGCGGGCAGTATCCCGGGCAACCACAGTCGTAGTCCGATCGGGGGATGCGTGGGACGAGCTGGCCGTCCCCGACAAACCCCCATCCGGGCCCCCACAGTGATGCCCATTGGCAACAGCCTCAAGCTGTGTGACCGAAGCCAACACTGCCTGAAGCTGGGAGCGAAGGGATGCCAACTCAGCCTGCATCCGAACACAGCAGTTGCAGTCCCTATCCATGCTAAAAACTGTTTTGCAAAGAATGTCTGAACTAATCTACAGAGAGCGCAAACAAATCGACAAAATTTAAACGGTTATTAAAATACAAGATTGCCTAGTAAATGCAGTAATGCTGCTACTTGCGCACTGCTGACACTGCTCGGCGGCGGAAGGAGACTACGCGAATTTGCACTATTCAGGTACTAAAACGCGATGCTACAACTCTTAAATACTATAATACGCCCGAAATTTATGAATTAAACAATGCAAGTACCAAAAACACGCAAAGAAATTAAGAATTAAACTATGTAACAAATGAGTGAGCTAGGAGTATACGACTTGCTGCTGCAGCTGCTTATCCAACGGCGGCAGGGAGCACACTGACTCTTTGTGTAAAATGTGTATATATTGCATTGTAATGTTAGCTGTGGCTTATGTTGTGGCATGACCAGAGAAAATGACTGTGTACACTATCGTGAGGGACTTATAGATTCAGCGCATCGATAACCATGAGATTATGAGAGAGATTTTTATGTGGAAAATTATGTGCGCTATAGATACTGAGATTCGTTCCAGAACCACTGCCATCTAAAGGAGACATTACCTGTACATTGATCGATGTCAGACTGCAACAGCAATCGCAATATTTACACTGGTAATTGTGTTCCTGGCTCCCAATATTCTTGCGAGTATTGTATGTATTTGATGATCTGTAGACAACTTTTGCAGGGTTTAACTATCAGTGCAATGTAGCGATCTGTACAAAATAATTTTGCTGCTGAAAGTCTCATCTGCAGAAATCAATGGTGGACAGTGCTCCCACACCAGCGGCAGCAGCAGATCGACAGGTAAATTCAGAGACGGATGGGCTGTCTCATTAGGATTGCCAGGAAGATTGCACCCTGTGCTGTTCTGGGAAGCATTGCAACATCTCTCTCAACACTGAACCTGCACCACAGTTATGCATCATTGCGCTAGCAATGGTGCTTAGGTGGACACGTGTTTCGACAGGTATTTCTCAGGTGTCGTGTATAAAAGAGATACCAACTTCTCATCTTTGCGGGACCCGAACTGACACCTACGTGTGGTTTGGCAGCTGATGGCTGTGTCATTACTTCGTGGGGACCACTGGTGCATCTAGACTCCTGGGGACGTGTGTGGAGTCTGCTGCATTGGCGTCAGGCATCGAGTGGTGGGATGTGTTTTTTATTAGCGATCTTTTGTTTAAACTATATTACATCGATTTCACCGACCAATAGGATTTAGCGAATTGTAAAAAGCTACCCCATACACGTGAAGAATATCTATTTAATTAGTTTGCATAATTTTTTTATATCAGCATGTTGTTAGCGGTACAATAGTTAAGGGGAGGGTATGCATGAGTGGGTGACATAGAGCAGAACAGCAGGTTAAGTGCAGAACACTAGGTTAATTTCCATAATTTTTATGTAAAAAGCAGTAAAATAGTTTGAGGGGGTGGGTGACAAAGAAGAATGTGCCAGAAATGGCGTTCAAAAGCATGTGAAATTCTAAAAGTGTACCAGAAAATTGTGGGAGGACATAACTAATTACTTAACTTGGTATCAAAGGCGGTACAATAGTTTAAGGAAATGGGGGTGACATGGAAAACCACTTAACAGAACATTAGGTTAAGAGCTGACGAAGGGCCAAACATTAGGTTAAGATACCCAGAGTACAGTGTCGAACATTAGGTTATGCAACATGTTGGCTCCATGTAATGACTTCTTACAAGACCTACATGTTCCCAAACAGCAGAGAATGATGAGCAAGAAAAAGCCAACCCCCTACAAACTGATTTTTTTTATAAATAAACAATATACCCTTGAATTGCCTGTTATGAGATCCTTCCTCTCCACCACCAGACCACCATCTTGGATTACGTCACAGAAGGGACGACAGTGTCCTCTGGTGGCAGTACTGTGTACTAGGTCAGTTGGACTTTGGACCTTGGGGTAAACACACTTGATGGCAGTGCTGCCTCTAATTGTTTAAATAAAGACTGAAGACAAAGACTTATGTCCATCCTATCCAGCACAGACTGAGTCCTTTCCCAGCCAATTCCTAGGAAGAGGTGGTGGTTGGATGACTTAGGTTAATGGAGGTAGCCAAAGTGCCCTTTTTTCCCGCCATTTTCTTAGGTTAGTGGAGGTAGCCATGGTGTGTTGCATTGTCCTGATGGAATTTGAACTTCCCGCCATTTTCTGGGGAGAGGGTTTACCAGTGGTGAGAAGTTAATTAATTGATCAATTTAATTAAGTAGTCAGTCAAATTGATAAGAGTGAGAGGGGCTATTCCAATAACTCTGACCTGAAAGTGTACCTGTAGCAGTGAGGGGGGAGGGGTTTCCTGAGGGTGTAGAGTGGGGGGGAGAACAATAGTTTAAGTGCCTGCCAATCAAAAGGAAGGATCCTTTTAGCAGAGCAATATATTAAGGACCTATCAATCAAAGAAGAACAATAGGTTAAGTACCTGTCAATCAAAGGACAACAATAGGTTTGCCCCTGAGAGCAACCCGCACTAACAAAATGCGCTCGTACCTGCCTTGTCCCCCTACTGGTGTCTGGATACTTTTGATCTCACAGTGTATTGACAACTGGAAAATTCTTGTTGAAACACCTGCTCTCTCTCTCTCTCTCTCTCTCTCTCTCTCTCACATGGCTCCTTCCTGACCATCGAGAGTCTGTTGTGTGCCACTGGAAACCACACTAACCCCTCTTTTGCCCTGAACAAAGTAGTGGATACCTGGTAAATCCCCAGCTCTCCCCAAAATGCTGGGCTGTGGATGTCTCGCAAATAGCCCATTTGCGCTGCCCATAATGTGTCAAATTGACTGACTAATTAATTAAATCGATACATTCTGAGTGGGACAGTTTTTCCTTGGTTCCTGTTGGTGGATACTAGGACTGGCATATTTGACAGGAATTCCTGGGGCTGTTCGGATTCGATCCTGCATCTCCCGAATTTCCAGATCCTGCTCGTCCCCCTTGTGGATGTCCCTTTTCTCCTGGCACAATTAGGTCGTTTGTCGAGAAATACATTACTTTGGAGGTAGCTGAAAATAGTAGTGAGAATTTCAGCTCTCAGCTCATTTGCAGTTTGTCATCAAACAATTTGCAGAAAACAGGGCAAGGTCTTGACTGTAATGTGATCACAGTACCACTATTGAACAATAAACTGATCAATTAGGAGTCTGACATCGCGATTGGAAGTGGTGCTGTATAAGACGATAGTTGTAATTTCACATTTTTGCGGAAAATTATACCGTCAAGTTCCCGACCACCTACAGGTTTGCTAAGTGTAATTTCTAAAGCACTATAGAATTCCCAGGTTGGTTCTCTCTGGTACACCAGGAAGAAGAAGGAGGGAAGCAGGCCTACCGCATTATAGGATAGTAACAAGAATAACATCCATCTTTATTCAAACAAATACCACTCCACCTTTCTGCTGTAAGATAGAGTCCTCAACGCTACATACAGCAGCTATCAACACATCGACAGGGCACTTTGCAAACACAAACACTTAAACCACCATCCATTCCATGGTAATTGCCATGAAAAGATGTCGGGGATCGCAGAAACATCTGGAGGTCTCAGAAGCCAATTGTCTGGGAGCCTCACATCTCCAGGCATCCACATGCTGGCCATACTAGCCCCTCAGAGGACAGAGAGACCGTAAAGCTTTCAAGGGTCCAGTTTACATAGGGTAATAATCATCTAGGGCAGATACTCGCCATATTGAATCTTCTCACAAAACACACGTGATCGTGAATGCTGTCCAATACATTCTGAGTATTGGTCAGCTACTCACTCGCCCAGAGGGCGACAGGGTTAGGTGAACTGCATCCTTGGATTCCGCCTCGCTGGCTCAGGAAGCTCAGCAGAGGTTTTCACCCTAAACCGGATATGTCCATTCGTTCTGGACATCGACGTCCTCCGACACGTTGGCAGACCCCAAGCATAGTCGTCCTAGGAACCCAGCCACATATTTATCAGTAAAATTACCATTAATATTACGATCGCACCGCCAGTCTGATGGCATTCGACAATGAGCGAAGTATTGTAAATACCTCCTCATGATAACTGTGGCTCTGAAAATATCAATTTCCCACTTCAATCTGTACAAAATTTTCCACCTAAAATCTTTCAATCTCCTTACTTCCATCGATGGATAGAAATCGCAGTTTTCCACGTAAAAATTGGAGAATCTATACCTCCCTTGTGATTGGACATGGTTGCTTTGTACATGTCGGAACACTGACTACAATGACGTTATTCTCCAACACATACACATTTCAGGCAAGCTGTGTAACCACAGTCCGAAAACTTATGGTATGTCCACACTCACACTGATTGTGTGTTTCGATTCTCCTCAGTTCTAGGAAATTATTTAACATCTAGGTCTTCCAGTCAGTCAGCTGCAGCTGGCCTAGACACAAGCAGCCTCAGGTAAGTAACCGATTTTGCTACATTTTACGAGTTCCTAACCAGCAGCGAAATGTGGACTTTCATCTGTGTGCTTTGGCGGTTTAGTTTCTCGAGTTTCTGCGTGTTAATCTGATATTTAATAGGCACAATTCTCTCGTTTTCGTTCGTGTCGTAAAGTGAACAGATTTCGTGACACATTACAAGTTTCTAATCAGGAGCGAATTATTTAGTCTCACATGTGTGCTTTGGTAGTTCAGTTTTTGAATCTCTGTGTGTTAATCACATTCATTAGACACTGTTCTCGCGTTTCCGTCAGTGCTTGCAGTAGAGTTCCACAGCACGTGTCAATAGACCCTTTGTTTGTGTAGTGTACTTTCCCACTGTCTTTAGTACGGATAGGTCGTGTGATGGCTGTGTGCGGATGTGAGCTGAGTTGGTGGGACTTTGCTCTCAGCTCAAAAGCTGTGTTGGCTTTGTTTACACAGCTTGAAGCTACAGTGGGTGGACATCACTGTTGAGGGCCGGCCGTGCAGATCCAACAGACGTCCAGCACGTCTGAGTCCGCCGATCGGCCGGCACTGGTGACCAGTCCACTTACTGTTCGCACTGACGTTGACCACTCAACCCGTGATCGAGTGAGAGATCGCCTTGGGACGTGGGAGACGGCGAAAGACTTCCAGGAGGCCGCATGTAAGGCCTGTCTGGTTAGTCGAACAAACAGGTTCCAGGTCCTGTCTGTGGCTGCCACTATCCCTCAGGCAGATGCAGTCGCCTATCCTGTTTCAGAGGGTACCCCTGGGCAGTCACAGTTGGGAGCTCCATTGTTACATTTACATCTACATCTACACTCCGCAAGCCACCTGACGGTATGTGGCGGAGGGTACCTTGAGTACCTCTATCGGTTCTCCCTTCTATTCCAGTCTCGTATTGTTCGTGGAAAGAAGGATTGTCGGTATGCCTCTGTGTGGGCTCTAATCTCTCTGATTTTATCCTCATGGTCTCTTCGCGAGATATTCGTAGGAGGGAGCAATATACTGCTTGACTGCTCGGTGAAGGTATGTCCTCGAAACGTCAACAAAAGCCTGTACCGAGCTACTGAGCGTCTCTCCTGCAGAGTCTTCCACTCGAGTTTATCTATCATCTTCATAACGCTTACGCGATTACTAAATGATCCTTTAACGAAGCGCGCTGCTCTCCGTTGGATCTTCTCTATCTCTTCTATCAACCCTATCTGGTACGGATCCCACACTGCTGAGCAGTATTCAAGCAGTGGGCGAACAAGTGTACTGTAACCTACTTCCTTTGTTTTCGGATTGCATTTCCTTAGGATTCTTCCAATGAATCTCAGTCTGGCATCTGCTTTACCGACGATCAACTTTATATGGTCATTCCATTTCAAATCGCTCCTAATGTGTACTCCCAGATAATTTATTGAATTAACTGCTTCCAGTTGGTGACCTGATATATTGTAGCTAAATGATAAGGGATCTTTCTTTCTGTGTATTCGCAGCACATTACACTTGTCTACATTCAGATTCAATTGCCATTCCCTGCACCATGGGTCAATTCGCTGCAGATCCTCCTGCATTTCAGTACAATTTTCCACTGTTACATCCTCTCGATATACCACAGCATCATCCGCAAAAAGCCTCAGTGAACTTCCAATGTCATCCACAAGGTCATTTATGTATATTGTGAATAGCAACGGTACCACGCTGTTTAGCGCCCGAAAACCTCAAACCACACACACAATAGCAACAGTCCTATGACGCTCCCATGCGGCACACCTGAAATCACTCTTACTTCGGAAGACTTCTCTCCATTGAGAGTGACATGCTGTGTTCTGTTATCTAGGAACTCTTCAATTCAATCACACAATTGGTCTGATAGTCCATATGCTCTTACTTTGTTCATTAAACGACTGTGGGGAATTGTATCGAACGCCTTGCGGAAGTCAATAAACACGGGATCTACCTGGGAACACGTGTCTATGGCCCTCTGAGTCTCGTGGACGAATAGCGCGAGCTGGGCTAGGTGCGTTATGGAGTTCTTTAGGGATACAGTTGCCAAGGAGGGGAAGAAAGCTAATGTGCACTGCATGTGCAATAGGTGGAGTCATTCCAGATGTGAAAAGGGTAATTCTGGATGCCATGAGGAGCACAGGGTGCAGCCAGCTGCAGGTGGTGGCTCACATCGGTACCAGAGATGTGTGCCACATCTCTCTGGTTTCAAGTGGCTAACAGAGGTGGTAAAGCCAGCCAGTCTTGCTCGCGAGATGAAAGCGGAGCTTACCGTTTGCAGCATAGTCGACAGGACCGGTTGCGGACCTATGGTACAGAGACTAGCGGAGGGCCTGAATCAGAGGCTCAGACAGTTCTGTGACCACGTAGGCTGCAGATTCCTAGACTTACATCATACGATTACGAGTTCCGCTGAATGGGTCAGGAGTCCACTACCGCCAGGAGGCGGCTATATGGGTAGCAGGGGCTGTGTGGCGTGGACTGGGCGGTTTTTAGGTTTCAGGGTCTCAGGGGAAAAAAAAGAGTTTTAGTCTCAAAGGGTGCAGGTCAATCATAGGAAGAACGTAGATACAGGAACCATTGGTATAACAGTTGTAAATTATCGTATGTGTGTTGGGAAAGTACCAGAGCTTCTAGCGCTAATAGAAAGAACTGAATGCTGGCTAAAGCCGGAGATAAGTTCAACCGAAGTTTTTGCGAGGAACTTAACGGTGTTTCGAAAGGATAAGCTAAACACAGTTGGCGGTGGCGTGTTTGTTTCTGTTAGAAGTACGAGGGCTATCCACAATGTACATTACGTTTTCGTTTGTGTCCGTTAGGGGCGGGGCTAGCGCGGCCATCTTGGTGTCATGGCATTCCGCCGCTCAGTCGGCATCCTGCCGTGCTAGTGAGAGGTTCGTGCTGTACTCCGTTGAGTTACTGTGACAATCTGAAATGTCAGCGATAATTGAAAATTCCGGGAAGTGTGAAGTGCGTGCTGTAATAAGGTTTCTGACTGCAAAAAACTGTACACCGATAGAAATCTATCGGCAGCTTTGTGAAGTGTATGGGGACAACATAATCACTGAAGGTGGAGTGCGTCAATGGGTCATAAAATTTAAAAATGGCCGAACTAATGTTCACGACGAAGAGCGAAGTGGAAGACCCAGCATAGTGACTGCCGAACTTGTCGAAAAAGTCGATGCCGCGGTCCGTGAAAACCGTAATTTCACAATAACGGAACTCTCTATGAGTTTTCCACAAATTTCACGAAGTTTGTTGCACGAAATCATCACCGAAAAGCTTGGTTACCACAAGTTTTGTGCAAGATGGACACCTAAAATCTTGAAAGAGATTCACAAAAATCTGCGAATGGCTGCAGCTTTAACGTTTTTGGACGCTTACGAGAAAGATGGCGACTCATTACTCGATCGCATGGTTACTGGTGACGAAACATGGGTTAAGCATGTGAACTGCGACACAAAATTGCAGTCCCTGCAGTGGGGGCACACAAATTCCCCCCAAAAACCCAAGAAATGCATGCAGACAATGTCGGCAAGGAAGGTGATGGCGACTGTCTTTTGCGACAGAAAAGGTGTGATTTTTGTGGATTTCCTGGAAAGAGGCACTACAATAAACTCTCAAAGGTATTGCCAAACTCTGCACAACCTCAGAAGAGCAATACAAAACAAGCACAGGGGAAAGTTGGGCTCAAAGATCTTGCTGATTCACGACAACGCCTGGGCCCACACGGCAAATGCCACTCGTGAAGTTCTCGAATCTTTTAAGTGGGAGTTGTTTCCTCATCCGCCGTACAGTCCCGACCTGGCACCGAGCGACTTCCACTTACTCCCAGCAATGAAGAAGTGGTTGGCTATGCAGCGTTTTGATGACGACGCACAGCTTCAAGAAGAGGTAACCACGTGGTTGAAGGCGCAGGCGGCCGAATTTTACGACGAAGGAATTTCCAAGCTCGTCCATCGCTACGATAAGTGCCTTAATTTAAATGGCAACTATGTAGAAAGGTAGTATTTAAGTGTGGCTTTCATCTGTATATAATAAAAAAATTTCCAATACTTTATTTATTTTTAATTCCAAAACGTAATGTACTTTGTGGATAGCCCTCGTAGTTTATCTCGATAGTTCCTGTGAGTTAGTATGGGTAGAGGTAATTCTTGGCAACCGCAATAAAACAACAATTGAATCCTTTTACCGATCTCCCAACTTAGATATTACAATTGCTGAAAGGTTCAAAGAAAACTTGAGTTTAATTTCAAAACCGTATCCGACTCATATACTTATAGTTGGAATAGACTGTAATTTACCCTCGATATGTTGGTGGAAACACATATTCAGATCTGAAGGTGCGCATAAAACATCATCCGAAATTGAGCTGAACGCATTCTCGGAAAATTATTTCAGGCAGTTAATTCATGAGGCCACGCGAATAGTAAACGGTTGTGAACACACACTTGACCTGTTAGCTACAAATAATCCTGAGCTAATAACGGGCATCAAAGCAGATACAGGGATTAATGAACACAGAGTTGTCGTGCGAGACTGTATATTGTAACCGCCAGATTCTCCAAAAATAAACGAACAATATACCCACTTACAAAACAGATAAAAATTCACTTCTTCCTGAGAGACAATCTCCACTCCTTCCAAATTAAGAATGTAAGTGCAGACCAGATGTGTCTTCAATTCAAAGAAATAGTATCGACAGCAGTTGGGAAGTTTACACCAAATAAATGACCAAACGACGGAGCTGATCCACCTTGGTACACTAAACGAGTCAGAACACTGTTGCAGAAACAATGGAAAAAAAAATGCTAAATTTAAACGAACGCAAAATCTCCAAGATCGGTGATGTTTTCCATAAGCTCGTAATTTAGCGCAGACATCAATGCGAGATGCTTATAGTAGTTTCCACAACGAAACTTTATCTCGAAACCCGGCAGAAAATCCGAAGAGATTCTGGTCGTATGTAAAGTGTGCTAGCGGCAAGACACAGCCAATGCCTTCTGTGCGTGATAGCAAATGGAAATACTATCGATTAAACACAGCCTTTCGAAATTCCTTCACCGAAGAAGACTAAGTAAATATTCCAGAATTCGAATCAAGGACAGCTGCTAACGTCAATAACTTAGAAGTATACATCCTTGGAGTAGTTAAGCAACTTATGTCATTTGATAAAAGCAAGTCTTCTGGTCCAGACTTTATACCAACTAGGTTCCTTTCATATGTGCTGACGCGATAGCTTCATACTTAACAATCATATACAACTGCTCGCTCGACAAAAGATCCGTACCCAAAGACTGGAAAGATGCACAGGTCATACCAATATTCAAGAAAGTAATGGGAGTAATCCACTAAATTACAGGTCCATATCATAATGTCGATATGCAGCAGGATTTTGGAAGATATATTGTGTTCGACCATTATGAATTACCTCGAAGAGAAAGGTCTATTGACACAGTCAACACGGATTTAGAAAACATCGTTCTTGTGAAACACAACTGGCTCTTTACACATACGAAGTGTTGGGTGCTGTTGACAAGAGATTTCAAATTGATTCCATATTTCTAGATTTCCAAAAGGCTTTTGACTCTGCTATACAAGCGATTTGCAGCGAAACTGAGTGCTTATGGAATATCGTCTCAGTTTGTGACTGGATTCGTGATTTCCTGTCAGAGAGCTCACAGTTTGTAGTAACTAACGGCAAATGATTGGGTAAAACTGAAGTGATTTCTGGTGTTCCGCAGATTAATGTTACAGGCCCTCTGCTCTTCCTTATCTATATAAACGATTTAGGAGACAATCTGAGCAGCCATCTTTGGTTGTTCGCAGATGATGCTGTCGTTTATCGCCTAGTAAACTCATCGTAAAATCAAAACGAATCGCAAAAAGATTTAGAAAAGATATCTGAATGGTGCGAAAATTGGAAATTGACCCTAAATAATGAAAAGTGTGAGGTCATCCACATGACTGCTAAAAGGAATACGCTAAACTTTGGTTTCACGACAAATCAGTCTAATCTAAAGGCCATAGATCCAACTAACTACCTCATAATTACAATTACAAACATTTTAAATTGGTGAGAACACATAGAAAATGTTGTGGGGAAGGCAAACCAAAGACTGAGTTTTATTGGGAGAACATTTAGAAAACGTAACAGATCTACTAACGAGACTGCCTACACTACGCTTTTTCGTCCTGTTTTGGAGTACTGCTGTGCGGTCTGGGGTCCTTACCAGCTAGGATTAACGGAGTACATCGACAAGATTCAACGAAGAGTAGCACGTTTTGTATTATCGCGAAACAGAGGAGAGAGTCGCGGACATGATATAGCATTTGGGATGGGCACCATTAAAACAAAGGCGTTTTTCGTTGCAAAACCCTCCTGCTACATTGTCGTTATCACATATTTGTCGAAAAATAGAGTGCATAATTATAATTAAAAAACCCTAGCGTCTTTATGTTATGTACTTAGTATGTTATGTACATAGTATGTTATGTACATAGTAGGCATATGCCAGAGCAGGAAGGACTGACACACTTAATGCAGAAAGAGTAACTTAGAAGGGTCTTGCTAACTTCTACGAAAACGTCGCCTCAACTTTCCCCCCAGATGTCTCATCCCCACGAGATGTCTGGATTTCGCCACTTCCACTACATAATTTAACATATAGGTCTTCCAGCCAATCAGAACCGAGAACAGACTGTAGATTCTGCTCTTGGATGTCGTAAACAAATGGATCAGTGCCCAGATTTCACCAAAAGTTGCGTCATCATGCATTGATGTGATAGATGGTGGTTACAGGTATATTTCCATCCACACTCGGTCCTTACCGAATCACTGGAATGACCCACGGTTCAGTGGATGATGCATATGTTGGAGTCCAATACCGATCTACATCGTGCTGTTTGAAATCTTCGATGCACTTCCGTTTTTAGAGACACCACTACAGAGAGAGGAATGGTTCAAATGGCTCTAAGCACTATGGTACTTGACATCTGAGCTCATCAGTCCCCTAGAACTTAGAACTACGTAAACGTAACTAACCTAAGGACATCACACACATCCATGCCCGAGGCGGGATTAGAACCTTCGACTGTAGCGGTCGCGCGGTTGCAGACTGAAACGCCTAGAACCTCTCGGCCTCACCGGCCGGCGAGAGGAATGGACTGGAATGATTTTATATACCCAAACGAACATGTAACTGCCCGCTTTCATCCACATTTTCGTCGTATCTTTCCTCAGTGTTACGCATTTTCCATCGATTTTGCAATTTTACCAAATTTTCCCGTAATTTCAACGCATTTTACCGAATTACTCGAGTTCAAAACCAGTTCTCTCGACAACTTCTCACATCAACAAAAACCGAGCGGGGTGGCGCAGTGGTTAGACACTGGACTCGCATTCGGGAGGACGACGGTTCAATCCCGCGTCCGGCCATCCTGATTTAGGTTTTCCGTGATTTCCCTAAATCACTCCAGGCAAATGCCGGGATGGTTCCTCTGAAAGGGCACGGCCGACTTCCTTCCCAATCCTTCCCTAATCCGATGAGACCGATGACCTCGCTGTCTGGTCTCCTTCCCCAAAACCAACCAACATCAACAAAACATTTCATCGTGTCGATCTCGTGATGCTACCAGCCAATGAAATTGCAGTAAGATTCTCAATTTCTATATCATCGCTAATCTACCACCTCCATTACTTTGCGAGTGCTGTATACACGTGGGCATATCGTGAACCTTGTTGCACTACCCACATCACATGAGACCAATACTTTTTCGAAGTGAGGTAAATAGCCAGCAGCGGAGAGGAGGTGCAAAAACTACATACCTTTAGCCGAAACACTTTATAAATTAGGTAATACTTTGATACGACTGACCATCTCGCGCCTTCTGGATGGGAGTCACAAGGTATTCTCGCATTCGTAGCATAAGGTCGGAGATTGAAAGATCTCGCCAACACCTTTGCTGATACCAATCCAACGGACGAATCATTTCCATAGGAGCACCCTGTCCTCCGTTTCGAAACGAGCTACCCCTTCGTTGAACCTATCGACTAATAATCCTGAGCAAAACTCTAGATGATCTCTCTCTATGCATCTCGTAACTCTTCCTCTGTCTTTAACCGACCCTCCCTACAACATAGCCTCCGATTTAATTTGAAAGTAGCGAGGAGAAGGAGGGATCTACACCCGCTACAGTCGACATCTCATGAAGGAACAAAACGAGCTGAGCGCTACATAATCTGTACACTTTGATATTTTGCTTTCACAAAGAGTATAACACATGTTCCAAAAGTGTACCGACCGACGTTATTGATATAGGCCGTTATTCTCATTCTGTAACTGCCGTTCTGCAAAGACTGTTCTGTGTCAATCTTACTCATGTCACTCATCCAATTACACACGATCTCCCTAGACGCATGCATGCTGAGGAGGTTAGCACTCCTTGTTAGAGTATAGTAGATACGAGCCCGATACATTTGAGAGTTTTGGGTGATTTGACCAATGGTTAAAGAGAAGAAGAAACGTATGGTTTATGCATGATGAAGCTCCAGACAGAGAGAGTGTGACACATGTAACATAAATCACTTATGCTATCATGTCAATAGTATTGTTGTGGTGTTTGGATTCCATACCAAGAAGGTACTGGAAAGAGAGAAACGATCATAGACCATAAATATACACCCGTAAGTCTACATGGTTCTGCACTTAAACATGGTATAATGTTAAAGCACTGTGATTTCCGATATATTAGTCACGTGGACTGTAATGCTTTTAATACTCCAAGAAATATATTTCCAACACCTGACATACATGACGAGAAACTTTAAAATGATAAAACTACTATCTTCTACACAAAAAGAAGAAAAAATAGATTCTTTGTGATACGTGCACTATATAGCTTCCTGGAGGCGTACAACACGCTCTGATCACATCTGATTGCGGTTCGGAAATTAAACTACACCCGCATCAGTCCTATAAAATGTTCGTCAGCAACAGAAAAATGCATGAAACAACGGCATCTTATGAGGAAATAGAGAAATGAATAGCAGTGGTGTTTGGAATGTGAAATTACACACCATTCTGCACGAACTCCATAAACAGAACACAGTCTTTTCCACACACATTGAAACGCCCGCTAAATCACGCAGGGCTAACGGGTAATTAGGACTGTGGAAAGGGCCAAATAAGGTTGGGGTCAGTTTCATCTCCTAATTGCAATTTATTGTAATTTAATAACACATTTACAACCAAAGCGGCACATAGCCGAACCTTTACGAAATGAAACTCTTTCACGGCTGAGGGCCTCCAAACAAGAAATCTTAAAAAACAAGAATATAAAAAATGCATTTAAAATAGCAAATAAAATAATTAAAGCCGGCCGAAGTGGCCGTGCGGTTAAAGGCGCTGCAGTCTGGAACCGCAATACCGCTACGGTCGCAGGTTCGAATCCTGCCTCGGGCATGGATGTTTGTGTTGTCCTTAGGTTAGTTAGGTTTAACTAGTTCTAAGTTCTAGGGGACTAATGACCTCAGCAGTTGAGTCCCATAGTGCTCAGAGCCATTTGAACCAAAATAATTAAAAAAAACATATCACAGCTAGGTGGAAACCCTCAAGGCAAAGTAGATAGAACAAACATATGCCAGGTGCAATACAAATGGCTGAAGGCCAGAATTAAGTTTCAAAATTTTAAAATATATTGCCATAATCTTTTAAAGGCAGAAGGCCACATTGTTTAAGCCTGAAAAACAATTTTAAGAATAAAGTTGCAAGGCTGAAAGCCCACAATTTTCCAGATTTTTTAAAAATATAACCATAAGCCTTAAATTTTAAGTAGCTGAAAACAGATAATTAAACACCAGTGGGAAAGACAATAAAGACAATGGCACTCAGAAGCCTCCATGGAGGTTGGTCTGCCCTCGTTCACTTAAGTGAGACAGGTGGTGAGCCCAACTACACTTGATTCGTCGGAATCCAACCAGGGGACAGCCAAGGACCGACCGACACAACGACTTGCTTGCCATCAATCAGTACATGAGAACTCAAACACAAAAGGTTACGATCGTGGTAACCCACAATGATGTATGTATCAGCTGTCAAAATTACACACCATGTTGGACAGCGACAACAGGTGAGGAAAGGACGCTGCCTGAAATTACGTTAGTGGCCAGGGCAGGTAACCAGAACACTAACAGCCACAAGGCAGAAAATTTCGCTGGTGCATTCGAATTGTAGTCAACCAATATAGTTAATGCATCGCGTGGCGGCTGAATTTCAGCAACAGGGACACTCGGTGTTACTCACTTGAAAACTTCCCCAACAGCGAACCACTGAAACGAACTACCTTAACATGAATGGACGTGGCTTGGGTAGTTTAAACCACTACTCAACTTTGACGTCCTGGGTCGATGAACCACGAAGCTCGTAGTGATCGGACAGCTCCACACATGCTCCGACACTGCACAGCCCCCAGCGGACCCAGCTGACTGCACCGCGTGGAGATAACTTCCCTGGTCCGCCGCAACCGACCGACTCCTCGCAGAGTGCGGACAACATCTAAAATCGTCGTCAGTGGAAACAATGGCAACTACACACACAGCCTGACAAACACTTGCATGAAGACCTGAATGGTATATGGGGAGGTTTGTTGTTAACGATTTCAGGACGATAGCGCTCTAAGTCACACACAGAATGTGCAGGTTGTACCATACAACTGATACAGCCTGGGAGAACAATGGAAAAAATGGTTAAATGTGCGATAAACATCCTGTTACAACATCACAATCTATCTAGGACACATCTTCAGTCTACCATTATATCACATCTCTTAACAACCACCCACAATAGATTACTCCATCTACTTTCTATCATCGTTAATGCAGACCCATGTCATTGGTTCTCTTTTCTAGGAAAGCAGTCAAGACAGCAGTCAACTTGCATGTGTTCTTATTACTGCTGGGGTCATATGGCAGTATGTTGTTTAAAACCATGCAGCAAGTGTTCTGTAAGGTATTTATCAGCTGACACGGCATGTCTGTGATTGGACTCTCCTAAGTTACTCTTTCTGCGTTAATTGTGTCAGTCCTTCCTGTTCTGGCATACGCCTGCTATCAAGCAAGAATGTATGTAACATAAATGAAAGACTCTAGGGCTTTTTAATTGTAATTATGCACCCTATTCCTCGACAAATATGTGATAATGACGATGTGGCAGGAGAGTTTTGCTACTGGGAACCTATGATAGGTCATGCGAAATAGCACCCAGATGGTGTGAGTGTGGGCATACTATAATTTTTCGGTCGCTATACACATATAAATGATAATCACGCTACTTGTCGGGAATGTTAAGCTGTTGCAACGTAAAGGTACTGTTTCTAGTATTTCGACATATCACCAGACGTGTATGGGAAGTGATCAGACCACTATTCCTGTAAGAAATTACATACATATAGCAATAAGGGGAAGATAGATTTGATGTGTGGAATTGCGAGTTCAATGTATTGACGGGTATATCCGATCGTGAGGGGTAATAAATTCATTTCTTAAACACATGCACACTATACCCATGCAAGGATTCTACTAGATCTGCTATAGCATATAAACAGGGCAGGCAGTATGGCTGTAACATTACAGATACGCAGAATGTTGTCTCATCGGCTTCCTAAGCAGCTCCTCATCCTTTCGTCTGAGGAAGCAATGTTGATTATCACATAGTAGGATGTGGCGCCTTCCAGAAGAGCTGACTGAATAACCTACAGTCTTTTTTCCAATATGATAGACTGGAAGATCTAAATATCAAATAATTTCCTAGAATTGAGGAGAAAAGAAACATATAGCCAGTGTAAGTGTGGACATATCATGGTTTTTTCAGACCCTGCACACATATATATATACGGTAATTGCATTGCTTGTCTGAAATGTGTATGTGTTGAAGTGTAGTGTTACTGTGGTCAGTGTACCGACATGTGCAAAGAACATGATTTGGGTGGTTATATGTCTGGTCATAAGGGAGGTTTAGATTCTCAGATTTTTACAGGGAAAACTGCGATTTCAATGCATTGCTAGCTGTAAGGGATATGAATGATTCTACATGGAAAATTATGTGCCTGGAATGAATGGACGTTTCTGGCTTAAGTCGTGTGCCACTGCTGAGACTCCTGAACCAGTCAGGTGGGCTACAAGGATGCAGTTGACCTAACCCTGACGCCAAATGGGCAGATGAGTAGCAAACTGATACTCAGAATGTATTTGGTAGCCTTGGTAATCGCGTGTGTTGTGCGAGAAGATTCAATACAGCATATGTTTGCACTGGACGATTATTCCCCCATTGAAACTGATCCTTTGGCAGCTCAGTTGTCATGGTGGCATTCTCCAGCCTTTGAGCGTCTGGTAAGGCTGGCACGTAGATGCCTGGAGATGTTGGCAATCTCCAACATCTAATCATGGCCACTACTGTGCAATGGATGATGGTTTAAGTTTACAAAGTGCCCTGACCATGTGCTGATGGCTGCTGTGTGTGGCGTTGTGGGGATCTCAGTAATTCTCAGTGGACTGTATCTTGCAGCAAAAAGGTGGAGTGGTATTTTATTGTTGTTACTATACTATAATGCAGTAGTCCTTCCCCCTGCTTTTTCCTGGTGTAGCAGAGAGAGCCAACTTGGGAACTCTACTGTGCTTTAGAAAATACACTTAGCAGACCTGTAAGTGATGCAGAATTACACAGCCATGACAGCAAAAAGTCCCGCTGAAATTTGAAATTACAAGTGGCATTTTATACAGCACCACTTCTAATCATGGTGCCAAATTCCTGATTGATCAATTTATTGTTTCCAATAGTGGTATTGCGAGCACATTCCATTCAGATCCCTACCTCATCTCCTGCAAATTGTTTAAGGACATGGCGCAACTGAGGCGAAATTTGAAATTCTCACTACCATTTTCAGCTACCTCCAACGTAATGGATTTCCCACCAAGTGATTAACTGTGCCAGTATCTACCAATAGGACGAAAATCCGGAAAGGAGAAGGGTAAGGTTTGGAAACTGGGGGGTTGTTTGAATGAGTTGCAAATAGTCCCAGAATTTCCTGCCAAATATGCCAACAGGATGCAACAAAAAAAAACCATCCCACACAGAGGGTATCATTTTAATTAATTAGTCAGTCAATTTTACGGAGTAGGAATAGCGCAAATAGGCTATTTCCAAGACATCCACAGCCCAGCATTTAGGAGAGAGCTGCGGATTTACCAGGAAGCCTCTACTTTGTTCAGGGAAAAAGAGGGATTAGTTTAAAAAATCGCTCCACGCACTATGGTACTTAAAATCTGAGGTCATCAGTCCCCTAGACTTAGAACTACTTAAACCTAACCAACCTAAGGACATCACACACATCCATGCCCAAGTGAGGATTCAAACCTGCGACTGTGGCAGCAGCGCAGTTTTGGACTGAAGGGCCTAGAACCGCTCGGTCACAGTGGCCAGAGAGGGATTATTGTGGTTTCTGGTTGCATGCAGCAGACACCCGATGGTCATGATGGAGCCACATGAGAGAGAGATGGAGCATGTGTTTCAACAGGAATTTTTCAGGCATCAGTATCAAAGAGTTGTCATCACCTGATGCTTTGTCTGTCAGGAAGTAACTGCAGGGGTAAATGTGGAGGGGAGGAGGGGATTGGAGAGAGGAGATGTTTGGAGATTGCTTCTCCCAGCGTCCTCTGCTGGTGGTGTTGTGAACTGACTTGGTAAGTATCTACACAGCTGGGTGAGCAGGTAGAGCAGCTGCTTCCACTGACCTGGTGTAGAAGGTGTGTGTTTCGGAAATAAACAGGAAGTGAGTCTGGTGTATAGTTTCAAATGAAGCTGACATCTGGTATCATGCATGCCATAGCAGGCGACTGGCGCCTCCCAGGCCAGTGCTTGAGACTCAAATGGTTGCAAGTGGTCTGACACATGTAGTGGGGTGCAATGTCCCAGACAGCATGATAGGAAATGTTTTAGTTTGGCAGATATGTGTTGTTGTGAGTGTTTTAAGGGAGCTGTTTCCCAACAAATTGCAATATTCCATACAGTTAATCAATTTGATGAGATATTTCCCACCAAATATGCAAATGAGCTATAGCAATCCGTCAAAAGTGCCTCACTATTTCTGGAGAGCCAGTTGGTTGTGGGATCAATGCAGTACGGAATTTGACCTAACTGCACCAATGTCCACCAATAGGATGTGAGGTGACATCATAAGGGTGGAGGTACCATAATTGACCTATTTCTCACCAATTTTTTAAATAAAAAGTGGTGTTACATTTCCGGCAAGGGAGGTGGAGGGGTGGGAAAGGAGGTAGGCTGGGGGTTACTATGCCACTTGACACTGATTTCAATTTTCTGTTGTGAAATTTTTCCACTCTAGCACCAACTGAGTCTTTCCCACCAATTTAGAGATGGGCAGGGGAGGGAAAGAGTGGAGGAGAGGAGGGGATGGCTGGGGGATTTTCCAGTGAGAGTGGGGTTAATTAATTGATAGATTTAATTAATTAGTCAATTAATTTGATATCAAAACTGTGGTTGTAACAGTGAAGTGGAGGGGGATAGGTTGTGGATTTCCCAGAGGGGTGGGGGAGGAGGATTGGGAGGAGGATAGGGTGGGGGGGTTTCCCAGGACAAATTATCCACAGGGGATTGTAAATCAATTAGCACAACAAAAGGTTAAGGGGAGGGGAGGGGTATAGTTTGCCCCCGAATTTATGCTTTCCCTTATGTATGCAACCTGCACAAACAAAATGTACCAGAACCCTCTTTTCCCCACTACTACAAATGATCTGGTGGCACTGGAAGCACTATGAGGCTGTCTATCGATTATACTGTTGAGTGTGCTGTGTAATACTACAGCTGCATTTTGTGTTTTTTAGCTAAGCTGTCGTTCACAAGAGCACGTGGACTGCAATCCTTTGTAGTGTTATTGTTGTTCCCTTCAGTCTGAAGACAGGTTTGTTGTAGCTCTGCACTTTTATCTATCTCGTGCAAATTTTTTCATACGTGCAAGCCCACTGCCCCCTGCATCCACTGGAAACAGCTTACTATATTCAAACTTTTGTGCTCTATCTATAAACTGTACCCTGCCCTCATACCTTCATCAGCAAATTAGCTATTCCTTACTGCCTCAGAAAAATTTTTATCAACCTATTCTTACAGCACAGAGGAATTTTATTGAGAGTGACAACGGCTGCAGAAGCCTACATTTACATTTTAACTGTCCTGTATGAGCAGGAAATACACAGAAATATCAGGCAGCCTGAGTCACTGCAGCAAAAAAGAGGTAAATTGCAGAATGATCTTGCCTTCTTGACGTGATGTAGGTGTACCAATATAGTGCCCAAATTCTTACAGCTGATGTCCCATACAAAATCGAACAAGGCCAAGAATATCTGTTTACAAGCGAGTAAGGCTTTACTGAGGGAGAGGATCTGGTACATTCGTGTTAGTCAAGACAATAACAAGAGGAAACTGTGTGAATTGCACTTCTTCCTGACAAGAAAGCTGGAGATGGAAGACTGGAGAAGGTTGACAGGCTAACCTTACAACAAGCCACAAGATCGAGCGACAATATCACTGACAGTCAGAACAGGAAGTTCGCCAAACAGCAGCCGAAATCGACAGAAGAAGAATCGATGTTGGAAACGCCACAAACAGTGGTCAATCTCTCTAGCCACACCTTAAGCGATGCAGCCACACTAATTCTGACTAAGGGGATGAATTTTGCAGTTACTTCACAACGAGTTCCGAAAGAGTATATCATAGAATCTGTTGAGACTTCGGTATGTCATCTACCACAAGTTGAAGCGGAGAAGCTCCAACAAGAATCAGTTTGAGTCCTGACTCACACAAGCCACCCAAACAAAACATCAACAGGAAGGAACGCCACGGTGTCGCGGAGATGAAGGAGAACCCTCACTTAATCGTGATACAAGGTGACAAGGGCAATGCCAGCGTGGTACTCGACACAAGAGGCTACAAAAAAGCGAATAGAGGAGATTCTTAAAGAACCGATTTATAGGAAAGTTAAGAGTGATCCGACGACCAAGATAATCAAATCGACACAAGCACTGCTAAAGCAAATTAGAATGAACTTCAACTCGGCCAAGAGACTCATCCCACAAGTTCCACAAGCACGAAGAATATATGGGGTATCGAAGATCCACAAAGAGGACTTTCCTTCAAGGCCCATAGTGGATAGTATTAATTCACCGACTTACAAACTGGCAAAGAACTGGCACCGAAGCTTTGACATTTAGTGAGCCTCATAAATTCGTATGTCACAGCCTCCGTCCATTTTGTGAGATTTTTAAAAGAAAAGTGTGTCAGTTACGGATCTGATGGTTAGTCCCTATTCACGAATGTACCAGTGGTTCCTGACAACTGCGAACTAGTGTGCCACTGTTTAACGACCATCTATTTCGGGTAAAAGGGGAATTTTATGAACAGACGGACGGTGCAACTATGGGTTCCCTTCTCTCGCCTATTGCAGCAGACATCTTCTTGGAGACATTTAAAGAAACAGCTTTCCAGTCGGCACAATTACGCCCTAACTGCCGGCTCCGATATGTTGATGACGCCTTCATCATCAGGCCACATGGAAAGGAAGAACTACAGAAGTTCCACAAACATCTCAATCAACAGCATAGTAAAATACAATTTACCGTGGAGATTGTAAGGAATGGCATGCTACCTTTTGTCGTCGTGGAAGTTTACCGAAAGCCTGATAGTAAACTTGGCCACAGAGTATAAAAAAAGCCACCAGCACTAGCAGGTACTTCCACTCCGTCTCCCACCATCGACCTACACAGAAGAAGTCCACCCTTCACACGTTAACCAGAAGAGTCCACAGGTTCAGCGATGACGAATACTTGAAGGCGGAACTACAGAACCTCAGATCCATTCTTGGAGCGAATGGTTACAGCAAGAATATGACAGATAAGACTATGACGTCAAAGGATGGAGGCAATAGGGAAGAGCAGAAGGAAGCACAGAACGTAGCCCTAATACCGTATGTACAAGGGGTCACAGAACGTGTGGGCAAAATTCTCTGCCGAGCTGGTATCAAACCAATCTTTTGGAGCAATAACAAAGCAAAAGATGTTCTAGCGTCAAAGAAATATGCGGTCGATACTGATACTACTAAATGATAAACGTTGTTGTTCAATATATATTTATTATAGATTAAGATCAACCCTTTAAGTACAATTGTCTATATTTCCTAACTAAAATTATTAATCAGTTGCCCAACTCTGCCCCTTATTATGACTGCGCGGTCTAATGTCACTAACACGAAATGACTGACATCATCTACGTAGCAAACACTAGAAGTCACTACTTTCAAAGATGATCTACGGTGGTTTGTAACCTCAGTGGAAATAAACTAACATGATCATAGCTGTTTAGCTTTATAGCCCTAATAAGCCGAAGCAATTTGCGATATCACCGTATGTATTGCGTCTGGTGCGCCGAAGTGATGGTTCTTGCACTCGTCTGCAACGATGGAAGAACTCCAGGCACAAATAAACGCTTTCAAACACTAGGACGTCAGAAGGCGGTCCTCTGACTAATATACTCTAATACCGTCTTCTCCTCTCTGTGTTCTACAGACGAGAAATGCGAACTCCCAGCCACAAGGTCGGAGTTCAGATAACGTCTCAACGTAAGTATAGGCAGAAGAAGTGCTCTCAATTACTGGACGCTGCGTACTCAACGACGACTTCCAACCCGGAGGTGAAGTCCAGAATCGTATAGGTTCGCAACAGTACATTGCCTATCTATTCTAACTATAAACTCTCCTGAGAGCAAAGACAGCAAGTCTGTCTGTACCAAAAAAGCTGATACCGAGCAACCGTCACACACGGGCGCTCACAATGGAAGTCCTCAGTCTCTCCACCGCTGGCTTCCCAGCAAGGCTCGGCTCCCCGCCCTCGTAATTCGGAAAAAAATCATATTCCCGAAACCACAGAATATTCTCCCTCTCTGTAGATTCTTCTGAACACCGACCAACCATATTTTTAGTCTTTTGTCGTCCAGCGCGGAAAGTTTGCGAGGAAGAACCTATACTCGTTCAATGGTACGCTTCTGAGTAAAAATACTTGGAAATAACCCAACCTACGTGGTTTCCAAGGCGCCGCTTCTTCGTTCCTCTCACCTGCGTCCAAGATTTGCGGAGTTCCCGGTTATCCCTCTGGTCCTGCTACAATAGCGGCCGGCCGTCACTCTATTGTTTTCCAGTGCTCAGATGCCACGTCGTCCGTCTAGCTACTTCCTGTTTTCAAGCAGGACCAACACCTTTGTGGGCCTTCCACCCAGAGCTTGAGTTCTGCATGCCGTTTCATCTCCACTGGCGTTCCAGCCTCTACTAGTAAGGGCAAACATTCATTATGCCCTTCTGATAATAAAGACAATCCGTCACCTTTCATGTAATAAGCGTTAACAATTATTTACAAGGCATACATGACAATGTCAGTCTCTTTAAATATTCATATATACGATGTACAGCCTACTAAATGATAGCTAATTGTGGTTGTAGATCACGGCAAAGTATGTGGATGAGCGCTTGTAAAGTGCGAAATTAGAGCCACCTTACAAATTTTCAGCATGTTTATGTAACACCACATTTTAGAAGTTTATATGTTCTTCTTGACTGTACTGTTCATTTCATTTCTATACAAGATTACACTTCAAATCAATACTTTCAGTACTTTCTAATGCTTTTAAATTTATGTACAGTGTTAACACAATTAACATATACAGACTGACATGGTACATCAGGCATAGAACAAGGAACAGCAGTCACGTAGGATCCGGGGGTCGCAAACGCCGCGAGAGAGCGCCCCTGTCACGAGATTGTGTTATTATACAAACAAGGGTGGAGCGCACGGAGAACATCTCCGTTCATGCCGTGGAAGCTTTGGGACTACTCGGCTAGCTACATGTATCACGAAATGGCTGAGATGCATCTGATTTATGGCGTGGCCAACTGCAATGGACGAGAAGCCAAATATTATTCGCCACCCTGCATCGCCGATTGCATGAACCCAGCTCATTCCATGTACACAAGCCGTATGCTGGTCGCCAACGAACAATACGGACAGTTGGGGTGGAAGAAAGCGTTCTCGAAAGAGTGCAATGTACGCCATCAGCAACAACACGAGGTGTATCCCGCGCCACTGATACCCCCAACCTTCCGTCTGGGGCATTGTACACGACGAAGGACTGCATCCGTTTCATTTCCAATGTGTACGAGCATTACAATCGGGGGACTACAGCAAGTGCACGGGATTTGCAGGATGGCTTCTGCAGGAATCCGCTGCAGACCGAAACTTCACGGTGAGTGCTACGTTCTCACTCGAGGGTGTGATGAACGTTCACAACGTGCATAGGTGGGCGGATGTGAACCCACATTCCACACGTATGCATGTCTCACAAAGCTGATTTACCCTTAACGTCTGGAATGGCACCGCCAGACTGTTTAATTAGGCTGTACATGCTCTCGGACCCACATGATGGTCGCGCATATCTCGTATTCCTGCAAGAGATTCTGATGGACATGGTGAATGATGTTCACACGCCTATTCGTCGCCGCATTCGATTTCAGCGTGACGGTGCCGCCGCGCATTTCAGCAGACAATTCAGTGCACATGTGCAGGTAACCTTTTTCGGCCACTGGATTGGTTGCTGTGAGCCAATCGCATGGCCACCACGGTCACACCATCTGTCCCCAGTCAATTTTTTTCTGTGGGGATATTTGATGGGCTTTGTGTATGAAACACTTGTTACATCGTCGGAGGACTTAGAGGGCAGGATTGTTACAGCAGCAGGATGTCTTCGATATACACAAGGTGCGCCGTTCAATGCAGCGTTGATATCAAGTGTGTCTCGATGCGTCTTTACAAAACTTAGGACATCTCCTTCAGTGGGTGTCCATTTGTAGCATGTGACTAAATAACTGCAACGTCATTTAGTAGCCCCATATGGCCTTTCAAGCCCCTCTTTCCTATGCGATTATAGATCCTTGTTGTATGCTCGATGTGCCATGTCAGTTTGTAAACGTTTCTTGAATCATCCCGTATTTTATATTCCCTATACTTCTGTTATTGTGAATTATTTTGCCCGAGATATGAAAATTTCATCTACATCTACATGATTACTCTGCAATTCACATTTAAGTGCTTGGCAGAGGGTTCATCGATCCACAATCATACTATCTACCTACCATTCCACTCCCGAACAGCGCGCGGGAAAAACGAGCACCTAAACCTCTCTGTTCGAGCTATGATTTCTCTTATTTTATTTTGATGAACATTCCTACCTATGTAGGTTGGGCTCAACAAAATATTTTCCCATTCGGAAGAGAAAGTTGGTGACTGCAATTTCGTAAATAGATCTCGCCGCAACGAAAAACGTCTTTGCCTTAATGACTTCCATCCCAACTCGCATATCATATCTGCCACACTCTCTCCCCTGTTACGGGATAATACAAAACGAGCTGCCCTTTTTTGCACCCTTTCGATGTCCTGCATCAATCCCACCTGGTAAGGATCCCACACCGCGCAGCAATATTCTAACAGAGGACGAACGAGTGTAGTGTAAGCTGTCTCTTTAATGGACTTGTTGCATCTTCTAAGTGTCCTGCCAATGAAACGCAACCTTTGGCTCGCCTTCCCCACAATATTATCTATGTGGTATTTCCAACTGAAGCTGTTCGTAATTTTTACACCCAGGTACTTAGTTGAATTGACAGTCTTGAGAATTGTACTATTTATCGAGTATTCGAATTCCAACGGATTTCTTTTGGAACTCATGTGGATCACTTCACACTTTTCGTTATTTAGCGTCAACTGCCACCTGCCACACCATACAGCAATCTTTTCTAGCCGGCCGAAGTGGCCGTGCGGTTAAAGGCGCTGCAGTCTGGAACCGCTACGGTCGCAGGTTCGAATCCTGCCTCGGGCATGGATGTGTGTGATGTCCTTAGGTTAGTTAGGTTTAACTAGTTCTAAGTTCTAGGGGACTAATGACCTCAGCAGTTGAGTCCCATAGTGCTCAGAGCCATTTGAACCAATCAATCTTTTCTAAATCGCTTTGCAACAAATTCGTCAACTACTTTCAATAACTCTTTTCGTAATCTACTTTCCTCAGTATCACCTGGCATTTCGACCACACTACATTACCTTTGTTCTATTTCTACTGATTTTTAATCTTATTACCTCTTTTCTACTGACTCTCCGCTCCATTCATCTGCACTTCCAAGTTATCTGCCATCTCTGACAGCATTAGTAGGTCACTGGCAAACCTTAAGGTTATTTCTTCTCCCTGAACTTCAACACTCTTTCTGAATTTCTGTTTAGTTTCTTTTACTGGTTGCTGAGTGTACTAACTGAATAACAAAGGGAAGCAGTGGAGCAGGCAAGCCCATGCTGCAGCTGCTGTCCCTGCAATGATTGCAGTTACCAACTGGTACGGCACTTCGCCAACAAGGCTGGTACGACCACTTGGTCGGAAAGAAGTGGTATTATTGCCATTGAGGATGCCCCTACAGCGTTGCTACAGGACAGCTGCGATGGGCGTTCAATAAGTAAATGTAACACATCTTGTTCTGAAAGCAAGTTGGTTTTATTCAGGATTCCAATACATTACATTATTTCCCACTCTTTTGGCAACAAAACCGTGTTTTTTAACATTGTCTCAATGCAATGGGCTTTTTTTTGGCCTTCTCGTCCAAAGGATTGAGTTTAGAATAATTTGCCTTTTCAACAACGGAATTCAACCTTGACTGGTTTTCAGTTACCCGCATGTTAGCGACAATCAACATTATGTAGTTAATTATTGAACTATTTCCTAGTCAAACTTGGAGTTCTGATTATCAGGATGGACTGAATTGGCGAAAACTGCATTCATTTGTTCTTCTAAAAATTTGCTAACTTTTTTGATAAAAAGTCAGAAACGCTCTATATCGCTGAAATACACACCAGATTCATTTATCTCAGACTGCATTAGCTTGCTCCAAAAAATGAACCAAACTGAAAAATTCTTCTGCCAGTTATTTTGAATTACAGGAATGCACAGCTTATGAACTGTTATTAAACCTTCTTTTGAAAGTAAAACTATTTTTATGTTCTGTAAGCAAGTACACATCGGAATTTTCAACTCAGAACAAGTTTATTTCTGTTGTAGTACATAAGACATTATGCATGACTTGAGTAGCAGACATCTACAGACAGAGTCACTCGTGACATCATTACATTTCCATTAGAGTCATACAATTTTTATTTTTTATTTAAATACGATGAATGACTTAGTATTCAACGAAAACCAGAAGTTAGCAACAGGTTTCAGATGTGGTAGGGTGCAGATGCATCATCTCTGGTCGCCGCAACGAAGATTCTATCGTCGGCGTATTGAGTCGCTCTTAGCCTCGACGTGCAGCAAAAGAAACGAACTTTCATGTAATAAATCATTCCACTAAGACAAAAAAAAACAGGGTAAAAAGTCCTAAATCAACCGATTTAACAAGTCTTAATTGTAATTAATTCAGCTTCTCGCCTGTATTCGTTCGGCGCTATAAGGAGGTCGATGTGACCGCATCCAATATCCTATTACACCACAGTGTGTGTGTCCTGCGATATACGAACACTCGTTAAAACACTTGTGGAATGTGTTTATACGGAGTTCAGCTCGCGTTGCTTGAGTATACTCTATATTATTTAAAAGGGCAACACCAGAAAAGATAGCGCATAACGAAATTTCACTTACAGCGTGTGTACAAATGGCTCAAATGGCTCTGAGCACTATGGGACTCAACTGCTGTGGTCATAAGTCCCCTAGAACTTAGAACTACTTAAACCTAACTAACCTAAGGACAGCACACAACACCCAGCCATCACGAGGCAGAGAAAATCCCTGACCCAGCCGGGAATCGAACCCGGGAACCCGGGCGTGGGAAGCGAGAACGCTACCGCACGACCACGAGATGCGGGCAGCGTGTGTACAGTAGGCTATGGTAGGAATACTACACCACCCAGTCACATTAATGTGACCAGCTGTCAAAAGTCTGAATAACCAACTTTTTCAGCACGGACCACTGGAAGACGAGAAGGGTTAGAGTCAGTGAGGTTCTGAAAGAGGAATGTGGAGCCATGTCAACTTCAATGCCGTGGCCAACTGCCCTAGGTTTCTCGGTTACGGATTCATGGCACGAAAAGCCGGATCAGTGTGGTCTCACAGATTCTCGATTAGGTTTAAATCTGGGGAGTTTGGTGGCCAGGGGAGTGCAGTTAACTCATCCTGGTGCTCTTGCAACCACGCACGTACACCGAGAGCTGTATGAGATGTCACATTGTCCTGCTAGTAGATGCTATTGTGCAGAGGAAAAACAACCTGCATATAGGTGTGGACATGGTGCCCAAGGATGGATGCAAACTTGTGTTCTGCACCTACATCGATACTCTGCAAACCACCGCGAAGTGCGTGGCAATATCCCATTGTACGAGTTATTAGGGTTTCTTCCTGTTCTATTCACGAATGTGGCGCGGGAAGAATGATGGTTTGAATGCCTCCGTGCGTACTTCAATTATTTTATCTTGTCCTCGTGATCCTTACTTAGAGGGGTTGTAGTATAATCCTAGAGTCATTATTTAAAGCCGGTTCTTGAAACTTTTTTAACAAACTTTCTCGGATCGTTTATGTCAAGAGTCTGCCAAAAATGTTCATATGTGTATGAAATCGTAAGGGACCAAACTTCTGAGGTCATCGGTCCCTAGCCTTACACACTACTTAAATTAACTTAAACTAACTTATGCTAAGAACAACCCAAGCCGATGCCCAAGGGAAGACTCGAACCTCCGGCGTAAGGGGCTGCGCAATCTGTGACATGGCGCCTCTAACCGAGCGGCCACTCCGCGCCGGCACCGTCTTGTAACACCTCCATTTTCATCCCGACCTGATCTGATCAAATAGCAGCCCAATATTTATTATTAACATGACCGCGAACCAAATGGGGCTGGTAATCTGAATTGACTGCTACGGAAGTTGTTACTTTCCAGTTCGTCCTGTTCAATACTGTAATACTGAATGTCTGGTAATAAGGAACACCAACACAGTTTTACAAATTACGAACTTATATTTTTCTCAAAAACACAAAAAGGAGACAGCCACTGCCTTCGTCATACATATCTAATTACGGCTAATCTCAGCACCGGCTTTCTTCATTTTCCATTATCGTCACACGCTAATCCATCACTGCATCCAACACTGCAATCCAAGGTTAGGCCGGCGCGGAAGGCGCGAAACCAAATATCGGCACTAGTAACGTCACTGATCACTTTCGTGATGATACTTCTTCACTTTCCCGGTACTAATCTATTACATAGGGGTCTAACCACGGCGATGGCGACACCCTTCTCCGTTAAAGCCCTGTATTTCAACAATGGCCTTCATACACACACATATACCTGCCAACCACACTGGCGCATCTCGACACACGCTCTCTCAACACGTCACAATCGATTGTTCGTCCTATCGACCTGTGCCGAGTGTAAAGTTATAGTAAGGGCCTACGGACCCCTTACATCCCCGCCCTAGAAGACTTCTTTGGAGCCTCTGGCGTAAAAGAATCGGCAAAGAAACTAGATGTTATTACATCTGAACAAAACACACAGTGTAAATAATTAATGAAATTACAATTTACCAAATAATCCCTCGACTCCGGGAGTGGGCTGCCTCCATAATAATATCCTACAAAAGGTTATTACATCTCACAAACATGGCATTGCCCAAATCAAAGTTTTCCATCAAGCAGCAATAATCCTCTACAGTCCATATTGAATGTAACACACAACATACAATCAAAAATTATTATGTGAACACATGACACATGAGTTATTATATTACAATTGAGTTGTTACAGGTTTTACAGTCATTCTCAAGCAATTGTCGATATGAAATATAAAGTTCTAGTTATAATACATCAGAAAATACAATGCAAATAAACATTCCCCTTTTTCAAATGTCCAATTAACAACTAAGTGTTCCAAACATGTCTTACTCGACTACATCATGAAGCTTGAACACCCCATTTCAGGCATTTGCCCTAATCGAATTCCACTTCCTCATCTGGGTTATCCGTGTTCTCGTGTGAGTAGTACCTTTTCACGTTTTCCACATGCTCCTTACCATGCACTCTCTTTGTCCGTGGATATTCCAACTCCACCGTATTAGGATGACCAATTTTTATACTCCTGTATGGTCCCTTATAAATGAGGTTGAATTTGTGTATTTCAGAGTTTATTTTCTTTGATTTTGCATAAACCTTTACTAGTACTAAGTCTCCCACTCGGTAAGTTATCGGTTTCGCTAGCTTGTCGTGTCTTTCCTGTCTTTTTCTAGCCTTCTCCTTCATACTTAATTCCACTAGTTCCAATTTCCTTTCCCAGGTCAATGAACTTCCTGGTGGGTAGACTAGCAACTCGCGAAAAATATTGTCAGGTTCTTGATTGAGCAATACTTCACATGGTGCAAACCCTGTAGAATCATGCAGGAGGTGATTCCTGACCCGCTCAAATTCTTCCAAATATCCTTTCCATCAACCATGCTTCCTATGACAGTATGTTCGGCATAAACGGTTCAATTCCTTCATTGTTCGTGCTGCAGGGTTAGAAGCTGGCCTATATCTATAAATGGCAATTTGCTCTATTTTATGTTCATTTAGCATCTCTGTCCACTCCTTTGACCTAAATTGTGACCCATTATCACTCAAGATTCGTTTAGGAATACACATCTTTTGAAAATAGTCTTTCTCAAACTGGTTAATGATGGCTCTACTAGTGGCTTTCTTTAACGGGTAAAATTTTGTGTACTTGGAAACCAGTTCTTCCACTACTAAGATTTGTGTGTAATTCCCTCATGAGGCAGGAAGTGGCCCAAAAAGATCCACTGCTACTATGTCCTTAATCGCTGTTGGTACAATTGAGTGCATATATCCTTTGTGCTGTACTGTAGTCGTTTTAGATTTTTGACAAGTGTCACATGTACTCAGTATCTTATGTATACGCCTTCCCATGTTGTTGAATGCACAATCTGACTTCAACTTTTCTAGACACTTCTTCGATCCATAATGCGCATTACTATAGTGTGTATACCAAATTAATTTCTCTACCACATGCTCAGGCACACAGAGTTTCCATTTCTCCTCACTCTCCTTGTTTCTTTTATAAAGTATCCCATTGTGAATATAATAAAATGGGCGAATTCTTTCCTCTCCTGCACACCTGTTTTTATTTTTAATTGTCTTTAATATCTCTTCCTCGTTCTGTTCGCTGTGCACATTCTTCAGGAACTTCCTTATGAATTCTTCATACTGTACTCCTTTCATCAGGTTAATTCTAACTCCTTCTCCTTCCGGCCTGTCCACCAACATTCCTCCCGAGTCAGCTGGTAATCTTGGCAAGGCATCAGGTATTATATGGGTTGCTCCTGGCTCATAAATTATCTCGAAGTCATAGTCCTGTAATGCCAGGGCCCATCGCATTAGTCTGCTATGCCTCAATTTGCTTGTGGTCAGAAATGTAAGGGCCTTATGGTCAGTCACCACTTTCACATGCCTCCCCGCCAAATAATAACGGAATCGCTTAAACCCCCATACGATTGCCAATGCCTCCCTTTCAGTAATCGAATATTTCCTCTCCCAAGCATTTAAACTCCTGCTACCGAACGCTATTGTTCTTACTCTCTCACCATTTCGGCTCCTCTCCATTTGGTACAAATGTATCCCCAGTCCATAGTCAGAGCTGTCCGCTCCCAAATAAAAGTCCTTGGAAAAATCCGGGTGGTACAATATGTCTGCACTACATAGTGCTTCCTTGATATTCTCAAACTCGGTTTGGCACTCTGCACTCCAATGCCACGTCATTCTTGCCTTGGTCAATTCCCTCATACTCGGGGCATTAAGTACGGATCCCTTGACAAATTTTCTATAAAACTCACAAACACCAAAGAATGCTCGTGACTGCTACTTACTATGGGGGGGGTCGGGAAATTTCTAATAGCCTCCATTTTACTAGGATCAGGATAGATACCCTCCTCTGATATTATATGGCCCAGGAATTTTATCTTTGATTTGCCAAATTCCGACTTGTCCAGGTTTACGGTTACCCCTGCAGTTTCAAAAGCTTCCAAGACTGCATCCAACCTATCCAAATGTTCTTCCCATGATTCACTTGCTATCAAGAGATCATCCACATAAACGGTGACTTTTTTAAGTAACTCCTCGCCCAGTATCTTATCCATCGCTCTGAATTCAGACACTGACACATTAAGCCCAAACGGCAACACTCTAAATTGATAGCACCTCCCTCCATAAGTAAATGCTGTATACTGGCGGGTCTCTGTGGCCGATGGTATTTGCCAGTAACCGGCAGTTAAGTCGATACTACTAAGTACCTCGCTCCGCGGAATTTTTGAATCAGTTTTCCTATAGTCTCAGGCTTGTCCCGCTCCGGCTCGATGATCTTGTTCACTGTCTGTGCATCTAAAACTATCCTCACCTTTCCATCCTTCTTATCAACAACAAATAGGGGGTTGTTATATTGAATGTTGGCCCTTTCTATAACACCAAGGTCCATCATCCTCTGTATCTCCTCATCTACTGCTCTTCTTTTCGCCTGGGGAATGGAATACTGTTTTATATTGAATGGTTTATGGTTCTTTATCTTTAGCTTACACTCCACCCCTTTCATGATACCTGGCCGTTGAGAAAATACCTTACAACGCCTGTATAAACTGTGGCTAATTTCCTCTTAATCTCTTCATCTAGGTGTGTCATTTCCTCCAACTTTTTACTGATCTTATCCTCTTCATGTCGATCCTCTCGTGCTAATCCCTTAAAGTACATCAACACTTATTCTTCTAGTTCCTCTTCCCCGTATCCTACTGTGGGTTCCTCTTCATAACACAAACTTATCCTTTTAAATTCTTCCTCTTCTTTTATTGCACTACCCTCAGCAAACTGTAACCTCTTCTCTTCTCCCTTTCTTCCTTTTACCTTGATAGTACCTTCATCAAAACTCACTATCGCTTCAACTTCATTCAACCAATCTATTCCTAAAATAATTGATGTGTTCAGTCCAGCCACCACCAAAAATGTTGCTTCGTAATCTTCTCCCTTTATCTCGAAGGTAATCAACACTTGTTCTTTAATAGGTTTACTCCTTGCACCCAACGCATTCACAATTCTCACTCCACTCACCGGGAAACTAGGCAAGCTAATGTTTGCTTTCAGTATCTGTTCATATAACCTCTTGGATATTGCACATGCTTCACTTCCTGTGTCAACTAATGCCTCAATATTCAGTCCACATAGCTTGATCTCTATCATGTGTAGTATAGGTTCTTTGGGAATCCTACTTCTTTCCTCGAGTAGATCTCCTCTTAGATCTCCACCATTGTCATGTCTTAGTAGGTTTATTCTGGTCCTTGTAGCTCTCACTCCTGACCGGACCTCATCTGGAGTGTCATTCAGTTTTCTGGACTCTCCGCCTCTTCTATATGCACTGTGTCATTCATTCGCCTATCCCTTCCTCTCTCATGATCTCTCGCTTCTTCACTCCTTCTCCAATCATTCCTCCACTGTCGTTCACCACCATGATTCCTATACCTATGCCCACCACCTCTTCCTCTATAATTAGACGAATTATTAAAATGATTCCTTTGGTCACTACTACCCTCTCGGTTTTGATCATTAGCTTGGTTGTGTTCCTGTGATCGAACAGATTCCAACTGTTCCAGTATCTCCATCATGGCCTCCCTATCTTTAATTAGGCTCCTCAATACAGTTTCTTGCATTCTCCGGTTCAATCTTCTTCTTATCGCTGATATCATTGTGTCATCACTCAGGGGTTGTTCCAAGGTCTCGTTTAATTCCCACAAATGTTCGGCAAACTCTCTCAACGTTCCTCTCCATGTATTAAGTGACTTGCGGTGTAGTAGGTCCTCAAGTGCTGCACACTGATAACTTTTGGACCAGCATTTCTTCAAGAATTCCCCTTCAAACTGATCATAACTAGTAACCCCTTCCTTCTTCCTGACTCCCCAAGTGAAGGCCTCACCTTCCATCCTATCTATTGCAAACTGAATCTTGTCTGCGTCTTTGAAATGTGCTGGGAAAACTCCTTTTTACCATTTCATAAATATCATTGGGTGCAAGCCTCCTTTTGGTTTATACTTCTGCCCTGTAATGTTCTGGACATACCGACTATCACCGCTCATCAAGGTAACGACTCTACCTTCCCCAACGGTTTAAGTTGTATTGCTAATTCGTTTATCAATTTCTTCTGTCTTGCTCTCCAATCGTTGCACTCCATGTTGTAATTGCCTGACCTCCATTGCAACCCTCTTGTTATCCTCTTCTCATTGCATGGCTATAACATTTTTCAGATTGACAGCCAGTTGGTTTTGCCTATCTGCTATCCCCTTAACCGCATCATTGCATTGTTTCTGCATCTGCGTCACCTCGGCAATTTGTTTCCACTTCGGTGTTCCTTTCTTCCAATTCGGCTTTAGTTTCTTTAATATCGTCTTCTATCTTTTTTGTTAACCTTCCTTCCATCTTCTCCGCGTCTCCCTGGACTTGGTCTATGCTCTTCTGCAGCTTACTCTCTCTCTCTCGTTGATGTCCATTTTCAGTCATTCTTGTAACTCCTGCATTTCCTTCTTCAGATTATATTCTATCTTCCTTTCCGATGTTTTTATCTCTTATGCCAGAGTTTCCTTAAATGATTTTTCTAAGCTTTCTTTGGTTTCTTGTAAATCTTCCTTTAATGATTTGAGGAACATTTCTCCCCTTTCTTTAGTTTCTTGTAAACCTTCCTTTAATGATTTGTGGAATATTTCTTCCCTTTCTCTAGTTTCTTCTAATCTCTCTTTTGTTGCCTTGGTTTCCTTTAGCAAGTCTGCTAACATCGACTGTATATCCTCACCCTCTGAAACTGGCTTATCTCTCGTCGTTTGTCCCAGTGTCTTGGGGTAACTAGTTGAATGTGCTAATGGGCTTCCTAATGACAATCCATAATCACTGATTCCTGAATCATCTCTGTCTTCCTGTCCTATCCCTTTCCTTTCAGCTACTGCCTCACAAACCTGCTTATCTTTGGTAGACATGTTTGGTTTATTTTTAATGCACAGGCAAGTGATATAAAATAACCTCTTGTAACCCAAAACACTCCTAATTATCGCTAAACTGATCAAACAGTAACTGCAGTATCTTCAGTTAATCCCAAAACTGATACAATATGAATGAGTATTGAACATAACGACTCTCAAAACCTAATAAACTCAAATATCAGTTTTCACATACACAGTTTATGTAAAATGTTTTAAATAAGACAAATCATACCATTCATTAAATCTATAAACGTAAAATCTCCAAAAACAATGAGCATATCTGTATAATCACCGTTTTGACAGCGCAGTATGCATAAATAAGCATGCTACATTTCAGAGTATGTTTCCTAAAATTCTCTGAAATTACTGTAATTGGGCACTTGTCCTAAGGCAAAACACAGTTTGAAACTGTTTATTTATTGTGAAGATAGTATATTGGAATTTAATGTTATGTGCTAACCAGTTGTCTTCACTCACCAACTGATGTTACCACGAGTCGCGATGTTTTGACGTTAGAAGTGGGCGTGGCACTTTTGTGACGCGCCGCTGTACTGTCGCCGGAGTAGCGTGAAGTCGCGCTGAAGATCTGTGGTGAGTCGTCATAGTTCCCAGTCGGCCGCTCCGAGGCGCTGCAGGTGGGCGTAGTTTGTAGTTCGGCTGCTAGATGCCGGGTTGGTGCTCAGTGTCTCCAAGGGTAGCATTCATCGCACGCTAGGTGAGGAGAACCCTACGTCATAATGACGTAACGCTACGTCATCGTGATGTAACTAACCTAAATCGATTAAATGAGTACATATATCGATCTTTGCAGTTGTACCGATAACGTCAAAGCTAAATGTAAATACATGTGTACAAACGAAGTGGTAGGAGTTGTGTGATATGCTCATCCGAGCTGAATGAATTGTTAAATGTAATCCCAATAATTTGCGATGTTATTGTGTATTTCATGAACATAATTAATGTCTAAGCGAAGGAGCCATAACGAAACAAAAAAAAAGATTGTCATTCTTTTTAAATCCTATGAATCGTGCATAAATCGTGTGGACAGAAAAGTGAAGTAATTAATTATCAAGCTGCAATTCAAAGAATGTGGGATGTTATTGTGTGTTTCGTGAACGTAACGATTTTCTGAATGAAGGAATCATAACCATAACGAAAGTTAAAAAAAGTGTCTAGTCATGTTTTCAATACGATTAATATTGAATAAATCATGTGGGTAAAAACGTGAAATAGGAAGAAATTAAAGTGTTTCGTATTTTTATAAAATCCAATGAATTATACATAATTCATGTAGGCAGAAACGTTAAACTGAGAAATTGAAGTGGTTCTGAAGATAATTCTGGATGTTGCAAGAAACATTAAACCATCTAGTTCCATTTAATTTTGCCTTCTTGTTGTAAATCAACTAAGAAAGATAATGAAATGTTTCAGACTATCTTCATGGATATGCTCGAAAGTTCTCCCATCTCCGTTAATCCATGTTCAGAACGACGTACACACTAGCAACACCAGACAATAGGACAATGAAAGCACATAAATAAATAACAATGCAGATTCAAGACGCACACAACAGTCGATATATACAGAATGCACACAACAGTCGATAGGACAACTCGTGAAACTCATGACGCGTGCCTACGTCACTATGACGTAGGGCTCTCCTCACCTAGCGTGAGATGAATGCTACCGTGTGTCCAAGTCGCGCTGGTCGCTGTCCAGTGTAGTGCGTCTCCATCTGACCTACTCCTTGCACAGGTAGTTGGGATGATGTGTGAAATCACCTCGCAGATCGAAGCTCTTTGGCGCAGCTGCTGCACGGGTCTGCGTGACGTCATTCAACAATTGCGTCGCCACATAAATTGTCGCCTGCATAACAGTTTATGGGTCCACATGAAGTTGCTCGATTTTCATAATTCAAAAAGCAATTTCGGTCATAACATTACTATTAAACACTTCTTTAAAAGCTTTCGTGACGAATTCTTGGCTCGTTTTGTTGTGATAATGTTCACATGTGTCTTTCTTTGGTGTTCACTTTTCAGAGTTTCTCGCGCGGATTTACGCGTTTGCACATTATAACACAGTTTATCGACACTACTACTCTCATCTAATATGGCGAAAAAACAGTTTATTCACAATCGTAAGATGCTATTACTTCGTATTGTTCAAGATGCATTGTTTCTTGTCGCGATTTTAAAGTTTATACTCTGTCTTCATCCGAAATTGAAAAACATTTTCTCACGTTAAGCAAGATAAAATTACCTATTGTTCTTTACTATTCGTCCGAAGATTGCACTTGTCCTTTCACTGTAAGCCAAGGTGTAACACCTCCGTTTTTATCCCGACCTGATCTAATCGAATAGCAGCCCAATATTTATTATTAACATGACCGTGAACCTAATGGGGCTGGTAATCGGAATTGACTGCTATGGAAGTTGTTACTTTCCAGTTCGTCCTGTTCAATACTGTAATACTGAATGTCTGGTAATAAGGAACACCAACACAGTTTTACTAATTAGGAACTTATATTCTTCTCAAAAACTCAAAAAGGAGACAGCCACTACCTTTGTCATACATATCTAATTACGGCTAATCTCAGCACCGGCTTTCTTCATTTTCAATTATCGTCACACGCTAATCCATCACTGCATCCAACACTGCAATCCAAGGTTAGGCCGGCGCGGTAGGCGCGAAACCAAATATCGGCACTAGTAACGTCACTGATCACTTTCGTAATGATACTTCTTCACTTTCCCGGTATTAATCTATTACATAGGGGTCTAACCACGGCGATGGCAACACCCTTCTCCGTTAAAGCCCTGTATTTCAACAATGGCCATCACACACACACATATACCCGCCAACCACACTGGCGCATCTCGACACTCGCTCTCTCAACACGTCACAATCGGTTGTTCGTCCTATCGACCTGTGCCGAGTGCAAAGTTATAGTAAGGGCCTACGGACCCCTTACAGTCTGCCAGTTCAGTTTCTTCAGCATCACTGCAACACTCTCCCATGGGTCAAACACACCTGTAACCATTCGTGCTGGCCTCCCCACTATACGTTCGACATCCCCTATTTGGCCTATGTTATGTGTCCCATACACTAGAGCAATATTCTGGAATTGGTCCCACTAGTGCTTTGTTCCATCGCGCGTTCCAGAACGACGACATCGCCCAGCGAATTACACGAAAACATTCCTGAGAACGTAACGCTCCTTCCTCTGGCCTGGACTCATCCAACGATTGTTGCAGTGTGCTTGCTCTCAGGCGTTTCACGCCAGTGGAGCATAAAATGTGATTCATCTGAAGAGGTTACCTGTTGCCACTGAGTGGAAGTCCATTTGCAGTATTGTTGTCCAATTCCAGCATTCGTCGCTGATGAGCAGCAGCCAGCATGGGTGCATGTACCAGGCGCCTGCTTTGGAGGCCCATACGCAGCAATGTCCGCTGATCAGTCCTTGAAGAGGCACTGTCGGTAGCCCCTTGGATCTTGTGGGCAGTCGTTGCTCAACAGTTGCACAGCTATTCGCCCGTGCATATCCCCGCAGCCGTCGTTCACTCCCGTCATCTATGACCCATGATGCACCACAGTTAACCCAGTGCCGATTTTGGATATTGCCATTTAGTCATGCATTGTGTATTTTCTTTATGGTAACAAGCGAACAGTTTACAAACTTAGCTGGAAATGCTTGCACCTTTGACCCGAAAGCCAGTGATCATTTCCTTTTGGACGACTGATAAATTGCTAAGTTCCTGCTTTACGACAACGATTGCAGTGTTTTCTGTCTCTCCCCTGACACGCATTATATAATCTCTACTGCTAGTGCTGCCATCTGCCATATGTGAATGGTTACTGCATGTTGACGTCGAACATAGGTGACGCTCACATTAATGTGACTGGACCTCTGACAGCTCAACAGCTCAACCAAGCTGGGTATCAAGTCGAATTGAGGTTCAGTAACAGAGACCGGTACATTATTCCATGCTACCCCAAGTCTATGCCAGAATTCATCAGCTGCTATGGTTGGCAACTGGTGGCGTCCTAGTCTCGCGGTTTCCCACGACCAGATGTTGTCAATGACCAAGCCCATAGGTGAACAGGCCCTATATCGATGTAGGTCAGGACGGCATGGACAACATTCAGTTTTCTTGAGAGGTAACGTCACGGAGATTTGGAAAATGGGGCATAACCACGGATCTTAACACGTTAGATATGTAACGCCTTCTTTTCAAACTAGCGGCTATGCGAACCAGAGATCTCAATGTTGTGAATGCCTTGGCAACCCATACAACTACGCTAGCTGCTGAGTCCGTATGATGACGAATGCCGTCTGGCAACATTCGTTCTCCTCGGAGAATCCACATATGGATGTGTCCATTGTTGTATAGGATTCTTCTGAAAAGACGACAAAGTCCACGCCTTGTGCTTTTGAAAGTTATCTTAATAAATAAAAAAGATAAAGAAGATTATGTGAATGTGCACTTGATTGCTTTAATTCTGCATTGTTTCATTCTGAATGTAAAACCTCTTTATGAATTTAAACTGTTGAATACCAAAAAAAGAATATGTGCATCAGCTTACCTCACGTTTACAGTTAACAACTAAACTTGGCCTCGAGAATGAGAAGCAAACGAAATTTGCCCTGTCTGAAACAAAACTGTCTGTTACACAAAACCTTAACTCTCAATTTTAGTGAGAATAATTAACTTCATGACTGTTAAGTGACCCAATAAAACTGAAAGTCATGTCCCCTTTGTCTCAATGGAAAAAATCGTGCAACTGCTCTCGTAGAAAAAGAAGAAAGGCACGTCTCAATTTCTGAGCAGCTACTGAGTACAGAGAATCGCGTTAGTGCAGTGTGATCTCTTAAACTCTAAAATTTTCCAAACGTATTAAAAACTGTGGCAAAAATTGAGATAATTAACTATAAAATTCGGGTTTTTTCTAAACATTAAGTTTAAAGTGTAACAGCTCATTCATGTTTTCATAAATTAAATAAATTCTAGAGTTTCGTACACCTGTAAGTATGGTTTGTATGCTGTGCAAAATTCATCGAAGAATCTCTCTTACTTATGAAGAAAGGTGTACCTATAGCAACAATAGTAACTGAAAAAATGATGAAATTTCAAATGTAAAAGAATTTATTTTGTTATGTTTTTGATCTTCCACTGCTATGGATGTGAATCCTGAATCCTCCCTGGTCATGCTGACAAAGTGTTATGAATTTATTTGTAAAAGTATAGAGAGTGGATAATAAAATGTCCTGTGGTTCCCTTCTTGGTCCAAGTCGGGCCGTATGACGTCCTACCCCCTTATGCATGCAATGCAAACTTGGCTCTCATAAAATTAATCTCTCATAAAAAAGAATGTTCATTAGGTAATGGGAGCTGGATAATGACGTCGGATAATCTGCGTTACGCTCTAGCCAACAATTCTTCGAAAAAAAACTGTATTGAAAAAATTCATCTCAAAAAAATTTTTTTGGCAGTATTTCATTTACAAGTTATCATCATTGAAGGCTAATGAAGTAATAAGAAAGTATTTCATTTTAACTTACAATTATGTAGGATCAACACTGGAGAAATACAAAAACGTCGGTTAACATGAAAATTTATTCTAACACCTAAGTCGTCACACTAATGATTAAGTTCTTTTCGTCTTTTCAAATCCATCAAAACTGACAGTGACCAAACTTCATAAAAAAGAACTCCGTCTTCAGGCCACAAGTGGCCCATCGGGACCATGCGACCGCCGTGTCATCTTCAGCTGAGGATGGGTGTGGGGTCAGCACACCGCTCTCCCGGTCGTTATGATGGTTTTCTTTGACCGGAGCCGCTACTATTCGGTCGAGTAGCTCCTCAATTGGCAACACGAGGTTGAGTGCACCCCGAAAAATGACAACAGCGTATGGCGGCCCGGATGGTCACCCATCCAAGTGCCGGCAACGCCCGACAGCGCTTAACTTCGGTGATCTGACGGGAACAGGTGTATCCACTGTGGCAATGCCGTTGCCCCAGACTTCATAAAAATAGTAAGCAATTTCTTATCTTTATGTCTGTGTTGAACCAAGAATGCCTGACTAAATGCTGCCTCAGTAAAGTAAAATATGTTCATTCCCAATTTTCTCAGAAAAGTATCTTAGTAAACCCATCTCATTCAGTGCATAATGATAATATTCCTTTTGTAATAATAATATCTTCCATCAGATCAACAAAATAATTCCCAAGAGCACTATGTTCTGCGTCCTTCCTGCACAAGCTCACTGCCACGACGCCCCCCTAATACAGCTCCCTGTCTCCTCTCCTTGCGATCTACACTTGAAACCCGCAAATCTCGTGGAGCAAAGATGGCCTAATTAGTATCTAGGCATCGCAAAGTCTGAGGATTTCCGCATGCATAACTAAACGATAAAAGTGATACATGCGGGTCCTAAGACATCCGAAAACAAGAAAATTACCTATAAAATTCTATAGACATATCTTTCACTGTTGAAGAGCGGCCCACGGTCTTTGCTACCAGGTGAAAGAAAGCTGTTTCCCTGACACTCCTTGCTTCCCCAAACATCGCCACATTGCCGGCCAGGGTGGCCGCGTGGTTCTAGGCGCTACAGTCTGGAACCGCGCGACCGCTACGGTCGCAGGCTAGAATCCTGCCTCGGGCATGGATATGTGTGATGTCGTTAGGTTAGTTAGGTTTAAGTATTTCTAAGTTCTAGGGGACTGATGACCACAGAAGTTAAGTCCCATAGTGCTCAGAGCCATCTGAACCATTTGAACCATCGCCGCATTGTCCGTGTGGAAACTTGTCGTTCTGCAGGCACGGGCCGTGCCTGTCCTCACAGGTGTTAGTCGTCTGAACATATCGATTCGATATTTGTATGACAGTCGCGGGATCCCAACCAATGCGAACAGCAAAATGTCGCATTGATAAACTGGTATTGGTCGTGTCTCGGACCTGCCACTGCCAACTGCGACACTTGCTGGGAGACGTTTCTAATTCTTACACGAGTGTAAACACCATCTTCTCAGCAATAACCGTCATTCAACTGCACTTTCTTAACGAGACACTCGCTGGGTAGTCTTTCCGTATTTATAGAACGTAGATGGCGTTCGTCGGTGTAGTCGCGCTTGAAATGTAACTGTCACAACTAGAGTTTAATGTTGAATGTGATACTATAGTTTATTGACCGAGCTACTGTTACGGTCGCAGGTTCGAATCCTGCCTCTGGAATGGATGTGTATGATGCCGTTAGGTTTAAGTAGTTCTAAGTCTAGGGAACTGATGACCTCAGATACTATGGGTTGGGTTGTTTGGGGTAGGAGACCAGACAGCGAGGTCATCGGTCTCATCGGATTAGGGAAGGATGGGGAAGGAAGTCGGCCGTGCCCTTTCAAAGGAACCATCCCGGCATTTGCCTGGAGCGATGTAGAGAAATCACGGAAAACCTAAATCAGGATGACCGGACGCGGTCAGATGTTATGTCCCATAGTGCTTAGAGCCATTTGATTTGAAAGCGTGTCTTTTCGGAAGGTTAGCATTTCATAATAGATTCCAATAGATGCACTGAGCAAGACAGTTAAGACATCAATTTTTCGATACCCCGTAACTGTCTCCCATTGCGGCACTTAAGTCGGAAATTTGAATCGAAGGTGCGTACAACCTTTCTCTGTAATGCTGCAGAAGCGTGGCGTCCTGTGACGTCAGTCTTGGGTTCGGCGACGCATCAAACAGCGAGATGTCGACACACCTGAGAAAAACGGCCACAGCACAGAAGTCCAGGTGTACGGTGGGTTAATGATGTCGTATTGGCATCAAAATTCACCACAACTCTGCCCAGCACCACCGTGGACGTGTCACACGATTGGAAGGCCGTCAAACCCCCTTCTTACCACATTTCTCCCCTTCTTTTGACTCCTCTTCGACAGAGGTCAGAATCGCGATACCCAGTGTCGATACCACGCGGTTTTATTATGGGCGGAAGAGGAACACATTTCAGCGACACCTCCGGTCAGAATCGACACAAAAGGGCCTCAAAGGGCACCAAAAAGGTCGTAAATAAAACCACCCCTTCCCTTGATTCCCACACAGTTTGTGGTCGAAAACGACAGTTCGCAATGCGATAAGCAACACGACACTCTTTTTGACAACCGCCACTGAATCTGAACTATTCGACGCGAAATTTGAACGTGATACGAAACAGTAAAGGGTGTTTATAATTTTTAGTCCTGTTGTGGCGTGATCACGGGAGCAGTGGGAGGGAGGGTGCAACATTAACATCTGCGTGAATAAAACTGCAAAGGGCCCATCAAAGACCGCCCAGTTTAGCAAGACCCTGGGTGCCACCCAATCACCTTTGTTGAACACGTTAAAAGTATGCGTGTCAGAAAGGTCACCACTCATTTTGCTGCTCTTGCGCCTGAGGCAAGGCAAACCTTACCTAAGGAGTGTCGAAGGGATTACCTAACCTTCAGATGCTAGAGCGACAGCGAGGCTGAATTGGTGTAGAGGTTTCAGACATGCATATTTTTAAAGTGCTCAACAAAGATACATGGGTGGCGCCGATGGTGTTGCTGAACTAGTAATAAGAGGTTTTCTCTTTACTTCAAAATTATTACTCGTGAATGCACTAATTACAAATGTAAGTTAAAAATATGCAGGTACAGTCGTGCTGAAAAGTATCCGAACGATCTGAATTGCATTTGGCCTGATTCGATTGCAATCCACATAGCGCAGCTGTCTAGCAGATCCTCTAATCGCCCCTTGGTACAGTCGTTTGACTATTGAAAATGGTTCCAACAAGTCACCACTAGAAAACACTGCTCTGTATCGCAATAACTCAAGATGTAAAGTAATACCAAGGTACTACAAATATCAGGGAACATCTTATCACAGATAAGACGGTTCTTCAGGCTTGTAAGCTCACATTTATTACAATAAAAATGTTACCACTCTCATTATTACGTCAGATAGGTAATTCACGTAGTAAGTTCGTCGTATTCATGATTTCCTCTTCAAAATAAAATACCGTACTTATTATTTAACACAAAATGACATTACAAATTTAAGTTATTCACGAGCAGCTAGTCGAGAATATGTATGTTCAAATGACACGACGAACCGTCTCGTTCTGCATATGGATTCAAACCCAGGTAATGCAGACTAAGCAAAGACTTCGTGACTAACGGAAACTAACAGCCATTCCTGTCTAGGCATACGGAAAGTGATAGACCTCGATTTTAGACAGTATCAGTTATCAAATATCAACTTTAAATTACGTAACGTAAACATTGTTAACGGACGCAAAGTCCTACCCAGCATCTATTGTCCTTGTTAACGAACTACGAGAGATGTTAAATATTGCTTCTTCACAAGTAACTTACTTGAAATGCCGTGAGGTAAAGCTTTGTGTTGGACAGGGATTCGAACCCAGAGCCTAATTGGATTGTCACCGAAGCACAATCAACAGTGGCATATCGGATTTTCTCGCCAGTAGCTAGATGTTTTAACTGAAATGACGAGACGAAACATTAATTTTTTCTTTCCCAGGACTCCAACCTGGCACCTATCGCTGTTATATTCTAGAGAAAAAGAACGTTAAAAATGGGTTTGTTACACCAGCAGCGACATGTGAGCATGTTTGAACTAGAGATAATATGACGAAGAGTTCACTGCTGACTGGGAATCGACCCCCACACATATCGTTGTTGACTGCACACAAAGACATGTCAGCTACCGAATTTTTCTCCATCAGCAGCTCGGAATAACATCCTTGAATTTGCAATGCTTTCGAAAACAGTTTTGTGTCTCACTAGCACTCAAAAACGTCAGATACCGTTAGTGTTGACAACGAATGAAAATACATTAAAAATCAAAATTATTACCCACCAGCAGATAGGTGTTCTCATGCTAGAGCTTGATAATACATAATGGAAGCTTTAGTGCCGGGCCAGGATTCGAACCCTTTCACTCGCAATATGTGGAGATGTTGAGGAATCTGCAGTTTTGAACAAACAACAAATTGCAGTCGAGCTGTATTGTCACGAAGGGATGAAATTCCGCGTTAAGGGCGGTCTGAGTTGCATTCCCGGATCAGAACCAATTTTACGACATACAGAAGCTCAAACAAAAGATGGTTCAAATGGCTCTGAGCACTATGGGACTCAACTGTTGTGGTCAGAAGTTCCCTAGAACTTAGAACTACTTAAACCTAACTAACCTAAGGACATCACACACATCCATGCCCGAGGCAGGATTCGAACCTGCGACCGTAGCGGTCGTGCGGTTCCAGACTGCAGCGCCTTTAACCGCTCGGCCACTCCGGCCGGCAAACAAAACATGGAATAAGTGTCCTGTGGTCCTACATAGCTTTTATTTCGTCACTGGAAATAAATAACTAGTATAAGAAAGGTTACTGTTGATACAGTTTCTACATGTCGCGACTCCTGTGTGGTTCAACCTAACGTCTACTTGGTAGAGAATGAATATCATGTGTGGTTCAACCTAACGTCTACTTGGTAGAGAAGGAATATCATGTTTAACATGAATGTCAGACCACAATGCCGTTATACCTTCTTCACTTGGCGTAGCCAGAAGAGAACAGAATCTGTCTCTCCTTATCACAAATCATCAGCAAAAGTTGGAATCGAACCCAGACCATAAGTATATGAACCTAGCATCAATCCAAGAGACCACCAAATTCTCTTCTCTACAACTCATTTTTCTATCATAACGATGTTGCGCCGCACTGGATGAGAATTCTGACACACAGACAACCTGTAGTGGTTTGCAGCGTGTTCAGTACATTCATTTACTTGGTTGACCGAATCGCCATGAACTAGCTGCCTCGGCTACCCAGTAGATACATTCGACTCTATATTTTGTAATCACCGAAATAAAATCACGTAACTGTCACCTACACAGAACTGCCAACAGTATAGGATGCAGAAATTTAAACAGGAAGTGTTCCTTTCGACTTGAGCTACTCTATTGTGCTATCTGTTTGTTAAAAACGTCGTGCAGTGCAAAAGAAAAGCTGTAACTGTCTGTCTCTCAGAAGTCTAGATCCGTCCATACCCATTATCTCACAGCACTGTGCAATGCCCAAGTCCTGGAGGAATTGTTGTTGAGTTCTGGAGGTGTTGTAGCTTTGTGTCAGGTAGTAGCGTAACGGTAAACGTCGCGAGTTTGGGTACATTCACTGCTACATTTTTTAAAACGCCGTACTGCTGTCTGCTGAAGTTATCGATCTAATGGAACTTTGAACATAATTCCCTTCACTTCTGAACCCAAAATAGTCGCATGTGGAAAAAGGGCTAACTTCTGCGACATTTTGTTCTTTTCAGGTTTAATAGATGGCCAGGCTGCAGATGCATCTCGAAACTTTTGTATTATGTATGGGGAGAGCGCATCGTGCCAAAATACGTCAGAAAAGTATTTTATACATTAGCTGTCGTGTGGCAGTGGCACTTTATTCTTCATAAAACCTTGTCTGACAGCTTTAACTCAGAACAAGTTTTCTACATGCACGTAATCAATAAACTGCATGTGCATTGTCAGACTGTTATAGATAACAAACTTCCTGGCAGATTAAAACTGTGTGCTCGACCGACACTCGAACTCAGGACCTTTGCCTTTTGCGGGCAAGTGCGGTTCACAGGAGAGCTTCTGTAAAGTTTGGAAGGTAGGAGACGAGGTACTGGCAGAAGTACAGCTGTGAGTACCGGGCATGAGTCGTGCTTCGGTAGCTCAGTTGGTAGAGCACTTGCCCGCGAAAGTCAAAGGTCTCGAGTCCCGGTCGGGCACACAGTTTTAATCTGCCAGGAAGTTTCATATCAGCGCACACTCCGCTGCAGAGTGAAAATCTCATTCTGTTATAGATAACATCAGAGAATTCGCATATATCGTTGATGATTAATTTATCTCTCATGTCAACTAATATTTTAACAACACTAAAAGAAATCGTACGAAAATTGTGCACTGTATTATAAGAAATGAAATAAAACTACCCACGATAACCTTAAGACGAAAGTCTGTTTCAATAAAACTGAGTATCTGTACACAAGCATGCCTCTATCGGCACGAATTAGTAAAATACTAATCACTTAGATTTCGATTGGGTCTGTGTTTGATTGGTATGCTGTGTCATACTCAAGTGGTATGCAAATGTGGCATTCCATAAATAAAGTTATGCATTCCTAGAAACCCAAAATTTGTTTGTCAGCAGCGGAAAGAGGCGTTACGTGTTGTGCAGCATTGCAAGTTTTTCACCATTGCACTATGAGCCGAAAGAATTTTCTTCCGATTTCCTTATCGATGTGTGATCTGACTGCTTGTAGCTCTTTCACAGAAGGGATAAAAACGTTACAGTCAGCATCACTGGAACCGCAAACAATAACAGACGCTTTCTCTCAGGTTAGCACGTTTCCACAGAGCTAGGGAACGGGCATGCATCTAGGTCTCCTCTTACGAGACCAGTAGTGGCTAGAACTCGTAAACCGCTATTTAAAGAACGAGATTAGATGCGATTTTCACGCGCAACGACTTTCCTGGGCTGAAAACCGTAAATTTACAAACTTTTGTTACAGCTCAAGCGTTAATAATAACTCAGATTATTCAATGGAAATGACAGGAAAAATCAAGTGAACTTTGAGGCTTAATTCCGTGCACACCAGGAAGTAACTCGTCGATCACAGAGTTGCCAAATATACCTTGCCTTGTTGCCAAATCTCAGTTACATTACCAGCAGGAAGAAGACGAACCGATGTGATCCTACAGCGGGCTGGGAAGTGACCATAGCTGACGTCTCAGACGCGGCTGCTACGGCCTGGAATACATAATCCGTCTGAGTCACATTTCTGTAACTGGGTTTAGGGACTGGAGCGTAGTTAATAATACTCAGAACTGACTGCAAACTAAGCTTCATAAATCATAACTCTCATAATTGTTCTTATATATCTTTCGTAAGTGTACTCAAAACTAAGAAAATCATTGACGAACGTTTTCGTGCCTCGTCGATAGTCGAGCACAACAAACAAATAAAAATAAAAAAAGACTGTGTGCCAATATCAGTAACCAAATCTAAACTTGAAAAAAAAAAGACGACAGTTTTTGTAATAAACCGGGACTCCTGTAAAGACCCTTTCGTCCCTGTTAACTAACCACGAAAGATGTGTGATATACCTCCATTCGGAAGGAACAAAGTGTTCATGCATTTAAAGATGAAGCGCATGGTGTGAAGTTCTGTGACGGAGATACGAACAGTTATTTTCATCGGGATACATAATGCAAAAATACACCTTTTAAGTGTATTGTTGCGTAATTCCAATTACTGACAGTCTCTTCGTGAGCTTGCTCGCTTTCAGTGAGCTGAAACCCGTCACAGAAGCGAGAAAAACACAAATATTTCTTGCACCATGCGCAACACACAAACGAAAGAGAAGACTGCAATGGGATGCCGCTGATGCAGGCAATAATACCCAACTGTTTCTACCGACTTAACACCATGACGTCGGACAAATTTGCGTCTCAGTGTATTTTGATTATAATTCGTTAGCCTTCTCGCGACCTCGTTCTAATACTTCGTGGGAACAGGCATAATTTATTGCTTTTTGAACACCGAGCAGCAACACACAAAGATAGTAGATGGAAGGATACAAAGAAACAATCAGACTCATGGGTGTAGATCCACTTCATCATTAGAAGACTAAACAAGAGGGAAACATTGTGAAAGCAATGCATACGCTGATTTGTATACATTATTTCTATAGATCGGAAGAAGAAAAAGCGCAGATCTGCACAGTGCCCGCATCTGCCCTTTAGTTTCTGTCCACACCCATGAGCCAGATTGTTTCTTGGTATCCTCCCATCTGCTAAAATTAAATATGAGAGCAACGATAGCTACAGCGTTCGAAGTATTCATAGTAAAATGTCTTCCAATGACCACTCAAAGAAGACAAGGATACACAGTCTAGCTACAGTATTATAAATACTCCTCAGTTTGTGTATTAACTCAGACTTAGATTGATAATCATTTTGAATATTTGGCAGTACTGTACCCATTGGTGTCAAACTCGTTTTCAACCAATGATTCCCACAGCTACAGGAACACTACTTGTGATACCTCTTAGACAAAATATTTATGCTGAGCTACCAGACGAAAAGATCAACCTGACACAAACTGTGGGAAGTTTGTCTTACAACCTTCGTACCTGGACATAGAGCTTTTCCTATTTGAAATATCTGTGAACGTTGCTGCATAAGACGATTTAAGAAGAAACTAAATTCCTTCAGCTACGAAAATGTTTGAAGAAATCGTCTTAACGGCACTAAATCGTGTTATGTGAATCGTTTACTGGCTGTACTCTGCCGCATTTCGCTGGTTGGAAGGCAAAAAGCTTACTGACAAATTTCACACAAGGATAAGGGGCACGAAATATCTCCCACTGGAAGGTCATGTTGTTCTACTTAAATGATTACATAATCAGCTAAAACGAACAGTGAGGCTGTCAGTTTAAGCACATTACTGCTGTCAGTATGATGTTGCACCGCCCAGTGCCTGTAATGATAAAGGGCCCGTTTAGGTTCAAATGGTTAAAATGGCTCTGAGCACTATGCGACTTAACTTCTGAGGTCATCAGTCGCCTATAACTTAGAACTAATTAAACCTAACTAACCTAAGGACATCACACACATCCATGCCCGAGGCAGGATTCGAACCTGCGACCGTAGCTGTGGCTCGGTTCCAGACTATAGCGCCTACAACTGCACGTCCACTCCGGCCGGCCCCGTTTAGGTCAGGCATATTGTATACAGAGGTGGAAGAGAGAGCACCACTCAATTCCACAATCCGCATGCTTTGCATACACACGGAAATTACTGTTACAGTGTACTATTGGAGCCCAATGAGTGAATTGCATATTTTCCGGTGAAAAGGAGCACTGGCAAACAGTCTTCACTACATTAGGTTACTTAAACTGGTGTCACTCTGAGCTAGAATTTATGGTCAGCCACTAAGTATAAGGTCAATGAGTCGGATGCGGGTTTTGCAACTGTGAAATGCTTTCCTACATTATAGAAGTGAATATTAAATCTGAACTAATAATGCGAAAATTTTGAACTTGGGTAGCTTACAATGAAGATCTTTCTGTTTATTGCAAAGGAAAACAATTGATTTTCTTAAACATTCTATGCCATACACAACCTTAAACAGGTCACGTCGACCAAATCTTGTGGAAGAACTGACAGCGACGTATAACGTAAGGCAGTAAGATCTATTGGCTTTTGCTGTGGCAGTGTTCGGCAGCCATTTCTAGACGCAAGTAAATTAAGAAAGGCAGCGCGTTTTTGTTATCAAGTAACGTCTTCATCAGTTACTTTAGTTTTAATGTAATCTGCGAGTAATTGCTGATGTTTGATATTAACATGAAAAGGACTCCGTAGACAGGGAAAAAACCTCTTCTTGGGCAACTACTTCTATAATGACCAAAAGGCATTAAATGATCTTCAAGCACATGTGTTCCAGCAACGGTATGAAGAAAATGATAGTAATAATGACGGTAATAATCGAATTATCCGGTAACTTCACAGTGAATTTTTTCGAACTAGGAAATTTGCTGAATTAGTGAATGTTTCAAAATGGCTTTACATCGAGGCTATGATGCCTAGAAGAGTCTTTACATCCTGCTGACATGAGAATAGCATAATCTCCACGTCAGAAGATTGCTTCTACTTAACCATTTAATAGACCCGCATTTTTTCCACCGTGACTAATTTTGTAAGCTAAACACATCATCCGTTACAGCACACTCCTGGGCTGAGAAATGTGGCCACAATGGTCTGGTGGAACGAACTGTCACAGATGCAATGCGTGGGCTCAGGCATTTACTTTTAAGAGGCACAAACAGATTTACTTTACCTCTGGTAACATGAAGAGAAAGACGTTATAATACAGAATGCGCATTAAACATCACGTTCCTTCATTACCAATTGGGCAGAGCCGGTTTACGTTGGGAAATGACATAGGCGGAAGTCATGGTAAACAGAAATACTGTCTCCAGTAAACTTATTTACATTAAAAAACTTTATTTTATTTGATGAAACGATAGCCATTTAAAGGAACAGGGCTCTTATTTTTCCTGTACTTGATTGAACTAGAGACGAAACATTTGGTGCTGGACTGTGATTCGAATTCGTATCTCATCTTTCGAGGATCTGAATCTCTCGGAACAGTATAGTTCAATCATTTGGTTCCTTTTACCCAAGACTGCAATCTTCTCTAGGTCTCCTCCAAAGGTATGTATGTGGATCCGAATCCTGATCCAGTACAAAAATATTCATAATTTCATTTCAAGCCCTATCACGTGCATACCAGTCTGCTAGTGAAAATTAACGTGCATTTTTAATGTCTGTTCATATGTTGCCAACAATCGCAATAGGTGTCGTTATTTCTTGTCAAACACGCACACATCTTACTGTTGGTGAGTAAGCAAGTATTACTTAAGCTACGTTCGTGGATGATAAAAAAGGACGGAAGGTGTGCGGTTCGATTGTCGCTCAGGCATAAAAATTTCTATCCTTATTTTTTATTCAAACATCTAGCAGCTGGTAAGAAAAACCGATACATAACATTTGATTTTACTTAGTTAACAATCCGATTGCGTGCTGGGTTCGTATCTCCGTCACAGAACTACACACCATGCGCTTCATCTTTAAATGCATGAACACTTTGTTCCTTCCGAATGGAGGTATATCACACATCTTTCGTGGTTAGTTAACAGGGACGAAAGGGTCTTTACAGGAGTCTCGGTTTATTACAAAAACTGTCGTCTTTTTTTTTTCAAGTTTAGATTTGGTTACTGATATTGGCACACAGTCTTTTTTTATTTTTATTTGTTTGTTGTGCTCGACTATCGACGAGGCACGAAAACGTTCGTCAATGATTTTCTTAGTTTTGAGTACACTTACGAAAGATATATAAGAACAATTATGAGAGTTATGATTTATGAAGCTTAGTTTGCAGTCAGTTCTGAGTATTATTAACTACGCTCCAGTCCCTAAACCCAGTTACAGAAATGTGACTCAGACGGATTATGTATTCCAGGCCGTAGCAGCCGCGTCTGAGACGTCAGCTATGGTCACTTCCCAGCCCGCTGTAGGATCACATCGGTTCGTCTTCTTCCTGCTGGTAATGTAACTGAGATTTGGCAACAAGCCAAGGTATATTTGGCAACTCTGTGATCGACGAGTTACTTCCTGGTGTGCACGGAATTAAGCCTCAAAGTTCACTTGATTTTTCCTGTCATTTCCATTGAATAATCTGAGTTATTATTAACGCTTGAGCTGTAACAAAAGTTTGTAAATTTACGGTTTTCAGCCCAGGAAAGTCGTTGCGCGTGAAAATCGCATCTAATCTCGTTCTTTAAATAGCGGTTTACGAGTTCTAGCCACTACTGGTCTCGTAAGAGGAGACCTAGATGCATGCCCGTTCCCTAGCTCTGTGGAAACGTGCTAACCTGAGAGAAAGCGTCTGTTATTGTTTGCGGTTCCAGTGATGCTGACTGTAACGTTTTTATCCCTTCTGTGAAAGAGCTACAAGCAGTCAGATCACACATCGATAAGGAAATCGGAAGAAAATTCTTTCGGCTCATAGTGCAATGGTGAAAAACTTGCAATGCTGCACAACACGTAACGCCTCTTTCCGCTGCTGACAAACAAATTTTGGGTTTCTAGGAATGCATAACTTTATTTATGGAATGCCACATTTGCATACCACTTGAGTATGACACAGCATACCAATCAAACACAGACCCAATCGAAATCTAAGTGATTAGTATTTTACTAATTCGTGCCGATAGAGGCATGCTTGTGTACAGATACTCAGTTTTATTGAAACAGACTTTCGTCTTAAGGTTATCGTGGGTAGTTTTATTTCATTTCTTATAATACAGTACACAATTTTCGTACGGTTTCTTTTAGTGTTGTAAAAATATTAGTTGACATGAGAGATAAATTAATCATCAACGATATATGCGAATTCTCTGATGTTATCTATAACAGAATGAGATTTTCACTCTGCAGCGGAGTGTGCGCTGATATGAAACTTCCTGGCAGATTAAAACTGTGTGCCCGACCGGGACTCGAACTCGGGACCTTTTGCCTTTCGCAGGCAAGTGCTCTACCAACTGAGCTACCGAAGCACGACTCATGCCAGGTACTCACAGCTTTACTTCTGCCAGTACCTCGTCTCCTACCTTCCAAACTTTACAGAAGCTCTCCTGCGAACCGCACTTGCCCGCAAAAGGCAAAGGTCCTGAGTTCGAGTGTCGGTCGAGCACACAGTTTTAATCTGCCAGGAAGTTTGTTATCTATAACAGTCTGACAATGCACATGCAGTTTATTGATTACATGCATGTAGAAAACTTGTTCTGAGTTAAAGCTGTCAAACAACGTTTTATGAAGAATAAAGTGCCACTGCCACACGTCAGCTAATGTAGAAAATACTTTTCTGACGTATTTTGGCACGATGCGCTCTCCCCATACATAATACAAAAGTTTCGAGATGCATCTGCAGCCTGGCCATCTATTAAACCTGAAAAGAACAAAATGTCGCAGAAGTTAGCCCTTTTTCCACATGCGACTATTTTGGGTTCAGAAGTGAAGGGAATTATGTTCAAAGTTCCATTAGATCGATAACTTCAGCAGACAGCAGTACGGCGTTTTAAAAAATGTAGCAGTGAATGTACCCAAACTCGCGACGTTTACCGTTACGCTACTACCTGACACAAAGCTACAACACCTCCAGAACTCAACAACAATTCCTCCAGGACTTGGGCATTGCACAGTGCTGTGAGATAATGGGTATGGACGGATCTAGACTTCTGAGAGACAGACAGTTACAGCTTTTCTTTTGCACTGCACGACGTTTTTAACAAACAGATAGCACAATAGAGTAGCTCAAGTCGAAAGGAACACTTCCTGTTTAAATTTCTGCATCCTATACTGTTGGCAGTTCTGTGTAGGTGACAGTTACGTGATTTTATTTCGGTGATTACAAAATATAGAGTCGAATGTATCTACTGGGTAGCCGAGGCAGCTAGTTCATGGCGATTCGGTCAACCAAGTAAATGAATGTACTGAACACGCTGCAAACCACTACAGGTTGTCTGTGTGTCAGAATTCTCATCCAGTGCGGCGCAACATCGTTATGATAGAAAAATGAGTTGTAGAGAAGAGAATTTGGTGGTCTCTTGGATTGATGCTAGGTTCATATACTTATGGTCTGGGTTCGATTCCAACTTTTGCTGATGATTTGTGATAAGGAGAGACAGATTCTGTTCTCTTCTGGCTACGCCAAGTGAAGAAGGTATAACGGCATTGTGGTCTGACATTCATGTTAAACATGATATTCCTTCTCTACCAAGTAGACGTTAGGTTGAACCACACATGATATTCATTCTCTACCAAGTAGACGTTAGGTTGAACCACACAGGAGTCGCGACATGTAGAAACTGTATCAACAGTAACCTTTCTTATACTAGTTATTTATTTCCAGTGACGAAATAAAAGCTATGTAGGACCACAGGACACTTATTCCATGTTTTGTTTGCCGGCCGGAGTGGCCGAGCGGTTAAAGGCGCTGCAGTCTGGAACCGCACGACCGCTACGGTCGCAGGTTCGAATCCTGCCTCGGGCATGGATGTGTGTGATGTCCTTAGGTTAGTTAGGTTTAAGTAGTTCTAAGTTCTAGGGAACTTCTGACCACAACAGTTGAGTCCCATAGTGCTCAGAGCCATTTGAACCATCTTTTGTTTGAGCTTCTGTATGTCGTAAAATTGGTTCTGATCCGGGAATGCAACTCAGACCGCCCTTAACGCGGAATTTCATCCCTTCGTGACAATACAGCTCGACTGCAATTTGTTGTTTGTTCAAAACTGCAGATTCCTCAACATCTCCACATATTGCGAGTGAAAGGGTTCGAATCCTGGCCCGGCACTAAAGCTTCCATTATGTATTATCAAGCTCTAGCATGAGAACACCTATCTGCTGGTGGGTAATAATTTTGATTTTTAATGTATTTTCATTCGTTGTCAACACTAACGGTATCTGACGTTTTTGAGTGCTAGTGAGACACAAAACTGTTTTCGAAAGCATTGCAAATTCAAGGATGTTATTCCGAGCTGCTGATGGAGAAAAATTCGGTAGCTGACGCGTCTTTGTGTGCAGTCAACAACGATATGTGTGGGGCTCGATTCCCAGTCAGCAGTGAACTCTTCGTCATATTATCTCTAGTTCAAACATGCTCACATGTCGCTGCTGGTGTAACAAACCCATTTTTAACGGTCGTTTTCTCTAGAATATAACAGCGATAGGTGCCAGGTTGGAGTCCTGGGAAAGAAAAAATTAATGTTTCGTCTCGTCATTTCAGTTAAAACATCTAGCTACTGGCGAGAAAATCCGATATGCCACAGTTGATTGTGCTTCGATGACAATCCAATTAGGCTCTGGGTTCGAATCCCTGTCCAACACAAAGCTTTACCTCACGGCATTTCAAGTAAGTTACTTGTGAAGAAGCAATATTTAACATCTCTCGTAGTTCGTTAACAAGTACAATAGATGCTGGGTAGGACTTTGCGTCCGTTAACAATGTTTACGTTACGTAATTTAAAGTTGATATTTGATAACTGATACTGTCTAAAATCGAGGTCTATCACTTTCCGTATGCCTAGACAGGAATGGCTGTTAGTTTCCGTTAGTCACGAAGTCTTTGCTTAGTCTGCATTACCTGGGTTTGAATCCATATGCAGAACGAGACGGTTCGTCGTGTCATTTGAACATACATATTCTCAACTAGCTGCTCGTGAATAACTTAAATTTGTAATGTCATTTTGTGTTAAATAATAAGTACGGTATTTTATTTTGAAGAGGAAATCATGAATACGACGAACTTACTACGTGAATTACCTATCTGACGTAATAATGAGAGTGGTAACATTTTTATTGTAATAAATGTGAGCTTACAAGCCTGAAGAACCGTCTTATCTGTGATAAGATGTTCCCTGATATTTGTAGTACCTTGGTATTACTTTACATCTTGAGTTATTGCGATACAGAGCAGTGTTTTCTAGTGGTGACTTGTTGGAACCATTTTCAATAGTCAAACGACTGTACCAAGGGGCGATTAGAGGATCTGCTAGACAGCTGCGCTATGTGGATTGCAATCGAATCAGGCGAAATGCAATTCAGGTCGTTCGGATACTTTTGAGCACGACTGTACATGATACTTCACTGTTCATGTATATAAATCAGCAAATGTATATAATGTTTGGTTTTTTTGGTAAAAACAAAAACTGATTACGGTTAAAGTTATGTGATTAATCACTCTATGTATTTGGGCAATTATTGAAGACCAATACAGCTCGAGATAAAGGACTGTAAAATCGAAATTATAACAAATGTAAGAATGACAAATCCTCAACTGTAAAAGCGATATTTTATGCAATATTATGCTACTGTTCAGTGTGAAATAAGAAAATAAATAAATAACTTGTGATAAACAATCTAAATTGATTTTAAACTAGTTAAGTTATATGTAAGACAGCATACAACAATGTTACATTATAAAGTAAATGTTTAAAAAACATGAGTGGATGCTTGGTAGAAGCCATGAGTGGCCGGTTATCTTGAAATTGGCTGACGAATAGAATACACATTCACGACCTGAGTAATAAATCGAATTCAAGAGAATTCGAGTTTTGAAAAAAAAAAGAGTCACCTGTGGCAACATATCCATGCTATAGGTCACACCTGTAAGTCTGCACCAGCTTAATGTATTGATATTAAAATTGTTACTCTGGATCTATTCGATTGGACACAAATTTTAAACGCAGAAATGGTAATGGGTTGCATTCCTAAGTATGTATTGCATTTCATGCTAGTTTCACTTCTGTTACATACCGCCTTTTTGGCATTGCAGTTTCAGTGGCCAGTCGCGTACATAAATATTGGTCAAAATTTTTAGTATTGTAACATCAAGAACAGGTCCCTCCATTATCATCACCTCCTGCAGAAAAATGCTGGTGTTTTTGTAGTCAGTAGCAGTAACTTCCACATAATTTTTAGTGCAGTACCATTTTAGCACATTCGTTTCAGCCCCTGACTTAGTGGTGAATTAAGGGCCGTTGTCGAGATAATGCGATTTCTTACAACTGTTGGAGCAACAACAGAGATGCCCAACGTAGTGTCCTATAAACTACGTCCAGTGAATTTTGCCTCCCGAAAGGTCGAAGGGACGTTCAGTAATCCTCCTGTGCAAACTCAACAACTTGCCCGGCAGATATAAGAGCTTGTCGCACTGATACATTGTGCTACCTAACCGCAAGGCAAGTGGAAGCACGGTAGCAGCCCTCTGGCAAAGGGAGAGTGCCCAATTTAATTAATACTTTTGATTACAAATTAAGATTTGTCTTTAAATTACGAGTCGATTTGATACAGATCACTGGCTAATTGGCCCAGTAGCTAAAAGTCGATTTAATTAAATGCCAGGTAAGTCATACCAAATGAAATTTCCCTGGTAATTTGGAAGCTCTATAGGCGTGCTTGACCACAGGACACCCTGCTCGTAAGGAGATTATAATTTTATGACACATGTTCTAGTTAATATAGAATTGGTACAATATGGCGTATTTCTGGAAGGCCAAGGTAGCTTTTAGTTTGAATTTCATCCCTTCTTCACCTGCGACGAAGGGACACACCTCGCTCGCCATTTTTGCAGAAGGCTCGTTATTCCAGGTCTCTGAACCAGTGAACCATGGGCACTGCCTTCAGGGGATAGAACAACCTGTTAGGTTGGTCACAGGGCTCCACTTCTTGCTGGTGAAGGCATGCAGTGTCGGGTTTTCGTACACAAAAGTGACGAGAGACGCCATCGACGCCCCAGTTGACGTCAGTACTTAGTTGGAGCTGGTTTGTGACCATCGTCAGTGAGAGGGTTGTCGTCAGTATATACGGGTGTGGAATGATTGTCACTTCGGCAGTGCTCACTCATAAGGCGACTCGCCACAGTACGGTCAGTAATCAGTTTCCACGTGCTATAACTGGAGCCACGAACGATGGTGGTCGAGTTTAGACTTGCTCTGCGCAGCCTCGTAACGAATTCTCCGACAGCCAATTAGCGTTTAGTAGTCTTCTAGCGCTCTGCTGTGAATGTAGTGGCCAATGACAGCGTTAAACTTGATTGCAACGAGTTATTCAGTGATGGCAACTGTCAACTGGCAATTCGCAACTGTCGTTTGGAACCAGCAACAGTGGAATCCCCGTCCATGTCAAGTGCAAACCGCCATCCTTCGTGAATTGGACTATAATAGACAATAATTCCGACGCGATACAATAGCTTGCTCCCAACAGGAAGATCATATCATGTTTCCAAAATAGCAGTCTAAATCGCCCCTGCCCTAGTTGTCGTCCTCAATTCTTATGACTATTAGCATTCAAGTATTTCTCTGAGCACTCTCTCTTAATTCTGGGATAAGGCCATGCAACACAACATCCTTGATTGTTTCCTGTTTGATTGTTCTTGTGTCTTGAACTGCAGCAAGATTGGTTCTCGCCAGTTTCTCAGCTTAATTTGTGTGCAGTAGCAGTTACTCACTTGTAACAGGCTACCTACTGTTTATGAGTTTTTTATGAAACAATATATGCCACAGTTTACCAGATCTCTTTGTTTCTTCTTGGTCTGTTGTCTCTTTTTGTTATCAATTGAATAATGGAGCCTGATGTTGGCCTTGGTCGGGACAACAACTGAACCGCAAGTGAGTTTTAACGTCGCCACTTAATCAGAGGAAAAAGGGAACTGACAACTTATTTAATCATTGCCAACATACTTTCAATTAATCTCATCATCTCACGCCATCTCAAGAAACATTGCAGCCACAAATAGTGGCCACATCTTTTGCGTCTAAGGATGTAGTGATGCTTCAGAGATATTTGCCCATCCACTTAACTTCACCATTGTCCTATGTGTGTTACAGTCAACCACGTCCGCTCCAGCATCTTTTGGTTGGTGTGCCTCAAGGCTCTGTTCTGTCTCCTCTCTTTTGTATCCCGTACACCTCAAACAGTCCCAAACCACTACTCCCCCCTCCCCATTCTACCTACCTCCTGCAATATGCTGATGATACCTCCTACCTAGCTACTTACCCACCACATTTTCAAACTCTCAAATTTTTGCCTGTTATATCACTTGAATCTCGAGCAAAAATTAAAAATCTCCGACAAATTTCAAGTAAGTATACAGAGAACGCAAACCACCATCTCTGTCCACACTGCTCGGCGTTTCTCTCGTCCACATTTCCAACTCTGTATCTATAAAATACCTATCCCTCTCACCATTTACGACAAACCCTTCACAGAAAATTAACATCTAATGCACACCACGTGACAGGACAAAAGTTTTCAGGTGCTGTCACAGACTCTGATTCGCTTCAACATATTAACTTAGCGGTTGGCAAGTATTAAACACGTCATGAATGTTTATATATTTATGTATGTTATGTAACTAAAGCCTGTACGTGTGCAGATGTGAACAAAAGCGAGTTTTCGACCGTGCTTGGCAGAACGAGTAAATTGAGACAGAGTCTCGTTGGGAGTGTCGTTGCGCCGCCAGCAGCAGACATCAGCTGTTCGAGACAGAGATCTCATCACATCGAGCTGGCCGCTATTCAACGAGACGAAGTCCGCCGAAGAACTTACATTTAATTGTTCAAAGCAATGGAATTGTGAAGTGATCGTCTGAATTGGTTCCCCTATGGTTTTTTGGGACTCAGAAGTTCAGTTCTGGTTTGAGTATTGCTAGGGAAGCCTACACTACAGTTGGCAGGTGCAGACTCTTATTAATTATCGTGTCTAACAGTCACCGGGAAAGATCTAGGTGGGATCGCGACTAATAAATTGTGTGAGAATATCGTCAAGACGTTTTACTGAATTATTGAGTTATTTAGATTAGTGTTGTCTGTCAGAACTTAGTGTGATCGAGTTGTTAACCTTTTTCAACAGTGTATCTGCTTCGATTTATATTGTTCCGCGCGAGAAATTATGATACCTTAAACTTATTAATTTGAATTTATTTCGGGTCGGAGGGCTGAAGAGATTTTTGCTACGATGGCATATGTGGAGGTATAGGTAAATTGGCGCTGCAATATCATGGATGAAGTTTATTAGTGTTCACATGGCGTAGGAAGAAAAGGGCTAGCGTGCTGTTGTAGAGCTCACGCTCTAGTTTCGGTGAAACTGCGATCCATATTTGGGGAAGTTGATCTTTGAAGGTATTAGTCAATCACTGAGAGTGCGATTCGTGGTAATCCTGGTGCACACAAGACTCTAGAAGTCGTCGTGGTTTAGGTTGGTGGATGTTGTATTCAAGCACTCTCTAAAGTAACTGAGCGGTTTCGGTATTGGGTGAATTTGGACGCCCACTCTAAGATAGTTGAGTATTGAGCTGTTTATGATGGTGTATATAATTGAGTACTCACTACAGGTTTAGTGAGGTAATAATTGTGATTTTGTGTACCATTGAGTTCAAGTGTCAATTGATGTTTTATAAAGCCATGAACTAGTATCGACACGACTTAGAACTACTTAAACCTAACCAACCTAAGGACATCACACACACCCATGCCCTAGGCAGGAGTCGAACCTGCGACCGTAGCGGTCGCGCGGTTCCAGACTGTAGTGCCTAGAACCGCTCGGCCGTTCCTCGTACATACAATCCTGGAAATGGAAAAAAGAACACATTGACACCGGTGTGTCAGACCCACCATACTTGCTCCGGACACTGCGAGAGGGCTGTACAAGCAATGATCACACGCACGGCACAGCGGACACACCAGGAACCGCGGTGTTGGCCGTCGAATGGCGCTAGCTACGCAGCATTTGTGCACCGCCGCCGTCAGTGTCAGCCAGTTTGCCGTGGCATTCGGAGCTCCATCACAGTCTTTAACACTGGTAGCACGCCGCGACAGCGTGGACGTGAACCGTATGTGCAGTTGACGGACTTTGAGCGAGGGCGTATAGTGGGCATGCGGGAGGCCGGGTGGACGTACCGCCGAATTGCTCAACACGTGCGGCGTGAGGTCTCCACAGTACATCGATGTTGTCGCCAGTGGTCGGCGGAAGGTGCACGTGCCCGTCGACCTGGGACCGGACCGCAGCGACGCACGGATGCACGCCAAGACCGTAGGATCCTACGCAGTGCCGTAGGGGACCGCACCGCCACTTCCCAGCAAATTAGGGACACTGTTGCTCCTGGGGTATCGGCGAGGACCATTCGCAACCGTCTCCATGAAGCTGGACTACGGTCCCGCACACCGTTAGGCCGTCTTCCGCTCACGCCCCAACATCGTGCAGCCCGCCTCCAGTGGTGTCGCGACAGGCGTGAATGGAGGGACGAATGGAGACGTGTCGTCTTCAGCGATGAGAGTCGCTTCTGCCTTGGTGCCAATGATGGTCGTATGCGTGTTTGGCGCCGTGCAGGGCCAACACCCGGCATCATGGTGTGGGGAGCGATCTCCTACACTGGCCGTACACTACTGGTGATCGTCGAGGGGACACTGAATAGTGCACGGTACATCCAAACCGTCATCGAACCCATCGTTCTACCATTCCTAGACCGGCAAGGGAACTTGCTGTTCCAACAGGACAATGCACGTCCGCAATTATCCCGTGCCACCCAACGTGCTCTAGAAGGTGTAAGTCAACTACCCTGGCCAGCAAGATCTCCGGATCTGTCCCCCATTGAGCATGTTTGGGACTGGATGAAGCGTCGTCTCACGCGGTCTGCACGTCCAGCACGAACGCTGGTCCAACTGAGGCGCCAGGTGGAAATGGCATGGCAAGCCGTTCCACAGGACTACATCCAGCATCTCTACGATCGTCTCCATGGGAGAATAGCAGCCTGCATTGCTGCGAAAGGTGGATATACACTGTACTAGTGCCGACATTGTGCATGCTCTGTTGCCTGTGTCTATGTGCCTGTGGTTCTGTCAGTGTGATCATGTGATGTATCTGACCCCAGGAATGTGTCAATAAAGTTTTCCCTTCCTGGGACAATGAATTCACGGTGTTCTTATTTCAATTTCCAGGAGTGTATTTTGACATTAATTTCTGAAAACAGACTTCGTAAAGTGGCGGAACCAATTAATATTATTTGACGATATTCAATTCCATTGCTTGGTAGGGTGACGAGTGGCAAATTTAATTTAGGGACTGTTAGAGAGAACGATATTTCCAAAGTCTGAAATGGATGAGCCTTGACTGTTGCATTAGAGTTAGTGCAAAAGTGGTGTGGCACATAGGATTTTTGTTTGTGTTTTTGTTTTGTCTTTTCTATAGCGATTTGTGTGGGATGTACAGGGTGTTCCAAAATAATGTATAGGCCTATACTCCTTGAAACAGAACATCTTCTTTAATTAAAGAAGACACAAATACAATTTTTATGGGCAATAATTTAGAAGGCGGTGAAAAACATAACAATGCTTTCTTTCGTTTCAGGATTGTCAGCCAACATGGCGTTATTGTTTGAACAACGGAAATGGGTGCAAATCGTTAATGGAAAACAAAGAATGTGAGTGCGGTAGGCCGACGTTGGAGAGTTGAAATAACAATTACAAGAATCAGAGATAAGTTTGAAGTCGAAGGAACGGTGCACACGATATGAAGAAGGGACATAGCGGACGAAATAGTAGTTCAACAGACGATGAGAGTGTTGATGCATTAATCCAGCCATACACACGATCCTCGAAGAAATCTGTGAGGCAATGCTCTCGTGGGACTGGGAACTGCAAAGCAGTGGTCATAGAATTTTGCGGTCTCAGAACTTAAAGCCTTACATTCCAAGACTTCTCCATGCTCTTGCCGGGGATGATCCTGATCGGCGAAGCGAATTTTGTGAGTGGTTCGTTAACAGATGTGAAGAAGAGCTACGTTTCCAAGATCGAATTCTTTGGTCAGATGAAGCGACGTTTAAACTTGATGGAATACTCGACTGCCATAATTGCGTGTACTGGGCCAGGGAGAATCCATACGTAACCGCGCAACGGCATGTTAATCTACCAGGAGTAACAGTCTGGTGTGGTCTGTCTTCTAGAGGGTTAATCGGGCAGTACTTCATTGACAACACTGTCACGGGCGACTCGTACTTGGAAATGTTGGAAATGATAACTCCTGGTCTTAGCGTTGTGTTTGGAAATGAAGATTATTACTTTCAACAGGATGGGGGCCACCTCACTTTCACCTGGACGTGAGGGCATTTCTCAATCGTACATTCCCTGCCAGATGGATAAGACGAAGAGGGAGTGTGGGGTATCCCACTCGATCTCCACATTTAACTCTTCTAGACTTCTTTTTTTGAGGTACTCTCAAGAATAGGCACCTAACACCACTAAAATTGTATTTCTAACCCCTTTCATTAAAGAGATGTTCAGTTTCAAAGAATGTATACATTATTTTGGGATACCCTGTAATTACGCTGTGGGATGTAGATTTCTTTTTAATGTCACTGGTACCGATGAAAGATGTGTGTGAGATAGTAATTTGATTCTAATAAAGGAAAACTGAACTGAATTCTGAGTTCTGAGTCTAATTCTACAGTGGAAAGGATTGAATCCCCACTGAAAGATACGAAAGTGGCGTATATAATAAAGAGCTACATTGAAGCAAAGTAGTTGCAAGTCAGTCTTGCAGAGATAAATGAGTTATTCCAGGTCAAAGAACTAGACTCAAAGAATCAACGTCGTACTGAGATCTTATTACGATTTTAAAAATCAATAATTAGAAAAAAGTGTTAATTACGTTTCATTAAGGGGAGTTGGAATGCCCTATCTCGCCAATGTTAAATTTGCTAACTTTGTGTACCTTTTTCTTTGGAACTATTATCTTCAGAACTTTGAAATTCTGGCAGAGGTTTTCAGCATATATTGTGAGCCCACTGAACTAGAACCAATGTTTTCTTTTTGTTGGTATAGTATTTATGAATTTTTTACCATTAAGCCATTTTTTATTGGAAAAAGTATAACATAAACTTCCCTAGTTCAGAGAATAAGCCAGTTCTTGTCATGATTCTAGTTCAGTGGCCTCTTTGAACTGTTTTGCAGCATTTCTGAAAATTTGAATGTTGTTGGTTGAGTGGTTTATGAGATAAAGGTACATGTAACACTAAAAATGTCAAATGCCAGAAAATGCGATTAAAGTAATTTATTATGAAAATTCACAAATACCTTTTATTCTATTATCAAAAGTGTCCAGCAGAGTAATCAGGGTCATCTTCTAGTTCTTCTTCTTCACCTAGAAGCTTTCTTCTCCTTGCTGCCCTTGCTTTTTTTGTATTAAATTCAGCTGCATACTGAGCCTTCCTTACTCGCACGCTGTCCAGAAGCTGAAGACCTCTGATGGTGTTGATACCAGGAGCAATGCCGAGCCTTGCCATGACCTTTAGCCTACCCATATGACCATCATTGAATGAAATAACAGCATCACTGACTCCCCATTTCAATGTTTTTATCCCAACAAATACATTCTTAGGTACACGAGTCCAAATGAGGTTGTTGAACGACTCGTTTTGATTCTGGGTACAACCATGAAGACATTTTCGCAGAAGATCAGGATGCCCCAAGTCTCTATATATTGGTTTAATTACTTCCATAACAGCCAATGGAATATAATTTTTATGGTGATAAGGATCCCCAGTAGCTTGAGATTTTCTATAATTGCACCATGACTGAGGACCATCTGGACAAGCAAAATGTTGAGGATTATCATCAGTTGATGATCGATGTAAATATGTGGCCCATACAGCTTGTCTCATTTCCTGCAAATTATTTGCATTATTTCTTATTGCCATACCATAGTATTGTTGTAATTCATTTATAATTTTATCTGACAGGCGACCTCTAATGGTTTTACCATCTGACAAAATTTTGTCCTTCAGATTCTGTTTCAGTTTCCTTAGACGAGTGCCCATTCGTTTCTGAACATGACCGACACATTCTAGTTTAGTTATTGTCTTATTGACATATGGCATGGATTCTGTAACACTTTTGTATGCCTTGGAGTCCCCATCTCCAAGGAATTTTGTGTAAAATACTCCCCGTTCTTTTTCTGATCTGCTAAACATTTTCACAGCAGCGGCAGCCTCCATGCCTCCACTCGTACCTTCATAATTCTTGCTACATATGTGAGCTGCTTCTATCTTACCAGATGCACAATGGTAACAATGTTTAGTGAGCACTTCATAGTCCAAAACTTTACCGCTGTCCACACTAGTAACAGTAGCAACAGCATTTTTGGATGTGTGACCCCTTTTCTGCCAGGTTCCATCAAAAGCAACAGGGATATCTGGGTTTCCTTCATTTATATATTTTGCTTCACTGGCAGCAGCTTTCATTGATAAATCTGCTACAGACTGAACAGCATCTCCTATCACTTCAGTGTAATTGTCAATTTTAGCAGGTGGAGGTGGAAGATTCATTATGGCACAAAATGTTTGAGCAGCAGTATGTCCTTTACCAATTGCTCTCATTGCATACATTAGCCTGATATTACTCTCAAACAAATTGCTACTGCATGTTTTAGAGCTCCAAAAACAGGTCTCATTTTCACAACTGGCACAAACTATAGCAATTTTGCAGGAAAGTCCTATAGATTTTGTTATGTTCATATCAAAAGAACCTCCACAAAGATTACAACACAAACATTTCTTCATAAACTCAGTAAAAACAGGAAAGTCGACTAAAACATATTGTTCATTAGAAGCTTCATCTGTAATTTCACTTGCACAGTTTGATAACTTCTTTTTTGATGCACTGGTGGGCGTGTCTCCTTCACACATCTCAGCTGTACAAACGTCAGAACTTTCACCAGCATCAACAGGTGCTGAAGCAGAATCACTTGAACAAACGTTATTTGTAAATCTATTACCGCGAAACTTTCGCTTTTTAAATAATGATGCACTCCTAGGCATCGTAGAAACTACGCACTCACCACTGAAAGTCAAAACAAGACAGATAACAAACTCCAAATGAGCGACAAACTAAACTCGAGGCTCAAAACAAACACACACAGATCAAAAACTGAACAATAAACACAGCTAGTCGTAAAAACAATGGTACCTATGGAAGGATCAAAGATTCTACAACTGAAGAGTGAAATCCACAGCCTTCTATATGTAATGTTTTCGGAAATGCGAAGATTTAAATGTGTACAAATCACAAGATGGGTAACTTTGCTGGGCGCACATGTAATTTTGAAAAATTAAATAAAAATACTTCCAATTGGAATTTCTTAACAAATTTTGCACCATTTTAAGCAGAAAATTTCAAATTAAGTTATAAGGTTAAAAACTGAAAATGTGAATTTTTTCCATTTTCCGGCATTCCAACTCCCCTTAAAGAAAAGGCAAGGGCGTTAACTTCTTTATTCACTTAACGACTATTTCAAAGATCAAAGAGAAAGAAATGAGGGAAAGGGACAGCAAGAAATAACGTTTACAGGTCGTAAGAGAATTAAGAGTATCGAAGAGATAGCTATCGCTACGTCGCTCGTTGGCAATGAAATTATAACTTTGGTTGCTTATGGTAATTACAAACGATGTATTAACTTTAACTGAACATGGGTGTACGAAATTGAGAGTTACCGTAAGTAATTGAAACGTTGATCACCGTAAATATTTATTACGCGTTTTTGGTGATTTTGTTTTATAGTAATGAGTGAAAGATCTTCGCGTAGTCGCATAGTAAACTATACCGATCGTTAGAGTGAATAACGCAAATAACCAGCGATAGCTACAGTTATTTCATATTATAAAGTTTCTGGATGCCAGTAAGAGGTTTTAATCATTTAAATAATTAATAATAACGCTATAGTCGGCGCAAGTTACGAATTATAATGTACACAATATTCTTGAGAATTATTGAACTGTTGGTATCAATAGCATCCTACGTTATGGCTCATTGAACGAGCGTATTTAGGTTTCAGATAACGTGCAGTGCATGGAAGATTTAATTAAATTCTAATTACTATACCGATAAGTACCGATATTAAAGGGTGTTGACCCTTCACCACTTTAACGCGTTGCAACACTGTTGACGGGTGTAATATTGACAGAATGTGTACGATGTAATAAGGGCAAGAAACGTGTGTACTTCTCGATTAGTCGGAGGCGTAGTTTGTGAGCAGTTCCTATTACGTTCACTCAGTTAAACATCTTGGACTAAAAATTTAACGATTTATATTAGTACCGGAACGAGGTGAGTCTAATGTTGAATCGCATTCGGGAGGACAACGGTTCAATCCCGTCTCCAACCATCCTGATTTAGGTTTTCCGTGATTTCCCTAAATCGTTTCGGGCAAATGCCGGGATGGTTCCTTTGAAAGGGCACGGCCGATTTCCTTCCCAACCCTTCCCTAACCCGAGCTTGTGCTCCGTCTCTAATGACCTCGTTGTCGACGGGACGTTAAACACTAACCACCACCGCCTAATGTTGAAGGCAGGGCTACTGTCAGTATACAGGTTATAATCACGTGTCGCCATGCCGCCCTACATAGGTCAGAGTGGTACAGTCCAGTGCAACTACCTTACCATCTAATAAAAAAAAAATCTATTACAACTGAAAACAAACGTTACCTGGGGTCTATATCCTTTAGTTATCTTCACCTACATGCCTCACCTATCTCATCCGAACTTGCGCCAATAGTATCTGGATCTCTACCTCTCCTAAATTCTGCATATCGGTTGAAATCCTAGCAACATGTGCGCTCTTGCCCACTTTCCGTATCGACATATCTTCCCAAACTTGATCCTATATCAACTCATCCACTGCCCACAGCTTCTTTTTGGAACACCTTCAGACCCAACACACTAATCTGAAAATCTAGTCCCAACACTCAGTGTCTTATCCACTAATGTTTAATAAAATAACCTGCAGCATCGTTACGTCCCGCGATACGAAAGACTGAAACGAGCGCTGTGATGTTCTATTGGGGTTTGAGAGCTCGGCCGCTCGCCTGCGGGACGGTCTGACGTTTGAAAGGAGCCTGGGGCCTGGCGGTCTTCTGTTAGGCCAACGTCCGAACGTGACCACAGGTATGTCATTAGCAGCCACTGTGCTACACTGCTACACATTTACGCACATTGAGCGCAAAGTACTAAACGGACAGCATAATACGCCAGGTTAAAAAGCTTCCCTATTATTTTGATGTGTAAATTGACTGTGGAACAGAAATTTCCGATAAGTTGATAAGAGAAAAAGGAATCCTCAATGACTTGTTTCAATAAACGATATTTATACTAATTTAACCACAGAGAAGATCAACCTACCAAGTGATAACGCTCGTCGACGCAAATCAAATGAGCTACTCAGGTATTTATTTGCGCACTTCAATACCAAATGAGAAGTTTCTGAATTACGTAGTTAATTACAGTCAGCGTTAACAGTAAAACAAAACAAATTCACAAAGAGCACTCCATTAAGCGTTGGAAAACTTAACCACACATTGTTAACAACTTTAAGTTTTTAGCGTTTAACTGCCATTTTGCTTAATTGATTGTCTTTTCGCATAGGTTTGAACGCAATTTAAATTATATTCGAGCTACATAAATTTGGACGTCAGTGAAAGACCAGCGTGTTTCCTACGGGACTGATGTGCCACTTACATGTGTGCAATAAAAGTTTAAGGCACAGTTCGCTAAAACTAAATATAGTGCTAATCATGTGGAAATTGCTTTCATTTTGATTACGATTCCGGGCAAAATATTTATGCTAAAGTTTATTGTGACATATTATCTTTAATCAGCATTTCATCGCTCGTGTTTTGGTGTCTTTGGTTTCAAGATAACACATAAGGATAAGTTTTAATTCGAGCCGGTGAATAGCAATACGAGTTGCGTGGTGTAATTAATTGAAACCCAGGTGCGAGCTACAAATAGGGAAGCATATTGGTCTCCGGGGGTCGCGTGCTGGAAGTGTTCGAAGAGGCAAGATATGTCTCACTTTGGGCACTGAGTTAGCCGACTAGACCTCATGCGTGGGTTTATTTCACGAGAGATTTCAACGTTGACCTTGCTGATTCTTTTGCGTCTGTGGACACTTGCAATTTTTCATGAACGTTATTAGTCGGTACTGCAGCTCCGGCAGGACAGTGCGTACCAGGCAGTAGGTTCGACTTGTGTTTTTTCGCATGCACAGATAGTCTGAATTTTATTTTAATTAATGCAGCAACCAACCACTTTGTTATGAGTTTTTATTTAAGCAAATATGTTCAAAATGGTTCAAATGGCTCTGAGCACTATGGGACTCAACTGCTGAGGTCATTAGTCCCCTAGAACTTAGAACTAGTTAAACCTAACTAACCTAAGGACATCACAAACATCCATGCCCGAGGCAGGATTCGAACCTGCGACCGGAGCGGTCTTGCGGTTCCAGACTGCAGCGCCTCTAACCGCACGGCCACTTCGGCCGGCTAAGCAAATATGTGTTTCACGCTTTCACCAGTCTTCAATTAGTGTAATACATACTTGAGTCTTGAGTCAGTACATAGTTACGACATTGACAGCAAAGGGGATGCTGCAGCTGATCTGTGCAGGTTGTGCATTTACGATGTATATGACTTTTTAAGTGAACTTACAACTCTGCTTGTTGTTATTTTGATTTTTGCGTTTATGGATGTGAAACGAACAGTTCTTTATTTCTATGCTGCAAAAAACATCCCAGTATCCGCCATGTTGCCGATTAACATCTTTTTTCTTACAGTTTCTTTTCTGCACAATGTTTACATTATACTTACAGGTTCTGTTATGATCAAAGTTATATTTTGCTTACAGATTCCGTATGCCTGGAAAGAAATGAAATTATTTAGCGTGAATGTAATGAGTACTCTATATGGATATTAAATAACTGCATCACTGACTATGTAATTAGATTATATTTTAATTAAAAAAATGGCTCTGAGCGCTATGGGACTTAACATCTTAGAACTACTTAAACCTAACTAACCTAAGAACATCACTCACATCCATATCTGAGGCAGGATTCGAACCTGCGACCGTAGCGCCTAGAACCGCTCGGCCACAGCAGCCGCCTATTTTAATTAGATTATATTTCAAATGCCGGCCGGTGTGGCCGTGCGGTTCTAAGCGCGTCAGTTTGGAACCGCGTGACCGCTACGGTCGCAGGTTCGAATCCTGCCTCGGGCATGGATGTGTGTGACGTCCTTAGGTTAGTTAAGTTTAAGTAGTTCTAAGTTCTAGGGGACTGATGACCTCAGTAGTTAAGTCCCATAGTGCTCAGAGCCATTTGAACCATTTTTTATATTTCAAATCTGACAGAGTTGAATTTATAGTTTCCAAGATTTTAGTTCTGTGAACTTGCTCGTATGTCTGCTGAACTTTAACCTTTTAAAGCTGATACTGTTTTTATTAATTTTGTGGTAGTCTTGAAACGTTATTTGAGGTTTGAACCACATTTAGATTGCTGTTATGCCAGGTCAATCCTCGTCAGACCACTCTTGAATATATGAAACCGATTTAATAAATGCTGACAGTTTTTAATTAGTTCGGAGATTCTCGTACCTTTTTTTTTCTCTTACAGCCGCTGAACATGGACTTTGGTAACATACGTGATCAGCGTGAAGATGGTGCCTGCGACGGCAGAATTCTTTCCAGTTCATTGTTCACTTACCTCAGTAAACTGCACAAATTCTTTATCTATTCTATAGTGACAAAAATACAAGTCAGTAAAGAAAAGATGCTAAAAATTGACTGCTCGGGATGTGCTCCTAGGTTGCGTGCTGTTCATTGTTAATATGCTTTAAGTTTATCGTACAAGCGATGCGTCGGTTGACTAAAAAAATGAGGTAAGAGTTTTGGAAAGCAACTGCTGTAATTTCAGATAGAAAGGTCGTAAATATTATTATCTAGTCGGTACTATAAGAGAAGTACACATTTTCAATCCATAGTTCACAGTAAAAAAGTTGATGTTCGTTTATTCCTTCACTGCTGATTTAATTCATAGGAAACACGCTCACTGAAAGTCAGTATCTATATCGAATCAACGAGCTTCCGACTAAAAGTCACGAAAAAGTCAGTTAACGAACTATCAAATGTCACACGGTATTAATTATGTGCCCGCATCTCGTGGTCGTGCGGTAGCGTTCTCGCTTCCCACGCCCGGGTTCCCGGGTTCGATTCCCGGCGGGGTCAGGGATTTTCTCTGCCTCGTGATGGCTGGGTGTTGTGTGCTGTCCTTAGGTTAGTTAGGTTTAAGTAGTTCTAAGTTCTAGGGGACTTATGACCACAGCAGTTGAGTCCCATAGTGCTCAGAGCCATTTTTTTATTAATTATGTACGACATAAAATTATTCTCTTCCTCATTTCTTATAAAGTTAGTGTCTCTAAGCAAAATCTCAATAATATGCCGCGTGTTGTTCCACCACATGGTAAGAGAGGTAATTTATCTAATAAAACTCTCCGAAGTCTTGCAAATCGGATACTGATGATATTTGTTTGCATTATACCGTGCTCTGTCCCGCTCTTTCTCAACGTAATTCGTTATTAAACGTGTTAACGGAATTTTGAGATAAACTGGAGGCACATCGTTACTCTGTGAGAACAAGGTCCTGACCCTCTGATATTTTAATCTGCGCAGTCAGCCTACTGGCTCCAGAATGCGGAACTGTGCTCTTCCTTACTTGGTAGAGACAAACTACGGCCACTGAGTGTTGCAGTGCTCTGTTATAACTAGATACTTCACCTGTTTGAACAATCATTAGCCTTTTAATCAGTGAGCTTAATATGGCAAAATATTCTCTTTAAACACTCCGTACAAACTTCAACTAAGAATATCTTCACGTTTCTGAAAGGCTGAAATAAAGATATTAGTTTTTCGATATTTATTTCAACTAAATATACATTATGCCTTTCTTGCAGATCACGTAAGCCACTGCATGATTACACTGAATTAGATATAAACTCGTACATGTTTTTGTCTTAGAAATTTAAAAACTTGCAATCATTTTATCCTGAAACTCTTCCATTGGTCCGTGTTTGCATAAAAACAACAATATGGGCCGCCCCGATGGAAAATGCTTTTGTTATTTATTTATTTATTCCCAAACTAGCTTCAGCAACAATATCGGCATCATAGGAACCATCGGGATTCAACCGTTGGTCAATGGAAACATTTTGGCTCCTCGGGTGAATCACGTTTTTGCTACACCAGGTCGCTGGTCGTCTCTACAAACGTCGTCATCGAGGTGAACGGCGGCTCGAAACGCGCAGCGCGCCAGGGCCACGGACTGGTGGGAGCGGTATTATGCTGTGGCAGACATTCTCATGCTCTTGCTCGGGAACTGTGGTAGTAGCAAGCAGACAGCTGCGAACCACCTGCATCCCTCAATGCTTGATGTCTTCCCCGACGGCGATGTCGTCTTTTAGCAGTATAACTGTTGATGTCTCGGCGACCAAATTCGCCTGATGTAGATCCTATGGATACCATCAGGGTCGCTATCGAGCGCCATTACAGCGCACACAAATTAGCGGCCTGTTATTTACGCCTGTGCGTGGACATCTAGTGCCACATACCTCCATAAACCTACCAACGTTGTCGGATCCCTAATACGCAGAATCAGTGATGTCTTTGGTTCCAAAGACGGACAAACAAGCTATTGAGTAGTTGGTCATAATGTTTTGGCTCATCAATGTATTGCACACATCACCTCCTCCCCCTCTCTCTGTTCATCTCTTACTCCGTTCCCCTCTCTATCCATTTTCTCCTCACCCTCTGTCTCTGTCTGCCTGTTATTCTTACCTCTATCTGCACATCTCTGAAACGGCAGGGAGCGGGCTCGGAACTGGTTTTGAGCTGAACCCAGTGAAAATTACTGAAAAAATATCAAAATAACATTTATTTAACGGGTTTTCAGATCCAATGTGCAACACGGACACAATCAGAAAATGCACAATTAGATGAACACTCAATAAATTAAAAATGTAAGATCATTACATCCGTAATAAACTCGATTAAGAAATACCTACAGTTAAATATATTTACTTTAAAATTACGCTGGGTGACTGTAATAGCTGTATGCATGAGGCTGGTGCCAGAAAAACTTTAAATTTATTTCACCTGTATTCTTCGGAAGAGTCTGAGATCAAAATGCTACAAATGTTTACTAACGGCAGACAGCCCCGGAAATTGCGTAACATGCAAGACCCTTCATATTTTGGATGAAGTCTGGAAATACCAAATAAACAGTTCAGAAGACTCTCACCAAGTGAGCAAACGTAGAAAGAACTTATCAGAACAACCTTAAGGCTAGAGAAAAGAGCAGGCAATAAAAAAAATCTTAAAACATTATTCTAGTAACTGAAATTAATACAGAATTACAAATTTTCATTGAAAGAAAGCAGCAGTTTTGGTCTGAGCGAAAACAGCAACGGCTCAAATTATTATTCTAACAACTGTTCGAATATTCACTATCTTTCGGTTAACTGCCTTTCGGACAGAATAACTTCTAGTCACGGCCCACATGCCAAGTTAGTACGCAACCACAAATGGCAGTAAATATAGCACAGTCGAAACTATTAGAGACGCAGCCTTATATTCTAAGGCAGCTTTACTACATGAAAGACATATATGTGATCAGTTGGCCAGGGTAAGACTTTTTGTGATCCTCAGCCGCAGATTTCTTCATATCAAAGCAGAAAATTAAAACCTCCCGCAGATGACGAGAATTGGGCTCGTAAGTTGACATATTCAGTGGAGAATAATTTTAAGATGCAATCAAAAATCGACTAATATTTTGATGGCGTTATGCTCTCAAATGCCTAAGCTTGCTGTACGACACTTACGACCTACGACTTGCGCCACTACTTTCCACTAATGCCGTCTACTGCAAAACGGCGGAAGCAAAGCTGTAGACCTAGTAGTTGAAGCTAGACGCATTTCCATTTCGCAAAACGGTAGGGAATTCAGTATTCCGAGGTCACAGTGCGAAGACAGTGCCGAGAATACCAAACAAATTTCAGACATTCCCTCTCACCACGGACCTTACAGTGGCCGACGGCCTTCACTTGACGAACGAGATGAGGTCAGCGGCGCAGGGGTTGAGTTGTCAGTGCTAACAAACAAGCAACACTGCTTGAAATAACCACAGAAATCAATACGGGACGTACGACGAACTTAGCTGTTAGGACAGTGCGGTGGAACTTGGTGTTGATGGGCTATGTTAGCAGACAACCGATAAGTGTGCCGTTCCTAACAGCACGACATCGTCTGCAACGCGTCTCCTGGGCTCGTGACCATGTTGGTTGAACCCTAGGAGACTGGTAAACAGTGGGCTGGTCAGAAGAGTCCTAATTTCAGTTGCTAAAAGCTGATGGCAGCGTTGGAGTGTGGCGCAGACCCCACGAAGCCGTGGACGCATGTTGTCAACAAAGCATTATGCAAGCTGGTGGTTACCTCATAATGGTGTGGGCTGTTTTTATATGGAATGGACTGTTTCTTTGGTCCAACTGAACCGACGAATGAAATGTCGTGTGGCTAGGGCCTCCCGTCGGGTAGACCGTTCGTCTGGTGCAAGTCTTTTGATTTGACGCCACTACGGCGACTTGCGCATCGATGGGGATGAAGTTATGATGATTAGGACAACACAACACCCAGTCCCTGAGCGGAGAAAATCTCCGACCCAGCTGGGAATCGAACCCAGGCCCTTAGGATTGACATTCTGTGGCGCTGACCACTCAGCTACTTGGGGCGGACACTGAACCGATCATTAACGGAAACGGTCATGTTCAGCTACATGGAGACCACTTGCAGCCATTCAGGGACTACATGTTTACCAATGATAATGTGCCTTGTCACTGGGCAACAGCTGTATGTGATTGGTCTGAAGACCACTCGTATGAATAATTTGGGCTCACACATCACCTGAAATGAATTCCATTGAACATTTACGCACATAATCGAGCTGTCAATTCAAGCACAAAATCATGCACCGGCAACAGTTTTGCTGTTATGTATGGCCATAGAGGCAACATGGCTGAATATTTCTGCAGGTTATGTCCAACGACTTGTTGAGTCCATGCCACACCGAGCTGCTGAACTATGTCAGGCAAAAGGAGGTCCGGGGTGGTATTTTGGTATCCTACGACTTTTGTCACGTCAATGTGTGCTACATTTTATTCGTTCGTAGAAATAGGATTTTACGCATTGTCCCATACCACACACTATAGGTTAGGTTAGTGTTTTTTAACGTCCCGTCGACAACGAGGTCATTAGAGATGGAGCGCAAGCTCGGGTTAGGGAAGGATGGAGAAGGAAATTGGCCGTGCCCTTTCAAAGGAACCATCCCGGCATTTGCCTGAAACGATTTAGGGAAATCACGGAAAACCTAAATCAGGGTGGCTGGAGGCGGGATTGAACCGTCGTCCTCCCGAATGCGAGTCCAGTGTGCTAACCACTGCGCCACCTCGCTCGGTCCACACACTATAGTCAAAGCAAGAGAGAGAGAGAGAGAGAGAGAGAGAGAGAGACTTTATTCCATGTAATTATCCCCCAGATCAGAATATCGCCACCCTCAGCCTAACAAAACAAGGAAAGGTAATATCCTATCACTATAACATCAATGAGTCACAACTGGAATCGATCAGTTTATAGAAATATCTGGATGTATCTGAGTAGTAGGGCAACCTTTGTACCACCCCACTCTCCATTGTTGCCTGATGTATCCAAGATGGCGGCGATGACAATATCCAAGATTGCGGCCTGTAGACTTGGCAACAGTGCATAACGTCATCAAAGATGGCGGCCATGACGTCATCTGATGACACAAGTACTCTTATCCAAGATGGCGGATTTTGGTGGGAAGATAGGTCAATTGGGCTGCCTCCACTAACCTAAGACATCCGACCGCCACCTATTCCTAGAAAATGGCGGGAAGAGGACTCAGCCTGTGCTGGGCACAGGTCTTTGTTTTGCATCCACTATTTATTTAAACAATTAGAGGCAGTATCATCATCCAGTCCACGAGGTCCGGAGTTCAACAGACCTAGTACACAGTACTACCACTAGAGGGTGCTGTCGTCCATTCTGTAATGTAATCCAAGATGGCGGTCCTGTGGTCGAGAGGAAGGGTCTCATGACAGGTAATTCAAGGGTATATTGTTTATTTATAAAAAAAATCAGTTTGAGGGGGGGGGGGGGGGCTGGATTTCTCTTGCTCATCATTCTCTGCTGTTTGGAAACATGAAGGTCTTGTAAGACGTAATTACATGGAGCAAACATGTTGCATAACCTAATGTTCAGCACTGTAACCTGGGTGTCTTAACCTAATGCTTGGACCTTTGGCCGCACTTAACCTATTGTTCTGTTAAATGGTTTTCCATGTCACCCCAATTTCCTTAAACTATTGTACTGCCTTTGATGCCAAATTAAGTAATTAGTTATGTCCTCCAACCATTTTCTGGCACACTTTTCGAATTTCACTAGCTCTTGAACGCCATTTCTGGCACATTCTTCTTTGTCACCAACCCCCTTCAACAATTGTATTGCGTTTTACTTAAAAGTTATGCAAATTAACTTAGTGTTCTGCACTTAACCTGCTGTTCTGCTCCATGTCACCCACTCATGCACACCCTCTCCTTAACTATTGTACCGCTAACACCACATTGATATGAAAAATTTATGCAAATTAATTAAATTGAGCCAGCCAGTGTGGCTTAGAGATTCTAGGCGCTTCAGTCTGGAACTGCGCGACCACTATGGTCGCTGGGTCGAATCCTGCCTCGGGCATTGATGTGTATGATGTTCTTAGGTTAGTTAGGTTTAAGTAGTTCTAAGTCTAGGGAACTGATGACCTCATATGTTAAGTCCCATAGCGCTCAGGGCCATATGAACAATTAAACTGATAGTTGATAATTGAATCAGCGAGTATTTTTATTTACTGTAGCCAGTCTATCCGTTGTTATAAACAACTATAGACAAAAGTAACCGATAATGTGTCATGTATCTTAACACGAATTACACAAACAAAAACGATCAGATACATGGATAAGGGCAAACACGACAAACAAGGGACCAGGATACTTAGTATGAAAAGGAGAGAGATGCAAACAAAAACAGAGAAACAGACTCAGATGCTGTTACAGACAGCAGAGAAGTGACATTAATATACAGACCTAGAGGTAAGACACGACAAAATGAAGAAACACAGAAATGGATAAACTGACTCAATCTGTGTCAATATATGTAGAAACGTCTTCTGTAATATATATAATTTAAATGATGTATTTGTTTATTAAGCTTAGATAACGTAATATCTGTAATGAAAATCATGTAATTATTTACTAAGCTTAGATGAAGTTTTCCGTTAGAGACGTCACAAATATCATGTAAACAACACTTAGGAATAAGGAAGTCAAAGATACACAAATATGGCCTGTGTAAAGTACATTGACTGGTAACAAATGCAATATAATAGTAATACAAATACACGTCTATCTACATGAATTTATCAAATGAATATCGATGGCATAGTTTGTACGCTACCTCTAATGTAACAGGCTCGATGATTTGCCGAGCCCTGATGCCCAAGATAGCTAGGTGGTAAAACGTATGTACATACGAATGTATGTACTTTCCTACTATCTCATATTTTTACTCCTGAAATGCAAGAATTTTGTTAATTTAGAAAATTTTCCTGAATTCGTAATGTGTCACAGTTATAATACGTCATAACCTCTTTTCTCTCTTCCTAAGTTCCTATCTTCTATATGTAAATCGTTAATCGTAAGATCTTCCATGTCTTAATTTCCTTATATTCTTCAAGTATTTCAAGCTACAATATTGTTAAACTTTATTAAAAATAAGAAGTATCAATTAAGTTTCACATTCTGTGCAACTTCAATTTCATCTTCTGAAAATATGACCTATCTTAGTAACGAGGTGGCAAGTCATTTGGAAACGGCAGCAAATAAAATATAAATATCGATAAAAGTGACGCCTGCCGTCAACATGTTATTGCACATGATAGTTGACTCCACTGACAGAGGTTTTCCGTAAGCCTACGTTCTCATGACAGAGTCTTAACACGCACTCAGGCGTAGTGTTGAGCAGTCACGATATGGCCGCGATCAAATGCGCTGATACTACGCGTTTTTCCCGTTGTTCGATCGGTTGTCATACTGCCGGCGAATAGGTCTGACCTCATTCCTGTCACGCAACTCATCGCACTATTCCGTTTTCTGTAGAAATAGAAGCGCTTTCTCCACTACGAAGGAGCAAACACCACTACATTGCCTCATAAGAGCTATTCGTACTACACTTCACTGTTATCGCACGACAAACTTCTCCCAAGCCATTGTGGGTTTGTGTTGGGTAAAGTTTCTATCTTAACTTCATGATACGTCATACCTGCACAGCTTCCATTGCAACTTGTTGTTGTTAAACGCAGCGTATACTATTCCTGGATTTGTTGTTGTTGTTGTTGTTGTTGTTGTGGTCTTCAGTCCTGAGACTGGTTTGATGCAGCTCTCCATGCTACTCTATCCTGTGCAAGCTTCATCATCTCCCCGCACCTACTGCAACCTACATCCTTCTGAATCTGCTTGTGTATTTATCTCTTGGTCTCCCTCTACGATTTTTACCCTCCACTCTGCCCTCCAATACTAAATTGGTGATCCCTTGATGCCTCAGAACATGTCCTACCAACCGATCCTTTCTTCTAGTCAAGTTGTGCCACAAACTCCTCTTCTCCCCAATCCTATTCAATACTTCCTCATTAGTTATGTGATCTACCCATCTAATCTTCAGCATTCTTCTGTAGCACCACATTTCGAAAGCTTCTATTCTCTTCTTGCCCAAACTATTTATCGTCCATGTTTCACTTCTATACATAGCTACACTCCATACAAATACTTTCAGAAACGACTTCCTGACACTTAAGTCTATACTCGATGTTAACAAATTTCTCTTCTTCAGAAATTCTTTCCTTGCCATTGCCAGTCTACATTTTATATCCTCTCTACTTCGACCATCATCAGTTACTTTGCTCCCCAAACAGCAAAACTCCTGTACTACTTTAATTGTCTCATTTCCTAATCTAACTATCTCAGCATCACCCGACTTAATTCGACTGCATTCCATTATCCTCGTTTTGCTTTTGTTGATGTTCATCTTATATCCTCCTTTCAAGACACTATCCAATCCGTTCAACTGCTCTTCCAAGTGCTTTGCTGTCTCTGACATAATTACAATGTCATCGGCGAACCTCAGTTTTTATTTCTTCTCCATGGATTTTAATACTCACTCCAAATTTTTATTTTGTTTCCTTCACTGCTTGCTCAATATAGAGATTGAATAACATCGGGGATAGGCTACAACCCTGTCTCACTCCCTTCCCAACCACAGCTTCCCATTCATACCCCTCGACTCTTGTAACTGCCATCTGCTTTCTGTACAAATTGCAAATAGCTTTTCGCTCCCTGTATTTTACCCCCGCAACTTTCAGAATTTGAAAGAGAGTATTCCAGTCAACATTGTCAAAAGCTTTCTCTAAGTCTGCAAATGCTAGAAACGTAGGTTTGCCTTTCCTTAATCTCTCTTCTAAGATAAGTTGTAAGGTCAGTATTGCCTCACGTGTTCCAATATTTCTACGGATTCCAAACTGATCTTCCCCGAGGTCGGCTTCTACTAGTTTTTCCATTCATCTGTAAAGAATTCGTGTTAGTATTTAGCAGCTGTGACTTATTAAACTGATAGTTCGGTAATTTTCACATCTGTCAACATCTGCTTTCTTTGAGATTGGAATTATTATATTCTTCTTGAAGTCCGAGGGTATTTCGCCTGTCTCATACATCTTGCTCACCAGATGGTAGAGTTTTGTCAGGACTGGCTCTCCCAAGGCTGCCAGTAGTTCTAATGGAATCTTGTCTACTCCCGGGGCTTTGTTTCGACTCAGGTCTTTCAGTACTCTGTCAAACTCTTCACGCAATATCATATCTCCCATTTCATCTTCATCTACATCCTCTTCCATTTCCATAATATTGTCCTCAAGTACATCGCCCTTGTATAGACCCTCTATATACTCCTTCCACCTTTCTGCTTTCCCTTCTTTGCTTAGAACTGGGTTTCCATCTGAGCTCTTGATGTTCATACAAGTAGTTCTCTTATCTCCAAAGGTCTCTTTAATTTTCCTGTAGGCAGTATCTATCTTACCCCTTGTGAGATAAGCCTCTACATCCTTACATTTGTCCTCTAGCCATGCCTGCTTAGCCATTTTGCACTTCTTGTCGATCTCATTTTTGAGACGTTTGTATTCCTTTTTGCCTGTTCCTTTTTATATTTTCTCCTTTCATCAATTAAATTCAATATTTCTTCTGTTACCCAAGGATTTCTACTAGCCCTCGTCTTTTTACCTACTTGGTCCTCTGCTGCCTTCACTACTTCATCCCTCAAAGCTACCCATTCTTCTTCTACTGTATTTCTTTCCCCCATTCTTGTCAATTGTTCCCTTATGCTCTTCCTGAAACTCTGTACAATCTCTGGTTTAGTCAGTTTATCCAGGTCCCATCTCCTTAAATTACCACCTTTTTGCAGTTTCTTCAGTTTTAATCTACAGTTCATAACCAATAGATTATGGTCAGAGTCCACATCTGCCCCTGGAAATGTCTTACAATTTAAAACCTGGTTACTAAATCTCTGTCCTACCATTATGTAATCTATCTGAAACCTGTCAGTATCTCCTGGCTTCTTCCATGTATACAACCTTCTTTCATGATTCTTGAACCAAGTATTAGCTATGATTAAGTTGTGCTCTGTGCAAAATTCTACCAGATGGCTTGCTCTTTCGTTTCTTACCCCCAATCCATATTCACCTACTATGTTTCCTTCTCTCCCTTTTCCTACTGACGAATTCCAGTCACCCATGACTATTAAATTTTCGCCTCCCTTCGCTCTCTGAATAATTTCTTTTATTTCATCACATATTTTTTCAATTTCTTCGTCATCTGCAGAGCTAGTTGGCATATAAACTTGTACTACTGTGGTAGGCGTGGGCTTCGTATCTATCGTGGCCACAATAATACGTTCGCTATGCTGTTTGTAGTAGCTTACCCGTATTCCTATTTTCCTATTCATTATTAAACCTACTCCTGCATTACCCCTATTTGATTTTGTGTTTATAACCCTGTAGTCACCTGACCAGAAGTCTTGTTCCTCCTGCCACGGAACTTCACTAATTCCCAGTATATCTAACTTTAACCTATCCATTTCCCTTTTTAAATTTTCTGACGTACTTGGCCTATTAAGCGATCTGACATTCCACGCTCCGATCCGTAGTTTTCTTTCTCCTGATAACGACATCCTCTTGAGTAGTCCCTGCCCGGAGATCCGAATGGGGGACTATTTTACCTCCGGAATATTTCACCCAAAGGACGTCATCATCATTTAACCATACGGTAAAGCTGCATGCCCTCATGAAAAATTACAGCTGTAGTTTCCCCTTGCTTTCAGCTGTTCGCAGTACCAGCACAGCAAGGCCGTTTTGGTTAGTGTTACAAGGCCAGATCAGTCAATCATCCAGACTGCTGCCCCTGCAACTACTGAAAAGGCTGCTGCCCCTCTTCAGGAACCACACGTTTGTCTCGCCTGTCAACAGATACCCCTCCGTTGTGGTTGCACCTACGGTACAGCTATCTGTATCGCTGAGATACACAAGCCTCCCCACCAACGGCAAGGTCCATGGTTCTTAGGGAGGGGGCGGGGGGGGGGGGGGGGAGGATAGAAGATCTTATTCCGTAAGCCTTTAACTGCAACTTGTCACTCTTATTGAATTATCCGCCTTCAGTTTTACTAATTTGTGCTTTATTCATGAACAACCTTTGCAGAATTCTCAGACACCTTATGGTGGCTGCTTTTCGTGAATACTCTGATGGATTGCTTGATCCATGTGAAATGCCAACATGTTTTGTAAAATCTAACCAAGATATGAGCTACCAGTTCAAGGTGTAATTTTATGCATCCCGATGGGAACTAACCAAATAGTCACGTCTGATTAATGAGCCTGCTTGGAAAAATTTTCATTGTGCCTATAGACATACGAATCTGCAGAAACGATGGGATTGCTGACTGGCTGCTTTTGGCATTTATGAATTTATAAGCTATCAGCAACGGCATATTGCAATATATTGGAGGGGATTCCAGCCACACTGAGGCACTTGGAGAGGATAGGTTTTTCCAGCAGTCAATACCGCACTAAACAGATACACCTGGATAGATGATGATGCTGGCTGGAGGTGTCTTCTAGGAAGCCATGTAGATGCACGCCCAAGGGGCTTGACAAGGCTCATTACTCTGTACATTGACAGTCCCCTGCACTGTTTTGCAATCGCCAAGGAGTTTTGAAAATATCAGAGGAACTAAACACTACTCAAAATTTTGCTGTAATTCTATCAGAAAGGAAAATTTATGGCGAATATAACAGAGGTAACGAACGGAATAGTGAGAGCAGGCGCGCTGTCGCATAAACCTCTCACTGAAATGAAAACAACAAATACATGGGTGTGAACTATGTTACAGCCAAGGAAATCAAGAATCGAAACTTCAAAAACATTGAAAACATATGCAGATATGTGCACATATACAGATGGCAGTAGTATAACGAACAGGAGATGTAAAAGGGAAGTGCATTGGGGGGACTGTCATTTCTATCCGAGTGATTCGTGTGAAAAGGTTTCCGACGTGATTAAGGGCGCAATACGGCAATTAACAGAGTTTGAATGAGGAATCGTAGCTGGAGCTATAAGCATGGAACACTTCATTTCGGAAATCGTTAGGGAAATCAATATTCCGAGATCCATAGTGTCAAGAGTGTGCCGAGAACACGAAATTTATCTCTCACCACGGACAACACAGTGGCCGACGGCTTTCACTTAACGACCGAGAGCAGCGGCGTCTGCTTACAAGGGAAATTCCCCATCGCACTCCCCTCAGATTTAGTTCAAAAATGGTTCAAATGGCTCTGAGCACTATGGGATTTAACATCTGAGGTTATCAGTCCCCTAGAACTTAGAACTACTTAAACCTAACTAACCTAAGGACATCATACACATCCATTCCCGAGGCAGGATTCGAACCTACGACCGTAGTGGTCGCGCGGTTCCAGACTGAAGCGCCTAGAACCGCTCAGCCACAACAACCGACTCAGATTTAGTGGTAAGACATCCCATTGGATAGCCCTTCAAAAACTGAACACTGATCAAGCACGAAAAAAGGAAGAAGGTGTACTCAACTGTGAAAGAAGAAGCAAAATAGAAACAGTGAAGCTGAAGGTACCAAGAAATAGCAGAGCCACGGCGTTGTGATTACGTGGTCATGGTATTGCACTCCGAAGCCGGAGATCCGTTTTTACATCTCCTTCGTACCACATCTTCTTCTTTTTTCACAAAATTATGAACAGTCCGTCCGGTTTTGACGTTTGTGTTCGCTGTATTCAAATTTGTGTCTGTGACGTGGCGTAACGTCCGTTTGCAACAGCGAGGTGTGAGGAAGGGACATGTAATGAAAATTGATAGGACACAATTACTGTTCAAGCAACGGAAAGTAAGTGGTTCTCGAATGGGAACCGCATAGTTTGATGACATGGCGACAAGTTTTTGCAACAGCGAGGTGTGAGGAAGGGACATGTAATGAAAATTGATAGCACACAATTACTGTTCAAGCAACGGAAAGTAAGTGGTTCTCGAATGGGAACCGCATAGTTTGATGACATGGCGACAAGTCAGCTGAATCCTCCACCGGAAAACAAGTCTTGTGCGTCATACACAACATTCGTAACAGTACGTGTATCATACGACAAACACATCTTACCAACGCACCTGACTTATTATGTCTTGTGAGTGAGTGAGTTAGTGAGTGAGATATGCATACTTGCCCGATTCAGGTGTTACTATGAATGTGATCAGTCCCAAAGACAAAACACATGGTTTTAATGTTTTTTGAAGTTTCGACTCTTGATTTCCTTGACTGTGACATAGTTCTCACCCATTTATTTGTTGTTTTCATTTCAGTGAGGTGTCTATGCGACAACCCGCCTGCGCTCACTACTCATCACATTTACTTGCGACGGTAATATGTTCTTATAACATGACTCATATTCTATAACAAATGTGTAGTATGACACTACAGAAAGAAAACAGACACGTCAATGACTGGACGGACAGTTCAAAAAAATTGTGAAAAAAAAGAGGCGGGAGGGAGATTTGAACCGGAGCTCCCGTTTTGCAGTTTGACACCGTGATCACATAGTTACGACGCTGTGGCCCTTCAAGTTCGCCCGATGCGGTACATCTTGAACTTGGACCGTTCACTGTTTCCAGTTTGCGTCTTTTTTTCACAGTTCACTGCATCTTCTTGTTTTCATGCTTATCTTTCGGTTTTCTACAGGCTATGCACTGCGTCATCTTACCACTACATCTGTTGGGGGTGCATTGGGGATTTTCCCTTGTTCGAGTTGTCAGTACTAAGAGATAAGCAATACTACGTGAAACAAGCGCAGAAATCTATGTGGGACGTACGACAAACGTGTCCGTTTGGACAGTACGGCGAAATTTAGCGTTAATGGGCTATGGCAGCAGACGACCGACGTGAATGCCTTTGCTAACAGCACGACATCGCCCGCTGAGGCCTCTCCGGGGCTCGTGAGCATATTGGTTGAACCCTACATGACTGGAGAACTGTTGCCTGGTGAGATAAGTCCCGATTTCAGTTGGAAAGAGCTGGTGGTAGGATTGTAATGTGGCGCAGACCCAGCGAAACCATGCATTCAAGTTGTCAACAAGACACTGTGCAAGTTGGTGGTGGCTCCATAATGGTTTGGGATGTGTTTACATGGAGTGGACTGGGTCCTCTGGATGCTCGGCTACTTGGACACCATTTGCACCCATTCATGGGCGTCATGTTCCCAAACAATGAGGAATTATTATGCAAGACAGTGTGCCGTGTCACCGGGCCACAACTGTTTGCGATGGGTTTCAAGGGCATTCTGAACAATTTGAGCGAAAGATGTGGCCACCTAGATCGCCCGACATGAATTCTGTCGACCATTTATGGGTCTTAATCGAGAGGTCAATTTGTGCACAAAATCCTGCACTGGCAACACTTTCGCAGTTGTGTTCGGCTATAGAGACAGCGTGGCTCAGTTTTCCTCCAGGAGACTTCCAACGACTTTTTGAGTCGATGCCACGTCTAGCCGCTGCACTACAGCGGGCAGGAGGAGGTCCGACACGATATTAGGAGGTATTCCACGACCTCTTCCACCTCTTTGTGTGTGTCTTTTAGTGTGGGAAAAGATGTTACACAACAGTAGCGGAACTTGCTACCAAATAATTCACTGAGGGAGAAGAAGTATTATAGATAGCCAGTCAGGTGTCCATACCTGGTCATACAGCGTTCCTCCCTGTGTGGAACAATTTTCTGCTGTGCCTCATGGGCAGGATTCACAGTTTGTTGTGGGAGTACTTTGCTCGTGCTAACGTAAGCTTGTGAAGCTATCATCGTCATCGCCGCCGCCGTCGTCGTCGTCATCCAAAATTTCTAAATATGTGACCACAACCATGAAAACATAGATCAGTATTTTAATCGTTGTTGCTAGAGGTCTTCAGGTTGATATGCATACTATACCACTGGTGGACCGGCCGCTGCAGTCTGGAACCGCGCGACCGCTACGGTCGCAGGTTCGAATCCTGCTTCGGGCATGGATGTGTGTGATGTCCTTAGGTTAGTTAGGTCTAAGTATTTCTAAGCTCTAGGGGACTGATGACCTCAGAAATTAAGTTCCATAGTGCTCAGAGCCATTTGAACCACTGGTCCAGTGCCGCTTTAAGCCTTACGCAGTGTAATTTCATCCTCCATGTAGATTAAGTTTCTCAAGGACACTGAGGGGTATTTTTGATTGAATTGTGGGAAGGGGCAGGCACGCACTGACATGCTTTACTGACAGTTATTTTAATTTTTATTGGCTGGTATCGGTGAATGAAGGGCAAGCCCTTATAGTGACACAGTACACTGAAGCGTCAAAGAAACTGGTATAGGCATGCGTATTCAAATATAGATATATGTAAACAGGCAGAATACAACAAATGTCTAGCGCTGTTGTTAGATGCCTTACTGCTGCTACAATGGCAGGATATCAAGATGAGTCAGTTTGAACGTGGCATTACAGTCGGAGTACGATCGATGGAACACAACATCTCCAAGGTAGCGATGGAAAGGGGATTTTCGCATACGAGCATTTCACGAGTATACCGTGAATATCAGGAATCCGGTAAAACATCAAATCTCCGACATCGCTGCGGCCGGACAAAGATCCTGCAAGAACGGGACCAATAACTACTGAAGAGAATCGTTCAACGTGACAGAAGTGCAAGCCTTCCTCAAATTGCTGCAGATTTCAATGCTGGGCCATCAACAAGCGTCAGTGTGCGAACCATTCAACTAAACGTCATTGATATGTGCTTTCGGAGCCGAAGGCCCGCTCGTGTACCCTACATGACTGCACGACACAAAGCTTTAAGCCTCGCCTGGGCCTGTCAAGCCCGACATTGAACTGTTGATGACTGGAAACTTGTTGCCTGGTCGGACGAGTCTCGTTTCAAATTGTAACGAGCGGATAGACGTGTATGGGTATGGAGACAACCTCATGAATCCATGGACCCTGCATGTCAGCGGGGGACTGTTAAATCTGGTGGAGGCTCTGTAATGGTGTGGGGCGTATGTAGTTGGAGTGATATAGGACCCCTGATACGTCTAGGTACGACTGTGACAGGTAACACGTACGTAAGCTTCCTATCCGATCACCTGAATCCATTCTTGCCCATTGTGCATTCCGACGAACTTCTGCCATTCCAGCGGGACAATACGACTTCCCACACGCCCAGAATTGCTACAGAGTGACTCCAAGAAAACTCTTCTGAGTTTAAATACTTCCGCTGGTCACCAAACTCCCCAGCCATGTAAATTATTGAGCATATCTGGGATGCCTTGCGACGGGCTTTTCAGAAGAGATCTCCACCCCCCTCGTACTCTCTACCTTCACTACTACTTCAGACGTTTGTTGAGTCTATTCCACGTCGTGTTGCGTACTTCCGCGTGCTCACGGGAGCCTTACACGATTTTAGAGAGGTGTACCAGTTTCTTTAGCTCTTCAGCGTATTTTGTCCGCGCTGTGCTCTGTGGCGTCCGCGACAACACATGTGACTTTAGCTGCTGTGTTCATCTCTAAGCCTACCGAATATTGTCGCCCCTTACGCTTGATGTTGCGAATACCGTCTCCCACTGCAGCCGTCGAACCAAAAATAAAGTTGAGAATGTCTGACAAACTATGATGAGGGTGAAATGATACTATGTAATGTCTAAACACTGCACCGGCCCAGTAGAAAATACACCGCACTCCTGCAGACCGCTTGCACCATTTGCCGAAAAGTTGATCCTCGAAACAACATGACACTGCCGTGTACTTGGAAAGCTTCTGCGCGTAAGAGATGACAGTCTACAAGAGCCACAGGTGGTGCACTCCCACCCCTGGCTGCTTCAGCACCACCTGCTTTCGCCCAAGAGACTGGCGTTCTGCTAGCTGGCAACATGGCCGTCTCAGCTTACACAACTTACGATAATAAAATATATCAAATCCCTCCTCCAAAATCCCACCTGTTAATGTTCTGTTTGTCTCTAAGAGAAAACGACAGCCCCAGGAAGCGGCTCTGAGATGATGATTGACACAATTTGTGTAATTTTTATATATATATATATATATATATATATATATATATATATATAATTCTAAGATGTTTATTGTGTCAGAATGGTAACGGAAAAAATAATTTAGGCTTTGTTCAAAATAGCATTTTTGTGAAAGTAAAACATTGCAAAGTTTTTTTATTTACATTCCCACAGCTGACACACTAAATCGTTTTGCTATTAATTGCACATACTGAACTGATGTCCAATCATTTTATGATTAATAAAGATAGGTAACAATACTTTCTCAACCAGACACTTAAGAAAATCCATCCCCACAATATTTCCAACAATTATACTATGACAGAAGTTTAAACATAATCACGCTGGTTGTTGGGTGGGGCGCAATCGAGAGTCCCCCGGTTCTCTGTACGTGGCGGGAGGCGTACCTCTCACAACCGTCCCATCCCGTTCCGATAAAGTCGAAGTGGTAAAGACGGGAATAGAACATACTCTCTCTGAGGAAGCATAAAAACCAGTTCAGTTGTTCTTCTGTCATCGGCTAGTGTCAACGGTAAGGGATCCTTAAGATTATTCATCAAATTGGTGTGTGAAACGCATTTCTGAAGAAAAAAATGAAATAAAATAGTGGACAGACAAACTGGCTAACCACATGTAAAAGTGATTTAGAACAAAATAAAAGTGGGATGGTCAGGATGGCTGGCGACACCTCAATCCCACCATCCCACCTTGGACCTGAAAACAGTGTAAAACGTTAGATCTATAAAAAAAACCACTTTCTCGGAAGAATTGAAGAACTGGTTAACTATTCGTATATCCTGTGCCAAAATTACACGCAAAAATTACTGAAGACCATGCTTGGTGAGGAGAACCAGTATGAACAGGTAATCCGCTTGGATGTGAGCTGGTATCTGTAAGACACAACAACCACAACATGCAATTTGTTCTTTATATGAAATAAAACTGGAATGACACATGCGGAGGCAACATGAAACTACAGATTCCTCTCGAGAGGAAGAGAAGCAACCATGCAGCCGTAGTCTTCTGATAGCATGGAATTTATTCGAGGGTTCAATAGTCCACGAGCCAGATCATTTCTCATGACTTGGAACCCAAGGAAAGACAATTAAGGTGGCAGGATGACTATGGTCAAAGAAAATATTGTGAAAAGCAGATATCACAGTGTGGCAAGAGTAACATCGGGAATAGTTTGCATACTACTGGCTGATTCACTACAAAGTAAAATGCGGAAATGGATAGGGGAGGGGGGGGGGGGGGGGGGAGGGAAGGAGTAATGTGTTTTATTAAACATGGAGCTCTGTTAATCGCTATTAGCTTCAACGTAACGAAACTCCATTTTATCCGCAACAAATATTATCCTTGACTGGCAGGTAATGTAAAAGCATATCCGCTTTAGAGCCATCAGTGATGATATACCCCTCCCCCCCCCCCCCCCCAACCTCCCGACTGAGAAGAACAAATGGTCACTCAAACTTTATATCCTTGAAATGAACCGATCCCCATTCGTAGTCTAGATACTGACCAAGGACGAGTGCACGGGAATATATTGAGAGAACGCTAAGTGGAAGCAGGCGAAGGCTTGGTGGAGGGCTCAAGGCACGTTCTAACTGGGAAACACCATACGGCGAGCAACATGGGAGTCAACACTCCTCACAATAAAAAAATTCGGTAAATTAGATGACAGGAAAACTGTAATTGCCTAATTGAACAAGCGATGGTACTGTTGTAACTGTATAATTAACATCCCCACCTCGGCGAGGAGACTCTACAGGCCTTCTCCAGAAGACACCAAAGACCACTGTTACTCCATGATAATGTGCTGGGTTCAATAGTTTCAAAGTCGAAGGCGCTTCCCAAGCGTGAACCTGGCAAACATAGTCCAGCTGTGACGATACCAGAGCCTGGTAAATATGGAGTAGACTAGAAACACCCACACACCAAAAAGTGTGAATGAGGAAGCAGAGAGGACTAAGCTTTCGAATCCAGCTAGTTTTAAATTGGCGAATTGAGGCAGCCATATTTGCTTTTTATCAAAGTAGAGCTGCAAAAATAGGAACTGCACAAGAACGTCCAAATGCTGTACATTCAGGTAGAGTTCTGGGCCAGAATGAACGACAGCTGAAAAACATACTCGCGCTTTCGCAGGAGAAAACTGGAATCCTTGAAAGGATCCAAGTGGAGGTTCTTTAGATGGCTCCTTGGAGACAGCGTCAGGCCAAGGATACATATTGGGAACTATAACAAAAGCAAAAGTCGAGGACAAACAGCACAAGGGTAACACCCAGTCCAACGGAGGTCCTGGCACATTGACGGCGATGAGGGTGTAACGCTTAACGTGGATATCTGAGGGACGCTGTTCTCATGGACCATGGTGTGCTGAATGACATATCAACTCTCACTAGAAACGATCTAAGGGACAAAAACCAACGAATAAATATCGTTAGGGAGCCTTGAAAACCTCAGCTGCAGAGAATAGGTAAACTGTGATGGAGTCAAATAATGTCACAGAATACAATGAGATGTTGGTTTTTAAAAAAAGCATAACCAGAACTGAGGTAATGTGATATACGTTTGAATCTCCTTAAGCCTGTGGACGCTGCGATAATGAACGCCATAGCAGTAGGTTGAGGTGAAGAGGAATGGACATCTCTAAAAAGTGCAGCCACAAAAGTTGGACTGATAAACATAGGTACAGTCGTGGACAAAACGAGCGACACCCCTCGCCTTCTCGTTATGCTGATCCGCACAGCTTTAAAGTCTGCTACACAGCATAACAGGCAAGGCGACGAAGTGCTACCAACATACTATGCACAGGCGTGAAATTGACAAACTATCCGAACTTTGTCAAACTTTTTCAATCATGTGTAAGACTATATTAATGCTGATTAGTGTGTTAAACACAACACGTAAATATAAGATATAAATGAAAGAAGAACTGCTAATTAGTATGAACTGTACTAATGAAAATGAATTTCAGCTTATTGAGATAACATAACTGTTTTAGTAAGACAAAGTACCTCAGATCGTTACGAATTAGCAAAATATTGTGCACAGTGGCCGATCGGTTCTAGGCGCTTCAGTCTGGAACCGCGCGACCGCTACGGTCGCAGGTTCGAATCCTGGCTCGAGCATGTATGTGTGTGATGTCCTTAGGTTAGTTAGGTTTAAGTAGTTCTAAGTTCCGTAGTACTCAGAGCCATTTGAACCATCTTGTACAGCAAACGAGGCATGGTTTACAATCAGGGAGCAGCTACTCACAGAGGTCCAGTGTGGGTTGTAATTATATAGCAGCAAAACTGCGTATATATGTTAATGATTTGACGTGAATCTGATTTAGGCCAGGGAAAAAAGAGTTCCAATTTTGGCCACCAGCTGCAAATATAGCGCTGTACAGCATCTCTTCGACATCTGCTGTGCCTACATTATCAAGCAAATTGTGAAAGCGGCGGTTAAAACTAATATAAACATTATGCATTTCTCACTTGTTTGACCTTTTCTGCCCACCTCCCATTCCTAACCCATTACATATGGAAATATTTCTTTACGTCTTTCTTGCATTCACAGCGCCATACTTGCTCCTGGTGGTCAAAACTGGCACATTTTTTTTTTTTTTTTCCAGCGTTAAGTGGTCCGCATTAACACATTAAACTATCTACCAAGTTTCGCTGCCATACGATAATTGCAGCCCACACTGGAGTTCTGTGAGTAGCTGCACTTTAATTATACACCATCCAGTATGTTACAATGTTTTTTTATCCAACATGAAAGAAATAATTCCACAATTTTCACATCAATGTCACTTTTTATGCGCAAAATAGCTAGGCCTTGAGGAGATGAACTTTGACACAGCTGTTCGTGAAATACTCTTATTTCAACTTCTCAACACAATTTTTTTCTAGTGTTTCTGATTACTTCCAAGCAATTGAAAAAAATGGTTCAAATGGCTCTGAGCACTATGGGACTCAACTGCTGAGGTCATTAGTCCCCTAGAACTTAGAACTAGTTAAACCTAACTAACCTAAGGACATCACAAACATCCATGCCCGAGGCAGGATTCGAACCTGCGACCGTAGCAGTCTTGCGGTTCCAGACTACAGCGCCTTTAACCGCACGGCGACTTCGGCCGGCCCCAAGCAATTGAATATTTTAGTAAATATGTATCTCAAGCTGGTAAATTTCATACCAATTTGTCCATTTCTCGCTCTTCGTTTGACCATAAAAATTCAGACAAATAGCTGCCGTGTAATTTATAGGGTCTCTTGTTTTCACTCTGCTCGGATATTTGACCATATATGACATCCACACAATACCGATGACAGTAAGGGCAATTAATCGCGAGAACTATAGCACAATCAGCGTAACAACTCATGCATCCAACGTTCTGACATGAATAATGCGCTGAAGATTGGAAAACAAAATCGAGAATCTGTTACAGTCCAAACCACGAACTATGGCGAACGGACAGGTCAAACAGACAGGATTACAATTGTTGCCTGTCCCAAGCAGCAGTTGCGGTACGCGCATACACGTGCTTTGCGCTTGGTGTAAACGTGTATCCTGCAAATTATGTATCTCACTTGCTTGTGTAGAATCTGTCGCTTACCGCCACCATCATCCATTACAACTCGCAACAAATATAACAGAAATTCACTAACGAACTCGTTGCAATAACGTTTAACGCTCGCGTTGTGTACAGAATTCACAGCAAAGATCTCAGAACACGACTGAACGCCCTTTGGCTGTCGCACAACGCGTGACGTAGCTGCACAGATCGAGCCTAAACCCAACCTCCATCGTTTGTGACTCCAACGACAGATGATGACCAGGAGGCAGTTCTCATGCGAAGCTGTGTGAAGATTCTATATCCCTCCACATCGCTATATCTGTTATTCTTTGTGACTTTTGTAGTAAATTTATAGATTAGCTCCATCGCAGATCACGTATTATACTACTGCAGTGAGCGCTGTGTTATCTATGACCAGCATTTTGAGAGACCGTTGCCCGCTGACAATGTGATACTGAACGATTACTGACTGTTGCTTTGTGCGTGCGCTTGGCGTGGCAACATAGCAGTGAGCAGACAGCTGCGATATTGAATCGACATCGGGCTGCGGCGCTCGCTGAAATGTTTTCAGGCTAAGTCTCTGTGCCGCTTTCTGACTGTCTTAAGGTTTCACTGCGAAAGGATTAACGTTTTATTATGGCATGTGGTATCTTGTTAAAATGAGTATAGTTAAACTGGTTTCGGAAAGAGTAATCACCTTGATAAAAATTGCATTGTGTATTGTCTACCGTTAATTTATCAATCGATCCTTTCATTTTCCGCTGGCTCCAAAGAACCAGGCAAAGGAAATATGTCATTAGCTCCTTGTTGTGGCGAGAGGCAGGAGCATCGTTTAATATTGTACGTAGGACGCTCAACCACTGTTACGCGGTGGGCCACATAATTCATAATTGCTTTAGTTAGGAGGTTCTTATGGAATGGCTGTGTTGAGACGTTTCAATATAGCACATCAACCAGTCGTGTTACAGTTTGCTAATGGAACCAATACCCAATACACGTTCATAGCTTTCGCAATGTGAAATGGTGCAAGATGTTCGAAATCTGAGAAAAATAGGAGTAAACTATGGGGAAAAATGGGTTCAAATGGTTCAAATGGCTCTGAGCACTATGGGACTCAACTGCCGAGGTCATTAGTCCCCTAGAACTTAGAACTACTTAAACCTAACTAACGTAAGGACATCACAAACATCCATGCCCGAGGCAGGATTCGAACCTGCGACCGTAGCGGTCTTGCGGTTCCAGACTGCAGCGCCTTTAACCGCACGGCCACTTCGGCCGGCTGGAAAGATGGATTACTCATAATATGTACAAGAATCAAGAAATAACAAGAATGGAAGACCAAACACGAAGTGCTCGGATGAAAAGGGTATAAGACATGGATGCAGTATCTCGCGGCTACTGTTCAATCTTTGCAACGAAGCAGCAATGACGTGAACAAAAGTAAAGTTGAAACGTGAGATGAAAATCCTGGGTGAAAGTAAGTCAACGGAAAGCTTTGCTGTTGACATTGCTATCCTCAGTGAAAGTGAAGAAGAATTTCAGGATTTGTTGACTGAAATGAAGTCTAATGAGTACAAACTACGGGTTGAGAGTAACCCGAAAAAAGGTCAAGGCAATGAGAAGTAGCAGCAATAAGAGTAGCAAGAAACTTAATAACATTAGGAGTGACGAAGTTGTGGAGTTCTGCTATCTTGGAAGTGAAATAACTCGTTGCAGTCCAAACAAGAACGATATAAATAGTAGACTAGCAGAGGCTAAGAGGCCAAATGAAGTCTACTAGTATCAAATATAGGTCTCAATTTGAGGAAGAAACTTCTGAGAATGTGTAGTATGTTTGAAGTGCAACTTTTTATGGTAGTGAATAATGGACTGCGTGAAAACCAAAAAGCAGAGAATCAAAGCATTTCGGTTGTGATGCTATACATTGACGTTCAAAATTACGTGGATTTGTAAGATGAGCGAAGACATTTTGTGAAGCTTCAACAAGGAAGTGAATATATGGGGAACAGTAACAATAAGTAGGGACAGAATAATAGGGCATGTTTTAAGATGTCAGCAAATAAGTTCTGCGATACTAGAGGGAGCTGTAGATAGTAAAAGCTAAGAGGAAGAGACTGGAATCCATCCAAAAAACAGTTGAGCATGTAGGGTGCAAGTGCTAAACTGAATTTATGGGTTGACACAGGAGAGGAATTCGTGGTGGGCCGCCTTTGGTCCATAACAGTGCCGGCCACCGGTGGGTAACGCCTATAAACAGGCGGACAGTAATTCCAGAGGCGCCAGTGATCTCATCAAAGAGTTGTTTTTTCTTTTTTTTTTTTTTTTTTTTTTTTTGGCGGCGCGAAACTGCTATGGTCATTAGCGCCCGGTCTGTGACTTAGGAAACGGTAAAAAAACGAAAATGGACACCAGCAGCAATGGGAACGAAACTCAAAAAATTAGAGAAACTAAAAGCAGAAGGAAAGCTTAAAAATCCACTACAGAAAGGGGTTGGTTGCCCCCAAAAAGAGCTTCAAATGACTGACGTCATCTCACTGGCACTAATAAACTCGAGAACGCGATCGGCCGAGCGCGTGTCATCTGCTAAAATGGACGATATATCAGGCGACAGCTGTAGGCGGGCGCGTGACGGAGTAAAATAGGGGCACTCAATTAAAAGGTGTCTTACCGTCCACAGCTGAGAGCAGTGGGGACAGAGTGGGGGAGGATCGCCGCTTAAAAGATGTCGATGGCTAAAAAGACAGTGCCCTATCCGGAGTCGAGTTAAAATTACCTCCTCCCGACGACGCGTTCGGTAGGAAGAGGTCCAAGCACAAGGAAGAGCTTTCACGTCCCGCAATTTATTATGGGGAAGTGTCGACCAATGTGCGTGCCATAGAAGAACAACACGACGACATAAAACACTCCGTAGATCGGCGAAGGGAATCGATAGAATAGCTGGCCGAAGAAGAGAGACTGCACCCTTGGCCGCTATATCGGCCGCCTCATTTCCACAGATACCAACGTGTCCTGGGAGCCAGAGGAACGCCACCGAGACGCCCCCCAAGTGGAGCAAGCGCAGACAGTCCTGAATCCGGTGGACCAGAGGGTGGACAGGGTAGGGAGCTTGGAGACTGAGGAGAGAGCTGAGAGAATCTGAACAGATAACATACTGCATCCGCTGATGGCGGCGGATGTATTGGGCAGCCTGGAGAACAGCGTAAAGCTCCGCAGTATAAACCGAACACTGGTCGGGAAGCAGAAATCGATTTGGGGTGTCGCCAACAATATAGGCACTCCCTACACCTGACGATGTTTTCGAGCCATCAGTGTAAATAAATGTGGCTTCCTTCATTTGTGCACATAGAGCAGCAAATGCCCGACGATAAACAAGTGAAGGGGTACCATCCTTGGGAAACTTACAAAGGTCACGGAGCAGGCAGATCCGGGGACGGAGCCAAGGCGGTGCTGTACCAAGTTGTCAAGAAGGTTTTAGGAAAGCGGAAGGAAAGAGAATGGAGCAGTTGACGGAAGCGGACTCCCGGTGGTAGTAGGGAGGAAAGGCGGCCTGCATACCTTACATCAAAGGAGGCGTCGAAGAAAATGTCATGGGCAGGATTAGCAGGCATGGAAGACAGATGGCTAGCATAACGACTCTGAAGGACAGCTTGCCGATTGGACAGCGGAGGTTCAGCAGTCTCAGCATAAAGGCTTTCTACAGGGCTGGGGTAAAAAGCTCCAGACGCTAAACGTAATCCACGGTGGTGGATAGAGTCGAGACGCCGAAGAATAGACGGCCGAGCAGAGGAGTAAACTATGCTTCCATAGTCCAATATCGAGCGCACTAAGGCGCGATAGAGGCGGAGAAGGACCACTCGGTCCGCTCCCCAGGAGGTACCATTCAGGACACGGAGGGTGTTGAGGGATCGCAGACAGCGAGCCGAAAGATAGGAAACATGGGAGGACCAGCACAGTTTTCTGTCAAACGTAAGACCCAAGAATTTAGCGACGTCCGAAAACGGAAGGTTGACCGGTCCTAGATGTAAGGAGGGTGGAAGAAACTCCGTACGACGCCAAAAATTAACACAAACGGTCTTAGTGGGAGAAAAGCGGAAGCCTGTTCCGATGCTCCAAGAGTGGAGGCGATCGAGACAGCCTTGAAGACGTCGTTCAAGAAGGCTGGTCCGTTGAGAGCTGTAGTAGATCGCAAAATCGTCCACAAAGAGGGAGCCTGAGACATCGGGAAGGAGACAATCCATAATTGGATTTAAGGCAATGGCAAAAGTACAACACTTAGCACGGAGCCCTGGGGTACCCCGTTTTCTTGGGAGAAAGTACGGGAGAGAGTACTGTTCACCCGCACTCTAAATGTGCGCTCTGCCATAAATTCGCGAAGAAATAGTGGCAGCCGACCCCGAAAGCCCCAAGAGAACAGTGTGCGGAGGATGCCTGTCCTCCAACAGGTATCGTATGCTCTCTCCAGATCAAAAAATATTGCTACTGTTTGGCGTTTCCGGAGAAAATTGTTCATGATATAAGTGGAGAGAGCAACAAGATGGTCAACTGCAGAACAATGCTTTCGGAATCCGCAATGGGCAGGTGTTAAAAGACTGCGGGACTCCAACCACCAAGCTAAACGGTAATTCACCATACGCTCCAAAACCTTACATACACTACTCGTGAGAGAAATGGGGCGATAGCTAGAGGGGAGATGTTTGTCATTTCCAGGTTTCGGAACAGGAACGACGATAGCTTCCCGCCATCGTCTGGGAAAAGTACTGTCGGTCCAAATTCGATTATAAAGGCGAAGGAGGTAACGCAGACTATGGGTTGATAAATGCAGCAACATTTGGATGTGGATACCATCCGGTCCTGGAGCGGAGGAGCGAGAAGAAGAGAGTGCATGTTGGAGTTCCCGCATGGAGAAAACAGTATTATAGCTTTAGCGATTTTGAGAGGAGAAAGCGAGAGGTTGCACTTCCGCTGCACGTTTCTTCGGGAGAAACGCTGGCGGGTATTTGGAAGAGCTCGAAATCTCAGCAAAGTGTTGACCCAATGAGTTAGAAATTGCGACGGGGTCCACTAACGTATCATGCGCGACAGTGAGCCCAGAGACTGGGGAGAAACTAGGCGCGCCAGATAACCGTCGAATCCGACTCCAAACTTCCGAGGAGAGAGTGAAGGTGTTAAATGAGCTAGTAAAGAATTGCCAGCTGGCCTTCTTGCTATCGCGGATGACGCAACGGCATCGCGCACGGGACTGCTTATAGCAGATACAGTTGGCCAAAGTAGGATGGTGGGGGAAAACGCGAAGAGCACGTCGCCGCTCACGTATTGCGTCACGGCATGCCTCGTTCCACCAAGTAACTGGGGGGCGCCGGGGCAATTCGGAGGTGCGTGGTATTGAACGTTCCGCAGCTGTAAGAATATCGTCTGTAATATGAGTGACCTCATCGTCGACGCTAGGAAAGTGACTGTCATCGAATGTCGCTAGATTCGAAAAAAGTGTCCAATCGGCTTGGGCAAACTTCCAGCGTCTCGGACGCATATATGGCAGTTGTGACTGCAATCGAAGGACACATGGAAAGTGGTCTGTCTCGAGTGTGTGTCAGCAAGGGCGAACCATTCGAAGCGCCGAGCTAGCGGAACAGTACCGACCGAAAGGTCCAAATGAGAGAAATTTGTCGTGGAGGCAGACAAAAATGTAGGGTCCCCAGTGATGAGGCAAACAAGATCCGCTTGGTGGAAGACGTCTAGCAATAGGGAGCCACGTGGACAAGGATGTGGAGATCCCCAAAGCGGGTGGTGGGCATTGAAATCCCCAACCAGCAAATAGGGGAGTGGAAGCTGACCAAGAAGATGAAGGAGATCAGCTCGTGCCATTGATGTGGACGATGGAATGTATACAGTACAAAGAGAGAAGGTATATCCAGAAAGGGAAAGACGGAGAGCGACTGCTTGGAAGGAAGTGTTTAAGGGGATTGGGTGATAATGGAGAGTATTACGGAGAAGAATCATGAGTCCTCCATGTGCTGGAGTGCCTTCAACAGAGGGGAGATCAAATCGGACTGACTGAAAATGGGGGAAGACAAAACGGTCGTGGGGACGCAGCTTTGTTTCCTGAAGACAGAAGATGACCGGCGAGTAGCATCGCAGGAGGATCGTCAATTCATCCCGATTGGCTCGAATGCCGCGGATATTCCAGTGGATAATGGACATAGGGTGGGCAGAAAATGGAATAATGTGACCAAGGTTGCCGTCAACTCAACGACTGCTCAGAGCTTGCGACCGACAGCGTGGAACGGCACTCAGCCGAAGGCAAAAGATCCTGATCCATAGGTTGTTCAGGAGCAGCTCCTGCCACCAGCGATCGGCCGGGTGATCGGCCGCCAGCAGTGCGCCTCGGCTACACAGAAGACGGCCGAGGGCGGTTACCGCCAGGTGGTGCTGTAGATGAGACGCGGAGAAGGAGAGGAACTGGGTTTCTTATTAGCTTTCTTGGAAACATGATGTTTAGATGAAGGAGGAACCGATGGTTGTGAAGTTGGAGTACGAAAAAAATCTTCACGAGTATGCTCTTTTTTGGAAGTCCGGGTGTCTGACTTTTGGGATCGAGATTTAGCAGAATCCGATGAAGGGTTAGCCATAGATTTGGCAGGCGAAAGTGGGGAGGTTGAACGGGCGATCTTTGCGCTGGCCGATCTGCCGACTGTGTCACTAAAGGTGACATCACAAATCTGCATGGCCGCCTCCTTTGTTGGCCGAGGAGAGGCAAGGACAGTGCTGTATTTTCCTGTCTGAGGCACAGTGGGCTTTCGACTTGCGAATAATTTTCGATCAGCAGAGGTCGACACCTTTTCCTTCACTCTGATTTCCTGAATGAGCTTTTCGTCTTTAAAAATGGGGCAATCTCGGGGGGAAGCAGCGTGGTCACCCATACAGTTGATGCAACGAGGGGATGGAGGTGGACAAGCACCCTCATGGGCATATTTGCCACATGTAACACATTTGGCCGGGTTGGAACAGGACTCGCTGGTGTGATTGAACCGCTGGCACCGATAGCAACGCGTAGGGTTTGGGACGTAGTGGCGAACGGAAATTATGTCATAGCCCGCTTTTATTTTCTATGGGAGTTGAACTTTGTCAAATGTCAAGAAGACAGTACGGGTTGGAACAATGTTCGTGTCAACCCTTTTCATAATTCTATGAACAACCGTTACGCCCTGGTCAGACAGGTAGTGCTGAATTTCCTCGTCAAACAATCCGTCGAGGGAGCGTGTATAAAAGACTCCACGTGAGGAATTTAAAGTGCGGTGCGCTTCAACCCGGACAGGGAAGGTGCGGAACACATTAACCTCGATGGGTTGGAGAAGGGTTATCAGTGAAAAGAGTTTCTTACAGAGCAAGACATCACTTAACAGGAGTTCTAGCAGGTGGCGTGCAGTTCCGTTGATTTATCATATTAAGGGCATCCTGGTTGGACGTGAAGGGGGCCAAGCGGACAGGACCACATCTCAAGATCGCTGTGTTCCCAGTGGGATTGAAAAACACTAAGGAACATAGATCTGAGTTCCAAGGTGTCGGGAGTTCCAGCATGTCAGGGGTTACTGATCTTCTGAGATTCTTGTTTGTCTGTGACTACGTTTTAGTTTGAGCTCTCTTGTGAGACGCGATTCCTTGTGAGGATAGCGGATAGCCCCAGTACCAAAAGTCTGTGGCTCCTTCAGCCAACGCTGCTCTGTAGACTGGGGAGATGGTTCCCCAAACCGAGTCCTGCCTCTGGTAGTCAGCGGGGTCAAGGGATTAATTACTCTGGTCGTATCTAAGACCTACACACAGTTGTGGCAAAATTCAGTAACTTGGGGATGGCATACAGGTTTCGAAACGTGAGAGGCAATAGGTAGCCTTAAGTTGCTGGTGTTAACATTCCGCAATTAAAGTAGGATACTTCAGGTATGAATTGGTGATGGGACGGGAGGGGGGGGGGAGGTGCCTCCACGATTGGTGGTTGTACACACGGTAAGTTTTCGTGAAGTGACTGTCCAGTCTCCACAAATTAGGTTGTTTATACAATGGAAGGCAGATGCCTGAAGTGTTGGCATTTAAATCACTGCAGGGGTGGGCGGGGGATGGAAACACGACTTCACATCACTAAGGTAAACAATGAATTTAACTTTCTAAGAAAGCGAATACTCCTCAAAAGTGAGTAGGAGTGTTTCAGTGTTAACCTTGTTTTCTGGCAGGCCCCAACTTTAACAACGTTCAAAATGGACCCGATAGTTCTCGAAGTTTTCGTATAAAACATCATCCACTTGAAATATTAACGAGCAGTGATAAATTAAATCCTGTATCATGTTCAAGCTCCTACAGCGTGCTACAGTGGCCTACACCATCTGTGAACACCTGTTAGTGGCGAGGGTCTCTTTGCCCTTCTCCTTCGTGACGGCTTGCACTCTACAGAGGACACTTTGAATGGTCAATATCTGTTGAGGAATGGCAGTCCATTCTTCCTCAAGAGCCGAAACTAGAGATAGTTGAGAGTCTGGAGCGAAGTCTATGTTCTGATTCGTCTCAAAGATATTTCACTGTGTATAGATCGGGACTCTGGGCAGGCGAATCTTTTTCAGCAACTGTTGTACACAAAACATTGTCTCTTAAGTTCTGCTTTGTGACTGGGAGCATTCTCATGCTGTATCCGCTATTGTAGGGGTAGCACACACTGCCATAAAGTATGTTCATATCCTTCAGAATTGGGCGTTTTGTTAAAAACAATTAGGGGACTACACACCCTGACCGTGAGAAACAGCCCCATACTATACTGCTACCTCCTCCACACTTCACAATCTGGTAATACAAAAGATGCCAGGTAACATTCTCCAAGCACTCACCTAGTCCAAACCCTTCCATCGGATTGCAACGGAGTATAGCGTGATTCATCTCGGCTGGTAGCACTTTGAAACTCTCACATTTTATGCGATTATCAACAACCACCCTCCCCATCACTGTACATTTCCTGTCCATCAGTAAATGATGTCTCCTTGGTCTCTGGTTAGCTGTGGTTGCTCCTTCACGTTTCCACTTCACAATCACATCAGCATTCGATGTGGACAGCTTTAGGACGACTTATATGTAGCTGAATGATTTTTTCCTCAAGTGACATCCAGAGACTAGTCCATCGACTCAGTTTGCTGTTATGCTTATCTACTGACCACACAAGAGTAACTGCATCCTTTGATATTGATGAGTCCGCTTCTGACGTCCAGTTTTGTGCATTACACAGGGGTATCCAGATACTTTAGATAAGTATACGTCTCACAAGACATTAACATTCGGGAATGGATAACATTCGCTGCTTGAATAACACGAGGCAGAAACATTTCTTAGTTTACTGAAGTAAGAGGTTTCTCCAGATACATTTTTTATAGTTATCAAGAACACAGGGTTAGTAGTTAGAAATGACCTATCAGTCAGAGTGCAAACCAGGAACAAAGGGTAGCTAATTTCTGTAGCTGGCGTGATTTTGCTTTCCTCCCATGCTGTGTACAAACAGGGAAACTTCTTTGTGTCGTAATAATCTGCACTGAAACATTCAGCTATTTCTGAAGGGACTGCCAGAGCCTCATTCACTGGCTAGTAAATTGTAATGTGTAAACTTGATGTCGCTTACTTCCCTTGAGGGATTTCCCAGTGAGCGCCACCAGGTGTGAGCAATGGCCACTTGCCTTGATGGTCATTGCTCAAAGTCCCGGTGCTCCGAAAGGGAGGCACCGTGCGCGAGGAGGTAACAGCTTAGGCATCAACAGTGTGTTCCTTGCATAGTCAGAGTGTACCACTATGTGCGTACTCGATGTTGGACGAGGACTGATTACTATGCTGGGTATTGGGCGACCTTCCCTGCACAGTCCAGGCTTCTGTACGAAATACAAAAACCCTGATGTAAAAAGCGATGGGGGGGGGGGGGGGGGGGGGAGAAAAAAGTGGGAGTGGCCCCAATCGACGTACTACACACTATCCAGGTCGTCAACAACGAACTTGTCCTACAGACCAAGTCTATGAAAAGGTATGGACAGAGTAATATTGCAGCACAGGTAAGAAAGAGGTACTGAAGCTGTCAAGAGCCTCACGCTCATACAAAGGAGTAGCCAAAACGTACAGTAAGGTCTGAAGGTTAATGCCCAGTACCGCGAGAACTGAGGCGGTGTTTCAGCCAAGACATGTACGTGTCTTCTTTCTCCTCATTGAATGGTGGGAATGCAAGAAATGGGGATCGTTTTCTTTAAGACATCTCTAGGTAGTGAAAACAACTTGGCATGCGTATAATGCTCAGCACCACTTTTGTGTGTTCACCGATAAGAAGAGTTTCCATTACATTTTAGGAAGCCACAAAATGCGGACACATTACGACTATAGGAAAAAAGACGTAGTGGGACCTCACCTCACTCCTTACCTCAAGAATTTTTATTTATTTCTATTTGCATTTGTGGAAAATAAATCATTTCTTAACAACAGCTGAGGCCGTGTTTCACGTATACCTTAAACTTAACAGCACAGTGTGGAAAATGAATAAAATTATTCTTTGTTTGTTCGTTGCCTGTTCTAGAGTGGATACTACACTCTCACAACTAATGAATTGTATCCAGGATGGAATGTAGTATCTTCAATGAGTGGTCGAATTATGGTCCTTACATAGCACGGTAATATATTGCTGTCTCAAGTGCTGCTGGTAGTAGAGGAATGGTAGGTAGCTGTCGCTTCAAAAGCACATAGCTACAGAATTTTGACGGACAATGTTGGGACAAAGGTTCTTTGGACCACAGCTAGAAAAGACGAAATTATTCTGTGAATGCTTCAAAGATTCCTTGGTCTTTCTTGGAGTTTCCATGACGTCGTGAAGGGTTACTCCCGGCCACCACCGGAATCAACGCGCTCTTAGCCGTTACCATTAAATGCCAACACACGATGTTTTTAAATAAAAGAACTCTCGTGTACGAATCACCGTATCCTGAGCTTTGTCGTACAATGATGCAAATTTTCAAAAACTTCCAGTGGTATACGTGGATACTACCATCAAAATGTGTTGCGAATAGAGTTAGTAATAAAGAAGTAATAAATTAAATCTTAGTGCCTGATTACGTAGTTTCAGTGCATGAACAGCGAAAATTTTAGCTACAAACGTGTTTCGTTTCGTCATTTTGGGGAGTATGTCAGTGAGAAAAGTTTTACAAAGGTCTGAAGTTATGTGTAAATTTTGGTGGAATTCTGTAAGTGCTGTCATTCTCAAATACTGAATGAGTATAGTCTGGGTAATCTGCACGTCACAGCTTGCTCTGCCTCAACCGCCTACACAATTTCTAACTATAATACTTATCTTAGTGCGTTAAATCTTGAATATGAAGTTATACTTGTTAATGAGTAGATTGACAGAATTATAAATTTTTAAATTCGGTGAATAAGTGAATGAAATACTGAAAATTTTGATACCCCTCGATGCCATTAGCTTGGCAACCTGCAACTAAAACCGTACCTCAGGTTAGCCTTTTAGTGATATGGATGTGACGCATTACTTTTTAGGTTAACTAACATTTATTGGCGGTTACGGAGCAGTTTGTTACACTTACGGAACATGTGAAGGGTAGGCACTGATCCCACGAGACAGATTTAAGCTTGTCGATATTTAAAGAAACAGCGTCCCGTAGCTATCTAACCACATACAGAAAGATTCCGAGATGGAATGGAATGTAAAAAGTACATTGATAACAGTCAATACAGGACGCCAGCTGGTTCCAAGTACGACCACAGTCTCCTCAAATATGGATGACAGAAGGCCTGCGACAATTACGTGAATCATGAACTCACTTTTTTTTCATCATTTTACTTGGTCGTTAGAAACAGTACACTTGCTAAATTGTGCATTTTTAACGAGATAACTTGTTATTAGCGACCAAATGAAGGAGGTAAGGAGAAAAATGTGTGCTTATTAATCTTCATAACGAATAAATGGGATAACTAAGTCAATAGCTAGAAAGTCACACAAATATCACAATTTTAATTCTTTTGTTTCAATTAAATCTGATCAAGTCTGTTACTCTTCATGAATATCACCTGCAACTGCCTATGCCTCTACATACTTACGAGACCTTGTTATCAAGCGTATGAATGCTCACTAAATAACACTCATACTCAACAGTTGCTGAAAGACTGACGTGCTGTGACGCTGACCTTGTCTGCTGTGTCTTGTATTAATTACGTACATAATTGCCGTGTACAACCAAATCATTTATAATAAACTGCGTGAGGCACAGTTCTGTATCTAACTATTATGCTCGAAAACGGCAGCTTATCAGCCGTGCGCGCGACCTTCGCTGCATGTATGTATCACACACTCTTAGATTTGTCGCAGTTCGTAAGTTGAACTGAAAATTATTTTATCTCCCGTTCGAGTATTGGAACTGATGTCACACGGGGGGAGCACGTTACCAAAAGCAATTTTGTTTACATTGTGGGAAATACCGCAACCAGCCACAAGTTTTCGAAATGATTTTATTATACCATTACCAGTTTCTGGCCTGCGCCCGTCGTCAGGTGGTAGCGTTGACTTCCAGGGAGTTTTGTGTCCTAAAATATAAAAAAAAATCGTTGTGATAATTTATGTTTGAAAGATGCTGTTAACAGGCAACGAACAAATATCTATCAATTAACTATTCCCATCATTTCCAATTATAAGAATTGTATGAAATTGTACATGTACATTTGGTTTTTTAAATCTAGTTGCTCATTCAGCATGCAGTCAGCTTTATTGTGAATGTGGCTGTATATTTCTAATTCCTCAAATTCACCTGTATTCTTTTTCCGATAAAATTGAATATTTCCAAGATTTCTTCGATGCTTGTCTGTGGTTCCGTGTTTGACCAGGTAAGTAGCTACTCATAGAACATTACAGGAATCACCTAAGCTTCAGAGAGAAGTAAGCCGACTGACCTACAATGAAATGTTTGCTTTGGGTGCGACGATCAGATTGCTTATTCAGATTGATGTATTCTTGGTGATCAAACACTGGAAGTGAATGTGTAATTACTGGTGCGTAGCGAGTGTCTGTGTATAATTTACATTAACCTCCTGAAAGATACTTGCTTGGTTGATCTATATTTTACTGCTTTCTGATGCAAATGAACGATGATGACATTTGGGAATTTATTTTGTGGAGAAATCTAAATTTAGATCAAGCAGGCTTCGACTGCGACTGTACTGTACTGTACTGTATGGGTGTGGTAGGATGTACAAAGGTATACGCCACTTACAGCAAAATTATTTTAGATAATTTTGTATTAGAGTCTTCCCGCATACACTTATATGATCACAGTTATACAGTCACATAGTAATTTTCAGTGGTACGCACCTATACATGGACATGTAACTAGCAGCTTCATGATAGTGACAGTCGCAATAATGTTACAAGCAGATCCTGTTCAACACTTACACTAAGATGACACACTCCATTACACATCTAATTAGAAATAGTGTTATGAAAGTCTTGCCTTTTTGTTTACATCTTGGAAGTAAATGGGGACCAACTATTCCACAAAGTCGTCACATCTGAGAATACGAACTAATGTGATCCACCATAGTCCGTTTCAGAGCCATTGTTCCAATTGTAGTAGTGTCTCAAAAACTTAGGTACATTATATGTCCGGAATTTTCTGCAGCAGCCACCAATGAACTTCAGAGAGAACTTATAAATGTTTAAGCAATAGCCACATAACTTTAGAAGTGATTCGACGCACAGTTAAGCACAAAAACGTACTTCTCTAGATATCGACAATGCTTCCATATGCTGTCCGATCTCCCTGCCGCCTGCCTGCTTTTCGCTACTGCATACTGCACGTATAGAATCAAGGTCATCCAAACAAAACATCCAGAGGGGAAACAAGGTGGCTGAATAAGTGTTTGAAAAAATGACAAAATACAGTTCCCTTGGAGTGTTACAATCATCTACAATTTTATACTCATTTGTTGTTGTCTTCAGTCCCGAGACTGGTTTGATGCAGCTCTCCATGCTACTCTATCCCGTGCAAGCTTCTTCATCTTATACGTATATAATCAATACATATCTCTAATCATTCATTTGATTACCTCCAGTACGTCTTGTTACTAGCAAGAGTTGTGCAGCGCATGCTGGATGACAGAAATATACATATCGTGTGAAATACAAATGATGTGTTACCAACTGTCAATCAAAATGGAAGCTGATAAATGATTATTAACAAGAAAGTTGCCCATAATGTCGCAAACTAGCACCCAGCATTGTTCAATCAATACATGTTGCATAGCCTTTCCGTTTAGTAGTTCACAATCACTGTCACAATGTAGAGTCAAGCCGTATTGCCGTTGATAACCAGGAAGTGTCTCAGAATACCATCGTTTCACGCAGCTTTGTCAATAGAATGATTATTTACACGTGTTTTGTTGGATGTCTTTCTATATTATTTGCTTTGAGCATAATATTCCATACATGTTACTGTTTCAATGAATGAACTGTTTCAATGAATGAACTGTTTCAATGAATGAACTGTTTCAATGAATGAACTGTTTCAATGAATGAACTGTTTCAATGAATGAACTGTTTCAATGAATGAACTGTTTCAATGAATGAACTGTTTCAATGAATGAACTGTTTCAATGAATGAACTGTTTCAATGAATGAACTGTTTCAATGAATGAACTGTTTCAATGAATGAACTGTTTCAATGAATGAACTGTTTCAATGAATGAACTGTTTCAATGAATGAACTGTTTCAATGAATGAACTGTTTCAATGAATGAACTGTTTCAATGAATGAACTGTTTCAATGAATGAACTGTTTCAATGAATGAACTGTTTCAATGAATGAACTGTTTCAATGAATGAACTGTTTCAATGAATGAACTGTTTCAATGAATGAACTGTTTCAATGAATGAACTGTTTCAATGAATGAACTGTTTCAATGAATGAACTGTTTCAATGAATGAACTGTTTCAATGAATGAACTGTTTCAATGAATGAACTGTTTCAATGAATGAACTGTTTCAATGAATGAACTGTTTCAATGAATGAACTGTTTCAATGAATGAACTGTTTCAATGAATGAACTGTTTCAATGAATGAACTGTTTCAATGAATGAACTGTTTCAATGAATGAACTGTTTCAATGAACGAACTGTTTCAATGAACGAACTGTTTCAATGAATGAACTGTTTCAATGAATGAACTGTTTCAATGAATGAACTGTTTCAATGAATGAACTGTTTCAATGAATGAACTGTTTCAATGAATGAACTGTTTCAATGAATGAACTGTTTCAATGAATGAACTGTTTCAATGAATGAACTGTTTCAATGAATGAACTGTTTCAATGAATGAACTGTTTCAATGAATGAACTGTTTCAATGAATGAACTGTTTCAATGAATGAACTGTTTCAATGAATGAACTGTTTCAATGAATGAACTGTTTCAATGAATGAACTGTTTCAATGAATGAACTGTTTCAATGAATGAACTGTTTCAATGAATGAACTGTTTCAATGAATGAACTGTTTCAATGAATGAACTGTTTCAATGAATGAACTGTTTCAATGAATGAACTGTTTCAATGAATAGCCTTTCTTATTTAATAGACAACATACCTTGTTCATTTAATAATTTTGATTTTTGTGGGATATTAGATAACTATTTTTATCACAAGTTGATAACTTGGGGTTCACCACTAGGGCCAGTTAATAAGCTTTCAGATAGTCTGTTGCACACGGATTTCAGTAGTGTGCTTAAGGGTGGTTCTGTGTCAGGGTCATTCTGCGGCAGAAATTAATCACAGGTAGTTCTCACATTGCCATACTACTGGACAATACTGTTTCATAAAAAAATTAAAATTTTAGTTTAATACATTCAGTACAGTGCGTTATAACGTTTTGCATATTCAGTGATGGAGGGTCATCAGTTCCCATTTCTGTTATCTTAAGAACGTCACCTCTGACCTAGATGGCACATAGCTTGCCTTCTGCACACACGAGGGCTGCCAGCAGTTTAATATTGCGAGCTGAAAGTAACTCACAGGCCTTTCAGCTAATCAGCTGCTTTAGAAGGATTAGGGAAAGACCACACCATCATCCTGAGACTTGACAAAGCACTTTTCTACTCGATGCCTGCTGCCAGTTCGGCTCGCCAGCAACTAAGAGGACGACATTACAACAGGGTCGAGAATGGTACGTTACAGTCCCCACGTCTCGACATCACCTCTGCTGTCAATGTGACGCCCTAAAACGAATCTCTCATCAAGATGTCCCCATGCTTTGGGTGTATAGTTATCCAAATACAGCCATCTATTGGAATTTGACAACCCGTTAGTTGATGTCAAATCACAGGCAATTATGCGACTGGTCACATGTCTTAACTAACACTGTTGATATGTTGGTAGAAGTTTCTACAAATACAGGAAAGATGTGATCTTACTGTACTTATTCGACAGTATTGCAATCCAAAATCAGAAGTCTTTGAGCGGGACTTAATTTGCTAAAAACACTTACAGTTTCAATCCTACTGGATGGTAAAGATAGTGACTTGTTTCATTTATCGATGTTTATTTGGTAAGACATACTAAATTTAGTGAAAGTAACAGTGTGATGTATGTAAAGTATACAATGAAAATTAATGTTTTCAATGATACAGGAAATGACAATAAACAACTATCAAGAAAAAATAGTAATGCCAGTAACTACATAAACTCTGATTAATAAATAATAATGATGTTACAGTGCCAATTACACTGTCATTACAGTGAAACGCCCCGCAACCAGTCACCATTAACAAGTTCTGGAATACTGCTGTTTTCATATATGTTACCATTTTTTTTTAATCTTACAGCCCACAGACCATGTACAGACTTTTATCCATACATTCTTGAAATTGGGGTTTTCCTGGATTTTTCTAAATATTCATTCTTCATATCAGAATGCCCTGTTCGCACGATTTTCAGATTAGAAGCGATGTCTAAGAAGTAGTTTTTGTATTTTTTCATTGCCACCTTTTTTCACTTCTTTCATAGCGTCCACTGTCGGTGGTTGTCTTTGTGCCCAGCTTTTCGTGTTACTGAATCAGGCATGCAAATACGGTGATACGCTCAAGAGAAACATGTTTATCCCTTCTCATAACAATTAATTTCAATACGGTAAAAATAAACTTGTATCTCTAGATTCGAAACCCTCCGTTCCGTATTTGAGTTCTCAGGAAATTGTGTCGGTGCTGAAGAAACTAGAAAGTAACATTTGAGTATTCATATAAAAACCACGATCGTGACAAGGATACCGCGAAAATATTTTCCATTGTGATAAAATTCATAATTTGGGAAATTACAGCGTTAGCATGGGAGTGTTTATTCACCTTTAATGAAGTAATTTAACGTGTCGCCTCATTTAAGTAACACACACTCCAACGTATAGAGTCCAACGCAAGAGATTAACCAGGGACGGAGACGCCTTGAAAGCCACGCAGAAGCCGACAGGACGGAGCAGACTGGCGTCCGGCCGGCGTTAGCCCTATTGGTCTTCCCCGTGCTGGCCCTCTGCGGCGGCCGGCTGCTCGCCCACCACCGTGACGTCATCGAGCGTGGAGCGGCGGCAGCAGACGCAGCTGAAGGCGCCGCGAAGCGCCTGCGAGAGCCGGCCGCGACCGTCGGGCGAGCCGATCTCCGTGTAGGGGGAGGCCTCCTCACCGCGCAGCGTCGCCCAGTACTCCTTCAGTGCAGACGCCGTACGCTCGTGCAGTGGGGGCTCCTCCGCGGGTTCCCCTCTCCTTAGACAGCTCCACAGTGACATATCCCAGGCCGCACCTGCTGACAACAGGAGACAGTTACAGTCTCTGCCTCACAGACACCAGGCATCTGTCCAAGTGACTCCTAGAGCCAAAATGGTCCATCTACTCCCGTGGAAGTACGAAGGATATCGAACCTTTAATCACCAACTCAACAATATAAGGTCATAATTGTTTAACGATGTAGTTCACGGGTGAACAGCCACATGTTACTGTCCAAGGCGCACAATATTTCGCCTTGCGACCACGTCGCCACCATCATTGCACCTTATGATGACAACGTGATCACAAGCGAAAATATTGAGCCCGTTGAACAGTGGCATCTGGTCGTTCATCCGGGAACTATTTCGTCATGTAGTACACCGAGAGAAGTTGAATAATCCACTTTTGTTTGTGGCGTAATACACTGCTCAAGGAGCCAAGACAAATCGGCGGAGCCTACTGATAAAGTATCATGTGGTCATTTGTTTTCTATATTTGTTGGGGATCAAAGCAGACTCAGTCGGTGCTGAGATGAAAGTGTGTCAACAATGTACCACTCGAGAAGGCACTGAAGTCTGCGAAACCTAAACCAGAGGTCCTCTGGCGATATGTAGATGATTGTGAAGAAGAAGTGTCAAGTTTTACACATGTACATTCTAGCCACGAGAGTATCCTGTTTACAATGGACGCAGAGAAAAACGACTGTCTCGTTTCTAAGCATCGTAGTCGGTAATTTAATAGGTGACTAGGGCATTTTGTTTGTCGTAAGCCCACACATACAGATTCATATTTGCAGGCGTCTAGCTGTCGTCATCCTTCGCAGACTAGGGACTCCCTCCACGGTAATGCTAGAATTCACTATGGTGTTGGCCCACTCGTAGCCTTGATGACAGCTTCCACTCTCGCAGGCATACGTTCACTCAGGTGCTGGAAGGTTTCTTGGGGAATGGCAGCCCATTCTTCACGGAGTGCTGCACTGAGGAGAGGTATCGATGTCTGTCGGTGAGGCCTGGCACGAAGTCGGCGTTCCAAAACATCCCGAAGGTGTTCTGTAGGATTCAGGTCAGTACTCTGTAGGCTATTACAGGGATGTTATTGTCGTGTAACCACTCCGCCACAGGCCGTGCATTATCAACAGGTGCTCGATCGTGTTGAAAAATTCAATCGCTATCCCCTAATCGCTCTCCAACAGTGGGAAGGAAGGACGTGCTTTAAGCATCAATGTAGCCTTTGCTATGCTGTGATAGTGCCACGCAAAGCAAGGGGGTGCAAGACGCCTCCATGAAAAACACACCACCATAACACCACCGCCTCAGAATTTTACTGTTGGCACTACACACACTGGCAATGATGTTCACCGGGCATTCGCCATACCCACACCCTGCCATCGGATTGCCACATTGTGTACCGTGATTCGTCACTACACCAACGTTTTTCGACTGTTCAATCATCCAATGTTAACGCCCCTTACACCAAGCGAGGCGTCGTTTGGCATTTAGTGGCCTGATGTATGGTTTATAAGCAACCGCTCGACCATGAAATCCAATGTTTCTCACCTCCCGCCTAACTGTCTTAATACTTGCAGTGGATCCTGATGCAGTTTTAAATTCCTCTGTGATGATCTGCATAGATGTCTGGCTGTTACACATTACGACCCTCTTCAACTGTCGGCGGTTTCTGTCAGTCAACAGACGAGGTCGGCTTGTGCGCTTTTGTGCTGTACGTGTCCCTTCATGTTTCCACTTCACTAAACAGAGGACCTAGGGATGTTTAAGAGTGTGAAAATCTTGCTTACAGACGTATGACAAGTGGCACCCAATCACCTGACCACGTTCGAAGTCCGTGAGTTCCGCGGAGCACCCCATTCTGCTCTCTCACGTTGTCTGATGACTACTGAGGTCGCCGATGTGGAGTACCTGGCAGAACAATGCACCTAATATGAAAAACCTATGTTTTGGGGGTGACCACGTACCTTTGATCGTATAGAGCAGGATACCTGCAATCTATGGCCATGTATTTTCTTCACATCCGATTAGGATAGCTTTAATAAGGAGTAAACGTGACGGTTCACAAGATATAGAAGAGCAGGAACTGTTTAAACCCAAGCCGCTGGGAGAGGCTTAAAAGCGCTTATTCCCATGGAGAGAGGAACAGTGGTGGTGCCAAAGTGGCACCAGCCGCTGACCAACGGCAACACAGAGATCATCAGACGGGAAGGAAGAACTAGCGACTAGCGGGCTGAGATACGAGGACTGAAACCCTGGCAGCAGCGTCAGCGGTCTGATTTCCTGTCAGATCGACCTGACCAGGAACCCACATAAACATCACAGTGGCTCCATGAAGAGTGAGCAAGTGACAGCTTTCCTGGACCCGTTGCAATAAAGGATGGACGTTGTATAGCCACACAGACTTTGAAGGGTATGAGAGAATCTGAGCAGATGACGCAATTGAAAAGCCAGTGAAGCCGTGTGCACTGCGTGGCCTGACAAGGCGAAAAGCTCTGCTGTGAATACTGAGCAGTGTTTTGGAAGCTGATACCCAAAAACATCGGTACCAATGAGGAAGGCATACCAGACACCAAGTTCAGTCCGAAAGCCATCAGCGTTCAGAAAGGTAGTATCGCGAAATTCCGTGCGAAGGTTTTGAAACTGAAGGCGCTAGAGCGACGCTGGAGTGGTGTTCTTAGGAGGTGAATGAAGGTCGAGGTGAACACGGGCCGCCGCACGAAGCCAATGTGGTGAAGTGCTCACGCCCATCGGGAAAGTCGCAGGTAGTGTGAAGTTAAGCTGCCAGAGGAAGAGCCGAAAGCGAGATAGCAGAGAAGAGGGACGCGCCCCACACTGGCCATCATCAAAGGAGCCGTCGAAGGAGGAGACAGTTTTGGTGGGCATGCGTGACAAACGGCATGCATATCTGCTGACGAGAAAGTCGCGGCGGTAGGACAGCGGTAGTTCTCCAACCTCTGTATACAGGCTCTCAACCGGGCTAGTGTAAAGACTCCAGCGACGAAACTGATGCCAAGATGATTTTCTTTTGTGGTTTTAGGGCGCACAACTACAGTGGTTATTAGCGCCCAGACTAAGTTAGGAATGCATTGCGAGGCACAAGGTTAAAACAGCAACTAAAAGGGACAACACTATAAAAGAGATTAACAGGCATAAGATTAAAAAACCAGCATAATCAAATGTCCTTAGACAGGTTTGGAAGTGGATAAAACGAAGAACACGAGCAGCTGCTCCTGGGTCATCCGCTAAAAATGGCATCCAGAGTACATGGCAGGCCAAGATCAACGCGCAGTGTATTAAAATTCGGACAGGACGTTAAAATGTGGCGTACCGTCAGCAATTGCCCACATGGGCAGAACGGCGCCGGCGCAGCCGTCAGCAGATGGCAATGGCTGAACCGGCAGTCTCCAATTCGTAACCGGGCCAAAACGACCTCCTCCCGCCGAGAAGGGCGTGAAGAGGTCGTCCAAGCCGTGGGAAGAGGCTTCAAGGCACGAAGCTTGTTGTCCGTAAGTGTAGCCCAATCGGCATGCCACAGCGATAAAATGCGCCGACAAATGACCCTGCTACAATCAGATGAAGAGACATCAAGAAGCTGTCCGAGGCTCGAGGACTGCAGCCTTTGCCGCGGCATCTGCAGCTTCGTTCCCAGGGATACCGACATGGCCAGGAACCCACATAAAGGTAACCGGCGAACCGTCGTCCGCCAGCTGCTGAAGAGAGCGTTGGATCCGGTGCACGAAAGGGTGAACCGGATACGGATCACTGAGGCTCTGGATGGCGCTCAGGGAATCAGAGCAGATGACATAAGCAGAATGTCTGTGGCGGCAGATGTAAAGAACAGCCTCGTAGAGGGCAAATAGCTCAGATGTGAAGGCCGAACAATGGCCATGGAGCCGGTATTTGAAACTGTGTTCCCTGACAATAAAAGAACACCCGACACCGTCATTGGCCTAGAGCCATCTGTATAAATGAAGATCATATTAATGAACTTCGAACGAAGTTCGACAAACCGGCAGCGGTATACCGAAGCTGGGGTAACCTCCTTCGGGAGCGAGCAGAGGTCAAGGTGGACGCGAACCTGATCCTGGAGCCAAGGTGGCGTGTGGCTCTCGCCCACTCGAAAGGTTGCAGGGAGTGAAAAATCAAGGTGCTGAAGAAGGCAACGAAAGCGAACTCCAGGGGTAGCAGGGCAGATATATACAACCGGTATTGACGGTCGAGAGAGTCGTCAAAAAAGGAAAGATAAGATGGGTGATCGGGCATTGACAATAGCCGACAGGCATACCGACAAAGCAGTATATCGCGCCGGTAGGTTAGACTCTCGACGGGACTAGTATAGAACGCTCCGATCGCAAGACGTAAACCCCGATGTTGTATAGAGTTGAGGCGGCGTAAGATGGATGGCCGTGCAGAGGAGTATACGAAGCTCCCATAATCCAGTTTTGAGCGGACGATCGACCGATATAGGCGAAGTAGGACGGTTCGATCCGCTCCCCACGACAGACCGCTGAGAACACAGAGGACATTTAGAGAACGGGTACAACGGGCAGCCAAATATGACATGTGGAGACCAGCTAAGTTTCCTGTCAAATGTAAGAGCTAAAAATTTTGTTGTCTCCACGATTGGGAGAGCAACGGGACCGAGTCGTAAGGACGGTGGGAGAAACTTTGTAGCGCCAGAAGTTAATACAGACCGTCTTCTCGGCAGAAAAACGGAAGCCATTGGCGACACTCCGGGAGTAAAGACGGTCAAGACAAGGCTGAAGACAGCGCTCCAGGAAACATGTACGCTGCGCGATGCAGTAGATGGTAAAATCGTCCACGAAAAGGGAGCCTGATACATCAGCTGGGAGGCAATCTATTATTGGATTGATCGCTATGGCGAAGAGAGAGACGCTCAAAACTGAGCCCTGTGGCACCCCATTCTCCTGGAGAAAGGCGTCGGACAGGACAGAACCCAGACGTACCCTAAACTGTAGATCCATTAAAAAGGCACGAATAAAAAGAGGGAGGCGACCGCGAAGGCCCCATGTATGCATGGTGCGGAGAATGCCCGCCCTCCAACAGGTGTCATAAGCCTTCTCCACATCAAAGAACACAGCCGCGGTCGGGCGCTTCCGCAAGAAGTTATTCATAATGAAGGTCGACAAGGTAACCATATGGTCAACAGCAGAGCGGCGCCTACGAAATCCACATTGTACATTGGTGAGTAGGCGTGGAGATTCGAGCACCCAAACCAAACGAGAGTTAACCATTCGTTCCACCAACCTCAATCCAGATGCGATTATAAGTACGAAGAAGAAAATCTTTACCCGCAGGAGAAATGTTCTTCAGCATCTAAATATGAATAGAGTCAGGCCCTGGAGTGGAGGACCGTGACCGGGCAAGTGCATTTTCGAGTTCCCCACATGGTGAATGGGGCATTATAGCTCATGATTATAGGAGCGAAAGTTAGGTGGCCTTGCCTCCTCTGCCTGTTTTCGGGGGAGGAAGGCAGGGTGGTAATGAGCGGAGCTCGAAACCTCTGCGAAAAAGCGGCCGAAGGCATTAGAGACATCCGCAGGGGCCACAAGGACGTCATTCGCGACCGTCAAGCCAGAAACTGGTGAGTGGACCTTAGTGCCAGGTAGCCGGCGCAGGCTACCCCAGACAACAGAAGGAGTAGTAGTAAAACTGTTGAAGGAGCTTGTGAAAGCAGCCCAGCTGGCTTTCTTGCTTTCTTTAAGAACACGACGACATTGCGCACGTAATCGTTTATAATTCGCCATCGTAGGGTGGCGTTTAAAGGTGCGTGGCACGTCGACGAGCACGTAAAGCGTCTCTACATGCTGCGGTCCACCAGGGGACTTGTACGCGACGTGGAGAAGAAGTAGTGTGAGGGATGGAATATTCAGCAGCAGTGAGAATGACTTCAGTGAGGTGTGCGACCTGACTATCGCAGCTTGCGAAGGTTTGATCCTGATAGGTCGCCCTGGAAGAGAAGAGCCCCCAGTCTGCTTTGGAGATGTTCCAACTAGTTGAGCACGGAGACTGAGTATGATGCAAGAGATGGATAACACAAGGGAAGTGGTCGCTCGAATACGTATTGGAAAGTGCGTACCTCTCAAACCGGCGTTCAAGTGGGGTAGTACATACGGGAATAGGTGTGAGTTGTGTCCGAAAGAAAAGTAGGGGCGCCAGTATTGAGGCAGACAAGATTGAGGTGGTTGAAAAGGTCTGCTAACAGGGAGCCTCTTGGGCAGGATGCTGGAGAGCCCCAAAGGGGATGGTGGGCATTAAAGTCTCCATCAACAAAAATGGTGCAGGTAGCTGAGCAATAATTTGCATCATGTCTGCCCTGGTAACGGCAGACGACGATGGAATGTAAACGGTACAAATGTAAAATGTAAAAGTGTGGAGAGTAATTCGGGTGGCAACTGACTGCAGGTCGGTGTACAATGTGATGGGATCGTAGTAAATATCATCCCGGACCAGCAACATAACCCCTCCATGAGCCGGAATACCTGCCACAGGGGGTAGGTCAAAACACACAGGCATAGTGTGCCAAGTGAATTTGATCGCATGGCCGTAGCTTCGTTTCCTGGAGAGCTACGACGAGCGGACAGTGCAAGCGGAGCAGAAACTGTAAGTCCTCTCGGTTGGAGCGAATGCCGCGAATATTCCAATGAGGAAGTGCCATCGTGAGAAGAAAAAGAAAAAGGAGAAACAAGAAGGGGTCACCTCGAAGGCCGCTGAGGGCCTGGCTTCGAGTGAGCACTACCGCCACTATCAATATGCGGAGAGTCATCGTCAATTTGTTCAATAGGTTCGTCGGCCATCTTGTTAAGATGGCCGGGAGGGGGAGCTTCCTCCGCCAGTGAACGGTCAGATGTTCGGCTACCAGCGGTGCGGCCATGCGAAAGGGATGTCGGCCTGGGGCGGCAACCGCTGGGTGGCGCAGGAGAAGAAACGCGCCGCAGCGGAGAAGGAGAACTTTGCTTCCTATGAGCCTTCTTGGAAGGTCGTTTAGTGGAAGTACTGGTCGACGGCTGGGAGTTCAAGGTAAGTAGGAAGTCTGCACGGGACGGTTCCTTCTTGAAGGCCCGTGCATCTGACTTCTGGGTGTTAGTCTTGGCGGAAGCTGATGGAGGTGCTTGTGTCTTAGGGGTGACGGGAGGCAGAGGAGACGTTGTCCGGACGATCTTAGTACTGGCCGAACGGACGACAGTAGTGCTAAAGGTCAGATCGCACGTCTGCATCGACACCTCCCTGGTAGTGCGAAAAGAGGCGAGGACAGTACTATATTTCCCCACTGGGAGCAGTGTGGGCTTCCTACTAGCAAATAGCTTGGACACTTTCTCCTTGACCCGAATTTCCTGTATACAGCGTTCATCCTTGTAGATGGGACAGTCGCGGGAGGTCGCTGCATGGTCACCCTGACAGTTCACACAACGAGGAGATGGAGGTGGACAGTCACCCTCATGGGCGTCCCTGCCACAAGTGACACATTTAGCCGCATTAGAACAAGACTGGCGAGTGTGATTAAAACGCTGACACTGGTAGCAGAGCGTAGGTGTCGGGACATAGGGGCGAACAGAAATAACCTCACAGCCCGCTTTAATGCCCGACGGCAGCTGAACACTATCAAAGGTCAAGAAAAGTGTCCGGGTCGGTACAAGGTCATTGTTGACCTTCATGACCCTATGGACAGCCGTCACGCCCTACTCAGCGAAAAAGACAATCTCCTCGTCAGTCAATCCGTCGAGTGATCTAGTATATACCACACCACGAGACGAATTCAAAGTGCGGTGAGCCTCCACCCAGACAGGGAACATGTACAGGAGTGTGGCCCGAAGCAGTTTTTGTGCCTGAAAGGCGCTCTCAGTTTCTAACAACAAGGTACCGTTACGCATCCTGGTACAAGACTTGACAGATCCGGCTATGGCATCTACGCCCTTCTGAATAACGAAAGGGTTGACAGATGAAAAATCCTTTCAGTCCTCAGATCTAGAAACTACGAGGAACTTTGGGGCAGGCGGTAGTACATTTGTCACTGGTGGCTGGTCAAGTTTCCGTTTATGGGCAGAAGTCGAGAGAGAAGAGAAATCCATTGCGGAGGAATCCCCACGATTGCCAGCGTCTCCGATGGCGCACTCCTTCCTTGTGAGTACCCTCTCAGAGGGCACTCCCGCCTTAGGTGAATGTTTACACCTCAGGGCACACCTCCCGAGAAACGGACAGAGGGACCAATTGCCATGGTCGGAAGGTGTCACCTCAGGCAATCAGCCCTCCCTGGGCCTGGCCTTTACCAGGGGGTACGTGTGTGCCTTACTTGTCGACCCAGGGCGGGGAATTACGCGTTACCCCGTCACCGGCTACGCGTGCGAACGCGTGGGTCGGCCTTCAGGCACGCACATGGAGGAAAGAAGAAGAGGAAAAAAAGGGAGAGAGGGAAAGGACAGACTGTCTCAAACGCCGAGGCGGAGAGCAGAGGGCCGAGAAGGGGGCAAGGTCAAAAGCAAGGAAGACAGTGAGAGGGAGAAGGACAAAGAAAGGAACCAAACAAAGGAAGAAACCAGAATGAGCGAAAAACCAAAATGACCACAAATATAAGTCGTGGAACCGTCCGTCTCCGGACGCAGGCGCAAACTACCCTTTTGAGGGACAGGGACTCCTTTTAATCGGCTCTTACGACAAGCAGGAATACCTCAGGCCTATTCTAACCCCCAGACCCGCAGGGGAAGCCACGATGATGAGTAGTATTGAGACGGCGTAAGAGACGGACGTGCAGATGCATAAACTAAACACCCATAGCCAAGTTTCGAACGGATAAGAGACCGGTACAAACGGAGGAGGGTGGTTCGGTCTGCTCCCCAGAAAGTACCACTGAGGACACGTAGGACATATGAGGGACGGCGCAGGACCAAGATAGTTTCCTATCGAGCATGAGCCCAAGGAATTTCGTATTTCAACGGACGTAAGAGCAACAGGCTCAAGATGTAAAGACTGTGGAAGAAACCAATTGCGCCGCCAGAAATTCATACAAACGGTTTTGTCAGTGAAAAATCGAAAGCCATTGTCGATTCTCCATGAGTAAGGGTGATCGAGACGCCACTGAAGAGGCCACTCAATGAGACAGGTCTGTGGAGAACTGCAATGATGACAAAATAGTCAGCGATAAGAGCCAGATATCCTCAGCGGGAGGCAGGCTGTTATATCGCTACAGGGAAGAGGACGACGCTCAGGACTGAACCCTGAGGCTCACCTGGATAAAGGTGCCCGACAAGGCAGAACCCACAGGTACCTTGAAAATTCGGTCCTTTAAACATTCCTGAAGGAAACGCGGCTTGCGCCCACGGAAGCCCCACGTGTAGAGAGTACAGAGGATACTAGTCCAGCAGGTGCCATAGGCTTTCTCCAAATTGAAAACCACAGCCACAGTGTGGGATTTCCGCTGAAAACCTTTCATGACATGGGTGTACAAAGTGACGAGATGGTTAACTGCAGAACGGTGTGCTCGAAATCCACAGTGGAGTGGTTAGCAAATGTCGAGAATCTAGCCACCATACCAGCCAGGCACGAATCATACTTTCCATCACATTGCAAATACAGCTGGTGAGAGAAATAGAGCAGTAGCTAGAAGGAAGGCGTTTGTCCTTACCGGGCTTAGGTACGGGTGTGAAAGAGGTTTCACGGCAGCGTCTGGGAAACATGCCCTCTGCCCAGATGCGGTTGTACGTCGAAAGAGAAAGTGCTTGCCCTCAAGAGAAAGGTGCTGCAACATCGTCTGGCTTTGGGTTCAAATGGCTCTGAGCACTATGGGACTTCAACTACTGAGGTCATCAGTCCCCTAGAACTTAGAACTACTTAAACCTAACTAACCTAAGGACATCACACACATCCATGCCCGAGGCAGGATTCGAACCTGCGACCATAGCGGTCGCGCGGTTCCAGACTAGCGCCTACAACCGCTCGGCTACCCCGGCCGGCCTCTGGCTCTGGGGCGGAGGATCGGGATGAAGTAGAGCATGATCTTGTTCCCTCGGAGTATAGGTGCCATTGTAGCACTCACTAATCTGAAAAGAGAATGTTATCGCCCGAGCCTTCTCTGCTCGTTTCCGATGGAGGAATGCAGGGTGATAGTGGGAGGAGCTAGGAATTTCCACAAAATGGCGGGGCAAGATGTTGGAGATAGCAATAGGGTGAACTATAACATCGTCTGCATCTGTCAGGCCGGAAATTGGGGAATGGACCTTAGTCCCAGAGCAGTCGGAGGTTGGCCCACACGACGGAAGAGGAACTGGAACTGTTAAAAGAGCTAGTAAATGAAATCCAGCTGGCTTTTTTGCTATCCCGAAAAACGCGATGACACTGTGGACGCAACCGTTTATAATGAATGCAGTTTGCCGTCGTAGGATGACGGTGAAAAACGCGGAGAGCACATCTCCGCGCGCGAATGGCGGCGCGGCACGTCTCGGTCCACCAACGGACCGGTAGAAGTCACGGTGAAGAAGAAGTGCGGGGAATTGACCATTCTGCGGCGCTAAGGATAACGTTTGTAAGAAAGCCTCCAGTCAGCCTTAGTAAGCTGCCATTTGAGTGTGCACGTAGGCTGGACCAGCACAGAACACTTGACATCTGTATTAAGTATCACTTTCTTTTCCCTTTTTTGGTGGTCATATCAGTTTCAGCTAGTGTTACAACTTCATCCGACATCTTTGCCAATTCCATGCGTGGGCCTATACTTCCTGACATTTCCATTGGTAAACGCTGCAAAAATATGCATCAAGTGCGCTCTGTTCGGCTTCCTGCGATACAGCCTTATTAGTATTATCTCTAGACAGATAATGTGTTAGTGTTAATTTTCCAAACACAGTCCGCAAAACTAATTCTCCACGTTTCTGAGATATCCCGTTAAGCTGCTTACGATAGTGCCACGATGTAGTCTTTCGTCTACATCTTTCTACTTGCCGTTCGCTCAAGGCGACAAATGACTGACATTGCGGTACATTACACAAGCCGTAACATTCCCTGCTAACATCGCTTATGTAACATCAGTTTCCCAACGTGGTAGTCGTATCCAACAGACAGATCTTCCCCCGATTTACCGGAAAACGGAGTTACCAAAGAAGCGGTTTTGTATCAAGGGTATTTTCGCTAGGCTGTGACCGTTCATTCCTTTCCTCTCTTAGTTTCCCTATTTCTCCCTGTAACTGAGCTGCCTGATGCAGCAGAAGCTGAATCTCATATGATCCGAAACCTGTTTACACAAAGAAGATTGAAAAACGACCTGCGCTCTTCGTCGAGGGGTCTATGGATAAAGATGAGTGGGTGTCTCAAATTCTTAACAAAAGGCACTGGGAAACACTACAAGAAACGCCTTGTGCTTACCTGAAAACATTAGAATATTCTGAGTGTCCACTCTACGAAACGATTTAAGTGACAATGTTCTCCAATATGTAGAGTGATTCCGTGACTATGTGACAAATTTTCGGGGATAGGGGTGAAGTGCAAGTTTATCAATTTGACGTAAGGGACCCTGCTTCGGAAACGACTGAGTCTCAAATTATAATCTAAAATCGTTCTGATGCCCCTGACAGTGGGATACGTGTACCGTAACTGTCAGGCGACTTTCATGTGGCAGTACGGACCGAAACAAGAACAACGTCTAGTAGTCAAGGGCTCTAAAAATGCGCAACTTAAGAGCTATGAGCACTTTTTCATCTTCGCTATTGTGAAACATCTCTTCTAATGAAGTGCGCCTAACTCGGCAGCTATGCATTTTAGAGCCACACTACCACCTCAAACTTGCCTTAATATAAGTTTTTACTCTGTCATTTCCAGACCAGTGTCTCTTACCTCGAATTGATACATTTATCCATCATCCCTGAAAGTCGATATCGCAGAATCACCTTTTACATCTCACGTAATTAGCACGACGCTACAAGATAGAAATTCGAGTTTCAAGACAAGGGAATTAATGACATTAGGTGCCAGTGGGTATTGATGTAAATCAATGGGAGAGTTGAAAATTTTTGCCGTACTGCGATTCTAACCTGGGTCTCATGCTTAGTGGGAAGATGCGCTGACCACTGCGCTATTCTGACACGATGGTCATCGCAGCTACACGGACGATCCAGCACGCCTCCGTCAGACAAAATTCTCAACTTATCCACGAATGACTAATGTAGTGCCTCTTGCCCATTATCCTCATTATTAGCGGCATTTCGCCGATTCCTGTAAGACTTCGAGTGTGGTGTCCATCCGCACTGACTGCATCAATCGCTCGTCCTCACGTTAATGAGTTATGTGGTGTGTTCTTTCGGGCATGTCCGAAAGAACGGAACCCACGTATAAATTAAAGTTTGCAGAGAATGGTGCCAACAGTTTCTCTTCTCGCACAGAATCCGGGAACGAGATACAAACGGTAAAAAAAATGGAAATGTCGTGTGGCTAGGGCCTCCCGTCGGGTAGACCGTTCGCCTGGTGCAGGTCTTTCGATTTGACGCCACTTCGGCGACTTGCGCGTCGATGGGGATGAAATGATGATGATTAGGACAACACAACACCCAGTGCCTGAGCGGAGAAAATCTCCGACCCAGCCGGGAATCGAACCCGGACCCTTAGGATTGACAGTCTGTCACGCTGACCACTTAGTTACCAGGGCGGACATACAAACGGTGAAATTGTTAAACAGTGTGCACCTTCCGACACACACCGTTCGATGGAATGCGGACTGCAGTTGTAGACGTGGTGTATGTTAAGGTTCGCTGCGTAGAGGCGGTTACTAAATCACCCTGTTGATAGCCATGTAACGTAAGTCCACGCAACTTCGAGTTCTGTTGTACTGTCTCTACACACTTCACAAAAATACTGTCTCAATTCTGCATAACACATTCTTTCTGTGATTTTGAAATGTTCACATTAAAATTCTAAATCGTTTTGTCGAATTCATTGCTGCATGTCAGAGGACCTATGCAGTTTAGAGCAGCTAACTCTGGCCTTTAAGCGACCAATTGATAAATCAACAAACGACTGACCCTCTTTCACATTACTGAGTGTGTTAGGCGCATAAATATATACATATTTTTTTCAGGCGCCCTACGTAAAATGTATGGGCGACAGAGTAATGTAAGAGCGAGTGGAGTAAGACCGGGTAATAGTGTGAAACAAGGTACCTTGTTTATGCTCTCTCGTGGAGAGATACAGAATTACACTGCACTAACGAGGAAGAAAGCGTTCATATGGGCGTGTCGTTTTTATTCAGATCACCATGTCTATGAGGATAAGTTTGTTTTACGGCATCAATTGATTAACGTTCTTTTGTTTATAAACTGCGATTATTTCACTGTCATTACACTAATATAATCTATTTATTCAGGAACATGATTAGTAAGGATTTATACGCTAGCAGACAATAGTGTGTTCTCGTTTTTATAACGTCTGCACTTGGAATAAGACCAGGTGCTTTGGGAGAGGCCAAGAGCGGCAGTAACCGCTTGTCTTTTTGCAGCGTCAAATGTGCCAAGAACTTATCACACCAAGACAAATCGACAATCATGGAGACAAGATTACGTGGAAGGGGCAATGGATGAAATGTTAGCGGGTAGGGTGGGTTACCTGAAAACTGCAAGCACGTTTTATATTCCACGAAGACCTTAGAAGATAAAAAGAGACTAGGACGCTTTTTAGTTTAAATTTTAAAGAAGTTCCAAGATGGGCACACGATCATGCAACGAAAAATAATCTGAAGCACAGATTCAACGGTGAGACAAATATGGCTGGATTAAGTTGCGGCAAACCACTTTGTTGGCCCGACGAAAGCTGCAGTGGAGCAGACGAGGACTGTTACTTTACATGTAAATGATATTAAATTCCGTTTCAATAAATACTACTACATTTTCACTGAAAAATCTTTTCTCCTATATGTCCATAAGTTAATATGCGTACCTGCTCTTACCTCATTAGTGGGTAAGACTGGGTGATTTGACCTTCTATAAAAGAACCTTTAAATTAAAAGTACTGAAGCTATGGTTTTGCAAGAGTAATATATTGTCCCCAATTAAAGTATTATTTTTACTCAGTCTGACAATCTGTAAGTTAAATATCTTCACTCCAAAGGATCTTTGAGTATTAGCCCGCCGACCGGTGTGGCCGAGCGGTTCTAGGCGCTTCAGTTTGGAACCGCGCGACCGCTACGGTCGCAGGTTCGAATCCTGCGTCGCGCATGGATGTGTGTGATGTCCTTAGATTAGTTAGGTTTAAGTAGTTCTAAGTTCTAGGGGACTGATAACCTCAGATGTTAAGTCCCATAGTGCTCAGAACCATTTGAGTATTAGCCACCCGATCTTACGCCACTTTCTCCGACATCGTGGCACACCGAAATTATTTGTACACAACAATCACGGAACGATAGAAGCAATGGACAATCATGTTAGGAAATGAACTAAAATGCTCAATGGACGAAACAACTACAACGAAATCGATATATATACGATTTTACATAGCGTAGTCTAAACAACTTGCTCCTCTTCTAGCAGCAGTCTGCCGTAGTTCAATGGAGGAACGACGCATTCCAGATGACTGGACAGTACGTGGGTATTTGAAGTTTTCAGGGGAGACCGTTGAAAAGATGCACGGAGCTATAGGGTCCTACGGCTGACATTCTGTTTTAGAATTTCTCAACATTTTATGCTAACGTATAATGACGCTCTACAGCCCAAAACGTCCTCTGTGGCAATCGGCATGGATTCCGTAACCACGATCATATGAGTTGCAGATCGCTCTTTTTTGGCCAAGAGAGAAAAGCCCGCAGATGGCGGCGCCGAGTAGGTTGATGTGGTCCCTGACAAAGACATTCGGTACGGTTCCGCACGGCAGGCTAACGAACACAGTACCAGCGTACCCAGTATCACACCAGCTTCGTGACAATTGAATAACTAGCACATAGAACACATTATGTGATCCTTCTAAGAGAGATCTTCAGACGTAACAAGCAATGTCGGCTGCACCTCAGAGGAGATAAAGGAAAGAAGATCTAAAGAAGAGCAGCTCTTTGTCACAAATTCGTTCCGTAAGTGCGAAATCGTCTCTGAGATGCTCATCCAACTACAGCGGCAGATGCTACAAGAAAGGTTTGATCATGGTGTGGTTCCTGTCAAAATTCCGAGTGCATACATTCATAGGGGAGTTAGGATGTCTGTTGTTCCCTGCAATGTATACCCGCAAAACACAATGAATGTAAGAAATTCTAGCTTAGACGGATGCTTACCGACAATCTTTCTTCGCCCACACCATTCGCGACTGGAACTGGAAAGGGTAGAGGTGACAGTGGTACACAAAATGCCCCCTCCACACACCAAAAGGTCCTTGCGGAATACCCTCCACCGTACACCTGCTAGTTGTGGAGTATGCAAGGTGGTGGTGTTTAGGTCACCATAACGCACGTTGGCGCACAGTATACGTACTCGCCCTGTGACGCCTCTGCCTTTGGCTGGCTGTGGTTTTATCTTGTATTTGTTTCCCTAGCTTAATCTCCACAGCCCGCTGTCTAGAGTCCAGGCTCAGCTGGCACGTTCTGTTAACGAGGAGTCCCTTTTCTCAACCAAGGTGGCTAACCCTACCTGAAATTCTACTGCCTCGGCAAAGATGCTTTAATAGCTGAAGTTTGTTAAAGGCTTCTACCTACCTTTCTGCTAACAATGAAGCAGTTCACTTTGCACTACATTTTCCATCGTTCCTCTCGTTTTCCTACTTACGTAGTATGTCTTTAGTTCCTGTCTGTGAGCTGACATACCGGGATCACTAATGTAAATTCCACGTGACAAATTATCATGAGATTTGCAATGTATGTAAATCAACGAATAGTAGTAATAATTTAAAGAAATTAAATAGCCTTTTGTTTCTAACAATTGTAATAGACAGTGATTAAATGTAGCGATACAACACACGGATCGGTGACTAGAAATTTTCAGTAATCGGTTCTTTGAACGAACCCTGTATTAACCGGTGAGTCACTAACAAATGCTGAAAGTGATTGCAGCTGCAATCCATGCTGACCCACTTTTGCTTCTGACGCTCAGCTGGTGTAGAGAAGGCGCATTTAGAATTAATCTCTAATAGCAAGCGATTCCAGCTTCAGTCCGTACACAAATACTGAGTGTTTGGCTGCATAGCGGCTATTTATGTAACACCGAACCGAGACTTAATTTATTCCGTGTTGCACCGTTATGTGCAAAAGAAGGTTACTCAGAGACTTGGAAACTTCAAAAGTTACTTTGTTAGTAGGATGAAATTTATTTGAATTTATTTATGTAGCCTCTAGCTTCCATCCGACTATATGAAGTCTCATATGGTATAACGACTAGTGAGGAAAATTTCTGAAGATTGTCTGGAAACTTCAGAATACGCATTGTTCTGCAGGACTTCTCTTGCATCAAGGAATTATTTTCCATGAACACTAGTTTTCTTTTTATAACTGGCAGAGAAAAAAAGTCACGTTGCTTTGATAGAGACGGGAACTTCAGCTGCTGAATTTTTTTTCACTACAGAAAATAAACTATTCATCCGATCGTATGAACGTCGAAATAGCAGATATTGCGATACTCGATCGCGGAATAGAAAAAAACCACAATCGCTTGGAAAGTCATCAGGACCAGATGAGATTCCCATAAGGTTCTGCAAAGATTATACGAGAGAACATGCTCCACTTCTAGCAGCAGTTTATTGTAGAACGCTGGGGCAACGAAGGGTACCTAGCGACTGGAAGAAAGCGCAAGTTATTCCCGTTTTCAAGAAGTGCCGCAGGACAGATGCACGTAATTATAGGCCTAAGTCGGCGTCAGCCTGTTTTACAATTATGGAACATGTTTTGTGCTCAAGAATTGTGACTTTTCTGGAGACCAAAAATCTTAAAAATCAACATGGATTCCGCGGAAGGAAATCTTGTGAAACTCGCTCTGTTCCTCCATGAGATCCACAGCGTTGCAGATGACGGCAATCGGATTGACTTCAGGAAGTCATTTGACACTGTCCTCCACTGCCGCTTAATGAAAAAAATACTGTCTTGTCGAGTATTGGAGTAGATTTGCGACTTCCTTGAAGATAGGCCTCAACACGTCCCTCTTAACAGAACTAAATTGACAGTTAATGTCGGAGTACCCCGAGGAAGTGTGATGGGACCGTTACTATTTTAATGTATATAAATAATCTAGTAGAAAGCATCGGTAACTCCTTAAGACTCTTCCTAGATGATACGCTTGTCTATAAGAAAGTAGTAACGTCAACAAACAGTATCGATTTGCAGAACGACCTTCAGAGAATTTATGATTGGTACATGCTCTGGCAGTTGACCCTGTAAGTAAATAAATAACATATCGCGCATATGTAGGGAAAGATATGTACTACTGTACAATAACGCTATTGATGACAAACTGTTGGAAACAGTATCTGTATTAAAATATCCAGCATTAACTACGCAGAGCGACCGTAAGTGGAATGAACACACAACAAAAATGGCAGGAAAAAGCAAATGCGGGGCTGAGGTTCGTAGGAAGAATGTTAAGTAAAGGTAGCTCATCTACGAAGGAAGTTGTTTAGAAGGCACTTGTTCGACCAATCTTTGATTACTGTTCGTCATTCTCGGGTGCTTACTACGAGAGAGAAAGATCCAACGAAGAGCGGCGCGTTTGGTGACGGGACTGTTTAATCGGCGCGAGAGCGTTACACTCAACATCTCCAGTGGCATCCGTTACAAGAAAGGCGTTGTGCATCACTGAGCTTTACTACTGAAATTTCAAGAACACTTTCCAGGTAGAATCGGGTAACATTATTTCCTCCTACATACATCCCCGGGAGATGATTACGACACGAAAATTCGAGGAATTAGAGCCATGCAGCGGCTTACCAACAATCATTCTTCCCACGCACCATTCGCGAGAGAAACAGGAAAGGAGGAGGGAGGGAGAGGGGCAGATCAGTTGGTAGCAGAAGCACACACCGCCAAAAACCGTTAAGTGTGAGTTATGTATATGTAGATTCATCAGTTTTATATCCAAATAGCCGTATTTGTTGGTTTCCGCTAATTTAAATTAATTTCAAAAGCTCAAGACACATAATAGGGAATCTAAATACACACCCATAAGTATCTCATGTGATCATGCAGCAGCAACTATCCATCGAGCCTTATACCTTTGAAACAGATTACAGTTAATTAAAAGCAATGAATACAACTGCTTTAATGCACAAAATAAAAAGCAAATGGTATTCATTTTCCGAGCTGGAAAGAATAAACAATGTACCACCTTTAACAGCTTTTGTAAGGCCTACTTAAATATACTCTTCGTTCCTCTCCTTACTTTGCCGTAACGTATATACTAAGAAGGAAACTACATCACGAACACAATACATGACGATATAGGAGAAGTTCTCTAGTGGTAGACTTCACATCTTATCAAATAATACCGTAAACCAACTGATGCATAGGGTAAAGCGAAACATACCTTACATATAGCGCCTTCGTTAAGTGACCTAAAATCTCCCATTCAACTTGTGTCGCGAAATACGGTAGACTAATTCAGATAGTACGTGTGTATTTGCAATTAGTGCCAGTTTAATTAAATATTGCGGATATACTTAACAAGACATTGATAGAGCCTACTTCCCCCCCTTCTATCTGATTCTAATCGTGATGCTCATTCGAGTTCGCGTCTCTAACTGTACATCTGTCCACGTGAAGGACAGCGGACCAAATGATATTAATTCACAGAATGTGCTGGATATGTTCCAATGTAATTAAACAGCAACATAAAAAAGAAAATCATTAACATATTGGGAGTATCACTGTAACACACTTTCCCTCGATAGGTGGTGCTCCGATAATTTATAGTGGCACACAGTTGCCAGTTGTATGCATTCAAATATCTGTGAAGTGAAAAATGTGCCTGGTCTTACTACAGAAAGTATCACGTCAGTTTAAAGCTATAATTAGTTGCTCGAGGCAACAAATCTGATAAAGACTGGCAGTAGTTAGTGCAGCCTTACAGCATCACCTGAAGATGAAATACGTATCTATTCTACACTTGTTAAACTAAACCCAAGCCTTCCAATGCGCTAGGAACTACTTTTTAGTTATTATTTGGTTCTTTCATCATTTACTGCCGAGCAACTTACAAAGTTAATGAGGCAAACCAGTTTTTGTCAACTAAACGCCAAGTACAGAGACCTGAGACTTGGTTCCACTTACTGACAGAATCCTCCTGTTGACGCGTGTATTTAGATTTGCGCTGCCCGCCGCCTCGTTGCTAGCTGTGGCGTGTGCTTCAGACGGCGACCCAGCGCACTGTCCAAGCTGCGAGCGGAATAAATGGTGTGCGCCTGGTTTATCACCGTGTCCACAGCGAGTCAATCGTTGCCGCCGTCATACGGGAGGTAAAGGTCGACCTGAGAGAGTCTTGTTCATTGCGTTGTGTCACGCTCATTCAAGTGTTTGAACTAAAAAAAGCACGGAATCATAAATCTGGCATGCGCTTACTCGTTAGTGTCTGCTTCAGAGATTCGAATGCATAAATTATGACCAATGACCCGTAAGTAGCTGCGAAAATTGGTTGGTTGGGTGGTTTGTAGATTAAATGGGCTAACCTACAATATTATCAGTCCCTGACGCGAAAATTATGTAATGCAGGGTGGCTGGAGAACTTAATGACGGTCTGTTTCAATTGACGTGTGAAGACACACGACGAATTTATTAACATCAGCTGTGGTAAGCATTAAATGTAAAAGCCAACTTGATCGTTTATTAATTTTTACGAGCGAGAATTTTACTTTCGTGCGAAAAAAGATACTGGAAGATGATGGGATGGCAATCTGGCAAAAACGTATATTTCCCGTAGCAGTAGCTAACAACAAAATGAGTAGTTACACAGGACCAAAACATTATTATTATTTTTGAAAGTAACAGCCGTTTATTCACATGAGCAAATCCAAGCAAAGTGGCACAGTGGAAAGACAGTAAACTCACGTTCTGGAGACCTGTGTTCAAAGCCCTTGAGGCCATCCAAATTTAGGTTTCTCATGGTTTATCCTAAATCACGTGAGGCAAATGTCGGGACAGTTTCTATGAAAAGCACAGGGTCCTTACGTTTCACAGTTCTCTTCAGTCAGTGCTTGTGTTCCTTCCCTAATGACTTCGTCGTCAATAGAACGTTGCTCTAATCGCTCTTCCTCCTTCCAATCAATAAATACATTCGCACATTCGCAGTATGGAACCACGCGAGTACGAAAATATCGTTGATCGTTTAAAAATTAGATAACGATCGTTATTAGCTGAAAAATTACGATAGACATTGAACTATTCTAACCGGCTGAGATAAAGTCTGTCCGTACCCTTCAGAAACAATAAAAATTCGAAAAATGAGAAAAAGTAAGAAAGGTTAGGATTTAACGGCACATGAACATCGAAATCGTCAGAAACAGAGCTAAAGCTTGATAGGAAAAAAATGTGAAAGGACATTGATCTTACAGTTTCCCTGAAGTGATTTTGGGAAACGGCGGAAGAACTAAATCTATTAGGGTGGATGGGGAATTGGCCCCCAGTCCCTCTAAATGTGAGTTCAGTGCCTTATCACTGCGCCACATCACTCAGCGTAGAAGTAACTGAAACATTATTATTTTCTTGAGTACTGCTCGAGGGTTTGGGATCCACATCAGTTCGGATTAAATGAAGACATCGAAGCAAATCAAAGGTGTAAGACGAAGCAAGCTGAGTATTCAATCTCATCTGCAATGTTTTTCGGCCTCCCAAGACTTTCTAAATTTGTTCATAAGCTCTGATAATGACAATATTATAGTTTATATAGTACAGTGCATACTAAAATCAGGCTCATAAATAAGCTTAATCCCACTGAATTTCATTTCTCATCGCATAATAGTTGCAGTGATCTATTACTTAATTCAGAAACTTCGTTAATTATGAAATATTGTTAATTGAAAAGGTTCATACAGTACGGCCTTACATATTTAGTGAGAAATAGGAAAGGTATTTAGACATATTAAGTACACTGACATTTGAAGGCACACATCTCCAGCTTTTCGATAATTTATCTTAAATTATCTGAAACTAACTATCTTCTGAATTAATTAATATTAAATACAACATTGTTATTATATCCAAAACTTGCCTCTATAGAATTTATTGTTAATAACGATGTTTATAGCAAACCTAAACCTCTCCCCAATGGTGCTCAGACTTCGAATGAAAAGGTCTACACACAGCTGAACTTGTTACAAAGGACGATAAGCGGATGGCGAAGGGAGAGCTAGACTCCTTTTGGTCCATTGGGTCTCCCGCGATTTTATTGTGCTCCCATTGGCTGAGATTCTGAACTTTGGGATTATAATCGTGTTGATACATTTTTTATGTTCTATTTGACGTGCAGTGTTTGTTAATTAAATCTTTAATTGGAAAGTTCAATATTTCGAGGGTCATAAAATATTTCATTTAAGATATCTGCCGTCAATAACGAGTAGTGTAAAACATAGCGTTCATAGGCGAAATTATATATAGGCCTATCACCCCTGAGGTCAGGCAGTCTGCGCCTGAGAATAAAGGGAGCAACGCCTATGACCCTTGTCGTGAGCAATGCGTTGTAGTCCGATACCTAACAATCTGAAGTATTCACATATATTGCGCGCAGTTGCTATTCTTCACTCGTGGGTTTAATTCGTGGCTTCTGCTCCAGTAATTACTAATTAGTTCCGAATGAGAACTTACTAGAGGGACACAGTGATTATTGACACCTGTGGGCAACAACTGGTTAGTAGGACAGTGTTGACGGACTTACTGACCATTTTTGTGGACTATCTTAATGGTTTCGAGTTCCTTAAATGTGTATGATGAACTGATATGTTAAATTTTTGACACACATGAATCGTTTGAATCACTGGACTGTGTTGTGTGACTACTGCACTAGGACAATTTAACAATCTATGAACTAGTGTAGTAGACAGCAATCTGCTTTCCTTTAATTCGAACTATATGTGAGACCCAAAACTGGCCATATCAGTGAATACTTCACACCCAGAATATAATCAAAGTGTGTCGACCACAATATTGCTATAGACTATGAGCAGAACTAACATCTTTCAGCCAGTTTTGCAACCAGCACAGCTACCGAAAAAAGAATAGGCTTACGCAGAAGGAAGCAGATTTGTTCCACGCTGGCTGCTAGAGTTGTTACTGGCAATTTCGAAAAACAAGCAAGTGTAACGGAGATGCTTCAGGAATTCAAATGGGGATCTCTGAAGGAAGATGTTCTTTTCTAGAGACACTATAGAAAAACATTTGGAGAACCGGCATTTGAAGCTGACAGCAGAACGATTATACTGCCACCAGCAAACATTTTGCATAAGGACCACGAAGATAAGATCGAGAAATTAGGCTCATAGGGAGGTGTATAGTCAGTCGTTTTTCCCTCCCTGCACCTCCGAATGGAACAGGAAAGGAAGTGATTAATAGTGGTACAGGGTATTCTCCGACACGCGCCGGACGGAGTATGTATGTAGTGTGTATGTAGATGTAGACGGAGGATTGATCAACGTCACAGAGGGGAATCCCCTCCCTCAAGTCTCAGGCAATTGTGAGACAGTGTCATGTGACGTAAAATTGGCAGAAAACCCCTCCAAATATCTCTCAGCCAATGGGAGCTCCAATAGGAACCAGTAGGAACCGAGCTCTTCCTTCTCCATCCGCATATCATCCTTTGCAACAAGCTCAGCTGTGTGTAGGCCTCTTCACTCGAGGTCTGAGCACCATTGGGGAGAGGCTCGGGTTTCCTATAAACATGATTATTAACAATAAATTCTATCGTGACAGGTTTTGGAATTAATAACAATGATATTACAAATTAAGTAATACCTTATTATGAACAAATTCTTTTTACAATATATTACTTATAATCATTTGTTGTTTATTAAAAAAATTTTATCTACAAAGTTATTTGTTTCTGATGAGATATCTCACAGTGTTTCGTTTTTACATAGCTATATACACCAATTTGCAAAGCTAATTTATACAATATTTTTTGGTTGCTGTATTTACACGCTATCTTTTGATACATATATACTCACACTAGCAGCAGCAGGTGAAGAAAAACACTCACATGCACCCACCCACACGCACACACATACATACACACACACACACACACGCACGCATACGCACATTTATGTCCAATATTTTACATGCAAACATACTTTGCGGAAGTGTACCTGGTATACATAATATACGATGGCTATTCAGGAAGTAATGTCCGATCGGTAGCGAAATGGAAACCACAATTAAAATCAAAAACGTTTTATTTGCAACAGTTTGCTGTATCTTCTAGTTACTTTTCTACACAGTCGCCGCTCCGACTTAGACATTTTTCGCAGCGTTGTGCCCCCGTCAAAGACGGCAGTCGCCTATGCTTTCTGCCATTTCTCTTCGGTAGTCTGTAGTTAGTTGTGTGTGCCAAAATGTTGTCTTCATAGCCAGCGGTTCATGTGAGTAGAGATGAACTACAGACGGAGCCAAGTATGGGCTGTATGGTGAGTGATCAAACACTTACCAACGAAAATGCTACAGGGACGTCCTCATTTCCTCTGCAGGGTGCGACTCAGAATTGTCACGAGAAGGGAAATGCATGACAGGCACTTTACGGGGCTGCATGAAATCAGACGGAATCTCAAGGCGGGTACCTCATATATGGTGGAAGACACTATTGGTCTAGGCGTCTTTACTTGTTCACTGTACGCTCAGAACTGAAAAGAGCGATGTGACACATCTGTGCAAAGTTTTATCGAATTTTCGCTGTCGTTTCTATTTCGCGACTTATCGGATCTTACTTTCTGAACACCCTTCGTATATGCACACACTGTGTGGAATGAGGCATTCGTACTCATAACCAAAAACACACACACACACACACACACACACACACACACACACACACACACACACAGTCCACTGAATAGTGAGAGTACGGTAGGATGCCTCCACTGATGAACTGTTTATCACCATGATGGGGCAGCGCTACTTTTACCTGCAGTCCCGCATGTACTTCATGATATTAGTACAATACAGATTTGCTTTTCTTTGTATAAGTATGCAGAATAAATTAACTGTCAGGTATCTCAGAAGAGTTCCTGGACTGGAACTTTTGGAAGTGAAACGTCTATCATAAAATCAAATGACAATGAAAGCACATAACCATTTATTCCTTTGCGTAAATCCAGTAATTTACTTTTTAGTGCAATTTAGAACTTTTTCTTCTTAGGATTCCCTGTCTCAATCTGTAAAAAAGGAACCGTTATAGGATCGCTTTATTGTTTGTCTGTCTGTCAAGAACCTTTTTCTCAGGAACGAGTAGACATATCAAGTTCAAATTTATGTCATGTATTGAAGTCTTTAGTTCCTTGGCGGTGGAAAAAGTTTAAGTTCGCACGACAATTCAATTAAAATATTCTGCCATTTATGTCATGTATTTTTAAACTCGCAAACACACTCGTCAAAGCCGGCCGCGGTGGCCGTGCGGTTCTGGCGCTGCAGTCCGGAACCGCGGGACTGCTACGGTCGCAGGTTCGAATCCTGCCTCGGGCATGGGTGTGTGTGATGGCCTTAGGTTAGTTAGGTTTAAGTAGTTCTAAGTTCTAGGGGACTTATGACCTAAGATGTTGAGTCCCATAGTGCTCAGAGCCATTTGAACACTCGTCAAAACCTGTAGGGTACTTCCCATTGACGCAGACTTATGAAATTTGGAAAAAAGCACAGTGCAAGTAAAGTAAAATAATCTGAAAATTGTTAAGTTGTAATTATAGAACATAAAAAATTTCTTTTTGAAGTTAATCATCACTGCTATCTTCACCCATCAGAAGCATAACAGACGAAGATTACTGAGTACGAACATAATCGTAAAATGTAAGTTGTAGTCATGTTTTAGAAAGTAAATTAAAACAGTTTATTGAATCATCTATATTGAAACTGAAGTCTCTTGCTCGCTTCTTTTTGTAAGTCCGGGCTAGCGTGAGGAACTACTGTAGAGATTTGTATAGGTCTTGGAATTCCCACGACCGATATCTTGCCAGTATCTATATAGAAAAAGAGGCAAAAATCGTTGAGATTCTCGATTTCCAGGATGGATGAACCAGACCGATATACGTAATTAAGTTCGTGCGGAACCCTCAGTGTGCGAGTCTTGCTCGGAGAATTTTTCTGTTATGCACATCAAGTTCTGCTACAGCACAACTTTTAGCTGCTTCAGTAATATGGGAATATTTTATCTTAAGCTTTAATTCCTCTGAAGTACAACAGCAATAAACTTGTGGCTGGCCAAATTTATAGCTGAAGTTGTCCCTAAATATTTTACAGAACCCACTGTAGCTGGTGTTCATATCAGGTATTTCTGCCCAGACGTGTCGTAAATAATTATGAGATTTAAATCTGCACTTAGATAATGATGTTTTTTTTCAGTGCAGTGAGTTTCTTTCAATGTGATTGAGTTTATACGTTCAAGTATTTTTAATTTTGTAGCTACAGGTAAGGAAAAAAAGCATGTTTACCTCTGTTGTCAGTTGTCCTTTCAGCTTTAAATTCCTCAGCCGTCTAATTCGCGTTGCTATCACAGCACATATTGAGAAAAATGATTTAAAACATACCTCATTCCGTTTAGTACGCATGAACACATGATACTTAAATGTGTTAGTTCTATTCAATTTTCTTTCACCGTGTCCTAGTAGTATCTGTTGTACGTCATCTACATCAATTAACGACTGGAGAAAAAGATCTTGTTCACTCTTTCTTTTAAAAGAGTTTATCATAATATCCAATATTTTGGGTGCACTCCTTTCTGCGTCTCATTGTAGATTATAATTGCCTACATTAATTTACTAATAATTTCGTTTATATTTACATAGTAATAAAACTGATTTCACTTAAGGGGCAAACATAAAAAATAATCTGAAATTACTTGCGTTCTCCAATTATTTCACCAACTACTTTCTTTTCATAGAAGTTCTTATAAGATGCTCCTATCAGTCTTTCTTAGTTTACTATATTTCTCTTATAGCTTTGGGAGTTTCATTTTCTTTTCTCTACAAGCTTGACATAAGGTCAGTGGAACCCATGACATCTCTGCCGGTGGCATCACATGACCTTGGGTCATAACCAGCCTCCCCCCTCCCCCCTGCTCCCCTTGGCTGCTTAAAGGTCCTACAGTATTCAAAACGTCTGATCTTTCGGTGGAAGTGGATCTTTCCACCATCTGGCTCAGTTATGGCAGCTTTTAAGCACTTTGAGCTCTCCACCTTGGGCACAGGAAGAGTAGACGCAGAGCACAGTGGCCTTCATCGTTGAGGACTTCCTTTTGTCCTCCTTGTCCTTCTACTTGGAAGAAGAGAAGTGGGATGATCTCCCTGAATTGGTTCCAGAGGAAGAGCAAGAACGAAAAGTCCGAGAGCCAGCAGTCTGTGGTTCCTTCAGCCACTGGCAGGCGTGTGGCTGTGGGCCAGTGGCAAACATGGAAGGGGGAGTCCTGAGGGACCTCTTCCTAGCTAGAGAAGCTGGAAGAGGATGAGACACCTCTGGCTGGGGTTGGGGCTAGTATCCACAGCAAATGCAGAGCCAGTGTTCCCAGGCAGGTATCAGTGGGTGGCGCTGAGGGCCCACTGTAAGAGGAGCAACAGAGGAAGCCACTGTTGACAGAAGATGATGACATTGCAGCTGTAGCTTAAAGCCGGCCGGAGTGGCCGTGCGGTTCTGGGCGCTACAGTCTGGAACCGCGCTGCTGCTACGGTCGCAGGTTCAAATCCTGCCTCGGGCATGGATGTGTGTGATGTCCTTAGGTTAGTTAGGTTTAATTAGCTCTAAGTTCTAGGCGACTGATGACCTCAGAAGCTAAGTCGCATAGTGCTCAGAGCCATTTGTAGCTTAAAGTCGTATGTCCATACTTCATACACTTGAAGCATGCCATAAGAGGAGGAATACGATTTCATGTCACACTGGTAGACAATCACCTTGACTTTCTCAGGCAATGAATCACTCTCGAAAGTCAAAATGAAGCCCCCGGTAGCAACTCTGTTTTCTCTTGTGAGCCGTGGCGGCTCTAATATTGGCGCCACTAGCTTCTTGTACAGCCGTTATCGATCCTGGTCGTATGCCAGGGCTAGGGTCTTTAGCCGAGGACTGTGTTGCTGGGTTTGGCGGGCCGTGGTACCGGCAGCTAGCAGGAGGCCTCATGGCTGGCGAGTTGGTTTTTGCGGCACTCCTGGTACGTGGGCGTGGAGTTCATGAAGCCACGAGTTGTTAAGCTGGTCGCAGCCAAAGTTTCCCAGCCGGATTAAGTATTGATATCGGCGAGTTGCGGGAAGGGCTACAAGCACTGGGACAACTCTGGAGACTTCTGTAGATCATCTGCAAGGATTGAAAGCAACAGCACCCTTGCTTGTAATCCTGGGCGTCATGGCTCCTTCACGCCCTAGTGGAGTTAGGTACTGACCTTTTATTTGAACTTATCTTAAGCTCACGTCTGTGTTAATGTTGAATTAGACTCGTCATTTTCATTATGCCTCCGAGTCATTATGTGGATGGTCATCAGTGTAACTGATTTTAATCTGTATGTTCCAGATCAAATTCATTACAAGTTATGAATACTATCTGTTGTATACTGAGTTTATGTGATTGAGACTGCAATAGTGTGTGTGTGTGTGTGTGTGTGTGTGTGTGTGTGTGTGTGTGTGTGTGTGATCTTAGATATTGTCGTTTGTAACCTTACCTGAGCAACTTACTGTTTCCTTTATGATGCATGCTGGCAGGATAGTTCCTGTTTCCTGGGCTCGGAGCAAAGACATGTTTCCCTCCTTGCGTCGTCGCAAGACATCTAGGTTTTCTCGCAGACAGGCGCCTCTATCAGCTGCCTCTTATTAGCTCAACTGAATTTTATCATTTTTGTACATGCCACAGCGGAATGTCTCCCAGTTAATTCCGGAACGCTTGATCTATTAAAGTACTGAGAATTGAGCAAGGACACAAGCCATAAGGTGTTCTGCAAGTCCAAAGTTCGTTGAGACTATATTTGCCCTTTAACAACTTGTTTTAATCTTGCATGCCCTATTTTGCTACTTCTGGAGCGTGTTAAATTTTAAAGGCTTTTATTTATGAGTATGAACTGTTGAGGTTTTTTTATCTGCAGTTATTAGCTAACTTCATTCATTGTCAAACTTGTGTGGTTACTGCCAGATTGCTGTAATAATAACTGGTTGCTGTAATTTGTCACCTTTCTTGTATTTTGAGGGATTGTATATTTATTTAAGGGTCATTATTAATGTTTCTGCAGTGTGTGTGCCAGCTGGGAGTCACCTTTAAATTTTATGCCCTCCCAGCTTTTCTAGTATTTTGGGGGTGTGTGTATTTCTTTGTTTACAGGGTTTTATTAAGGTTTGTAAGTTGTTAAGGGCTTTCCAACAGCCACAGTCAGTGGTGTCACTTGTTATCCGTTCCGTATTTTTGGTGGGCTTTGTCTATTTAAATTTTTATCCATGCTTGGAAATTGTTGGTATTTTAATTGCTGTCATTTGTAATTTATTTTAATGGTAAAACTCAGTTTGTTAAACCAGCTTGCAGTCACACCTAGTTGATGTGACGTTTTACTCGTATTTGGGTACTTATGTATATTCCTGGTTTTAAGCTCTGTTCTTAATGGTATAAGCAGCTAAGGTTTTTATTAATGAATTGATCCTGTTCAAATTCTTTACATTATTGTGAGCGTTGTTACTCATTTTGACAAGGTTTTTAATTTGTAATCATAATAATTGTTGTTAAGCAGTACAGTGTTTCCCACGAAATGACAAATGACGAAATATATGGGTCCAGTTCCCATGAGTTTTTCCTTGAAATTGTCCCAACCCTCGTGAGATATCACCTTGGCTCCCTATGGACACGACGAATGAAGTGCACATCCCATCGCTCTAAGCTGATCCGCAGCTCGTCGTCAGATTCCAAAAGAAGATCACCAGGAAAAATGACGCCCTGAACCACATTGAGACTCTTGTGGGGAGTGGCAGTCACGGGAGTGTAGCCCAAATTTTCACAAGAGAGCACCGCCCGTGACGTGACTGGGCAGATGACGACTTTTTAAGCAGGTGGGAACCGCTCTTCATCTTAGAGAGGGCTGTAACATCCCCGTATTTGTCTTCATCGTGTTCGACAAACAAATAAAAGCTTTGTGACCAGAAATATGATCCCGTCGGGCCTGGTACAGAAGGGGATTGTTTTTCTTCTTGGCATCTAGGCCTACATTCCTCCCACGGCGTGGCCAGGGAAGGGAACGCGTTAGGATCGTATTTCATTGCATCATACAAGGCCTTTCCATTCGAAGAGCCAGCTGGGGCCTTGTGACCACCAGTGGGAGAGTGTAAAAATGGTTCAAATGGCTCTGAGCACTACGGGACTTAACAGCTGTGGTCATCAGTCCCCTAGAACTTAGAACTACTTAAACCTAACTAAGGACGACACACAAATCCATGCCCGATGCAGTATTCGAACCTGCGACTGTAGCGGTCGCGTGGTTCCAGACTGAAGCGCTTAGAACAGCTCGGCCACCCCGGCCGGCCGGGAGAGTGTAAGTTGCTTCACCTGCCACAGTGCCACCCACCTCAGGGGCTCTCCCAATGGGCGCTACCCAGCCTCAGGAATGACTACCAGGCCAGTCATCTGTTGCTAGGATCCCCGTGCTCCAGTCATGATGGTCATATACTCCATGGCATATATGGGAGTGTTCAGCACAGGCATCAACAATGAGATCCCTGCGTGGTTAGGGGTCTGCACTGTGCAGATACTTTATGAACCTCCCCACAATGGGATGAGTACCGAGCTGGGGTTCACTACAGGAAGGAAAGGCACAGAAGTGGAGGATACACCACAATGGGCGACCTTCCCTGCACGACATACACTTCTGTAAAATTTGGAAAAGTTAGCAGGTAAAACTAATAATGGAAACCATGAAATCATTAGTGGAAGGTGAGGACAGCGCCAGGAGAGAAACTAGAAATCAAGACCAAAATCGTGAACCACGTCCAAGCATGGTCTGCATCAAGAGGACCATACAACGGAAAGTCAGAAGGGAAGGGATAGTCTAAGTGTAGGTTTGCAGTACAAGAAGAGGAAGTAGTGCTGGAACAGCTGGGCCCCTGTGGTAGCCAAGCACATACTCACCAAGGAGTGGTAAGCCTGCTGGAGAGTCCCTACAAGAACACAGTCATCTTCATCTGAGGAAACCATTAGTGCAGATTTTATAATGCATCCACTAATAGGCG